>NC_063345.1:14298122-14333105 GCF_021869965.1 Rhincodon typus | reverse complement strand
ATCAGCAAAACTTAGGTTACATGAAAGTGATTTGAGTTTGAACAGTAGTTACACAAGATGTGGATGTATATACACTCAAAAGACAGTTTGGATTTATTTAATACATTATCATATCTAACTATGATGTCAAAGTATTTCACATACAGGCATGTAAGCAAACATAATCCACAACCAATTTTTTTGCAAACAACAATAATTGAATTACTACTTTCAGCAATGTTGTTAGAGGGGGAAAACCATTGACCAGGACACTAAGAATTCTACCCGCTTTTCTTCCAATTCCATGGGATCTTTAACATTTAACTGTATAGGCAGACCATGATTCAGTTTAATGCCTCATTCAAAGAGCAACAACTTGGACAATAATGAAGCATCAGCTCAGATTTGTGGTGAGAAATTCAAACCAAGAAATGACTGCTAGAACCAAACATGACCAAAAATCATAAGACCACAATGCTCAGCATGGAATCTTCTGGTCCCAGAACCAGAAGGTATGGCAGCAGGAAGGAATTTTAATTAGCCAGGATGGTTGCAAACCAGAAGACTGCTACACACCTGTCTCCACCAGAATTAAGTTCTGGGTAAGAACACCCAAGCCCAACTCTCCTGTCCCACTGCAAACAGAGACCCTGAATTAGTCAATTAATGACCACTTATTCCCCTTGGGCTGCAATGATCTCAACTTCAAGCAAGACATAAAAAGAAGTCAGCCTACCTGACTGGTTAACTAGCACAGACAAGCTGTCAGTGGGAGGGACCCCTTGAACTTCTGAGATTTTTGACACAGGGAAGAGAAATGCCCACTGAGAGCTACTTACCTTGCCCTCTTTTCCCTATGAACCTCACCCCAATAAGACCGCTACGCCCAACAACACTCATCTATTCTGTAGTCACCCCTGTAACCTGGGAATCCTGGAGTTGTTACACTGGCAGAAGCCACGGTGTTTGCCATGACAACGGAGAATGCTTTTGGCAGACAGGGCCCTAATATCAGTAGAAAGCCACCAGCCACTAGGTGCCTGAAGATCCGGAGGGATTCCACATCCAGCCAGGGTGCACAGTTCTCTCTGCTAATCTCTCCTCCTTTTGCATTTAGTATGTAAACAGAAAGATATTTCCTATGTTCTTTAACAGATGCTTGAGAAAGTTTGTAATTACAGGAATAACTATCTTACGCAAGATTGCTAGATTAACAACTAAAAAACTGCACACTTTTGTTGAACAATTAGTCTTGGGTTTTGGAGTGTCTTTCCAATTATGCCTCTCACCATCACTCCTTCGTATCCAATGCTCAAGAACACACTACTGTTCCACAATAATAATGATTTCCTCATCTATATCAGTAAATCCTAAAGATTACCAATAAAAACCTCTACCACAAAAATAGATTCATTTGAGGTTGTTGACTTGCTCGCCGAGCTGGCTTGTTTTTATTCAGATGTTTCGTCACCATACTCAGTAACCTCATCAGTGAGGCCTCCGATGAAGTGATGTTGTTCTACTCCACTTGGAATTTATACTGTCTGGTCAGTTATGGTCAGTAGTGTCATTTTCGGTTTTGTTTTGTATGGGTTTGTACATGGGGTCCAATTCTATAATGTTTGTTGATTGCATTATGGGTTGAGAACCATGCCTCTGCGAATTCCCATGAATGTCTATGTTTGGCTTGGACGACGATAGTTACGTTGTCCCAGTTAAACTGATGGCCTTCATTGTCCTAGTGTCATTTTGCTGCAAACCGACGTTCGTGTATTCTGATGGCTAGTTTCCTTCCCATCTGTCTGATGTAATGCTTGTGGCAGTCATTGCATGGTATTTTGTAAACTGCATGTTGTGGGAATGGGGTCTTTAATCCTTGTAAGTGTTTATCATGGAGTGGCTGCGGGCTTGTGGACCACCACGATTCCCAGTGGTCGTAGGAGTCTCATTGCCAGTTCTGGTATGTTCTTGATGTAGAGTATTTAGGCCAGGTGTTAGGGCGTGCTGTGTTCTCTTGTTGTTGTCTATTTAGTAAGCACCTGCAGATAAGGTTGCAGGTGTACCTGTTCATAGCGAAGAATTTGTATAGGTGCTCTTCCTCTTTCCTACGTAGTTCTGGTATGTTGCAGTGAGTGGTGGCCCGTTTAAATAGTGTCCTAATACAGCTTTGTGGACATAGGGGTGGTTGCTGTGGAAGTTGAGGATTTGGTCAGTGTGGGTTGCTTTCCTGTATACCACGGTTTGGAACTCCCCATTGGTCATACATTCAACTCTGACATCCAGAAATGAAAGCTGATTGTTGTTTTTTCCTTCTCTCATGAATTTAATCCCGGTGAATACATTGTTGATGAGGTGGTGAGTTCTCTTTTAGTTTGGTGCATTTAACGATGACAAATGTGTCGTCCATGTACCGGATCCACAGTTTAGGTTGAATGAGGGCGAGGGTAGTATGTTCTAGTCTTTGCATGACTGCCTCTGCGATGAGTCCTGAGATGGGTGACCCCATGGGTGTGCCATTGATCCATTTGTATACTTGACCAGTAAAGATGAAGTACACACAAAATTCACAAAGCTGTATGAGGACACTATTTAAGAACAAATCAGAACTGACAACAAGACTCCTACGACCACTAGAAACCATGGTGGCACACAAGCCCACAGCCACTCCACGACAAACATTCACAAGGATTAAAGACCCCATTCCCACAACATACAGTTTACAAAATACCATGCAACAATTGCCACAAGCATTACATCAGACAGACAGGAAGGAAACTAGCCATCAGAATACACGAACATCAGTTAGCAGCAAAATGACACGATGAACTTTGCATAATATCAGTACACTAGGACAATGAAGGCCATCAGTTTAACTGGGACAACGTAACCATAGTAGTCCAAGCCAAACATAGACACGCACAAGAATTCGCAGGGGCATGGTTCTCAACCCATAATGCAATCAACAAACATTATAGAATTGGACCCCATGTACAAACCCATACAGAACAAAACCGGAAATGACACTACTGACCATAACTGACCAGACAGTATAAATTCCAAGTGGAGTAGAACAAAAACACTTCATCGGAGGCCTCACTGATGATGTTACCGAGCATGATGACGAAACATTAAAACGAAAACAAGACAGCTCAGCGAGCAAGTCAACAACCTCACCCGCAACCCGAGCTACAAATCTTTATAAAACCTTAAAGAGGATAATTTAATCAGTGAACAGTCCTGTTTCAAATCAGCAATTCTGAACCTATTTTTCTGTTGTTTAAGCAAACCAATATATTTCAAAATTCTTCACATCAAACTTTGGGCTAGAAACACTCCAGAGACAGTCCTTTAACTGTGGAAAGTCAACAGAGACGTGTGACAATGACACAAACAATTCTGCAGTCAGCAGAAATCCAATAGCATCAGTCATTCTCTATTAATCCACTTGCCCACAGACCACCAGCTTTTGCATAGTATGATGAAAGTTTTATGAGTATCAATATAATTTTTTTAAAATTATAAATTAGTTTTAAATTAGTGACTTCTGGGTGTTGTTTATTTCTGTGAAAGGGTTTAAAAAATTAACGATGCTAGAACCATGATTTTAAATCTGTATGTGCTTCCTGGGGTGTTAATGAATGTTTACTCATACTTATGGGGATTTATGACCAGACGAACATTAAGCCATTAGCTTAATGGAAGCTAGGACAAGCAAGTTTATTTTTAAATATAGTTCACAAGTTTTTGAGCAGAAAGTGACCTGACTGAGGTCAGAAGCGAGTATAGCAAATCCCAGAAAAGGGGATTGTTCAGAGCAGTTAAAGAAATGGGTTACCTCAATGAAAAACAGTAATTTGTGAAACTTTCAGACCTGGACTGTTTGGTTGGAACTCTGCAGATTATTGAAAGACTGAGGTGGTATAGGCTCTCAGTTACGAGTCGTCAGGGAAAAAGCCTCACAGCTCACAGAACCAAAACTGAGAATTAAATAAGTCAAATATAAAGATTTGCCAGGGAAGGAATTTCTCTGGATTTTGAGTAAATTATGTCACTGGGCAGCAGAGAATTTTGTTTTGCCATGTATTTTGAAACCTTTCAAACTGCTGTGTTTGTTCATTTTATTTTTATTTCTTTTTTGTGTTATAAACTTCTATTTTATTGTTAAAACCAAATCTGCAGCCTTTTGTATTTATTTTCAGTGGAAGACTGCAACCTAAGTAAAAGACCAGTCAAGCCAGATTTCATTCAGAAATCTGACTTGTCCAACGGTAACATCAGCATGGGATCATAACAACAGGAACTTGCAATAATTAGAAACCTATTTTGGTGCAAAGTTCTCACAGGAGATCTGGAGCAGAATTAACTGGGCAAGTAACTGTGTATCTCCTAAATAATCAAATTAAATAATTTTTAATGAGCTGTACAACATCGACACGATGGAGTTCAAGTTCAACTTCAAATATTTAATTCAATACCAAGCATGGTCATGAAGTGAAATAAGGGGAAGGAAATAAAACTGGATTGAGAGAAAGATAAAAATAAGTCAAACTAAAACTTAATTTTACATACAATCATCCAAACTAAATTAAATTCTATAGGAATAAGATAGCCTGTACACAGTTGTAAAAGTTAACGTGCTGTGCTAGGTAGTTGTTTGGCAGTAATTAAGACTTAAAAAGATATTTCAAATTCACGTATGTTCGAATGGTCAAGACATCGTTTTCTGACAAGTTTATTGGGTATGTAGTGGGTCAATACAGCAACTTCATATCTTCCCATATGTTTCAACAGCAAATCTCTGAGTAAGTTACTACTATAACAAAACTTAAAGAGGGGCAAGGCATTTAGAATTGCTACTTCCTAATTTCCATGCTTAACTGCATGTGTACAGCTGCTGGAATTTCCTGTCTGATTTAATCTTTTATGATGGCATACTGTACAGGGGGTTCTGCTATAACGCGTGTTGCAGCAAGACAAATTCACTATAATGCAACTGACGAACAGGGGAACGTTATTTCTAAAATGTGAACTTGTGTTGGCTATAATGCAATTGCATTGGTTGTGGAGGAGTACATGTCGACATCACAAGATCATTTCGCAGGCTATGTCCTGAGCATGCACAATGTTAGCGCTGAAAGAGTCTCCGCACCAGCATCACGTGACCATCGTGCTGAGAGAGGTACAGGAGTCCGGTTTTTTTTTGCACATTCTGCTGTGTTACACACAAAAATGCAAGGACAAAATGACAAGAATGCTAGCAAGAAGCACCCTGGTGATAAAATTGTGGTGGTGAACATAAAAGAAAGGCTATAACACTGGAAGAGAGGCTAGATTTGAGTGTAATGAGAGAACATGTGATATAATTCGCATAACAGAAATAAAGGAGTCTACCTTATGCACCATTAGAGGCAATGCAGAAAAGATTAAAGCAAGCCATTTGCTGGAACAAATCTGAGTTTTAGCAAATCTGAGGGGTCACGGACAAAGGAACTTGAGGTGATGGAGTGGCTTCTAAGTGTGTGGATAGAAGATCAAACGATAAAGCAATCTGGGACCACCCTTCTAACCATAAAAGGGAAAGCCTTATCAATTTATGAAAATCTAACAAAATAAAGCTGAAAATCCTGCAGATGTGGCTACCTTTGGTGCTAGCAGTGGCTAGTTTTCAGAACCACTATGCTTTTTATTACATAAAGTCATGTGGCAAAGCTGCCAGCGCAGACGAGGAACATGCAATAGCATTTCCTCCCATAGTAAAAAAATTAATTGACAAAGAAGGCTACAATTTAGATCAAGTTTTCAATTTGGATGAGACAGATTTATACTGGAAGCGAGTGCCATCAAGAACCCACACTTCTATGAATGAAGCACATGCTCCAGTCTTTAAGGTGGCAAAGGATCGTATGACTGTGATGCTGGATGCCAATGCCAGTGAAGACTTAAACCTTAAGCCTGTGGTGGTGTACCACTCTGCCAACCTGTGAGCAACAGAGCAACCTCAAAACCTCCTGCCCCATCAAGTCATCATTTTTTCAAGATAAGGTGTTAAAATTTACTTTTATTTCATTATTAGATATGAATTAAACATTATTCAAACTGTGCTATCCTTTATATTAGGCTTTTCAATGATTTTTGAGCGATTTTGAGTGATTTTTTTCAATGGTCTGCACCTAACTCCGCTTTTCCCATTGGCCCCGTTATTTGCATAGCAGGAAGGCAACTATGACGTTACAGCAGATCTCCCTGTATTAGCATCATTTATTCAGCCTATTTTTCTTTTTCTGTTATTCATATTGCATCATGGCCCAGTGTCTGAACTCTACCTGAACTTCACCTTCTAAACATGCAGTATGTTCAGGCTAATTTAGGTATCTGTCATCTATGTACTCTACAGTGACATAGTCAATTCCCACATTCTATCCGCCCTCTTCCACCTTCATCTCTGACACTGCCGCTGCATCTTCTATTGCTTTGACATCAAGGTGTGAATATTTTCATCAGGTTAACATTGAACACAATCCAACCAATCTTACATCCCTGGGGGCATCCGTGTTACTTTGTTTATTACTTGCATCCACCTTCCATACTAGGTTCTCACGTCCACTATTGGTGCACACATTTGAAATCATGCTGTGTCTACTTGAACCTTTCATCCCACATTCCTTTGAATGAATCCATAGTCTTCCAGCTCCTGAACAATGCCTGCCAAAATTCCTACCACTCGCTATTGCTGATTTAACCCTTTTTTTCAATCATTCAAAGGATGTGGGCTTGCTGAGCAGATCAGGATTTATTCCCTCTCCCTGGATGCCCTTTGAACTCACTTCTTGAATGGCTGCAGTCCAGATGAGATGGGCACACCCACAACGCTGTTAGGGATAAAGTTCCAGGGTTTGACCCAGCAACAGTAAACAAACAGTTCCAAGACAAGACAGTGTGCAGCTGTTAACAATGTTCCCACATGCTATCATCCTTTTAGGTGGTACAAGTTGTGGATTTGGAAGGTGCTGCTAAAGAATATTCGGTGAATTGTCATATTGCATCTTGTAGATAATACACACTACTGCCACCGTGAGCCAGTTACAGAGGGAATGAGCATGTAAAGTGGCTGGTAGAATGGCAATCAAGCAAGCTGTTTTGCCCTGAATGCTGTCAAGCTTGTTGAATTTTGGTTGAACGACACTAATTCAGACAAATGAAAAGTATTCCATCACACATCTTGTGCCTTGCAAAAGGTGGGTAGGTTTTAGGGAGTTAAGGGATGTTTTTCACTGCAGATTTCCCAGACTCTGTCCTACTCCAACACCCACAGTACTTATATGACTGGTCCAGTTCAGTTCCCGGTGAATGGCAATTTCAAGATGTTGATGGTGGATAATTCAGCAATGTTAATGCCATTTAATGTTATGGGGAGATTGTTACCTTCTCTCTTGTTGAACACAGTCATTCCCTGGCATATGTGTGATGTGAATGTTATTTGCCATTATTCATCTTAAACCTGAATGTTGTCCAAGTCTTACTACATATGAGGATAATATTTTCCAACATTGTCCTCATATGCCTTCTTCCAAAACTGCAACTAAACTCAAACATAATTTTCATTTCCTCTTCAGTATAAGATCCATGACCATCCCTTCTCCTCATTCAATTATCAATCCCTTAATAATAATATCTACTAGTTCCCTGTGGTACAGGGAATCTACTTTAAGATCACTGCATCTTCTCCTTTCAAATCCTTCAAAACTTTGCTCCATCTGAATTCCCAACCTGTATTTCCCTGTCCACCCTTTTCATTTCCCTAGTCCCTAAAATCTATCATTAGAGGTTAATTATATAATCACTTATCCCTTTTGGAATATTTCTCTAAATCACTTTGCCCTGTTAACTTGCTCCTGGCTGCGAAAAGCTGCAAAAAAAAACTTAGCTCCTTAACTCCACTATGGCTTTGATCTCCTCATCCACCCCAATGTTATAAATTTTGTACTTTTCCTTCTTGCTGCGTGCCTCACTTCTCCTCCATGTTACGTGCTCCAAATCTTTACTGGCATATGTGGAGCGCATTACTAATGAATGCTGCTGTATTCCAAATTGGTGCTGGCATAAACAAAATTCAATGCAAGGTTTGGCTTCCCACCAGCACAAATTTGGACACATACCACTATAACCCTGCAGACTTGAAGCTGAATCACCTCGAATCTGGACTCTCACTATTGGACCAGTCCCTCTCGGTGATCTGACCAACAGCTGGCTACCTACCTACCATCAGCCTTTGTTGTTGCTTCATTTTAACTTTCTTTTACATTTGCAAACTAATACCTGCTATTGGTATCCTATTGAGAATGTACAGTAACATCATTGCAGCTCCACACTGAGATTTAATATGATTTTCAATTATGTCTTTCAAATTCAACATTAAACATGGATTCAATCAATGTGAAAGTACTGCAAGTCAAAACCGATATCAGTGCTTTTATTATAGAAGGGTTCAGCTAGAAATATGATGCAGAAAAAGACTCTGCTGCTATCTAACTTCCACTCAGTACTGTACACAAGGTCCAGTTATCCCCCATAATTTAATGGAACTGCCCTGTTGTTAGCAGAGACAAAGCAGTACATTAGCCACACATATTATAAAAATAATTAATTGAAAAAATTAATAGATGAAGACTGACTTTTTAAATCTGTAATACACAAGTGTTGGTGTGAAACAAGACAAAGCAATTGATCTGGGGCATACACTGATTTGGATCACCACACTGTAGCCCATTTACACGTCAGTTTGCTCCAGTTGAACCGACGTGGGCTTTCTTTTGAGGAAGGCCTGCTTCAGTGTGAATTTACTGCTCAGTGTAAAAAAGGTTGATTTATAAAGGAATTAAAAATAAACAATAACAGATCTATGCTTACTAGCCCATACCTCACAGGTGTTAACATGAGTAATAATGAGTAAACATCAGAGTAATACAGTCACATGCGAGTATCAATTCTCACCAGCTGCTTTCAACAGTAAACAAAATATGATAGCTGTCTTATTAAAACACAACTGTAGCTCAAACCTACTTAAAAATGTACTATTACTAATTAAATGAATGGATGAACTTCAAGATTTGGTTTGATGTGTCAACTGCAAGACTACCTAACAAAACATATAAGATGGATTTATAAAACTCATTCTTTAGAGCATTGAAAGTTCAAAGGCTGTGGTTTTACTTTAGTGCCTCATTCTGTATATTACTGGGCAAAGATCGTACAGCAATATTCAGACAATATAAGCATTTGATGATATTCCAGTGGGTTTTTTTTAAACAATTCATTCATGAGATGTGGGTGTTGCCTGCCCATTTCTAATTGCCCTGGTGAAGGTGATGGTGAGCTGCCTTCTTGAACTTGAGCTGCAGTCTATGGGGTGTAAAAACACCCACAGTGCTGTTAGGAAGGGACTGTCAGGATTTTGATTCAGCAACGGTGAAGAAATGGCGATATAGTTTCAGGTTCAAATTGCACTAGGACATGCATTGCTTCAGTGTCTGAGGAGTCACAAATGGCAATCATCAGCGAACATCCTCACTTTTGACGTTAAGGAGCAAAGATCTTTGATAATGCAGCTGAAGATGGTTGAGCCAAGGACACAACTCTGATTGACCCCTTGAGACTGAAATAAATGATCTCCAACAACCATAACCATTTTGCTTTGTGTTAGGTATAATTTCAAACAGCAGTGTTTTTTTCCCTTAATTCCCACCTACTCCAATCTTGCTAAGGCTGGTTGTTGCCACATTCAGTCAGCTGCTGAGTCAAGCTGATGTCAAGTACACTTCCTCAAGTTTTATCCAGGTCAAGAGGTGAGTCGGTCTCGCATAACCCAAACTGAACATTGATCAGTAGATTATTATTGACTAAATGTCAATTGACATTTAGTTAATTAAAGTTTCCACTGCTTTGCTAATGATCAAGATAGATGAATGGGGTGGTATTTGCCAGGTGAGATTTGTCCTTTTTTTTAATGGACAGAACAAATCTGGTCAATCTTTTACATTGCTGGGTAGATGCCAATGTTCAAACTGAACTGGAACAGCTTGGCTAGGGGTGTGACTAGTTCTGGACCTAAAGTCTTCAGTATAATTGCCAAAATATTGTCAGGGCCCATAGACTCTGTATATCCAGTGATTTCAGCCATTTCTTAATACCAAGTGAACTGAATGAAATTGGCTCAAGCATCGCATCTATAATAGTGAGCACCTCAGGAGAATTCAAGATGATCGTCCACTCAGCACTTCTGACTGAAGAAGCATGCAAATGCTTCAGCCTTCTCATTTGCACTGATGTCCTTGGCTTCCCCCATCATTCAGTATGAGGATATTTGAGGAGCCTCCTCTTCCAGTGAGTTGCTTAGTTGTTCAATATCATTCTCAACCAGATTGGTAGGACTGTAGAACCTAGATCTGATCCATTGATTGTGGGATTGCATGTTACTTACATTGCTGGGCTTACTTAGAAATGTTAGAGTCTATTAATAAGGATGAGATTGCAAAGTATAGGAAGTGCATGATAAAATAGGGCATAGTCAATATGGTTTCATCAATGGGAGGTCATGCCTGGCAAATCTGACTGAATTTTTCGATGAGGTAATGAGCAAACTAGGCAAAGGAGAGTGAGTGGATGTGATTTGTTTGGATTTCCAGAAGGCCTTTACAAGATGCCGCACAGGAGGCTGCTAAATAAGGCAGCCTGTGGTATTAGGGGCAAGGTACTGGCATAGATAGAGGATTGGCTGACTGGCAGAAGGCAGAGGGTGAGGATAAACAGTCGCTTTTTCAGGATGGCAGCCCATGGCTAGTGGAGTTCCACAGGGGTCAGTTTGGGACCATAACTATTCATGTTACACATTAACAATCTGGACAAACGAACTGAGGCATTGTTACTAAGTTTGCAGATGATACAAGGTAGGTGGGACAGGTAGTGTTGAGGAGGCAGGGAGTCTGCAGAAGGACTTGGACAGGCTAGGAGAGTGGGTAAAAAAGTGGTAAATGGAATAGTGTGGTAATGTGTGACATTATGCACATTGGTAGGAAGAACAGCCTCTGTAAGAAATATTTTTAAATGGGGAAAAACTTTGGAAATCTAAAGCATAAAGCGATTTAGTAGTCTCTGCTCAGGATTCTCCTAAGGTTAAAATGAAGGTTCAGTTGGCCGTTAAGAAGGCAAATACAATGTTAACATTCATTTTGAGAGGGCTAGAATATAAGAATAGGGATGTACTGCTGAAGCTGTATGAAGTTCTGATCAGATCACATTTGGAATATTGTGAGCAGCTTTAACCTCATATCTAAGGAAGGATATGTTGGCCTTGAAGGGGGACCAGAGGAGGTTTACAAGAATGATCTCAGAAAGAATGGCTTGTCATATGAGGAGTGGTTGAGTACTCTACTAAGTGCTTAATGGAGTTTAGGAGGATGAGGGGTGATCACATTGAAATTTACAGATTACTAAGAGGCCTGGATAGAGTGGAAGTGGAGAAGATGTTTTGACCAGTAGGACAGACTAGAACACAAGGGCACAGTCTCAGAGTGAAGGGATGACTGTTTAGAATTGAGATAATGAGGAATTTCTTCAGTCAGAGGCTGGTGATTCTGTGGAACTAACTGCCACAGAAGACTACGGAGGCCAGTCACTAAGCATATTTAAGACAGAGATAGACAGATCCTTGATTAATAAGAGATCAAAGGTTACAGGGAGAAGGCAGGAGATTGGGGCTGAAAAACATCAGCTCTGATCGAAAGGTGGAGCAAACTCGATGGGCTGAATGGCCTAATTTTGGTCTTATATCTTATGGCCTTATGATACTGATTCATCAGCTGAGGGCAGGGTTTGGGGTTGGTGATGACCAGCAGGTGTCCTTGTTTCATCTGACGCCATAACAGTTCATGGGCTCTGGAGTCACTGTTTAGTACTTTGAAAGCAACTCCCACATGATTGTTTCCCATGGCTTCGTCACCTCTGCTGGGTCTGTCCTACTGGTGAAAGAGGTCACACCACGGATTGTGATGTCTGGCACATTATCTGTAAGATGTGGTCTCCTAATTTTGGCACAAGCTCCTAGAAGTTTGTAAGCAGGACTTTACAGGGTTAACAGGACAGTATGTTATTGTCACGTTCAGTTCCTTGGTCAATATCAGGTGAAGGTGGTGTTGGTTCAATTTCAAAACTTTTATCAAATCTTGTTGTAATTAGAAACAACTGAGTGGGTTGCTAGGCCATTTCACAGGGCAGTTAATTATGGGCCTGGAGTCACATGTAGGCTAGGCCAGGTGAGGATGGTAGATTTTGCTCACGAAAGGATATTAGTGAAGCAGGTGGGATTTTTTTACGACAATGGTTAACTGTTACCATTAGGTTGATTTTTAATTTGGGATTTTATTTAACTCAAATTTCACCACTATCCATATCCAAATAATCACAAAGTTCAACCACCATACAAAAGATAATGCCCCCTCACTTCCCATTTCTGCACCCTCCTTCTCACCTTCCCTTTCTCCTCGCCTCTCCTCCACTCTACTTAACACTGTGCATAAGCGGCTAGGTTACTTCGAAGTGCTATTTCTCTCAGGATGCTGTGGGGCTCAACACCCTCGATCTACAAACTGAAAAAGGCACACTGGCTCCTTTGCAGTTTGAATCTGCTTGTCCATCCATGGTAAAAAAAAAAGTGATAAAGTGCTGACCAGTTATTCAACTCTTGACAGTAAAGATAGCCAGGCCCATTCCAGGTCTCCCTTTCTTGCAATAATCCAGTAAGAGATCACTTAACATTTGCATACTGAGATTGTAGTAAGGGCAGGCTCTATAGGAAACCTACATCTAACTTCCATACTACAGCAACATTAATGCTACACATTTTTAGCTTATTTAAATCAATATTAAACTTAAATCATTTACTATTGTATCTATCAATCAACTTGACCAAATGACCATGGATGTCTGAAGAAACATGTAAACTACCTTCTCTCTCCAGCTCTCAATTTACTCCAACCTAAACCAGGTTTTACTGATACCCAAGCTATTGGGAAGAACACAAACTAACAGGCTTGTCCCACAGAAATGGAAAACGGTCATGGTAGTTATGAAGAACTCTGTGCCTTAAAATGGTCCACCGTCAGGGAAGTAGACGTGGAAGATACATACAAAAAGAATGATGAGAAAGGCATCCTCAAAGTTACAGCAATTGGCATATGTAAAATAATACATTAGTAAAATATGGATCAGAAACTGGAATTTTTGTGAATGCTTAAATTCAGATTACGTCTTGTTCCACCATAAATGCTTTGACTCTGATATAATTTTATGGTATGGCTTGGCAGCGGTCTATGCGAAAACAAAATTCATTCCAACTAAAATAAACAGGATAAAAATTAAGTAGGATTCTGTGTGTTTCCAAGAAGTGACATTTTAGGACACTTTCTCGAAAAGTTTTGCAACAAAAAAAAAAGCAAAATGTACAAATCTAGACAGCAGACAATACCCCGAAATGCAGTTGGCATTCCGCAAGCACATCAAGGATACTTCTGCCACGCTTCAGGAATCATGCATCTGAAGATAACGTTCATCCTGCTGTAACCAGGGTTCCTTTTTTCTCTACGCTAACCATGAAGGAACAGAGTAATGAATAAAGAAAATCAAAACTGTGCAATAAACGAACAACCCCAAAACTGCATGCCTGTATTGGGACTAAGTATTTTAAACGCCCACAGGACAGTTGTGCCTTTCAGAATTAAGGCCTAGAGAGGCCTGCATGGAAACATCCCACTAACATTTATCAACATGATATAATCATATAAACATAAAGAGGAGTCTGCTGCTATATTTTTTTTAAACTCTTGGCTCTTTTTTACTTCTTATGCTGTCTACCTAACTCACCAGTCATTTTTTTAAAAGAGGGGAACAACCATTCATCTGAAGATACAGCTCCCCATCCGGGGAGGAAGGGAAAGGGACAGAAATGAGAGATTATCCCGTCCACAAACATATCACCTCAGAAAACAAATATTTAGATATGTTTATAAAACGCCAAGAAGCAAATAATGACAAGAGTGTCAGGCTTTCCTCTTCCTGGTTCATTAAAGGTGGCGACGTCGCGCCGATTTCCGAACTAAAGCTACTTTATTTTCCTTCCCTCGCCTCAGCTCTGGTGTTGTAAAACCGTTTACAATCTCACAAAAGACGACAGGAAGTTCCTGGTAATTTAATTTGTTATTTTTCTCTCTGACTGTACTCACGGTTCCTCCTGGGCCTTGACAAGCGAGCAGAAGAAAAGAAGAAAGAGCCTGCGCTCCCCGCTACGCCGCCCGGGGACTGCAGGGGGCGCAGCTGAGGCGGCTCAGGCCCGCCCCTCCCCCCACCCCAGACACCACGCAGCATATACCCACTGGGGGCCATATATATAGAGGAAGAGAGAGACCAAGAGATAGATAGAAATACACAGAAACAGAGATACAGACGTACACATAAGAAGATATATACAGAGAGGCAGACAGACACCTAGAGATAAATACGGATATGCACAGAGGTGGAGATACACACATAGATAGGGTGATACATACAGAGAATGAGACAGAGAGACCGAGACATAGTTACAGATATATACACAGAGAGGGAGTTACAGACATACAGGGCAGTAAATACAAAGAGGGAGAGAGAGACTTCGAGAGAGATACAGATATACATACAGAGGAAGATACAAATATATACAGAAGGTAATATATATAGAGAGAGAACTGGAGATAGACACAGATATACACAGAGGGAGATACAGACATACACGGAGAAACAGAACTGCAGATAGATACAAATATAGACAGGGAGGGAGATATAGGCATATACAGAGGGAGGAATCTAGAGACAGACAGATACAGATATACACAGATAGGCAGATACATACATATACAGAGTGAGATATATATAGAGAACTGGAGATAGCTACAGATTTACACAGAGAAGGAGATACTGACATGTACAATGAAGAATATATACATAGAGAGATCTAGAGACATGCAGATATACACAGAGAGGAAGATGTATATATAGAGAGAGGTACAGACATATATAGAGAGAGAGATCTAGAGACAGACACAGATACACACAGAGGGAGATACAGTCATAAGAGGGACATATATACAAAGAATGGGAGAGATCTAGAGACAGATATATACAGACAGGGAGATATATAAAGAGACAGGAGAGGGAGCAATCTGGAGACAAATAGATACAGGTATATACAGATATACACAGAGAGGGAGATACAGAAATATAGAGAAGATATATACAAAGAGAGAGAAATCTAGAGCCAGATACAGATATGTAGATATATGCAGAGAGGGAGATACAGACATATAGCGTGGGAGATATATACAAAGACAGGATCTAGAGACAGATATAGATATATACGAGGGGGATATATATAAAGAAAGGGAGACATCGAGTGACAGGCAGGTACAAATATATACAAGGGAGGGGGAGATATGGAGGGGGAAATACACACAGGAGTGGGAGATATACAAAGAGAGAGAAATCCAGACATATATATATAGAGAGAGAGAGGGAGAAACATGGTGACATACGGAGAGAGAGAGATCCAGACACAGGGAGATGCAAATACACAGAAAGGGAGACACCCAGAGATATATACACAAAGAGCCAGAGGCAGAGAGATACAGACATTTACAGAGATGGAGGTATACACAGAGAAGGTGATACAGAGAGATCCAGACATACAGAATACAGACATATACAGAAGAGCAAGTATATAGAGAGAGAAATATACAAAGAGAGAGAGAAATACAGATACATACTGAGGGAAAATATATAGAATACTATACAGAGAGTAAGAGGCATACTAAAAGTGAGATCCAGAGACAGAAAGATTCTGATATACACAAAAGGGGAGACATACAAGAATATATTATATATATAGAGAGACAGATAGAGTTACAGATCCATATCATGAAGGAGATATACACAGACACACAGAGTGATACATACAAAGAGATACAGAAACAGAAAGATGCATATATGTACAGAGTTATACAGATGGAGATACAAAGCCAGAGATCCAAAGAATGAAAGATGCAGAGTGAGCTAGAGATATAGACTGAGATATGCAGACACATAGGGATATAAAAGACACAGATTCAGATGTAGAGATACACATAAATACAGCAATATAGAAATATATTCAGAGAGGTTCAGAATTACATATGCACACATATAATACATGCAGTAAAGAAGATATAAGGCGAAATACACAAAGAGATACAGACAGAGATATCCAGAGACAGAGATACAGATATCTATATAAACAGCACCAGAGATAGCGATATATACAGAGAGAGCTCAAGATAGAGATATAGAGAAATATAAAGTATACTGATACAGATAAGGTGAAAGAGAGAGGTAAAAGATGTACAAATAGAGAAATACAGATATATACAGTGCATATACAGAAGGAGGCAGAGTTAAAAAGAGATAGTTACAGAAAAAAACACAAAGATATCCAAATAGAGTCACAAAGATCGATATATAGTGAGAGATATATAGAGGGAGATACAAAAGTATACAGATAGAGAGACAGATACAGAGATGTACACACAGAGATTACAAATAAGGATATTCAGGCAAAACAGATACAAATATATATAAAGGGATATAGAGATAGAGACATATATATAGAGTTACAAAGATAAACTGATAGAGGAAAAAGACATAGAGTGAAGGGCAGAGATAGAGACAATACATGGAGACATACATGATCTAAAGTTAACGGATAATTGCAATGTTGTTGCTCACTCTGCACCAAATTTTCAACTCAATCTTCAATTTTTCATACAAGAAATTCAGACCGTCCATGAAAGTTGACAAAACTAAAACCCCACTCTGAAGCTGTCCTTAAACTGTGCATTGACATTAATGTTGAGGAGGAGCTTGCTACCAAGTGTCGAAAATGGCAACAAGTTGTCCATCAGGCTGCACCACACTTTGAGTTACAATGTCTCAATGATGAAGCATGGTAGTACTAGGGAAGGAAAGCTGAGGAAGCAAAGCCTTTACTCTGGATCTCACTACTTCATGGGATACCCTGCCCCATGTGTCCAAAAATTTACAGTTTGTAAATCAGCCTGTTCAGTCACATGATGGCACATGGAAGAAACTCAGAACCTGGAGAAGAAGTCATCTTTGAGTCAAGGTACAGCTGATGGAGATGATGTATCTCTCTTTGTAATCATTGAGTTTTTTTGAATATATTGTTGAGATGTGCACATTGCTGGCTAAGGCAGTATTTGTTGACCATCCCTAATTTCCCTGGAAAAGGTGGTGATGAATGTACGTAGATGCTGCCACTGTGCATTGGTGGTGGAGGAAATGAATGTTGTGGGTGGTGGATGGGTTGTCAATCAAGCAAACTGCTTTGTCCTCAATTTTGAGCTTGTTGAGTGTTGTTGGAGTTATACCCATTCAGCCAAGTGAAATGTATTCCATCACACTCCTGACATGTCTTATAAACGGTGGACAAGCTCTTCTGAGTCACGAGGTGAGTTATATTGTTGTCACAATATTAATATGGTTGGTCCAGTTCACGCTCAGGCTGTGGGAGCACTAGTGCTTTTCATAATGGGGGATTTAGCACTGGTAATGCCATTTAATATCAATGGGCGATGGTTGGAATCTCCCCTTGAAGATAATCATTGCCTGCCACTTGTGGTGTGAATCTTGGAACTCCCTTCCTAACAGAAATGGGGGCATACCAAAGTCATATGGACCACAGTGATTCAAGAAGGAGCTCACCACCAAGCTCTGCAAGGCAATTAGGGATGGGCAAAATGTAGACCCAGCCAATTAAACCCACATCCTGTGAATGAATCAAAGAGAAACAGCAAAAAAAGATCAAGATCAACAAAGTTTGTCAGATTTGTCTTTAATATTAAGTGAAATTATTGGCTCCTTAGCACTGCGCAGTAGGTTAGTTTGTGCAGTATCACCCAATTAGGAAATATTTCTGAGGGTTTGATGTGTTTGTCCATCTTATTTTAAACAACAGGGCATTAATTGTTTTAAAGTGTGTTTTGAAAAATATGCAGAAATGACAAATATACAATAATCTGAGGGTCATCTTTGGTGATTGACTAGTTTTGTACTGTATTTTAAACTTTTGTTAATTGTTCATGAGGACACATTGTCCAAATTAGGCTTCTGATCCAATGACATGTATGGGCCTGGATCTGTGCCAAAAGACATTCTCTATCACCCCTGTCCTGTTGGGAGTAGATTTGTGCCTTAGCTCCTTTTAAGACAGTGCTCTAATTTATTTTTTCTGACATATGCAATCTCCTACACAGCCTTCCAGGGACCCAAAGACTGACTGGTTAATGGTGTTTACCTGATGAGCAGATTTTCCTTCATGATAATTTTCTAGAGTTTCATTGCATGGCACTGATCGCTGAAGCTCTTGGACAACATATAAAAGAATCAAAAGCCAAAGATCAAAGTGTTTTAGCTAGCGGCAAATGATCTGCTCTAATGGTGCGAATCCTGCAGCATTATGAGAATAAGAATATGGCACCACCTATCTGCAGTATTATGTTGACATTTTCATGTATATTTTGAGCATCTGATTTCCCCAGTGTGCAGAGTGCTCCGAGTGTACTGCAGGCGAGCTTGATCATGACCAAATGAAGTGGGGTATAGGGGCTTGCAGGTTAAGGTCAAATGTCTATCCTCTTTCCCTTCTCTCCCCTCCCCTCATTTGACCGCAACAGGTATGTTTGCTTTTTCAATAAGCAGTTAATTACTTATGTGCTGTGATCATAAATTAGACACAATCAGATAGGGTTTCTTGAACACTGTACTTAACCAAAGTAAAATAATAATTTTAAAAACACATCAACTTTCATATACATACTCAAAGTTCACACACATATATACACGTTATTGAGTGGGAAGGATAGAGTAAATAATATGGAGTCCTGTAAAACTAAAAGGGTTAGGGCCTTGTTCTTCATCACCTCAGTCACTTCCTATGTTCAGGAGAGAAATATATTGCTTATAACACACAAAGGGCTGGTTTTTTACATGGTCTCTCTCTAACTGATCCAAATCATGACTAGTCTATTCCAATGGTAATGTCATTCAGTTCTGACTGGGAATTCCTCTATCAGCCAAGGTCCCATTGTCCAAATGGTTATGTTTAGTGGTTTGTCTCCATCCAGTTCAGTACCCAGGTGATACGCTTTTGCATAGCAGACAGTCTACGTTCTCCAGCTTTCAAGGTCATTGTTCCGGGTGCGGCTTTGCAGGGGTAGGTTATCTTCATTTCAATAGCTTTTGGAATATAGAAGGTACCGTGATGCAAATTTGCAGCCATCTTTGACAGCCATCCCAAATCAATGCAATATCACTTTCATTATTTTAAAAGTCAGTTTGGGTTTCCAGTCAGTGCATTCAGAGAATCAATTTCTGATCTAGAGCATGATTTTGAAGGAACATGCAATAATTGTTGGTGGCAATGCAAAACTTTCTACATATCAATTGTTTTGATACGACGTATCATGCAGAACTCCATTAAAGAGGTTGTAGGGAGTGCTGCCTGGTTCTGACATGGGGCTTATATAGTGGAATGTGGTGTGGTGGTAAACACAGGAGGCAGATGCTTCAGAGGCAAAGAAAATTTCTTATTGAAATTATTGAAAAGCAAGCAACTTGAATATATTTACAGGAAAACTGGAAAGTGAATATCAAACCCGACTATTACTGACTGAGACCGGTCTCACGGTTAACTTGACCCCCAGTTAAGCCTTGCAGCCAAGACTCGATACAGTGCATTTAATTGTTACAGTGGGTGATTGTTACCTAATGGTTGACAGAGAGAGAGAGAGAGATATCTTGCTAACTCGAAGTCCTACCCTACTTCCCTCCCTTAGGGATGCCCTACACTGTTTGCCCCGAACCTCATCTTCCCCTGTCTTAGACTAGCCAAGCTGGGTTAGAGGGTTTCACCCCAGAGTGCAACGCGATTTCAACTTGCTCTTGTTCGTAGTCTCTTGCCATAGCTGGGGTTCCGTGGAGGGCTGTGAGTGCTGATAACTGTCAGTTTGTTGGTGTCCGCTGATGTGGTTAGGTGTGTTGGATCTGACAGGTTTCTTTCTTGGGTTTCTTTCCTTTCTTGGTGGTCTATGCGAGCGGGTTGTTTTCTTGGATGGTGAAGGATGTTGCTGTTTGCCTCAGTCAGTGTGTTATGGCTCTGGATGCTTTTGGTCACCTCCAGATGTCGAACGGAGGTTTGTGGTTGATTGGATGGTTGCGAGGGTTACTCTCGGTGTGGAGGGTTCGCGGAGTCCTTGGCTCGGAAGGGTCTGCGGGAGTTTTTCTCTTGATTGGTAAGTCTGACCGATCTCCTTTCCCTTCCTCGCGGCTTTGGCTCAAGGTTTCCTTAGCGTACGGTGCCTGCTTCTTGTTCGGATTTTCAAATTCCTCTCGCGAACCACTCACACCAGGCGCAGAGTCCACCTCACAGCACACACCTAGTTGGAGGGGGAGCACATTGCTGGTGTCACAGTGCAATACTGCTGGGATCAGGGCCCCCAGTTCTGCTCAGCTGCAGGCCCCCTTATCTCCCGCCAAATCTGGTTTCGGCTGCCAAGCTATTGTTCCTTCTCTCAGGGCTAAATGAGCTTCCTGATGACTGGAGGAGGTGTCAGTGGCTTTTTGATTAAGGTAAATGATTTCGATAGTTGGAATGTCCAGTATTTCCCTTGGATAGGTACTCATTAAGTTTGGAATAGTAGTGTAAATGTTCTTACATCCAAAGGTGAAACACATTTACACATAACACAATGGTGTGGAATGTTTGGTATTTCTGTGCCCGAGCACTGGTTGGAAATTGAATGGCTTTGTACCTCTGTAGGCTCCAGAAGGTCTGAAGTTGTTTGTTTCCTGCAGTCTGGCTTCCATTGTTTTAAACTGGGACATGAATGGGGGTCTTCTGTTAGTTTTGCAGGCTAACCCCTGTTCCAGACAAAAACCAAAAGAACTGCAGATGCTGTAAATCAGGAACAAACACAAAGTTGCTGGAAAAGCTCAGCAGGTCTGGCAGCATCTGTGAAGGAAAAAACAGAAAGGTCTGAGGAAGGGTCACCGGACCCGAAACGTTAACTCTGTTTTTTCCTTCACAGATGCTGCCAGACCTGCTGAGCTTTTCCAGCAACTTCTGTTTTTGTCCCTGGACTTGCATATTACCCAGTCTGTCCCAACCAGCCTTTTCCTGGTTTGGTTGAGGTCCATGGTTTCTTGAGTACAAAATTTCAGCGAATTTTAGTCCAATATAATTTCCACAAACTTACGTCTTCAGAGGGTTTTAGTCCTGGATATATCCATAAACTGATGGGGATTTTTACCCCTCCTTACAAGGTTTGTAATGATTTTTAATAGATTTTCCTCCTCCCCATTTGTGTTTAAATATCCAATTTAAGTGGTATAATTTAGCAAAGTGATTTGAAAGAATTAGTGCCCAAATGTGGGGAAACCATGATTCACGTTGTGAAAGATGCAATTGTTAAGTGGGGACTTCAGTGGTCCACTCATTTTCATCATGCATACAATTGAGGTTTACCACAACACTAATCTTCTGCAAGCTACTTCCTTGATTCTGTTTTAATTGCTAAAAATGGATAGTGTGAAACATGACACCAAGATGAGAAATTGATATAAATTAACTCCTGCAAAATGCTGAAGCTGTGGGGTCAATTATAGCTTTCTTGACTAAGATCTTTAAGGCTTTCTTGTTAAGGGCATCTAGCAACATAGAGCAAAGTCAGTGAATAAAGTTGATATTTGGGTGTGGGCTAACTCAGTTGGCTGGATGGTTAGACTGCAAGAAAGCACAAATGGAGTAAGTTCGATCCTTCTAAAAACTGTGAAACGTCATTGAGGCCTGCCTGCCAGCCCATGTATTCTGTCTTCTTTATCTAACTGATATCTGTTGTCCCTCGTGGACTATGGCTAATTACATAATTAACTTACTGAGCGTTTGGACATAGGTCAGCCAACATCTAATATAATGTTGGAACGGTCTTGGCACGTGGAATGGCCTCTTCCCATTTCTATGTTGCAAAGGAAATGACATCTACTTCATGGCAGCATTACCAAACAAAATGTGACAGGGTTCTAACAGGAGATATCAGTAGAAATGTTTAGATAGAGAGATGGGCTTGGGGAACGTCATAAAGGAGGAGAGATTTAGAGATGAATTAAAGAGCTTGGTCTCCGTTGGCTGAAGACACAGCTGCCAGTGGTAGACCATAGGAAACTGGAGATGCGAAAGAGGCCATAATTGAAATTTTGCAGAAACTGGCTATAAGTGTTTGCAGAAATGGTGTAGGAGGAATGTCGTCAAGAGATATGAACATAAGGATGAGAACCATGGAGCTGCAGTGAATGACAGAGATAAGGAGAGATGATGCCATGAAGAGATTTGAATAGTTGAATACCAGAATGAGAATTGCAGGGCTGGGGGATGTTACAGACAGTAAAAGGAGTAAGGACCACAGAAAGACTGGAAGACAAGAGTGAGAATAAAATTCTAAAACTGAAGCATCGCCAAACCAAGAAACAATGATGCAACAAGTCAATAGATACTTAATATTTACTGCCCAACAGACAGGGTGAGTAGATGTTGATGTCCTCAAGGTAGCAATCAGAGCAACAAGCTGAGTTGGTGACTCGCTCAATCAGTTCACAGGTACAAATCAGAACAAACAGAATGAGGCATGGAGGGAAGGATCTTACAAAAGAACATGGAAGGTCTCAAAGATCATCTCTCTCTTATTAAAGTTCATAATCACTGCATATTTCCAACTCCCAAAATCAATTTACATACCTATCCTCCCACTGCCTTCAAATGACCACATTTCAGCTTCTAGGCAAACCAGCGAAAGCTTCAAATTACAAATAAGAGTCATGTATTTTGAGATGCAACTTTAAAGGATGTGGAGGGATGGAGAGAATTGTGACACACAGGTTTTTGAAGGCCTTGGTTTAAAGCAATCCTTTTCCATTTTGGTCTGTAATCTAAAATAAAAATAAAGGGTGTTCAGCAGAACATTAAAAGGGCCTGAATGACATGGACTATGGTGAAATTTGTAGAAAAATCACACAAGAAGTTTGGTGAGGCCTAGCTTGATGTCTGGAGCAACTTGCTGCATCTTTTATGCATTTGCCAAGTGACAGCAATTTAACAATTAAGGGGGATTATAACTTGTGCCTTATTAATGGCACAATTCACCTCATCGATAATTCAGTTTTCTATCTTACCAAACATGCCAATCAAGCTAGACATCGAGAATTCTTGACGTGGGAGTCAAAGTGGGCACCTGATGACTTCAATTCACCACTCGTTCCAAAGATCTCCATATCCCATGAACATTGGCATTCAACATGTGCCCACCTCTAAGCACCCTCATGGCACATCTTCGATCACTAATGGTACACTTCTGCACTTCAATGCTGCATCTCAATGAGCAATTGCAACTATTAATTTCATGCTACAACAAAGACATTTTGTGATGGGTTACGCACATGGCTTATGGACGGGACCCGAGTCTATCTCTGGCCTTTCACTCGCTGAGCTCATTCATTCTGAGCTAATCTGGATGCTCACAGAATCTCTGCCTTGCCTGTTTTGAGTTTTACCCCGCTCATCCAGAGATTCCATGCTCACAGTGCTGTTGTCTTACCATGCAGTTTAGTGCAGACACAAAGCCAGGAAGCTTGCCATGGTTGTCAGCATTCTTCAGTCAAGTCAAGAGAGAAAGCCTTCGGTCAGGACATCCAGGCACAGTAAGTCAAGGGCAGCCTCCAGTTCAGTCCAGGAACACAACATGATCTGTTAGATACACAGGGCGGTCATAGTCAGGATGTCTTCCACATAAGGGATGAGGCGCTGAATCTTGGGCAACCCATCACCCATCTTGACTCCTTCAGACCTATTGTAGGCTGTTTTACTCCTGGAATGAGAGAGAGAGGCAGGTATTAAGGGAGATGAAAATTGGTGGCACAGCTACTAGTGTTGGTGCAGTTGGGGTGGTGCCTTGTCTTAGTGAGTAGGTAGCACAGAGGACATGCAGGGTATGGTGTGGAGAGATGTGCACTCCTCCAGACAACCGACACTGCACTGACCCAGGTGGCAAACGCAGATCAGACTTAACGTGGTCTGGCCTCGTACCTGTTCTGCTGGTGCTGGGGGAACATGATGTCCTTCCTGTGCACCACCCCAGCCAGCAGAATCTCCAGGTCCCTGCCTACAAAGTGAGCCACCAAATTTCCCTTGCCTGCTATGTCCGAGGCAAATGTTAGGTACGATGCAGGACAACTCTGGACCAACAGTGTCTGTCCAGGTGCACAACTATCTTTTAAAGATGGCACCAACACCAGGGGTATGCCAGTCAATTCTAGGGTATTGTGGTAGTGTCAAGTTTCTTCTGGGAATGGTACAAAGTAAGATGCAGATGGAATTGCAAAAGTGGAACACGATAGGAGGGGATAGGCAGTTAATGATGTGAGTTGGTAAGATGCGGTGAGAAAGCTCGCTAGGTCTTGTGGCAGAAAAACCCTCCAAAGAATCTAACAGAACAGGCACTTAACCAAATATATCCTCGGAATGTACTTTGGGCGATTATTTTACCCCTCTAGCAAGACTCAACATTTGGTGTAATGACAAAATCTCATTAGCCTTTGATGTTAATGATCCTTGCCAGTACCTCTTCAATAGATCGATTTTAGAAAGAGATGAGGCACTGCCAACCCTATCGACACAATCTTCTAACCATGGAATTGGTTACAAATATGTTTTCATGACTGCATTTACTTTTCTGTAGTTTATACAGAAACTAGTTGATACACCTGGTTTAGAAACTGATACCACTGGTGAACTTCAACTGCTTTGGCTCTGTTCAATCCAGTGATTTTCTAGCATATATTAAATCTCTGTTTCCGCCTGAGTTTGTTTTAATGGTCACAACCAATAAGGATGTTGTTTAACCAGTACTGACTCTCCAATGTCTACATCCTGCATAGCTACATAAAATCCAGGTGTACCTTTACAGAATTCCTTATAGTTAAGTAGTCTTGCTAGATGCGTTGTCCTTCCTCTATGAGAACATATATCTAATTGTCCCCGTATTTCTGTATTAGCTAGTCAAACTGAAGGAGATTCAATTTGTTTGCAAACTGTCTACCTCTCCTTCCACCTCACTCTTATCGTCTCTGTAATCCATCACTAATCTTACCACTTGACACACTTGCTCCTCCTTTTTCTCTTCCCTGCAATGATATTGTTTATGTGACATAATTGATTCTTCTTCCTACAATCAGGCCTATCTATCTGATAAGTCATTTGACTATACCTCCTAACTAACCCATACGGATAATTTTAATTTCAGAAGTTCACCATGCAAAGGCAGTGATACCAATACTTTGTTTTCTGATTAAAACATTCCAGCTGTATCGGATTTGTCTGCCTATTCTTTCATTTTCACTTCTGAAATTTTAATGCTCCTATGTTACATCACATGCTCCTGTCAATCTTCCCAGAAACATAAACATATAATCCAACATTGAAAATTCATCCTTTTGCCTTAACAATATTTCCTTAATTTTAATAGAACTGTTACCGCCTCGCCATAGATTAACTCAAATGGACTAAATTCAGTAGCTTCATTTGGGCAGTCTCTGGGAGCAAATGCTGAGGCATCTAATCCTTTGTCTCCATCCTGTGAGTTTTCATGACTGTATACCTCAATCATGGTTTTGAGTGTCTCAAAGCTCTGTGTTATGGATGAGATGCAGTTGAAAGTTACATAACAGAGGGATTTGGGAGTCCCTATGCATGGATCACAAAACTTAGCATCCAAATTCAGCAGATAATAGGGAAGGCAAATGGAATGCTGGCCTTTATTTTAAAGGGAATGAAGTATAAAAATATGGAAGTATGTTATAAGAAGTTTAAGTACAGTAAATAAGAATAATAAAACTATACAAGGCATTAGTCAGACTACATCTAGAATACTGTTAACAGTTTTGATTCCCTTATATAAGGAAAGATACACTAGTATTGGGGGCAGTCCAAAGAAGATTCACCAGGCTGATTTTGGATATGGAGAGGTTTATTTTACAAGGAAAGTTTCAGTACAATGGGCATGTTATTCATTCGAGTTTAGAAGAATGAGAGGAGACCTTATTGAAAGGGGCTTGACAGGGTAGATGTGGGGAAGTTGTCTCCTCTTCTGGGAGAGTCTAGGACCAGACAGCAAACTCTCAAAGTAAGGAGTCGCTTGTTTACAATTGAGTTGAGGAGTAATTTCTTCGCTCAGAGGGTAGGGATTCTATGGAATTTTTATCAGAGAGAGCTATTGTGGCTGTATTTTTAAGAAAATTCACAGGTGATTCAGTTTTCCACTTTCAACACATATTTCCAGATCTGTTAAGTAGTTTCAACATTTTCTGTTTTAATTTTTCTTGTTTCTTGATTTTGGATTTTCCCACCAGAAGACAGTGTTCCTCTGCATCTACTGTACTGAATGTCTTTATTATTTTAAATACCTCAATCCTACATGAACATACGGAGAGCAGCAGCCAATCAGTCCCCTCAAGTGTTTTCTATCATTCAATGAGACAATTATTGGATTATTCTTATCTTCTCAACCTCTTCTCTTGTGTAAGGCATGGTGACCCTCAGGTTAATCCACCACCAGTCGTATCTGACTCTCATGTAAGAGCAGCCCTATGGTCTGGTAGGACAATGGCAAACAAAAAAAACACCAAAGAACTGCTGACACTATAAGTCAGAAACAAAAACAGAAATTGCTGGGAAAACTTAGCAGGACTGGCAGCAGCATCATCATCATCATAGAATCACAGAATCCCTACAGTGTGGAAACAGGCCCTTCTGCCCAACAAGTCCACACCAACCTTCACAGTAACAAGTCCACACCGACCTTCAGAGCATCTCATCCAGACCCATCCCCCTATAACCCACCTAATCTACATGCATCTGTGGACAGAAAGCAGAGTTAACGTTTCGGGTTCGGTGACCCTTCTCCAGCACAATGGTGATTTTGACTTTACCTCATTGGATCATAACTTGATGGCCACTTGAACTCTAAACTCAAGGTGATAGTAAATCATGTTTGGGCAACTTGTTCTCTTCCTCTAAGCCCTGAGGACTTCTAATAATAGGTCCCAGGGGGATCACTGGGTGACCGTTGAAAGGATGTACAGAGACAGACAAATCAAAAGGACAGAGTTGTAAATGTTCAAGGAGAAGGCGCTCACTTTCCCTCTGGTTCACAGCTCGCTCTGTTTTTCTCTCTCTTTCTCTCTCAGCTAGCCAGGAGCACGTGGAGCCCCCGAGCTGCCCCTGCTCCCACCTGTCACGTGCTCCTGAAAGGGGCGGTGCCGGACTCCGGCACGCCGCGTCCTTTGACCTGTGACGTTCGCAGTCGCTTCCGGCGTGAGTGTCAATTGTTGTCACTTTGATGTGAGAGGCGAATTTTTATTTTTTTTTGGTCATTATCTGTCTCTCTTCCCTTTACCTTTTCTGATAAGGTTTGGCAATAAGTTGCTGTGAAAGCAGGTGCCGCTTTAGGCGAGAGGGAGGAACTGTCGGAATAACGGGGATCTGAGTGTTTCCAGCGCTTGATGGTGTGGAGGGTGAGAGTGGTTGACGGACTGGCTCTCTCTGAGGCGGAGGATTCCTGTTCCTTCTTCCTTCACTACCACTCAGTTCGCCGACGGAGTGGGTTTCTATTTGATATTGGCCGCACAGTACCTTTCCTGCTGGCGCGTGAATCAAGTGTGACCGAGACAACTCAAAACCATTTGCCGCGATTGCGGAGGTAATGCTTTCAGGAGGTGAGGTGAAGAATTGTGTTTTTAAAAATGTGTGGTGGTAGCCTTAACCACAACTTGAAAGCGAATAACCCGAGATTTGGTAAACAGCAGTAAAGTTTTAAATGGACACCATCGTGGTTATTATCCAGACAGTTGTTATTTTAGTTGGCCTTCCATAGGTTTTTCAAATGTTAATTTACCCAGTGATTCAGTGATTTAGTTAAGGAAATTCCAGTATGAAGTCTGATAAGCGTTAAGTATACACCAGCTGAAGCAGAGGGACCTCAGGCAAGGGGGCCTTTAAATGCTGTCATTCTAAAGAGTAAACTTTGTGGGGATATGGAGGGAAGCAAACATTATCATTTCAACAAAATTAGCAACTAGAGCACTTCAATTCCCCAAGTGTATTTTGTAGAAATAGTGTCCTCAACAGATGTCAGCAAACTACACACTCATCATCACCTGTTCAGAATGGTTGTCTGCTTGAGCCATGTAAATTAAATTGTTTGAGTTACCAGAAACCTGTTAGGCCTGTATTCCTTTAAATGATTAAATACATTGGTCTATTTATTTAGGATTTTGCTAAGTTATGCAAGTAAATACAGTAAACATAAAATACATTTAGAATGTATTCTTTGAGTTGACAACTATTGTAAATTAACAAGTTTGAAGTTCTTAGGCAATAAGATATTATTTACAATCAGAAGAAAAATAAAATGCCAAATTAGGTGGCTCAATGGTAATAGAACATTTTAAATTATTTATTACATATTGTTTATTTTGCAGGTGATATTGGCAAATAAATGCGCAACATTCTTTGAAACCAATAATAAACAATGCCTCCAGTGCGTCGATCAAGGAGTGGCAGTCCAGATTCATCACTTAGTCCAAAGAGAAAACGGCATAGCAGCAGCAGTGAGAGCAGAACGCCAAGTCCTCCAGCAAAATATAACAGGCATCATTCGGGACACGGCAAATCTCCATCGGTTGACAAAAAGCTGAGATCCAGATCTAAGTCGAGAGAAAGGTCAAACTCTCACAAGCATCAGAATGGTGTACACCACAGTCGTTCTAGGTCAACATCAAGAGATCAAATTTCACGTTCACACCATGGGCATTACAACAAGCTGCATATGGAATATTATGGAAAAGAGCAAGAAGACTTACTCCGACAGAGACACAACGCTTTTATTGCCAGGTCTGGCTCTGAATTATTTTAGAATTAGAATTATTTGCTGGTGTGTTGCAATTCACATGGGAAGTCTGAGCTGCTGCAAACAACGTGGGGCAACAGATAAGCTCCAAAATTCTATCCCAACATATGGCTGACCAGGAATCTATCCCGTATTTACTGCCTGCCATTGGCATGTGTATTGGAAGGATTTGCAGGTTGATACTGAACCTGTCTTGCAATGTTATGAATGCACCTTCCGTGACCAACAGGTTCCAGGGTGAGGCTCAAACCCACAGCTTCGACCCATTCTACCACTACCCATTTTTCTACACTTCTAGAATAGTTTAGAAATTATCAATTTTTTTTAAAAGCTCCTTTCTCAAACACATATTTTTCTATAACCATTGATAAGCTAGTTTCTAAATGTCTCTCTTCCTACTATGAATACATTGAAATATGATGACAGTAAGAATGAGGGAAGGCAACAAAAACTTAATTTTTAATGGTGGGTGTCTGTGCCCAAATATTTGGTGACTTATTTTTAAAGTGAGAGGAGATTTAAAAAAGGCATGAGGGGCAATTTTTTCTTTTACACAAAGGATGGTTCGAGTGTGGAATGAACTTCTAGAGGAAGTGGTGGATGGGGGTACAGTTACAACGTTTTAAAAGACATTTAGACAAATACATGAATAAGAAATGTTTGGAGGGATATCAGCCAAGCGCATGCAGGTGGGACTAATTTAGTTTGGAATTATGGTCGGCATGGACTGGTTCGACCAAAGGGTCTGTATGTCTCTTAAAACTGGCCAAGTTAACAAAGTAATTAATTAAACATATGGGAATATGTGCTTTTTAAAAGAGACATAGAATATAAAAACCAAGCTGTTGTGCAAACAGTGTATAAAGTACTAGTTCAGCGCCAGCTGAAGTATTTTGCCCAATTCAGGGCAGCATGCTTTAGGAAGGAGGTGAGAGCTTTGGAGAGGGCACTGAAGGGATTTAGTAGTGGTTTCAATGATAAAGAAAGAAAGGTCTACATTTACACAGTGCTTTTTATTACCACTAGATGTCTCGAAACATTTCATAGCCAACAAAATGCTTTTCACTTTGTAGTGTAGCCACTATCATGTAGGAAATTCAGCAAAGAGTTAGCTGCTTTTTGAGATTTTTTTGTTACATGATGTGACAATACCAGGTAGTCTGTTGATTGGGAGAGAATTATTAGCCAGGACATTGGTGATAACACTACTGTTTTTTTGAAGTAGTGCAATGGGATATTTTATTACCACCCTAATAGATAAATGGAGGTTTCAAATTAATATCTCACCTAAAAGAAGTTGGGAGCTCCAATAATGAAGCAGCCTTTAGTGTCAGTCTTGATTTCTGTGCTCAGGCCCTGGAGTAGGACTGGAATGTGGATTCTTGTGATTCAAGGGCAAGAATGCTATTGAGTCATCTCTGACAGTGTTTTATTCTAGATTGTGGATAAACTGGAGAAGGTGGCTTTGTTCTCCATAAAGTGATGAAAGCTGGGTGCAGATTTCGTTGAGGTGTTGAAAATTCACAATGAAGGTTGAGATAGAATAAATCAAGACAAACTATTACTAAGGCTTATCTCAATAACCAAGGGCACAACTACAAGGAAATTAGCAAAAGAACCAGGGAAATATAACAAAAAAATTCTTTGCAACAAGTGATTAATAGTTAAACTTCACTGCCAAATAGTGGGACTAACTGTTGTTTGAAATTTTATCCATTTTGACTGGAAGAATAGAAAGACAGCTTATTTTGCAAATGGAAAGAAACTTCACAGTTCTTTGGCACAGAAGGATCTAGATGGCCTTGTGCATGCATCACAGAGAACTAAATTGCAGGTACAGCAGATATAGTAAGGAAGGTAAATAGGATTTGGCATTTATTGTGAAAGGAATAGAACATTAACGTAGGAAAGTGTTGTTGCAACTGTACAAGGCATTATTGAGATTGCACCTGGGATATTGTATACAGTTTTGATCTTGTTACTTGAGGAAGGATGTACTTACATTGAAGGCAGTTCAGGGGAGGTTCACTAGATTAATTCAAGATTTCCAGAGGTTTGTCTTATGAAGAGAGATTAAGCAGTTTACACCTGTACTCTTTGGAGTTTAGAAGAATGAAAGATCTAATTTAGGTATATAAAATATTAAAGGGGATTGACAAAGTAGATTTAAAGCAAATGTTTACCCTTGTGGAGCAATCTAGAATGAGAGGTCGTAGTTTTAGGATATGAGCTGGTGGATTTAAAACAGATGGGGAGAAATTACTTCGCTCAAAGGTCATGAATCTGTGGAATTCACTACCCCATAGTGCAGTGGATGCTGAAGCATTGAGTAAATTTAAGGAGGAGATAGATTTTTAATAATAAGTTGAGGATTACGGGAGAATGGGCATGAAAGTGGAGTTGAGGTCAAGATGAGATCAACCATGATCCACATGGATAGTGAAATGGGCTTCAGGAACTGAACTGCCTTCTCCTGGTTCTTATGCTTTTACGATAAAGCTGGTAGAGACACAATTTTTTTGTTTGTCTTCTCTAGATTCTGTCTGTGCCACTGACCTCTAAATTTTTTTGGGGGAAAAATTTATTGTCACGTGTAATTTTACATGGATAAAACAGTGCAAAGTTTTATAAGTCACCCCACCGCAGTGCCTACATCAATAACAGAAGTCATACATAATTTTTTAAAACATAAAATTAAGACAAAGTTCATCACAGTTCGGTTAACAACTCCTGGGCTTGGAGAAGGCCGATGTGAGGAATGATGGAATATCTTGAAGATGCAGCCATGATGAGACTGCCATTCTGGTACAAGACAGCCACATCAGGCCACTAGAATACTGGGCCGGAAGCCTTCGCCGAAGAAGACCACGTAGAACATAGAACAGTGCAGCACAGTACAGGCCCTTCGGCCCACGATGTTGTGCCGAACCTTTACCCTAATCCTAAGGTCTATCTAACCTCCACCCCTACCTTATATTATCATCCATATGCCTATCTAATAGCCACTTAAATGCCCCTAATGAGGCCGACTCCACTACCCTCTCCGGCAATGCATTCCATGCCCCTACCACTCTGAGTAAAGAACCTACCTCTGACGTCTCCCCTATATCTACCTCCACTCACTTTAAAACTATGCCCCTTCGTAATAGCTACCTGCACCCCAGGAAAAGTCTCTGGCTGTCCACTCTATCTATACCATGCTGGGACAAGACCGCTGGTTGATGCACTGGAATGCCTGCATGCTGAAGATGAAGATGACCTCTACGTTGGGATAATTCCGCCACACCAGGCCGAGAGCCTTTCTACTCCTTCACGCGTCTAGGTCTAACTGCATATCTGGAGCCTCGGCCTAGCCTGAGAGTCCAGGCCGGGGGTATCAGCCTGGGATCTGTTCCTTGCTTACCGGGAGACGCTGGACTGGGATGGAGTCGTGTCCACCTCATCCTGGCTTTGCTGCCGGAGGCTGCCTCCTTCAACCGCCACTCTCCAGGCTTAAAAGAAAAGATCTTATTGGCTGTAGCATGTTTCTGACCCATGTCCTCACTGAAACGTGCACAAACCTAGTAAGAACTTTTTACTGAACTTGCCTAAGTGCAAATGATAACCCACAGTGCATTTTCACATTTGTCTTTCTTTGACTTCCAGAGGTGTAGACCAACTATGACTACCAAGACTCCAAAGTGTAAACCTAGTGCCTTTGTACTATTTGGTTATATTGTTTCTCAGATAACCTTGCTTCAAGCTCCATCCTGATACTTTGTCGTACTTCTTTGTAAGTTTATCAGCGACTTCAGGGAAATCCATTCACTACAGGATTAAGCTTCCATGAGTTCTGACTGTATTTGCGTGTGGAATTTAAATCTCTAACCTCGAAGCAACAGTGTAATTTTCTTGTGAACTTTTTAATTCCCAAACCCCAGATTAAACCTGTTTGCTTACTGGGCAAAGACACTTTTATCATTGGCAGGTTTTTAATTTCTTTTAAATAAAACAAAGCTATAAGTAACTAGTTTGCTTTAGGAGCAAGCATCATTCCCTTTCTCACATACTGTAAGGTTAAAAAGTAATCAGTAAACCTCAAAAGCAAAAATGTGAGAACTTGTGTATTAGAATCCCTAGAACATGGAAGCAGGCCATTCGGCCCATCGAGTCCACACGAACCCTCCAAAGAGCATCCCGCCCAGGCCTACACCACACACACACCCCCCCACCCAACTTGCACACCCCTGGACACTATGGGCAATTAAGTATAGCCAATCCCTCTAATCTGTACATCTTTGGACTGTGGGAGGAAACTGGAGCACCCGGAGAAAACCCATGCAGATACACGGAGAACATGCAGACACCACACAGACAGTCGCCCAGGGTGGAATCGAACCCGGGTAACAGCACCTCTCGGTGACAGGGAGAACAAATCCCATCTGGCCTAGCCAGCGACACCCATATACCACTGAGCCACTGTGCCACCCTCGTAGTGTTCTGTTAGTTTGATTTATTCTTCTAAGTGGTCAGTGTCAGCTGACAAATGTAAATGTTCTTCAAATTTATGTTCTTCAAATTAGAACATAAGAACTAGGAGCAGGAGTAGGCCATCTGGCCCCTCGAGCCTGCCCTGCCATTTAATAAGATCATGGCTGATCTTTTTGAGACTCAGCCGCCCACTCACCATAACCCAATTGTAGCCAGTTCTGGTGATTTTTGTTGATTTTGTTTTTCTTTGTCCTCAAACACGCTGTTTCTGCTTTCTATGTGATTATCATTCTGTTCTCTCTCGCAATCCTACTTATTTCTAAACTCTGTTCTGTTTGCTGTTATTTTTTGCAAAGGTGTCTCTGAGCCTAATAGTCATTCTGTACAGTTTGTTTTTTTTTACCATTATATCAGACATAGCTGGTTAAAATGAAACATCCTAAACTGCGCAAAGCAGATTATTAGAGATGAGAACGGGTACATCTGTTGCAATATATTTCAGAACATGTACAGTTGAATATGTTACATTACTTATCTCTTTCTCTGATTACCCAATTCATTGGCACAAAATGTCTTTTTTTCTGCTGAAGATCAAAAAAAGCAGGAAAAAGTAGTCAGCAAGCCATGCATAGTATCTGTGGATAGAACTGATGAGTTAGCATTTGACACAACAGTTCTGATGTAGAGTTAGCCTGAAACAGTACCTTGTCACTTCTTTCCACAGATACTGTGCCTGGGTTTATTTTTTTTCTGTTTCTACTTCAACTTTCAGAAGATGTGGAACAGAAGTAAGCCATTCAGCCCATTGAGTCTGCTCCACCATTCGGAGATGATAATCCTCAACTCCACTTTCCTCACTTTTCCCTATAGGCTTTGGTTCATCAGTAAAAATTGATGAAAAATCTGAGTATCTCAGCCTTGAATATACTTAGCAGCTGGTTCAGAGCTAGGAACACTCTCTGCAGTACAAAATCCTCTAATCATTTGTATTGTATTTGTGATTCTGAAGGAAAACTGATTAACTATAGTATTGACTCAACAATGTGACCAACAATTTGATTGTGTTATCCTTTTTGACAATTGGCCTGCGCCTTCAGTCTGGCCCTTTTTTGTGCATGTTGATGAAACCTGAATTGGTTTATTTTGGAACTAAGTAGCAGTAGTGATGTGGAGGTTGAAGAAGCTTGGGCATGTGTGGTAATGTGTGGTAACTCAGTCTTTTATTCAGAGAGAGTAGGAACTGCAGAGGCTGGAGAATCTGAGATAACAAGGTGCAGAGCTGGATGAACACAGCAGGCCAAGCAGCATCAGAGGAGCAGGAAAGCTGCTTTTGTTTCTGCATTTCTGAAGAAGGGTCTAGGCCCAAAACGTCAGCTTTCCTGCTCCTCTA
>NC_063345.1:14280743-14298022 GCF_021869965.1 Rhincodon typus | reverse complement strand
GAACACAGCAGGCCAAGCAGCATCAGAGGAGCAGGAAAGCTGCTTTTGTTTCTGCATTTCTGAAGAAGGGTCTAGGCCCAAAACGTCAGCTTTCCTGCTCCTCTGATGCTGCTTGGCCTACTGTGTTCATCCAGCTCTGCACCTTGTTATCTCAGTCTTTTATTCAGACTTCTTTCATTATTTGTAGGTACATTGGCAACTTTGGCCATTTCTAGTTACATTGAGAAGATGGTTGGTGAACCTAGGTAAATTTTGTAACTTTATTTTGTTTGTTCATGGTATGTGGATATCACTGGCTAGGCCAGATAGGGTTTGTTCTAACAATCAACAATGTTTTAGCATCACCATTAGACTTTTAATTCCCGATTTTTATTGAATTCAAATTCCACCATCCGCCATCAAAAGCAGGCCGTCGGAACATTACCTAGGTCTCTGGATTAATTGTCTAGTGATAATACCAGAAGGCAATCACCTTCCTGTATCTCTTCTGTGTCTTCACATCCTCTCTAAAGAATGGCAGCCAGAATAGATACAACTGAACTCCAATTGAAGATGAACTAGTGTTTAATACAGATTTACCATAACTTCTTTCCTTGTGTTCTCCGTGACTCTTTTGATAAAGCTTAGAATGTGGGCTGCCATTCTGTCTTGCCACCTTCAAGGTATAAACTATTCTTCTCATGGTTCATAGTATTGTACTTTCAAGTTTGATATCACCTGCATATTTGAAATTTTACCCCAGGTCTAGCTAATTCATATGTATCAGGAAGCAAGTATCCTAACACTGAATCCTGAGAAGCTCCACTTACAGACTTTCTCCAGTCCAAAAGCCACTGACTACTCTTGATTTCCTGTTGCTTGACTAATTTCACATCCATGTTGCTAATGGCTGATTTATTTCATGAGCTCTAACTTTGCTCATAACTCTGTGGCACCTTACATATGCCTTTTGTAAATTCATGTGCACCACATCAACAGCATTATTCTTATTCTCTGTTAACTCATCAAAAAACTAGAGCAAGTTTGTAAAATAACCATTTACTCTTAAGGAATCCTTGCTGGCTTTCCACAATTAACCCACATTTGCCCACGTGACTACTCATTTTGTTCTGAAGTATCATTTCTCAACTTTTCATAACCGATTAACATTCCATTGTGTGACTAATGGCCAGGGTGAGATTTTGAGCTCCCTGATACCTTCACACTTGGGAGAAAGAAAATTGGATGGGCAAATGAAGAGCATTTTCGAAAAATATATTCAAGTCTTCAGATCACTAGATTATTTCCAAGCAATGTTGAAATTTAATTATCGCTAAATGGAGACAAGTTGAAGATTTTCATCTTGTACTCATCAAAACTAAGACACAAGAAACAGACTTGAAAAAAGAGAATTTTATACAGCATGAGAATATGGTTCTAATTGTTAGGTCATGAGTGTGGCTTCAAGGACGGCATGATGGCTCAGTGGTTAGCACTGCTGCCTCTCGGTGCCAGGGATCCGCATTCAATTCCAGCCTCGGGTGACTGCGTGGAGTTTGCACATTTTCCCTGCGTCGGCGTGGGCTTTCTTCGGGTGCTCTGGTTTCCTCCCACAGTCGAAAGATGTGCAGGTTAGATGGATTGGCCATGCTACATTGCCCCATAGTGTCCAAGGATGTACAGGCTAGGTGAGTTAGCCATAGGAAATGCCTAGAGTTGCAGGGATAGGGTAGGAAGGGTGAATTTTGGTGGCATGCTCTTCGGACGGTTGGAGTGGACTCGATGGACTGAATGGCCTGCTCCGGTACTATAGGGATGCTACGATTCTATATGATTCTACTATTAGCACAGAAATGCAGCAGAACAATTAGTTGTCTATCTTAATTCTCAGACCATGCTTAAATTCTGATTGGTCATGGGAATGTAGCAGAGATTGTTGGTCTCAATGAGCTTTGTCTTTAAGGCAAAGTTGCTGTGTATATACAAATTCCTTTTGCCCATGTAAAACAGGGTTCTACATATACGGCTTCTAGCATGCACAAATGCATTACTCTGCAAGCCTGACTGGTGATCTAAATTTAGTTTCCAGTGCGACTCTTGATATAATCTGGATTATTTAATCAATGATTTCTGTTTGCGGCATCATATCTAATGGTGGATATACTTTCTGAATGCTTGCAGGTGGTTGAGCATGAACAGCAATGCTCCCCAACTGCGAACGGTAAATGGGACTTCTTCTTTGCTACAGTCTTCCAGAATATAAGGTGATGACCTTTTCACAGAATGATCACTGGACTCAAAACATTAATTCTGCTTTCGTCCAGGGATGTTGCCAGACTTGCTAAGTTTCTCTGGCAATTTCAGTTTTGTTTCAGATCTTCAGTATCTACAGTTCTTTTTTTAGCTTCAACTACTTGTTTCTTTTCAGCAATGTTTAAGTTTTGTACTACCCAAGCAATTATTTAAAAGAAAACATTCACTCGGTTAACAAATAGTCCCCTGTTTTTGTTTGTTTCTTGCAGGCGGCTAAAGGAAAGAGAGCGAATTGGAGAACTTGGAGCACCTGAAGTATGGGGGCTGTCTCCAAAGGTCCCAGAACCAGAGTAAGTACTCTTTCTACTGTCATTGGATTAAATTGCAGTTGCTTTTTACAGTTTGTAGGTAGACAGACTAATTTTATTGTTCTTAGTTTGTGTTGTCTGTTTTGAAATTAATAATTTATATTTAAATATTTGGGTTTATTGAAACCTAATCTGAAACCACAAAGCCGCTGTTGGATCAAAAGTAATAAAGTAGTTCAAACACAGCTCTTGAAAAATTCCTTCAATTTATGATTAGGTTTCCATGCATTTCGGTGTCAATAAATAGCATACACTAGATTTCTCTAAGAACACAGTGTGATTTTGCTTTCTCGTTTGTTAGTTCTGATGAGCATACTCCAGTTGAGGGTGAGCAGGCCAAGAGCAGCAGTTCTGATTCCAGTGCAGAAGGTAACATTTTATGAATAATTGCATTTTAAGGAAATCCATAATAGATAGGCCTTCATGATGATTAATGGAAATTGACAGGTAACTACGCTCTGCTACTTTACATTTGGAACACATTGAACAGTTTGCAAACCACTTAGTGGGCAGAGTGCCTGTTATGAAAAGGAAATTTTCAAAAAGTTCAAGCCAATGTCACAAAGTGTAGGCTCGATTCTTAATGCTAGATTTCAGCTTTTTTATAATGTTATCAAGAGCTTCAATCTAGTTTTGTTTTAGGTGATTGTTGTTCTCTGCGTAGCAATCCATAATGAGGACATGCATTTGATGTGTGTGTCCACTTCAGCTTTTCAACTCATTAAACACTTGTTCTTACTAGTTTCTGGGTAAGTTCCCCAGTTTATTATTGTTCCAAACGGGATACTGCAAATTGTACTCTCAAATGAGGAGGGATAAATGGGTTCACCTCCTTTATTCACCCATCATCATAGTTGGTTGCAACAAGGTTAATTAAAAACAATCCCCTCACTTGTGAATGCCTTTTTCCAGACAAAATGAAGTTATATTTTTAGAGGACCTAATTTAACCAGGCTTTGTAGTGTTAAAAATGAGTTTATCAGCTACTAAACATAAGAAATGAAAATGCTATATACATGTACACAGATTACAAATGGGAAGTGAGTCCGAAAAAAGCTAAGATAAACAGGATCAGTCACTGGGTTGTTTGTGAAGAGTAGCCAGTAGAGTTCTATAGATGTTATGCTAGTTGATGCCGGTCACGTTGATGTTGGTAATTGACTAGTCGATTTCAGACTCTTGGTCTTGCAAGTTAGCTGATTTTTTTTTTGGCTTGTTTCCTTTTTGCCAGTGACTGGCTTCCAGCATTCAGCAGGACATATCCTTACTTTTTACCTTCATTGCAGGATTGTGAATGACTGTCTGTCTAAAAGCTGTGTCCTTCGCATTACACTAACACACGCATACTACTAATACATTTAGTTTTTAACCCCTGTTTTGTACATTGCTGGAAGAGTAAAACATAATTATGTATTTTGTGTGCATGGTCTGTAATATATGACACAGGAGATGTTTTCCTGCAGAGAACAGGTAATTAGATGATTTCGCACCTCTGCCTTTTTAAGTGTTTCTCTCTTTGAATTTTCCTTGGCAAGGTACAGCATTCTAGAAGTTCTACGCAGGGAACCATTCAGCTGTCAGCGAATTCCCTGCGTAGAAGTCACACTGTCAGCCAGGCTTAGCTTGCAGACTTTGCTTTTTTTTTTAAAAAAAACCACATCTTGTCCAACATTTCAATGTATCTATAAGTAATTTGAGCTTCTGATTTGTCATCATGACACTGGAGCATTTTTAAATAATATCAATAGTTATAAAGTAACAAAGTCATAGAATCATATACCATGCGAGATGCCCTTTGACCCATCAAAGTTCATCACCTCACACTTTTCAGGGTTGAATTCCAACTGGCATCTGAACTGATCTGCCTGTCTGACCAACCCATTCATAGAGTTCTCATTCCTGCCTCAACTCTGATCAGTCACCATTAGTGCTGTTGTGTTACTGTATCCTAATAGGATCACACACGACCTGTATTTATACAGCACTTTCAATGAAATGAAACATCCCAAGACACTGCATATATGCATTATAAAACAATGACGATGAATCACATAAGAACTCATTAGATGAGATGATCAAAAGCCTGGAGGAAAGCAGGATAACTGAAGGCACAGTTGTAATTGGGAATGCTGAAAGGGCCATAGTTAAAGAAAGATTGTGGTGGTTGAAGGAGATTTCAGAGAAAGTAGGAACAAGGCCATGTAGAGGTTTGAAAACATGTCTGAAATTACTTTGTTTTTTGTTTATACTTGGTTAGAAGTACCTTATGGGGGCAAGCCATCAAAAAATCATGACTTTCTTTCTCTGACCATCACCACTCCTCTGATCCCAACTCAAAAAAATCGTGACTCTTTGCTGGTATACAGTTCTCTGGGCATAAGGCACCCTTTAATACCTAGCCCAAATATCCTTATTTGTACATGAGCCTTGAATATGTATTAACTATTTAATCACAGGCTAGCTAATCACAATTTTGTCTTCCTCTCATAATCACACTAGTACCTTTCCAATAGGATGGCATTCACAAGTGAGAATCTTGCTGATTTTTCATTGCCCAAATTAATGAAACTGAGGTCCATACTGAAACAACAAACAACAGACTAAAAATCTCTGAACTTCTTTTGTTTGTTTGGCTACCAACACCCAACTGTGGACAATCAATGATGATTTTTTTTTAAAGGGGTTTCATATTTGTTCAACAAATTAACACTGATTTAGCAGAAGTCATTAACAAAGGAGTAATCTATGTGATTTCAATGGTTTATATACAGAGGGGAAAAGGAAGAAAAAGAAAAAAAAGAAGAATAAAAAGAAGAAATCAAAGAAGAGAAAGCATAAGCATTCAGAAGAAAGTGAATCAGACTCTAACAGTGAAAATGAAAGTGGTAAGATGTTGCAAGAACAACCATATTGGAATAATGTGTGTGACATAAAATATTCCAGAGTCCTTCACAGGAGCACTATAAAACAAAATGTAACCCCAAGCCGAATACAAAGATGTTAGATCAGGTGACCAAAAGCTTGAATCAAAGAGAGAGGTTTTAAGGAGAATGTTAAAGAGGAAAATGAGATGGCGAGACTGAAAGATACTGGGAGGGCATTACAGAGCGTAGGGCCAAGGCAACTGAAAAAGTGGGATCACATGGGATTCAGGAAGAACTTGCCAATCAGATAAAGAGTAGGAAACAGAGGATGGCCGTGGTGGAGGGTTGTTTTTCAGACTGGAGGCCTGTGACCAACAGTGTTTCACAGGGATCAGTGCTGGGTTCACTTTTTTGTTTGTCATTAATATAAAGAATTTGAATGAGAATTTAGGAGGCGTGGTTAGTAATTGTTTGCAGATGACACCAAAATTGGTGGTGTAGTCAACAGTGAAGAAGGTTATCTACCATTACAAAGGGATCTTGATCAATTGAGCCAATGGGCTGAGGAGTGGCAGATGGAGTTTAATTTGGATAAACGTAAGGTATTGTATTTTGGCAAAACAAACAGGGGCAGGACTTGTACAGTTAATGGTAGGGCCTTGGGAAGTGTTGTTCAACAGAGACACCTAGGGATTCAGGTAGATGGTTCTTTGAAAGGTGCATCACAGGTAGACAGGGTGGATAAGAAGGCATTTAGCACACTTTCCTTCGTTGCTCAAACCATTGAGTATAAGAGTTGGGATGTCATATTGAGGTTGTACAGGACATTGGTGAAACCACTTTTGGAGTACTGTGTACAGTTCTGGTCGCCCTGCTATAGGAAGGATATTATTAAATTGGAGACAGTCCAGAAAACATTTATCAGAATGTTGCTGGGATTGGAGGGTTTGAGTTATATGGATAGGCTGGGGCTCTTTTCACTGGAGTGCAAGAGGTTGAGGGTTGACCTTACAGAAGTTTATAAAATCATGAGGGGCATAGATGAGATGATTAGCAAAGGTCTTTTCCCCAAGATGGGGGTGTTCAAAACTAGGGGGCATACTTTTAAGGTGAGACGAGAAAGATTTAGAAAGGAAATGAAGGGCAGTTTTTTTCACACAGAGGATGGTTTGTATGTGGAATGATCTGCCAGAGGAAGTGGTAGATGCAGGTACAGTTACAACATTCAAAAGATGTTTGGCTATGTACGTGAATAGTAAAGGTTTAGAGGATATGAGCCAAATGCAGGCAAGTGGGGCTAGTTCAGTTTGGGAAACCTAGTCAACATGGACGAATTGGACTGAAGGGTCTGTTTCCGTGCTGTATGACTTTATAAGTATGCCCAAGGGACCCAAATTGAGGAGAGCAGAGATCTAGAAGGGTTGCAAGTAAGAGGAGATTACAGGTATAGAGATTAGAGTAATACAACTATTGAAAAAGAAAGTGCCCTGCATTATTATCTAAGAAATTTAGAAAAAAATGTTTCTCTAAGAAGGCACTTTGCAATAGTGATCACTTTATTTGTAAGTTATTACATATGGAAGCACTTTTGGACAGCCTAGGACTGTGAACAGTTTCGATATAAATACAACTTAATTAGTTCTTTCTACTATAATAGTGCATATAGATATTTAATTGTGTACACACAGACATTTTATGAGCTGGGGTAAGATGATCAAGAATGCAGTAGAAAATGAGGTTGTAATAAAATGCTGCAAAAACTGGGCATCGAAAAGCCAATTTCACTGGGTTAGATTTGTATCTCCATTTTTGTGTATCTTTCTTTATTCTGTTGTGATAGATGATATGTTTTATGAATTAAGGCCTATGGTCTGCGTCGTTTTGCTAAATATTTGAATAATTTTATGGCATAGTTTTAAAGTGAGTGGAGGTAGATATAGAGGAGACGTCGGAGGTAGATATAGAGGAGACGTCAGAGGTAGGTTCTTTACTCAGAGAGTGGGAGGGGCGTGGAATGCATTGCCGAGAGGGTAGTGGAGTCGGCCTCATTAGGGGCATTTAAGCGGCTATTAGATAGGCATATGGATGATAGAATAAGGTAGGGGTGGAGGTAAGATAGACCTTAGGTTTAGGGTAAAGGGTCGGCACAACTTCATGGGCCGAAGGGCCTATACTGTGCTGTACTGTTCTATGTTCTAATAATTATCCTGATTTTTGAACTTTATTTATTATTTATGATTTCTTTTTCAGATCAAGACAAAAAGAAAAAGAAGAAAAAGAAATCCCACAAAAAGTAACACATTTAGTTTGTCATAGAGTCATAGTCATTGTCTGCTTAAGCAAATGCATGTTAACCTGTTTGACATTTAATTCATTGTTGATCAATACACTCTGCATCTTTCTTCTGTTTTTCACAGTGTGCAGTGAAGTAATAAGGTTCAATTTTAATAAAATTTGTTGAAATAAGAAGCTCTGCAAAGGAATTTACTTTTTAAGACAGAAATTCCTAACAACTTAGGATTAGAAGAAAAATTTGTAAGTCTTTCAAGTTCTAGTCACAGAATTTTAGGGTGATCAACAAATTAGAATTTCTTTTTGACCAGAGTTAGAATTTCTAATCCAATACTGGTGTCAGTAATTCAAAGTAAATTCTTGTAAACAAAACTCTAAATAGGTTCTATAGGAATCTTTCCATAGTAAGGATGTTAGTAAACTTGAGATGGTGCAGAAAAGATTTACAAGAATGTTGCCAGGGCTGGGGTTTTGAGCTATAGGGAGGGGCTGAATAGGCTAGGGCATTTTTTTTTTTCCTGGAATGTCAGCGGTTGAGGGGTCACCTTACAGAGGTTTATAAAATCATGAGGGACATTGATTGGGTCTTTTTTCCTCAGATGGCAGTGTCCAAAACTAGAGAGTATAGGTTTGTGGTAGGAGGGGAAAGATTTACATAGGACCTGACGAGGGGTAACTTTTTCACACAGAGGGTGGTGCACATATGGGATGAGCTGCCAGAGGAACTGGTGGAGGCGGATACAATTACAACATTTAAAAGGCATTTGGATGGGTATATGAATGGAAAGGGTTTTGGGCCAGATGCTGGCAAATGGGACAAGGTCAGATTGGGATGTCTGGTTAGCGCGGACAAGTCCAACCAAACGGTCTGTTTCTGTGTTGCACAACTCGATTAAGTGCCCTACCCATCAACCACCCCACCCTTAACTCCCCCAAATCTTGTTAACTTGAAGAATTATGTTGAGGAAGAGACAACAAAGTAGGTTTTGTTTTTAATTCTTACTTAACAGGAAGAAGCCAAAAAAAGTGAAAAAGAACAAAAAGAAGATATCCGAATCTAGCAGTGGAGAGTCTGAAGAAGAAAATGCAAATAATGAAGCTATCTGGGTAGAAAAAACAAGTAAGTTTTTAATTAGTCTAGACAGGTCCAATTAAAGTCTTTCAAAAGTCCTTCTTTTCATTAATAATCATTTTAATTTTGTCTTAATTATATTCTTTGATGCATTTCATATTTATTTAAATAAATATGCTGAACTTCATAAAATCAACTGTCTTTCCTAACCTTGATTTGCAGAATTTAACTATACAGTTTAATTTACTAGCTTCCACGTGGCTTAAAAGAGCACGTAGTCATCACAAAATTGATTATAAATATATTTTCACTGTGAAGGTGCACACAATAGAGAGGTTCTGGTCGGGCCCGAAGCTCCCATGCAACAATCTGCACAAGATGATGACAAACCTTTGAAGTAAGCAACCTTTCTTTTGAGTGAAATTTAACCACTGAATGATCAGCTTCTCGTGCGAACATATGAATCAGGAACAGGAGTGGGCCTTTAGCCCATCAAAACTGTTTTGCTATTCCATAAGATTGTGGTTGATCAAATCCTCAAATCCACATCAACGCTTATCCCTAACAACCTTTCAACTCCTTGTTTAACAAGAATCTCTCTATCTCTGCATTAAAAATATTCAAGAACTGTTTCTACCATCTTTTCAAGGAGAGAGTTCCAAACATTCATAACCCTTGGAAAGAAAAGTTTGCTAAATATTTGTTTTAAACGGAAGCTTCCAGATTTTTTTTAAAACAGTGACCCCTCATACTAGATTCTCTCAAACAATTAACCACCCTCTTTAGATCTACCCTGTCAAGACCGCTCAGGATTTTATATGTTTCAACCAAGTCACCTCTTCCTCTACTCGATTCCAGCCTGTCCAACTTTTCCTTACAAGGCAACACATCCATTGTGGCTATTTGTCTAATAAACCTTCTCTGAAGTGCCTCAAATGCATTTACATTCTTCCTTGAATAAGAAGACCAATACTGGGTACACGACTCTAAATGAATATCTTTCATCTTCATCCGCTTCTTATTAAAACAACAAACCTCATGAGTGAGTTTTATTCAGCATAAATAATTTAAATGGTCTGTTGCTGTTGCTATGTACGTAACCATCAGGAGAGATCAGGTGGCTCCACACGTGGCAAAGATCTAATTTGCTTTGGTAGCAGTTCAGAGGAGTTCTACTAGATTAATACCTGGAATGAGTGGGTTGTCATGTTGAGGATAGGGTTGGGCAGGCTGGGATTGTTTCTGCTGGAGTTTAGAAGAGTGAGGGATGACTTGATTGAAGTGTATAAAATCCTGAATAGCCTCGACAGACAGATGTGGAAAGGACATTTTCTCCTTCGGATGAGTCCAGAACTAAGGAGCACTGTTTTAAGATCAAAGTTGCCTTTTTAGGATAGCAGTAAAGATAATTTCTTTTCTTTGAGGGTTGTATGATTTTGGATGCTGCTGATCTATGCTACTGAAGCCATTGGAAGTGGGATCAGCAAATATTTTTAAGGCAGCGACAAATTGATTCTCTTGCCTAACAATAGTTAGCAAAGCGGAATTCAAAACAAATTCAATCAGCCCATGAATTTATTGAATTATTAAGCAGGCAGAAGGGGCTGAATTGCCTATTTGAGCTCCTATTTCATATGTTCATATGTATTAGGATCTTCCAATTCTGATAGCTAACGGCATTTGAATGCTTAGACACATATCGAGTAACGTTGAGTGGTCTATCAGAAAGCAACCTTCAAGACATAAATGTGGTTGATTTAGTTGTTAGTTAATCAGTTGAGTTTCATTTTCATTGATGCACAAATCCTCTGATTAGACACGTGATCAATCAATCTCATATCTCCAATATATGTGTTTGATAGACTTTTATTACACATGGGTATTGAGGATTGTGGAGCTAAATTGCATAAATGGAATTGAGATCCTGAACAGCCATTGAATGTGAGAATTGATATAAGGTGCTGAATTCCCTACTCCTGTCCCTTTTCCTCTTTAGTTAATTGGTAGATATGCCATTCATATCTGAACAAAATCTTCCTACAACCTTGTTTTCAATGTATGAAAAGTTAAGATATTTCCAGGTGAAAATAGTTGTGTGGCATATTGCATGTCTGTTTTGTGAAGCATTGCTGTATTGCTAATATACTTAATTGTCTTTGTTTTCTAGTTACGGTCATGCTCTGCTTCCCGGTGAAGGTGCTGCCATGGCCGAGTATGTGAAAGCTGGGAAGCGTATTCCAAGAAGAGGTGAAATCGGTCTGACAAGTGAGCAGATTGCTGCCTTTGAACAGTCTGGTTATGTAATGAGTGGCAGCAGGTAAGAATAAGATCCCCCAGAGAAGTTGAGAATAATGTTTTAAATCTCTGAAGCAAGATAAGAAGGGTGTCTGATGCACAGTTACCAGTCCGGCTTTTCATTTTAAGTATTTTCCCCAAGTAAAACAAGAATAAAACTGCCCCCTCCGAATTTTACCTGAGAAAAACTGCTACTTAGCATAAAGGTTTTGGTGCCAGACTCACAACGGAAGATTAAGTCCGTGTAAGTGGACAAGTTTTAAGATCTGATATGGTGTACAAATTTTATGCAAATAGGTGGCAGGTCAGTGAAAGACCTTATAAATGAACTGCGGTATAACTGAGATGCAAACCAGTAACTAGCTGGTTAACAAAGTAAGTAGTAAGGCGAAACCAATTAGGAAGTTCGCATGTTGCATCTTCAATCTATAACTGATTTCAGAATCATTGGTCAAAGGAGAGGATCTTTAGTTGACCTTGACACAGCTGCTTTGGTATAGAAGTTAATGTAGAGTTTTTGCTCCAGTCAGAAGTGTTCACTTACAGACACTAGATAAAATAAGGATTCTATTTAATTATGATTTCCCCTGAGATCTCATTGTTGGAGACCATCATTGCTTCAGCTCACACATGATCAATACTCATTTGGAGGAGGCAGCTATGCCCGTGAAAACTGCAAGCTTGCACACAGGAGAGAGCAAGAATTGGAGAAAGGGTTTCAAAAAAGGTGTTGTGGAAAGCTTCTCACAGGGATCTGAAGTAACAAAGGTCTCAGTAATAGTTTTTCACTGAATTCGCCTAAATTGGCAAAACAGTAGCTAGCTTGGTGTTGATTTTTCTTTTTCCCCCTGATGATTATAGTAACTGTGGCAGGCTTCGGTTTAAACTAAGTCATATAGATGCTATCCATTTAAGGCTTCAGGACTACAGATTCGTGTAATACCAATGTAAACTATGAACAAAATTATGAGCTTTGATCAGCTATTCTGCTAATGGTGGGGAAAAAGACTGTGGCAGATGGAAAAATAATTGGAGAAGTGAAGTTATCTACATTCATAGAAAGGTTAGAAAATGAGACTTTTTTGTGGCGAGTGTGTAAAATTTAGATATTCAGAGGAATCTGGGTATCCTTGTCTATGAAGCAGAACTTCAATATGCAGGCACATAAAGCAATCTGGAAAGCTCATGGTATGCTGCTCGTTATTACAAAGGGGTTGGAGGATAAGAGTAAAGAAATTTTACTGCAATTGTCAAGAGCCTTGGTGAGATTGCATCTGGTTTCAGTATCCTTGCTTAAAGAAGGCTTTTCTTATTTTAGAATGAGTATAGCAAGAGTTCACTGGATTGATTACTGGAATGAAGGGCTTATCCCATGAGGAGAGGTTGAATAGAGTAAAAGGTAAAGTTGCCATAATCCTACAGGACCGTGGGGGCTGCAGGTACACCTACAGTGCTGTTGGGGAGTTTGACAATTTTGATCTATTGAGAGTGAAGGAACAGTCAAATTGTTCCATGTCAGAATGATGTGTGGCTTGGAGGAGAATCTCCAGTTGGACATATTCCCACGGTTTGCCATCCTTGTCCTCCTGGATGGTAAATGTAGTGGTGGTGTTTGGTATTCTCATAGGACCATTGATGAGTTGCTGCAGCACATCTTGTAGATGGTACACACTGCTGCCACTTTGCATCAGTGGTGGAGGGAGTAATGATTAAGTGGACTCCTGTATGGTATTCATCATCTTGAGTGTTGATGGAGCTGCATTCTTTCAGGCAAGTGGAAAATATTCTATCACATGAATGATTCTTGCTGAGATGGTGCACAGGCTTTAATGCGTCAAGATGAGTTTCTCGCCATAGAATTCCCAGTCGCTGACCTGCTCTTGTAACCACAGAATTTAGGTAGCTGATCCAGTTCTGTTTCCGGTCAATCAAGTTGACGATAGATGGATTTTCAATGACGGTAATGCCATCAAATGTCAAAGGGAGGTTTAGATGATTTTTGCCTATGACCCTGTGCTCTTACTTCGTTCAGAAACAGCAGTTTTTGGGGGTATTTTAAAACCGATATAATTAAAATTAAAATAACTCTTGTTTTGCAATGGACATGGTGCATTGTATTATAAATGGTTGACACAAAATTATTGATTCAGTCAAAAATGTGTGCGTGTAACATACACGATAGTTTAGAATATTGGATGGAAGACTGAAGGATAAAACTAAACATGACCCAGAATGTAGACATTTTCAAAATAGAAAATAATTACACCTCAAAAACTATCTTTCTAAATTGCTACATTGTTCTTAAAGTCCACAGAGACATGATCCTGATGTTGGGTTTATGTTATTAACTTCTGACTTGAGTTTAAATATTTTTGTGTGCAGACATCGGCGTATGGAGGCTGTGCGTCTACGTAAAGAGAACCAGATTTACAGTGCAGATGAGAAGAGGGCTTTGGCTTCATTTAACAAGGAGGAACGACTGAAGAGGGAAAACAAGATCCTGTCTGGCTTCAGGGAAATGGTTCACAGAAAAACCAAAGGAAAGGAAGAAAAATAGAGACTTTTATAAAAATAAAATAAAATAGCCTCTTTGGTAATGTTTAAAACCAGAAATTGGTTAAATGCACAGCAGGTCAATTGAAGTAGAGGCAACTGTTTCAGATTTGTGATTGAGATATTAATATATATTTGCTTTTAGAAGCTAAATGACTTGCTATGTGTTTCTACCCAATTTATTTCCATTTTCAGCATTTTATAATTTTTCTTTTTAAAATTTTGGTGTATAATTGAGCCATGGATGTTATAAATTCATTCTGTCTCTGTTACATTAGTTGGTTAAAATTTAATGTTCGCTTTGAGTACTTAACAGATTTCTACATTTTTATAAAATAACTTCAATGCATTACAAACTTGCTGTAAAATTATGATAAAATTATTAATACCTTGTTTGACAGATTATCTTTCATTTGTGTTACATTCAAATCAATTAGTCCAAGGAAAGAAGAATCTGACCATAGATTATACAACTAACAAAGTTAAACTTGGGAGTAGCTGGAAGATGTCACAAAAACAGATAATCTGAAGATTTGAGGATTCACATTGCTATGCTCTGGCCCAGAAGGTTAAACTTGTGATGTTAGGTGGTTATTGACATTTGGAAAATACAAGAGAATTCCTCAGTGTTTCCCCTCTAAATCATCTAAATCTCTGCTAATATTTATTTGTGGCTTCCCAAACTTTGAGCCTTCTGCCCAGACTTTGCAGTGAAGCAATCAGCTTTCTCTATAATTAATCCACTGAAACTGACAGCAACTTTGACAGTCTGCACACATGCAGAATTCCTGTTGGTGCGTCTACAATTCTCCAGAGGTGTATTGTCAAATTGCTCCCTAAAGTACAATCCATAAATTAATACAGTGGATTGATGAAAACCCAAATATTTACATTGTTGGTCTTGCTGTAAAAAGCCCTGAATATATTTGTTGAATAAGTTGTCACTGGGTTTTGAACAGTGTACCAACTTCATTGTTAATGTTGAACACCACAACTGGGCCTGGAAAAACTAATTTTATATTTGAGTGGCAAATTTCTCCACTATTATAACATTTCATACTTTTAAAACATCTTAAGATTTGTTTAGCTTCTACTTAATCCAGAGTTAAAACAATCATTTATATTGCTATCTGACAATTTAGAAGTGAAAAATAAAGTGTGTTTAACTTCCCGATTTGCTTTGTGTGAATACTTAAATGTGATTGGCTACTTATCTTATGTATGTCTGGGGCTTTCCCATTGAGTTGGCCCGAATTGTCACCAGATTTAAGCTGATAGGAAACATCTGCATTGCAGAGATCACTAGATCTTTGTGAGCGGTTTTCCTTGAGGTCAATAGTGAATGTCGCTGCTTCTCCATATTCAGAAAATCCAGCCCAACAATCCCCATGTGGAGTATACTGGAGTTGATGACACAGAATTGGAAATGTTCAGTTCTTCTTCCCATTACCTTCTATCACTAAACAAACTAAATTTATCTCCCAAGTAAATGTTCAATTGGATTTTTCTCCATCAATTTTGATGTCTTCACCCCCACATTTATTGAAACAGCAACACTGGAAGCAAGTTTATTGAGCTATTGGATGAAAATTAATATTTTACTTAAAAATTCTTTCACATCCCTTGTTGAGTTTTGAAAATCATGCAATGTGAAAAATAATTCTGCTGAATCAGATAGACGACTCTAGAAGACCAAAATGTGTTGGTTTTAATTCCTGACTATGTTGAGCTAACAGGGGCACCAGCATTATACTGTCCCCATGTGTCCCTGTGGTAGGGTAAAGAATGATCATTCAAATTAATCCCTGTTCTTGGCCATCTCCAATGGGAAATGGATATCAGATAATGGCAGAGAAGGCTGTGATGTTGTCTTGAGAATGAAACCACCCGCCTTCCCTACTGGGGGAAGGCAAAGGAGATATTGTTTAGAGCACATCCATGAATAAGCACCCTGGGGAAGAGAACTGATTGAGTGCTGAATAGCCTTGCACCTCACCCTTGGGACTGAAATAACTATAAGTATCTTGGAAAGAGTGGGGGCACAGAGCAACCGGAGCCTGTGGGCTCATCACAGCAAGTTGCACTTTGTTTTTTCAAAGGGAGAAAACGTTTAATTAGAAGGGATGAAGTTCTATTTATTTTCTCTCCTTTATACACATATATACGCTTGCAAAAATTCTAAAAGGTCACTTGTTCCGTTAACATAATTTTGCTTTCAATGATGTCTTTTAACCATTTTTCTCTGAATCTTGATTCACCGGGTCTAAAGAAAAGAACAACACTTCTTAGTTTCTGCTGCTCATAAAATTATTTCAATACAGTCCACATAGGAAACATTTTAGGAAAAAATATAATTTTTATTTGCTGCTAAAAGTCATTGGTCTGTATACTAGAGGAACTAATGCTGGTAATTTGGGGCAAACTGCATTTTTCAGTCATTTAGCAATCTTGACCTAATAAGTGCAACACAAAAGCTTTGGTACTGTGTCTTTTGTTCAGCAACATTGATATTAGTATAAACAAGCAACTGGAAGTAAATTTCCTTCTTGCATTTGGAACCATCGCAGGTTATAGAAGAGCTCTCAATTGTAAATAACATCAGAGCGTTCACTCAAGTTAAATGGTTATCTCAAATTAATCTTACAAAAACATATGCCATTAAGCAATACCAATCTCCACCAGAATATATTATTCCATGTTATTTGTGAATATGTAATAATCTACCCATAGCACCAAAGGCATGTTTTTTAAAAAAAGATATGTGTGCGATTTCTGCGTTTTAATGTTATAGAGCTTGTTGGTGTTTGAACTTTACTCCCTCTTCAGAATGTAATTTGAACCTTTGATGGGATTTAAATTTTCACAGATTAGACGGCATGTGATTCATGTTTACTGGTTTAAATTTCACATGAAGACTTGATTGGTTTTTGTACTACTATCCCATTATAATAAAGCAGATGTCACGATGTCAAACAATGCAGTGAAACCCATCACATGGGAGGAATTTGGAGGTGATCCATTGCCTTTCCTGTGGGTTGGTTAATAGAGAATCAGTGTATGAAGTAATTTGCTGACAGTCAATTTTGGCAAGGACTTGATGGCAGAGAAGAGCTTTGTTTATGTCTGCTGTAAAACCTCACCCTCCCTACCTTACACTGAAAAGCATGTCACATGGTTTAACAACACAATCACAACAGGGAAAATGGCCGGAACCAACAATAAATGGGAATTACATTTTTAGATGTAAAATATTGACAGAGTTCAAAACGCCTGCAAGTTGATAATGCCTGCTCTATGCACTAGGTAAACCAGCCAGCACAAGAGAACCTTCTATATAATCAATAACTGTGCCCATGTTTGCCAATTAAAAACTCCACTGGATAACGAACAAAACCAAAGTTGCTGGAAAAGCCCAGCAGATCTGGCAGCATCTGTGAAGGACAAAACAGAGTTAACATTTCGGGTCCAGTGACCACTGGATAAGGACCTGAACAGAAAATATTTGTGAGACTATGATGGACAAAGAACTGGGGAATGAGAATAGCTGAGACAACAAGGTGCAGGGCTGGATGAACACAGCAGGCCAAGCAGCATCATAGGAGC
>NC_063345.1:14232027-14275743 GCF_021869965.1 Rhincodon typus | reverse complement strand
ATGTCTTTGGTGGTGGGGTCGGATTGCAGATGGCGGAAGTGTCGGAGGATGATGCGTTGGATCCGGAGGTTGGTGGGCTGGTACGTGAGGACGAGGGGGATTCTTTTTTGGTTGTTATTGCAGGGACGGGGTTTGAGGGATGAGTTGCGGGAAATGCGGGAGACACGGTGGAGGCCGCTCTCGACCACTGAGGGGGAGAAGTTGCGGTCCTTGAAAAACAAGGACATCTGAGATGTACGGGAGTGGAATGCCTCATCCTGGGAGCAGATGCGGCGGAGGCGAAGGAATTGGGAATAGGGGATGGCATTTTTGCAGGAAGGTGGGTGGGAGGAGGTGTATTCTAGGTAGCTGTGGGAGTCGGTGGGCTTGAAATGATATTGGTTTCTAGGTGGTTGCCCGAGATGGAGACGGAGAAGTCCAGGAAGGAGAGAGAGGTATTAGAGATGGTCCAGGTGAACTTAAGGTTGGGGTGGAAGGTGTTGGTGAAGTGGATGAACTGTTCGAGCTCCTCGTGGGAGCACAAGGCGGCGCCGATACAGTCATCAATGTAACAGAGGAAGAGGTGGGGTTTAGGGCCAGTGTAGGTATGGAAGAGGGATTGTTCCACATAACCTACAAAGAGGCAGGCATAGCTTGGGCCCATGCGGGTACCCATGGCCACCCCCTTTGTCTGTAGGAAGTGGGAGGAATTGAAAGAGAAGTTGTTGAGGGCGAGGACGAGTTCGGCTAAGCAGATGAGGGTGTCAGTGGAGGGAGACTGGTTGGGCCTGCGGGACAGGAAGAAGCGGAGGGCCTTTGCAGTTGCAACTGCAGTTGCAGTTAGACTACATTTGGAAAATTGTGTGCAATTCTGGTCACCACACTACCAGAAGGACTTGGATTATTTGGAGAGGGTGCAAAGAAGGTTTTACCAAGATGTTGCCTAATCTGGCGGGTTTTAGTTATGAGGAGAGGTTAGATAAATTTGGATTGTTTACACTCAAAAGATCGAGGCTTAGGGGCGACCTGATAGAGGTCTACAAAATTATGAGAAGCATAGATAGGGTGGATAGTCAGAGGCTTTTGCCCAGCGTAGAAAGGTCAACTACAAGAGGGTAGAGGTTCACGGTAAGAGGAGGAAAGTTTAGTGGAGAAGTGCAGGGAAAATGTTTCACACAGAGGGTGGTGGGTGCCTGGAACGCACTGCCAGTGGAGGTGGTGGAAGCAGGCATGTTAGCAACGTTTAAGACATATCTTGATAGACACATGAATAGGAGGCGAACAGCAGGATAGAAACCACATGTGGGCAATAAGCACTGGGTCTAAAATAAAGATTAGGAATCAGCAAAGGCTTGGTGGGCTGAAAGGCCTATCCCTGTGTTGTATAGAATTGCATATTGTATATTTGCTGTGGAAGGTTTTCCTGTGTAAAAGGGACAGCAATAAAGGAGATTGGAAGTCAGATGAAGGAAAAAACCAAAAACTGCAGAATAGAACAACCCTGTTGTTTACTCATCAACTATGTGGAAAACTTACAGAAATATATTCTTCTATTTGTTTTGCCCCAATGGCAATTGTGAAGTCCTTATTTGTAACCCACTGGATGTTACGGATTTGGAAACCAGGCTGTTCTTCTAAAAGAAAAATATGCAAATGACAGAAGTGGTTTAAGAATTATTTGAAGATATTAATGACAAAAATATTAATTTAATAAAACAAGAACATTTGAATTTATATAGACAGCTTATTGTGTTGAAAGTACACCACACACTTCACAAGATACAAACAGTTCTGAGATGAATGACCACTTAATTCTGACAATTTTTAATTGATTCATTGACTAAAGTACTTTGAGATGACCAGTGCTTGTGCAAAGTGCAATATAAATGAAAGTATTCTCGTTTCTCATTAATATTTAAAATGCAAGTCTACATGTTGGAATTTAAGGAATGGGTACTACACACCAAAAATAGTCATCTATTAAACTGTCAATGATCAGGCTAACATTATTTATTCACATCTTGAAAAGATTTGAGCCTAGTTTGCATCTGTAAGGTGTCACAGCTCAAATTCTTTTAAAAATGGAGTTGAATTTTACCCAAAAATAGGCCATTGTCAATTTTGGGAAGTTTCATGGAAGATTTCTGTCCATGAGTTCAACCAATTATCTCTCTATTTTTTTCACTGCTCACCTCATTATTTATTCACCATGCTCCATAGTGTCACACTTGCACTATCATGCGCCCACCAGAGCAGGTGTGCAGGCATGCTGCTGTGCCACTAGCCAATATTCTAGGATATCTGCTGCTGTTGACGTATTTAAAGCTCATCTGTGCACCATGTCAATTGCTGCTAGCTACAATTAGCCCTTCACAGTAGCCTAACTAACTGATATTCTCAGGAGTTCTGAGAAAGGGACACTCGACCTGAAACATTAATTCTGATTTCTTTCCACAGAGGTTGCCAGACGTGCTGAGCTTTCTCAGCAATTTCTATTTTTGTTTTTGACTTTTTACCTAAAGCCCAGCGTAGTATAATATCTTGTCGTTATTCAATGTTGGAGAATCAATGTTGGAAAGCCTTCAAACATTTGAAAATGTTTATTTTTATTAAATAACAACAATAGAAAATAAAAGAAAGAACAAACAAAAAGAGTTGTGTATGCTTCTGGGAACAAACGAGGGCTGCTTTCCTTGAGAAACAAATAAATTTACAGTCAACAGATGATCACTGCACCCAATTCAGATCTATAGGAACTGGACATCAATTAAATCAATTAAGTCCTGTTAGGCTTGTGGTGCTCAATGCTGCAACATTCCATCATGCTGAAGGTGATAGTCCTCATAAGCAATGTCCTCATCTTCCTTCTTGGAAAAGCTGCTATTGATCTCCCAGCTCTTCAACATCCATCACATCCTCTCTTTGCCTATTCCAGTTGTGCAGGGCACAGCATGCAAGAATTATATGGCACATTCTGGGGTGTACTGCAAGCTTCCCAGACTGATCCAAGCATCAGAACTCATCTTTAGCAGGCCTATTATCTGATCCATAATGGCCCGAGCAGGAGAATGGGGTGCATTGTATCTACGTTCAGCATCAGTTGGGGGTGTGCATCATAGAGACACGAGTCATGATTGTACAGAATAGCCCTTGTAGCATTTCGGTCTCTTCAGGCTGCTCTGCCATTTAATAAGTTCATGGCAAATGAGTTTGTGTTTCAAATTCCACATTCCCATTAACCCTCTGCGCAACAAGGATCTATCTATCTATATAAGCATATACCAGGACCCTACCTACTGAGGCATAGAATTCCAAAGTTTCCCAACCCTCTCACAGACATAAAAACACTCATCTCTGCCCTGATTTTCACCTAATCTTAAAACAGTACCCCCTAGTTCTGGATTGACCCACAAGAAGAAACATCCTTTCCACTTTCACTTTGTCAAAAGCATTTGGGATCATCTACACTTCAATCAAGCCACCCGTCACTCTTCTGAACTTCGGTGGAAACAAGCCCAGCCTGTACAAACTACCCTCACAAGACAACACTGGATGCAAAATTCAATCATATTGTGGTCGCTGCTCCTAGCAGTGCCTTAACCCTGAGGTCATTAATTAACACTGTCACATTACACGTTACCACATCGAATACATCCAACATAACTTACTCTCTGGTCAATTCCAAAATGTGTTGCCCTATGAAATCGAAGTTATGCATGATTATTACATTCTCTTTATCATATGCATCCAATATTTCTGCTTGTATGCTTTGCCCGACATTGTGGTTAATGTTAGGGAGTCTGTATATCACTCCAAGCAGTGATGTCTTTCCCCTACTATTCCTCATCTCCAACCAAACTGATTCTATATTCTAAAATAAAACAAAGAACTGTGATGCTGAAGATCTGAAACAAAAACAGAAATTGCTGGAGAAAATTCAGCAGGTATAGCAGCATCTGTGGAGAGAAAGCAGAGTTAGCATTTTGTTTTCTTCTTCAGCAATTTCTGCTTTTGTTTCAATTCCACATCCTGATCACCTTAACAAAAGTCATACCTAATTATTACACTTAAGCCATAGTTAAGGATTTTTTTTTATCTGTTATCTTTGAAACAATTATTATTGATCGCTCATATATTCCTAGGATTTATTTTTCTCTCTACCCTTCCTGCCATTTTCTGACCATTACCCATGTTACTATTTTCCTCTCTACCTTATCTCTATACTTTGATATATATTAAAATGTTCCACATTTGACCCCTGTTCCACTATTTAGTTTAAAGGACACTGTGATAGCTGAGCTAATTGGAAAAGTGCAGTATAATTTTGATGTGTTGAAAGGTCACAAATGGAAGGTCTAACAGTGGAGCTTTGAAATAAAAAAAAACACTGAATATTTCTTTAAAAAAAAATCACATTTTGTTGAAGCTTGTTATTAATTGGTGACAACTCTACCAATCACAATCATCTTGCCAACCAATTAACATTAACCTCTCCTACAGTGTAAATGTTTGTCTGAAAAGTTTTGACTAAATGTGTCTTCTTTATTTTTCAGTAATATTGAAGCCCTGTCCTAAAATATAACTATTATCACAGGTTTAGATGGGATTTCAGTGGTGGAAGGGCTAATCAGACATTCAATGCTGTAGCCAGCTGCATTAATGGAAGGATGGGATGCAGCAGAGGCAAAAATATTGGATGGTCTTGATCTTAGTGACAAAGTCGTCCATTGGCTGTCCTCACCCTTGTTGGCATTTAAGAAGATGGTTTGCAAAGACAAACCAGAGATTATCTTTGCATTCTATGATGATCCTGAAATAGCAGCAGTTTTCGCAAATGAGAATAGAAACTAATAGCATTTTATGTGGTCCAGCCAGATCTGGTGGAGGATAATGCAACCAGTTGCCAACTAAACCCTTCCAAGTCTGCATCCCTTGTGACTTAAGAGTGCAGAGATGAGGGCTGTACTAGGGAAAAGGCCTGGGTAAGAGAGATTAATGTTTTTACTGGAGACTAATGTATAAAAGATGGGAGTGAGGGTGCAGTCCGTCAGCGCAGCAGAAATGTTGTAGGTAAAGTTGGGCCACAGAGCGGACAGTCAGGATTTCGAAAGTGATTTGTAAGTGGATGAAATACAGATGGAGATAGGGTTAGGGAATGGAAAAAGGGGGAGTTTGTGAAGAATGAGGCAAGGAACCAGAGATCTCATATGTCATTGTTACCTCAGAACTAACAAGACCACATGAAGTGACAAGGTTATGACTATGGCTGTGAATACCTTCTGGAAAGCTTACATAGAGGGAATGATTCAGAGAAGAAGCCAGTGAACTCAGAGGAAAGACAACATGATGAGTTGAGATGAAGGTTGAAATCTCCAAGGATGAGAATTCATTTGATGCAGAGGTTGGAAGAGAAAGCAGTAATCTCATAATAAAACATTTTTCATGCTTAGGAGAGAAGTACAGAATGGTGATTTTGAAAGCAAGCTGTGAGGATGAAACAAAGTGAGATTCTCAAAGCAGGAGGAAGTGCTAGAGGAGTATCACAAACCTATAAATTAGGCTGGCCGAACCAACTCTGCTATCCAATGAGATTATGGTTGCACTGATTGTGGCCTCATCACCATAATACCATCTACCTCTGATAACCACTGAGTCCTTAATCAAGAATGAATAATCAATGTTTCAACGGACAAATTGTAATCGACAGACATATGTCAAACTGCCATTATGACAGTAATGATGGGTTAAGTGCTGAAAGGTAAAGTCAGACAAGGAAGGCTCATTAAGGGGGAAGGTATTATATCAGGTTTCTATCAGGACAGTGATGTTGATGAACCCATCCCATTAAGTTAACGAATGGGAAGGGAAAAGTTCACAAATGAAGGGTTTTGAGAGGTGATTCTCTGGCTAAATCTATAAGGTGAACAGTGAGGATGATAGGGAATATGAACTGGATGAGAAAAAGTTTGGCAAAGTGAATCCCCAGTGACTGTACGGGATGAGAGGTTGATGATTGAGAGAGATGGGGCAATTAGGGCTGCTGCTCATAATGAACCAGTGCCAAGTGCCTTAATGAGTCCTTTGAAGGGTGCCATAGGGAAGATGGGAAATCTAGCCTGAAACAATGACTAGAGAGCAGGAAAATCGAGGAATGCTGAAGAGTTGAGTAGGAAATTAGGGGGTCAGCGAACCTGAGAGGGGAGAGGTGTAAGTAGGTGTGACATTTGAAGAGAGTTTTGGGGGATTAAGGAGAAAAACAAATTTTGTTGATGCTGGAAATCTGAAATAAAACGAGAAAATGCTGGAGAAACTCAGCAGCTCTGATAGGCTTTGCGGACAGAGAAACAGCATTAAGCTTTCAAATCCAATATGATTCTTTAGAATCTGGAAAAGAAATGTGATAGACTGGTGATGGGAGCACCAGCAAATCGTGCGCAAGAATTGTCACTGGGAAAGTTCATGTTGCATCGGTTTAGTTATATAAAAACAAGGGCGCGTGAAAACATGATTCGTAAATAGAAACTGGGAAGTAGAATACAGCGCCAAAATACAGTGTCCAAAATGGGATCATTTATATCGACTTACCAATTTCTTCCCTACTTTCTTGAATCTGCAAATCTTGAAGCTGTCCCTTGGCACTCTCCAGAACACCCATGACGATAATTTTAGCTTGTTGCACCAACTGCTCTGTGAAATGGTCCATGAAACCCTGCATAAAATAAACCTTTTCTCATAGTTTTATTTAACCAACGACATGCACTTCTCTCAATTCACTAATTTAAAATAAAAAAGTTGACAAATAACTGGGGGGAGGAGGGTAAAAATATGAGAAAATGCTGGAAATACTCCACAGGTCAGTCTGGAAAACTTCAATGAGAACTCGATTCGGTTTCGGAAGACCCTCCACCTGCAGCTGTTTAATTCCTCTCCTTTAAAAAACTTTTTTTTAAAGACTGACGAACATATAAATTACCGCTTTAAGATACTGCTCAGCCGTGTGTATGCTACCAACGACATGCCCTGGTTTCCACAGTAACCAGGGCAACGGTGATCTCCGCCAATAGAATGCGTCTGGGCGTGTAACAATGTTGAATCAGAACCAATGAAATTGATCAGATGTCGAGGGGCCTCACAGCGCAGGCATGTACTCGGATAAGGAGCAAATCAAACTCAGCAACAGGTTGTATTATACTTTATAGATGTTACACACACTTTAAAATTCTGTAAAACGAACCCGGTATTCATCTCCCACTGTGCTAGACTTTCTAATCGCCAGTCACTTGCAATTCATTAACTTTCGTGCAATCTTATCTTGCAGTTTCAACTACAATTTACAATAACTTACATGCCTTGGATTATGTAACTTTCCTTTGGTATTATTTATAATTTGTAGTTTATTGTTTAAGCCTCTTTTAAATGGGGAACACCATCCTTTCGAGTGATTCTTTACTGATTTTAGTGTTTGTTAATACTTTAAACTGTTGACCGCAGACTCCAGTCCCCCTGGGACGCTTGTGTGGCACAGTGGTCAAGTCCTTTGAGCTAGGAGGCTCCAGTCATGTAATAACATCCCTGAATAGGTTGATTATGAAAATATCTCCACTCTGGAGACCAGCAGTTGCCAAAAGCGTCAAGCAGATGCCGTGAATCTTCTGATATCCAGATAATTGCCAGAAAAGCTGTTCAGTGAAGGTAAAAATTCAAACCAACCTTCAAGGCAGCTATGCAATAAAATTCACCATCATTTATACCAGAAATAGATTGTTTTTAAACATATGCATCTTCCACATATTTGTTCCCTCTTCTGTCTCATCCCTGTGTCTAAATCATTCACTGCTTCCTGGCGTCAGGCAGCTCATTACCTGAACTGTAGCAAGATTTTGTCAATCCTAGTAACAGTCAAGAGAAACATAATGGGCACTTGGTAGAAAACAGGAGTGTGTGAGAGTTGCTGTTCTTCCTAATTCAAGTCCACATGCATCCAAACCATTCATGCACTTTCAAAATTTAGAAGGGTTCATGATATTTTGATTACTCAAGGCCCCAGAATCAGCCTTCAAATGTTGCTGAATTTCTTGAAGATAGCTGTTGCATTTCAACTGACTGTGTAGTTCAAGAAGTATGCCTTAGGCTTACTTGAAGGTGTCCGTCTTTGGTATCAAAGCTACATTTGACCAAGTGTTAATTCAAGGAGCTCGAGCCAAACTAGAGTCATCGGGCATCAGGGGTAAGCTCCACTGGCTGGAGGCCTTGCACAGATATTATGAATCCTGACATTAAGGAAAACGGTTTTGGATGTTAGTCATCTCAGCTCCAGGACATATCAGAAGGAGTTCCACAGGCACGTATTTTGTAATCAATTTTCTAATCTGTTTGGAAATGTATTACCTATCTGTGGAGCTAGTGGGACTTGAACCAAGGCCACCTGTCTCAGAGGTAGGGACATTATCACCACACCACAAGGATGTCTAGATGTTAAGGTAAAGCCTTAGGCTCAATCATCTTCTGCTACTTCATCAATGATCTTCCTTCCACTATAAAGTCAGAGGTAGAGAGATTCACTGACAATTGCACATTGATCAGCAACATTTGCAACTCCTAAGATACTGAAGCAGTCCTTGTCCAAATGCAGCAAGAGCTGGACAAATCCTGGCTTGGACTGACAAGTGGTGTGTAGCACTTGTGTCACATCAGACCAGGCAATGACCATTTCCATCAAGAAAGAATCTAACTATTGCCCCGTGACATTGAATGGCATTATCATCATCGAATACCCCACAATCAACACGCTGGAGAGAATAGCCACACAAAAACAATGGCAGGTCAAAGGCTAGGAATACTGCAGCAAGTAATTCATTTCCTAACTCCCCAGCGTCTGTCCACCATCTACAAGGTACAAGTCAGGTGTGCAATGGAATATTCCTCATTTGCCTGGATGAGTGCAGTTCCAACAACACTCAAGAAGCTTGACACCATTCAGAACAAAGCAGTCCAATTAATTGGCACACAATTTCAAGCATTCACTCCTTCTACCACCAATGCTCAACAGCAACAAAGTATGCCATCTACAAGATGTGCTGCAGAAATTCACCAAAGATCCTTCGACAGCAACTTCCAAACCACTTCCAACTAGGAGGACAAAGTCAATAGATATATACATACACTACAATCTGCAAGTTCCTCTCCTAGCCGATCACCATCCTGACTTGGAAATATATTTTTCTTCCTTCAGTGTCACTGGGTGAAAAACCCTAAAACTCCCTCCCTGACAGGACCGGGGGTCCTCTACACCAGATGGACTGCAGAGGTTCAAGAAGGCAGCTCATCACCATTTTCTCAAAGTTTTAATGCCGGCTGAGCCAGAAAAGCCCACAGTCCCTGAATATAATAATTTTTAAAATCCCTATCTTCTAATTGTAGATTTAGTCAAAAATAACACCAGGAAAAGAAACTAATGAGCAAAATTGGTAGGAATAAGCATAGGTGCAATAAGCTTTCAATTTCAATGTTTTCAAATTATTTATTTTTTTCTGGAACCTTGCTGTGGGCACTCATGTCAATTTGAACTTTTGTAATTCTAGTGAATTAGAGATTTTGCTGTTAAACAGTTGCACATATTTCAATATTTATGTTCTATCCTACAAATTTCAAGTATGAACTTAACAATCCATCAAAACTGTTGAATGGAAGCCTGAGTAGATTTATTGATGTTGATGGGTTCAAAGGATTGGAAACTAAAGAATGGAAAATTGAAACAAAGGGAAATGTAATTGCTTGTTCAATAACAAAGCATGTTATTTCCATTTTGCAACTCAACTCTTTACTAAATGCTTTTGGCTCTTAGTGAGTAAATATTAATCTCATTTTCATTTATTAAAGAACCCGAAGCGTGCATCTTTTGGAGAGGATCTTGTGTTTTATGCATTTGGCCAATAAAAACTAATTAATTTTCTATTTCATTTATATTGGGTTTTTAGAACCAAATAGGAGAAAATAAAATTAGTGATGTAAAGTATATTGTTGGGAGGAATAACAGCATATCTAAGTATTCAGTAGCAATAAATGTTTGAATAGTTTCAGACTGTTGTCACACCATGGAGACGCTAATCTGGTTTCCTGCTGAGTTCCATATGGAGGTCTTATGACATTGTGAGTATCCTCACTACCTCTGAGCCAGAATCTTCAGGTTTGAGTCCCATTCCAGGACTTGAAGGCCATGAAGATTCATTCATGACATAGCCAAACAGATGGATTATCAACCTTTCAATGTGACAATGGTGGGCAGTAGAAGTGGGAGAATTTCCTGGTTGGCCAGTATTGTGACTGCCAGTGTAATCGCCTTCCCACGTTAAAAGACACTTCAGCAAGCTTTCCATTAAGTTTGAGGGGCTATCAGAGGAGGCAGAAAGGGCTTAGCAGGCTGAAAGGGCTACTTCTGATCCTAGCTCATATGTCAGTATGAGTGAGATAGTGGAGTGAAGAGGTATACAGAGAAAATTCCAGAACTTTGGATCTAGGCAAACAATGGAAACATTTAACAATCAACAATTATCATTGGAGATGCACAAATGCCAGAATTAGAGGACCACAGATGTATCAGATGGTTATGGATTGGAGGAGATCACTGAAATGCGGAGAAATGAGGCTATGGAGAAATTTGAAAACAGAATGAGAATTTTCAAACAAGATGTTCCTTGACTGGGAGCCAATGCGGTCAAGTACAGGGTGAATGGGGATCAGATCTGATGTGAGTGAAAACCCCAAGTTTATGGAGGGTAGAATGTGGAATACCAACCAGAGACAAATTGAAACTGTTGAGTTTGCAAGTGACAAAGATTTTTTTTTCACAGACAATTACTGAATGGTGTGCCATGAACAGCAATAAAACTACATTCACTCACTTGTTACCTGATAGAAGGGCAGAATTGGTGGTAGCTGGAACAGTCAGAGAGAGTTAGAAACAGAAAGGAAATGAAGTGTGACAAGGACTCCATAAGAGAAAAAGGAGAGTAATAGAAATCAGTAACTGAGAGAACAGCGGAGACACAGCTCTCAGAAAAAGAGAAAGGGCTTTTGTAAGAGAAACACATGAAGAGGTGCTGAAATGTCCCACATTCATTAGAATAGAAAGTGCACTATGCTTATATAATGTTTTGGATAAATTTCTGAAGGTAACCTTTAACCCAGAGCAAAAAAGTAATAAAGGGAGTGAATGATGGGACCTTGGAGGGAATCACTTTTATGTAAAATTAATATTCCTGCATTAATGTACCTGGATCAAAATGAGATTGTTAAAAGAAGTAAGTGACGTCTAGCAAATATAGTGCAGATGTTTAGTATTATCCTGAGACTTAGGAATAAAAATAAATCACTGAATAGAATAGGCATCAGATCAGACTGTTACACATGTACAATGGGGAGGTGATGGTCTAGTGGTATTATCACTAGACTAGTAATCCAGAGACCCAGGTAATGTTCTGGGTCCTGGGTTTGAATCCCACAATGGCAAACGATGGAATTTGACTTAAGTAAAAATCTGGAGTTAAGAGACAAATGATGATCATGAAACATTGTCAATGGCCAGAAAGACCCATCTGATTTACTAATGTTCTTTAGGGACTAACATTCTTATCTGGTCTGATCTATATGTAACTCCAGACCCACAACAATGCGGTTGACTCTCAGCTGCCCTTAGTGATGGACAGTAAATGCTGGCCTAGCCAGTGATGCCCACATCCTGTGAGTGAATACAATAAAAAATGTTGACATCTGAAGTGGGATTTGCATCATTCATCTTCTGTTCCTACTTTGCAGAATAAAATACTCTCAAAACTGCTGTGAGTTGCACAACTTCTTGAATGAGCCAAGTTTCCAAATGTCTTTGATGCTTATTTGAATGAGGAATCTGTTGAAACTTTCCATGTTCAACTTGCATTTCACTAGGTGGCACTCTGTTCTGCAAATTAACACATCAAAACCTAAAGAAACTCCCCCTCACATTTAAAATTATCTCACAACTTTGCTGAGAAAAACTGCTGTCAATAGCCTACAAATTTGGTTTATATTGTAAATGTTATTCAGGCAATGCAGCAAACACTGGAAAATCCAATATGGCTTTATCACCGTCAGGCCACATGCCAGTTTGGTTACAGTCCACTGGCGTCATCTTGTGTTCGTGCCTGGCATTGGTATTAATCCTAATATCTCTGTAAACCAGGGCCCTTGTGTCAGGCCCAATTATAATTTTGGATCATATGGACAGTAGCTCAGTGATTAGCACTGCTGCCTCACAGCACCAGGGACCCAGGTTTGATTCCACCCTTGGGTGACTGTCTGTGTGGAGTTTGCACATCCTCCCTGTGTCTGCATGGATTTCCTCCGGGTGCTCTGGTTCCCTCCCACAGTCCAAAGATGCGCAGGTTTCATGCATTGGCCATGTTAAATTGCCCATAGTGTCCAGGGATGTGCATGTTTGCTAGATTAGCCATAGGAAATGCAGAGTTACAGGGATTGGGGGTGGGTCTGGGTTGGATGCTCTTCGCAGGGTTGGTGTAGACTTGATGGACTGAATGGCCTGCTTCCACACTGCAGGGATTCTGTGTCAGCAGTGTGTGGCCCACATTGCATTTTCTCAAGTAAAACAAGAAACTTTTAAAGGGCTGCTGCTAGAAAAACTTATTAACTCTCTGACTATGGGAGTATACTACTCCTAGCTCCATATTATACAAGTAATGTATATGGAAATATAAGTGATGGGCAGCACCAACATTCGCGCTAATTTTTTTTCTTATGTGCAGACTTTTGAGGTCCGTGTGTGGCAGCAACTTCTGGAACTGAAAGTCAACGCTGCGAATGGCTTTGGCACACTGATCACCATCATAGTGGCTGTGCACCTGCATTTTAAACTGACAGCCACCATTTGATCCCTCTGGGCTGCCACCACTCTCCCAGGCTCATTGAGGGGCGGCAGTGGTGTATGGTAATGTCACTACAGTAGTAACCAAGAATCTCAGGTTAATATACTGGAGATTATAGGTTCAAATCCCACCATGATGTTGATGGTGAAATTTGAACCTATTAAAATTCTGGAATTAAGAAGTAGTCTAATAGTAACCAATGTTGAGTGTCATAAATACCCGAAAGGATCCCTAACTCTGTTCAAGGAAGGAAATCTGCCATCCTTACCTGGTCTGGCCTACTTGTGACTATAAGCCCACAGCAATGTGGTTGACTCTTAACTGCTCTCTGAAATGACGCTAGCAATCCACTCAGTTGATGGGCACGATGTCCCTTGAACGAATAATTAACAAAAAATACGTTGGTCTGTGCACATGTCCCTGCCAGCTGGCCTTTGCCTTCTTCATGCTTGGCACACTGCCACTTGGGCTACAATGTCCAATTCCAACTTATTAGTGTCAAACTGGTGCAATTGGATTACTGTGGGAGGGGAAGGGGGTTCTGAAATAAATAAGGAGAGAGGAAATCTTTCCTGCTCCTCTGATGCTGCTTGGCCTGCTGTGTTCATCCAGCTCTGCACCTTGTTATTTCAGATTCTCCAGCATCTGCAGTTCCTACTATCTCTGAAACAATTTTAACCCCACTGTGAAGCCTCTTCCAAGGATGCCTACCTTGAAGAAGTTACCCTCCTCCCTCCGGAAAGACCTCAGTGGATATCCATCTTCTTTCCGCCTCCCCCTCTCTCCCTATTTATTTCAGAACCCCCTTCCCCTCTCCCATTTCTGAAGAAGGGTCTAGGCCCGAAACGTCAGCTTTCCTGCTCCTCTGATGCTACTTGGCCTGCTGTGTTCATCCAGGTCTGCACCTTGTTATTTTGGTTTACTGTGGTCCTTCTTCTCACCAGGTTTCAAGTGGCAGTTTAGGCTGGCAATGAGCTTGTGCCCAATTCAAGTGCAAATCAATTTTTAGACCATTGGATTTATCAAAGTTCCCTATGCTTTTCACAAAAAAAACTCCTAGTGGATGGTTCTTTTTTCTCGTGTATTTTCCCAATGTTCTTCTTTCTATCCCTCTACAACAGATATGACTTCTTGATGGTCTGCAACTCCATGGAACAACAGCTTTTTGGAGCCTTGCTAAAATGATTCTTCACATGATCCCCAGATGGTTAGTCGGGAATCATGACAAGGTGCACGTACCCTCTCATATTGGTGAAACTAGTCAGTGTTGAGGAATCAAGTATGGGAATGCCAACCAGTTGAGGTTAGTTAACTAGGCACACACTGATGATCAAAGCCAGATATTTCTTGATCTCTAAGGCCCTGTTTCTCAAAGACCAGTAAATCGACCCCTTGAAACATCAAAGGAATTTTTATTCTCAGAATGTAATTGATGTTGTTTTGTAAGTCTTTATACTGTACCTCAAAGGTCAAAACATGAAATGTATTTTTGCCATCTTCCTATGATTTTTTTCTGTATTTTCAATAGTGAGACAGCAGCAAGTGCCAAAGCAGATCAGCTGGGATCAAAGTTACAGCTTCTGCACACATGGTGTCAAGCAGCAGAAAATGGAGAAGCAACTGCCTCTTTTTAAAGACAGGATGTTTGCAAAAGCACAACACTATTTACCAATAGAATCAGAGAAATCACAGTGCCTGCATACAGGGAAGTTTGTTGAGCAGACATCAAAGTTGAATATGTGAATTTACTCTATAAAACATTATTCATTAAATGATTCATCTATGCAACATAATTAGTTCAGTCTGTATGATTTGCAGTGATGGAATTCAAGGTTTTGCAGTGATGTGACTATCTATCAAATTTCTAATTGACTATGATATACATGAAAATTGAGTCAAATTAGCAACACAAATTATTTTAAAATTAATTTCTATGAACTACTGTTCAACAACAGGACTGTAAAGAACAAATAGACTCATTGTGGTCTAATTACTTCTGAAGCTGTAGATAATTTACTTTTTTTTAGAAAAGTAAGTTGCTGATAGATTATTAACTATCAATCATGTGCTAAGAACCAATCTGGACCAAAGAACTATCAACACATTGGATGAATTTTTATTTTGTCATTTCTCCCCTGGACCTGAAAAATCTGACTGCTTGACAGAATGGAGTTTGATGGCCAACAATCGTCTTTCAGTGACTAGTCCCTTAGCTAGGTCTCCTTCTTCATGGGTGAGCCTAGACAGTAAGCGCCACAGATTCTCTCAGTGTTGGAGGCATTCCAGCTTGTCCAGTCTTATTCAATTTCCAGGACCAGCTGTACCAATTCCTACCAGATCTGCTGTCATGGCACATCATGCTCATCTGTCATATGTTATCCCCACACATCCACTGTAGCTGGTCTGTGACCACAATGTAATGCCCATGATCCAACTACGTTCAGGTCAATTCCTCTTTCTCCTGCCACCATATCGCCCTCTAGAAGAGACGTCAGTAGCTTATCAGATCTGAAAAATGGCCAAAATACTGACATTTTTTTTCTGGATGTCACTTTTTAAAGTTCCTTTTGCTGTTGCAAATTTCGAGCTCCTCTTCATTTTCTTATATATACGGAATGTTAATGCCATGTCCTAGCATGCATGTTTTAAAGGCCCCTACTTTCTTCCACAGATCTTTATTTTTGGTTTTTTGGACAGTGCATTGAGTATTGGACTTGGAATGTCATGTTGCAGCTGTACAGGACATTGGTTAGGCCACTTTTGGAATACTATGTTCAATTCTGGTCTCTCTGCTTTAGAAAAGATGTTGTTAAACTTAAAAAGGGTTCAGAAAAGATTTACAAGGATGTTTCCAGGGTTGGAGTGCTTGAGCTATAGAGAGAGGCTGAATACGTTGAGGTTATTTTCCTGGAGCTTCAGATGTTGAGGGGTGACCTTATAGAGGTTTATAGAATTATGAGGGGCATGCATAGTTTGAAAAGCCAAGGTCTTTTTTCCAGGGCAGGGGAGTCCAAAACTGGAGGGGATAGGTTTAAGGTGAGAGGGGAAAGATATAAAATGGACCTAAGGGGCAACTTTTTCACACAGAAGGTGGTTCGTGTATGGAATGAGCTGCCAGAGGAAGTGGTAGAGGCTGGTACAATTATAACATTTAAAAGGCATCTGGTACATGAATTGGAAGAGTTTAGGCAGATATGAGCCAAATGCTGACAAATGGGATTAGATTAATTCAGGATTTCTGGTCAGGCATGGACAGGTTGGACTGAAGGTTCTGTTTCTGTGCTGTACAACTCTATGACTCCAAGGTTCAGATTTCTGAGACATACATGAAAGTGGCTGGAATGTACAATCTTGAGTTTTTATTTCCTTTTTGCAAGTTTAAGTTTTTTTGTTATTCCTACACCTTCACCTTCACTAAATTATTTCTGGCTTTCTCTATCTTTCTAATTTCTGCATGATATCAGCCATCTTCTGTTATTGTTTGCCCTAAATAGACAAACTTTTTGATTTGTTCCAATATGACAGTATCCATTTCAATCTTCACCCTAGTTTCCTTTTAATGGATTCTTCTGGACACCCATTGTTTATATCTTGTTTTTATGGCCAATCTAGATTCTACATTTCTCATTTTACTTAATTTACACCATAGGGCATCTTTTGATTCTGCAAGTAACATTGAATTGTCAGTGTATCACAATCTTGCTCTATTCTTGTCAGTAATTTTTACCCTGAAGTATATCTGATTCCCTGAATTCTTTTAGATGGATAACTCCTTTGTATTAGCAGTCACTGAATAATGGCTAGGGAGAAGTTTTAGTTGATTCCATATCCATCGCTGTATGAATAGGCTACTAAATAATTGTCCTCTTACAACTATAAATCCAAGTTGCAAGAAACCATTCATTTTAATAAACTCCAAAATGCAAATCTTTTGGACATTTGCCACCTGCCCTTCTCACTGAGAATAAATAAGAAATGCTTAACAGAGACTTTGGGAGATTTAGGTTATGCTGTTATAGGTTGTAAACTAACTATATGCAGATTAAATGCCTTGTTGCAAACATGGCACAGAATTTAACGAGAACAGTTGGAGTCTCAAAGTCCACTACCTGGTGGCACCCCCTACTAACCTGATCTCTGGGAGTCTGAGGGAATTGAGTTCTCAATTATATACGACAAACAAAATAGGAGTAGAAGTAGACCATTAGACCCCTTTCTGCCATTTGATAAGATCATACTTGATCTGCTTGTGTTCAAGTTCCACATCCAATAACCTTTCATTCCCTGCCTAATGAGAATCTATCCAGATCCTCCACTGCCTTCTGAAACAGAGTCCCAAATTGCACAACCCTCAGAGAGAAACATTTGCCTCATCTCTGACCTAAAAGGGCTCTCCCTAATGCTAGAGACAACAAGGCGTAGAGCTGGATGAACACAGCAGGCCAAGCAGCATCATAGGAGCAGGAAGGCTGACGTTTCAGGCCCAGACTCTTCTTCAGAAATGGGGGAGGGGAAGGGGGTTCTGAAATAAATAGGGAGAGAGGGGAGGCGGATAGAAGATGGATAGAGGAGAAGATAGGTGGAAAGTTCCTACTATCTCCCTAATGCTATATCAGTGTCCCTAGTTCTGGACTAGCCTACAAGAGGAAATATCCTTTTCACATCCACCTTGACAAGAGCATTTAAGATTGTATACACTTCAGTCAAATCAGGCTCTTCAAAACAAACTGGCAGCAGAATCCTTGGCCCTGGGTTTCCCAAGTTCACTCGGGCCATTTGATTTCAGGACATCCCCCCAGTAGTGTTCAAGCCTGAAAACTGCTAATTTATCAAAGGTAGTACTGTGCACTTGGGCCTTCACCAGAGAACACCATGGGATCCCTGGAGAAAGGTAAGTGAGGGAAAGTTGGGAGCTATTGAGAGGGTGAATGAGGAAAGGGCAGATGTGGCTCTCAGCAGGCACCACTCCTTTCTAATGGCAGATCCATTAATCAGGTAGTGTGCCTTTGAAGAAGACACCCCTTGCCCTGATAACTGTTTGATTTTCAGGCTCTTTCATGGCAGATTCCCTGCCAGCTGCTGATTGAATACCAGCAGTAGTGGATTAGGCCCTAAAGTGGGCATTTATTACCCTCCTCAGGGCCTCTATTGGCATCTAGGTGAGAATGCCATTGGCATGTCCTCACTGTGCACCCACCTTAATTGGGAAAGACAGTGGAGATCCCACCCTATGTCCTCCTACCCTCCAGCAGGTGCAGTAAACTCTGCCCATGTTTGCACATGAAATGAAGTGTGTGAATTAAACCTAATAAAATGTACTTGTTTAACAACAGTATCGTTTTTGGAGATCAGACAAGATTGAGCGTTTTCAGACCAGTATGGCCGTAGGCATATTTTTTTTCAGTCTTTGAAGTTATTTAATTAAATGCAGGTTAAATGTCAATGGAATAGATCTTCAATTATGTTACACTAATTAAGGCAATCAGTATTATAATTATGTCGTGATCAGAATCACTTTCTCTTGCTTTGGGATTTATAAACTTTATTCACTCAGTTTGCCTCCTACTTATGAAACCTCTTGAACATTTAAATTAAGTGAATGTTTGAAACATCTCATATACATGAGTCACGAATTATCTGAGTGAAGGCCACATTCCTAGCTGAATCTACAAAGCATGCAATCAGATCAAAATATTTTCTTCTGTTCAGAAATTTTCACAGCATTTAAGGAACAGGTAGAACTAGCTTTTTAGACAGCAGGCTTCAAACTTTAATTTTTAACATTTCCTAATTTGTGTGAATCAGAGCACTGGATCTATTGTTTGTGAACCAGGCATAATATTTGATTACAGATATACTAGCATCTTAATATAAGTACACACATAGATATGTATAACAGCCTAAATGTAAAGACTGGAATTATTAATCTGTCTGGATTTCCTAATTTAGTTGAAGCTTTGGTCACTATAATTCAAACTAGTACAACCAACAACAGTAAAAACAACAAAAGTTAGAAACCACTTCTCCAGTTTTTTGGGGTAAGGACAGACCTTTGGAGGACAAAGAGGTAACAGTGCAGGAACAGAATGAGAAGCCATGGAACGTGATTCCCTGTTTACCAAACGTACTTCTGCAGGGCTGGGAAGATTCCATCCATCCTTTCTAAGCTTTTCAGAACACATGTTTCCTAAGCCTGTGCTTGTAACTGAGAATATTGTTACTCGTCCTAATCACAGACCGAGAAAATAAGAAATAAAATCCCATTTGCTCTCAAATAACTTTGGCAAGAAGTGTGAGTTTGTGTGGATGCCAGATGGTAACAGCATTGGGTTTAGTTACTATGACTCATATGATTGAAAATGATGCTAATACTCACTGCTCTACATTGTACATTAAACAATGCAAACTTGAGTGAAAGACAAAGCTGCTGCCACCCTCATGGTCGTTGTTCCTGTCAGTACAAGTGGATGAAGGGAGAAAAGGTGAATTGTAGCTTGGATAGATTGTATTAATTTTTGTCTGATTGTTGATACTCATTGGGGCAGATTTAACAGCAGATATAACACTGGGCTAACATCACTCACTGTTATTTGCATGGTAATTAAACAGTATCTGTGAACATGCAAGAATCAGGAAATAGATGTCTCACTGAGAGACTCATTGTTCATTGAACAGTGGGAATTGCTGTATTGGCATCATAGATATGAAATAAACTTGCCATAAAAAGATTGGGCTTTGCCAGTTCCAATGTAAGTACACTTTCAAACACTTTCAATATTTTAATCACTACCAATTAACTTCTTGAGCACCAAACATTAACTCTTATACGTGCGCTGTTATTGCAAGATATTTCTAAAAAACAAACCTTTTTTTTAAACTTGTTCTTTCTTTTTTATCTCATTTTTTCACGTAATCATTCTCTGTCTTGATTTTGCTTTCTGTACCTAATTTAACATTGAATTCACTGTTCTAGCTTACAATTGTTGGTTCAGACTTGTGCTGCACATGAGCAATTCTTCAACTTGAATGGTTAAGGAGATATACAATTGTTTGCCCTATCACACCTGCTAGTCTCTTACCATCCAAAGCACTGCAAAGGGTACTTACATGTAAGATAAAACTCTATATACAGAATGGGAAAGTGAAAATGTAATAAATGACAGAAATTGAGCTCATTTTTTAACATAACACAATGTAGGATTGTTTGTACATAAAATTTTAGATCAAAATATTCATTCTACACACATTCAAAGAATATGGTTTGCTTTTGTTTCATAACTATAGTCTATTAGGTTAGGGGTGGGCAGGTAGATACAATAGCTGCACTGATTAAATTAATTGCCATTAAGGCACAATAACCACAGTGATTTTTATCTTCTTGTAACTGAGTTGTGTTAATCTCTTGTGTTTCTTGCAACAAAGTTCATTAGGTTACCAGCAAAGCTATTAGGTTTTAAAAAAACATTACTGTTCATTTCTATTAATAACCATCTATTTTCTCAGCATCGCCTCTGCACCACCACTCGAGTCACATTTAGTTTCAATTATCAGTCACTGCCCTCGTTCATTTTGTCTTCCTGCTTTCCTGGGTCAATGTTTTGGACTCTCCTCTTCATCTGATGTGTCATTGTCACTGATGCTTTCTTTGCTGCAGGACTGGTTTCTCTCCCAGTTGCTCTGAACATCAATGCTTGGCAAGTGTGTTACACCACTCTTATGGAAGTCATTCCTGGGGACTGCAAGAATTCAAGTACATTTTTCATCAGAATGCACTGTTAACCAACGGAAATATAAATCATCTTCATATAGGAAAGCAGAATTGAGAATTACGAGACCAGCCTTGACCTAATTGAATGCTGGGGCAGATTCAATAGGCTGAATGGCCTATAGCTTATGGCTATCATCAAAGAAAACAAAATAAGTTATGACAGTAGCATGTGTCAGACAATTGTAACTCTCTAATTCTGTGTTTCATGCAGTGCTCAATAATCAAACAGTGGCAACTATTTATAATAGATTATAACCAAATTTCCATATATTTCCAAGTTTTCAAACTTGCAACATGTTCATTAAGTTTTTAAAAAATGGCCATTTTACGACCCGAATAAATTCACAACTAATTTCAATTCTACTTTATTTTACTCAGTCATGGTATTGGCATCGCCAGCATTCATTGGCCATTCCTGGATGACCTTGAGGAGATGGTGGTGAGCCAGAATTACCTGATGAAACAAAAATATCTCCAAGCTCTCCAATCATTACAGAGTGGTCATTGTAATTGTGCCAGATTTAACAATCATCTCATTGTTACAAATACTGGATTGGATAATAAGGTTAAGAGCATGATATGTTGTATCTCTGCTCTGTCTTTTCAAGAATGTGCCAAGTCTATTCCAGACACATCTCCTAGCAGTGGGCAATAAATGCTGGTCTTGTTGGCAACATCCTTATCCCAAATATAAGCAATGAACCCAACAACGCATAAAGCCAAACAGGTTCATTAAATCTTAGAGAAGGAGTTACATGTAAATGTGCAGTGCATATTGCCATATAGCATAGATGACCAATCATTTCTTGTAGAGTTTAAATGTGGTGGTTGAAAGACAGGCTGTTGTTGGAAAAATCACATAAAACACCAGACAACAGAGCTTCCCAAACTGAGGTCTTGGACCCCAAGTAGAGTCACGAGTTGAAGTTCTGAAGTCACGATTTGGAGCAGCAATGGTTGCTATGGAGTTCTGAGTGAATTGTAACAACTGCACTCCCACTCCAATAGGTAGGTTCCCACTCTCAACGCCCCCATTTCTAAGATCTCATTGAGGCCTTGCAACAATTTTCAAGCTTTGGCTTTGGGCAGCATTGCCATAGGGGACAGATGTGCTCAAATCTCAGATTGGACAGTGGTGAACAGATTACAATTGACCTTTGATTCTCCTCTTGCTTAATCTGGGAAAACATTCACTTTTCTCTCTCCTAAATCCTATCAAAAGTCTCCTGCTGGAAAATGCAAACACAGAATTCAAGAAAAGACAGGACCTGCCTACATTAATGTGCAAACACAGAAAATGGTGGAGAAATTCAGTAGGTGTAGCAGCAACAGTGAAAATAGAAACATAGTTGATGTTTTGAGTTCAATGACTCTTCTTTAGAATTGATAGAAGCTCGAAAATAATGTTCATTACGCTGTTGACTAAGTGGGTGAGAGAGGAGCATATGGAGCAGATGGTGTGGTGCACAGAGTAAACAACAAAGGCAGTCCTAATGGTGGTAAAGGAGGGAGTGAGATGTAAAATAGATGTTAATGATCAGTTTGAATAGGAGAAAGTAGGTCAGGCCTGCTGAAAGCAAAGCCAACAAAACACAAAATTAAATTAGGGACATTCATATCTCTAGGCACACAGATGTAAAGATCAGAGTTTAAAGCAAATTGCCATGGGATCCCAGCAGTTATTGTATCATGCTCCAGTGTTAACTGCTGGTGTCGAAGAGAGAAATCAGAAATTAAACCAAAAATATCTGTATTGTTATGATCTATATAAACATGAAAAAAAACAGAATGGGAAAATATTAACCATTTCATCAATCTTGCCTACAGCCTCGTGGCTCCAATTGCTTTTCTCACTTTCCTTTTCCTGCAACAATGTGATCTCCTAGGAGAGGCAGAAAAAAAACCCAGAGCAATAAAACCCTTTACTTCAGTTGAATTTGTTTTTATTTATATAAGCATGTGGTGATTGTTGGCATCATTAATTGCAAATCCCTAACTTGCTCTTGAGAAAATGGTAGTGAATCATCTTATTGAACTGCTGCTGTCTTTCCCACCGTGCTGTTAGGAATGGAGTTCCAGGACTTTGGCCCAGTGATGGAAAGAGCAGTGATGTTGTTCCACATCAGAATGATGTGTGGCTTTGAGAGGAAATTGCAGGTGGTGGTGTTCCCATGTGTCTGCTGCCATCATCCTTCTAGGTGGTAGAGGTTACAGGTTTGGAAGATGCTGTCAAATGTGCCTTGTTGCGTTTATGCAGTGTATTTATAGATTGTGCATACTGCTGCCACTGTACATTGATGGTAGAGGGAGTGTATACAGTAATAGATGGGGTACCAATTAAGTAGGCTGCTTTATCTTGGGTTTTGTTGAGCTTTCTGCGGGTTCTGGGAGCTGCACTCATCTAGACATGTGGGGAATATCATATTTCTGATAGTGCCTTGGTAAGATTTCTCTGTAAGATCTCTGTTGATTTCCCAACCTCATTCTGCTCTTACAGTCATATTATTTATGTGACTGGTCCAGTTCAGTTTCTGGTCAATGACATCCCCTAGAATGTCAATAACGGTTTTTTAGCGACCGTAATGTCTTTGAACACCAAGGGGAGATGGTTAAACTCTCTCTCGTCTGACATTGACATTGCCTGGTATTTGTGCAGTGCAAATGTTACTTGAACTTCTCACCAAGATTGAAAACACCTCTCAGACCAACAAGTAAAACCATCTTCTTTTGTGCTCTGTACAACTCCAATCAGTGGAGAGTTTTATCTCTGATTCCCATTGTCTTAGTTTAGAAGAATCAGATCAGACTTTACTGAAACATGAAAGACACTGAGGGGACGTAAGAGGATGTGGGAAGGTTGGTTCCCATTGTGGGAGCGTCCAGGACCAGAGGGCATAATCACATTAAAGACAGAGATAGAGTCATGCAACGTGGAAACAGGGCCTTTGGTCAAACTGGTCCATGCCAAACATAATCTCAAACTAAACTAGTCCCACCTGCCTGCTCCTGGCCCATATCCCTCCAAACCTTTCCTATTCATGTATCCAACCAAATGTCTTTTAAATGTTGTAATTGGACCCACATCCACCACTTCCTCAGGACGTTCATTCCACATTCAAACCATTCTCTGTGTAAAAAATTTGCTTCTCAATTCTTTTTTAAATCTATCTCCTCTCACCTTAAAAATGTGCCCCCTAGTCTTGAGATACCCCATCTTGGGAAAAGACAACTACCATTAACACTATCTATACCTCATTATTATGAAAACTTCTATCAGGTCACCTCTCAACCTCCTATGATCCAGTGAAAAAGTCCCAGCCTATTCAGCCTTTCTTTATAACTCTTCCATACCTGACAACATCCTGATAAAACTCTTCTGATCTCTCTGCAGCTTAATAATATCCTTCCTGTAAGTGAGCAATCAGAACTGGACACAGCACTCCAGAAGAGGCCTCACCAATGTCCTGCTTCCCATGTATCTGCTGGCCTTATTCTTCTAAATGGTAGAAGTTGTGCATTTAGAGTGTGATGTTCATAAAACCGTAAGATACACGAGCAGAATTAGGCCATTTGGCCCTTTGAGTTCACTCTGCCATTTGATCATGGTTGAAATGATTCTCAGCCCAATTCCCCTGCCTTTTCCCCTTTTGACCCCTTTACTTATCTATCTCTGTCTTAAATACACTTAACGACTTGGCCTCCATAGCCTTCTGTGACAATGAGATCCACTGATTCACCACCTTCTGGCTGAAGAAATTCCTCCTCAGCTCAGTGAAGGATCGTCCCTTCACTCTATGGCTGTGCCCTCGGGACCTAGTCTCTACTAGCGAAAACATCTTCTCCACATCCACTCTATCCAAGCCTCTCAGAATTCTGTAAGTTTCAACGAGATCCCCGTTCATCCTTCTAAACTCTGAGTACAGACCTAAAGTCCTCAAACGCTCCTCCTATGACAAGCCCTTCATCTCTGAGAACATTTTGTAAACCTCCTCTAGACCTCTTCCTAGGCCAGCATATCTTTCTTTAGATATGGGCTCAAAACTGCTCACAATATTTCAAATGCAGTCTGACCAGAGCCTTGGATAGCTTCAGCAGTACATCTCTGCTCTTGTATTCTAGCCCTCTTGAAATGAATATTGCAATTGCCTTCCTAATACCTAACAGAACATACATGTTAACCTTAAGAGAATCCTGAACTAGAACTCCCAAGTCCCTTTGTGCTTCAGATTTCCTAAGCCTTTCCTCATTTAGAAAATAGTCTATGCCTCTATTCTTCCTACTAAAGTGCATATCCTCACACTTTACCACACTGTATTCCATCTGCGCCTTCTTTGCCCACTCTCCCAGTCTTTCCAAGTCCTTCTGCAGCCTCCCCACTTCCTCACACTACCTGTTTCTCCATTTATCTTTGTGTTAACTGCAAACTTATCAACAATGCCCTCAGTTCCTTCGTCCAGATTGTTAATGTATGAATATGAATAGTTGTGGTCCCAACACTTACCACTGCGAAACGCCACCAGTCACTGCCTGCCATCCTGAAAAAGACCACTTTATCCCCACTCTCTGCCTCATGTCAATCAGACAATCCTCTTTTCATGCCTGTACCTCGCTCCTAACAGCATGGACTCATTTTATTTAGCAGATTCCTATGAGATACCTTGTCAAAAACATCTGGAAACCCAAATTCATCAAGCCCATTTGGATAATACATGAATAAGGAAAGGTCTGGAGGGATATGGGCCAGGAGCAGGCAGGTGAGACTAGTTTAGTTTGGGATTTTGTTCGGCATGGACTAGTTGGACTGAAGGGTCTGTTTCCATGCTGTACGACTCTATGTCCACTGGCTCTCCTTTGTCCAACCTGCTAATTACCTCCTCAAAGAATTCTAACAGATGTGTCAGGTATGACCTCCCCTTGACAAAATTGTGCTGACTCAGCCTTATTTTACACGTACTTCCAAGTACTCCACAATTTCATTGTTAATGATGGACTCTAAAATCTTGCTAACAACTGAGATCAGGTTAACCAGTTTATAATTTCCCACCTTCTGCCTCCCTCCCTTCTTAAACAGGGGTATTACATTCACTAATTTCCAGTCCTCTGGGACCCCCCCATCCCGACTCCAGTGATTCCTGAAAGATCACCACCACTACCTCCATAATCTCCTCAGCTATCTCCCTCAGAATGGGTATTGCCCATTTAATCTAGGTGATTTATCCACCTACAGACTTTTCAGCATCCCCAGCATCTTCTCCGTAGTGATGGCCATTACACGAATCTCTACCCCCTGACTATTTTTAAGTTCTAGTATGCTGCTGGTAGACTCTTTACACAGAGTGGTGGGTGCATGGAATGCACTGCCAGTGGTGGCAATAGAGTCAGATACATTAGGGACATTTAAGCGACTCTTGGATACGCACATGGATGATAGTAAAATGAAGGGTATGCAGGATAGTTTTTGATCTTACAGTAGGATAATAGGCCGACACAACATCATGGGGCCGAAGGGCCTGTACTGTGCTGTTCTGTTCTATGTTCCATGTTCTATGTACTCCACCTTGAGACTAATGCAAAGTACCTGTTCAGTTCCTCTGCCATTTCTTTGTTTCCAATTATTACTTCTCCAGTCTAATTTTCCAGTGATCTAATGTCCACTCTTGCCTCTGGTACATTTTAGATATCTAAAGAAACTCTTGTAATCTTCTTTTATATTATTGGCTAGCTTATCCTTATCTTTCAACCTCTCCCCCACTTGTTGCTTATTTAGTTGTCCTCTGCTGGTTTTTAAAGCCTTTCCAATCCTCTGCCTTCCCACTAATGTTCACCTCATTGTATGCTTTTTCTTTTCCTTTTATGCTGTCTTTGACTTCCCTTATCAGCTATTGTTTCCTTGTCCTCCTTTTGTATTTTTCTTCTTTCTAGGGATGAATTTCTGTTAAACCTCCCAAATTACCCCCCAGGAACTCCTGCCATTGCTGCTCCACTTTCTTCCCTGCTAGCTCCCCTTACAAGCAATTCTGGCCAACTCCTCCCTCATATTTTTGTAGTTACCTATACTCAATTGTAATACCACCACATCTGATTCAAGCTTCTCCCTCTCAAACTGCAGGGTGAAATCTATCATATTATGGTCACTGCCCCCTAAGGGTTCCTTCACCTTAAGCTCCCTAGTCAAGTCTGCCTCATTACACATCACCAAATTCAGAATTGCCTGTTCCCCAGTGGGAAGCTGCTCCAAAGACCATGTCGTAGGCATTCCACGAGTTCTTTTCTTGGGATCTGCCACCCAACTTCATTGTCCCAGTCCTCCTGCACATTGAAGTCCCCCATGATAATGTGATAGTGCCTTCCTTCCACACCTTTTCTATCTCCTGCTTTTTCTTCCCCACGCCTGACAACCGCTTGGGGGCCTGCGTATAACTCCCATCAGGGCCATTTTTCTTTGCAGCTCCTCAACTCTAGCCACACAGGTTCTATGTCTTCTGACTCTATATCACTTCTTGCTATTTAAGAATTTCATTTAGTAAGAATTTCATTTCTTACTAACAAGGCCCTTTTGCCCATCTGCCTGTCCTTTCAATAGTACATACATCCTTGGATATTTTCTTCCTAGCCTTGCTCCCTTTGTAGCCATGATTCTGTGATGTCCATAACATCGCACTCACCGATTTCAATCTGTGCTACAAGCTCATTTAACTTGTTTCATATACTGTGCGCATTTAAGTACAACACACTTAGTCCTGCATTGACTGTACCCTTCTCACAGCTGTCCTCTTATCTGCTGCTCCTGAAGTTAGACTCTTGACCCTTTTTACTTTTTCTGTCTTTTTACTTGTTCTGGAAACATTAATAGCCTCCCCTGAGCCTTCCCTCCCTTTAAATATTTCCATGTAACTGAACCCATTCCCCCCACTATTCAGCTTAAAGCCCTATCTACAGCCTAGGTATGCGATTCACCAGGACTCTGGTCCCAGCATGATTCAGGTTGAGCCTGTCCCATTGGTACAGCTCCCTCCTTCCCCAGTATTGTGCCAATGTCCCACGAATTCAAACCCATTTGTCCAACACCAATCTTTGAGCCACACATTTACTTCTGGGTTACTACCTGAGCCACGTGCCAATTAGCTTGTGGCTCAGGTAGTAACCCAGAGATTATTACCCTTTTGGTTCTGCTTTCTATTTTAGCCGCTATCTGCTCATATTCCCCCAGCAAAACCTCTTTCCTCTTTCTATGTATATCATCGGTACCTACATGAACCTCGACCAATGCATTTTTCCTTTCCCACTCCAAGTTCCTCTGCAACCCAGATGACATTTCCTGAACCTAGGAAGCAGTCAAGCAACACTGCCTTTGGGACTCTTGATCCTGGCCACCGAGAATAATATCTATTCCCCTGACTATGCTATCCCCGATTACGACCACATTTCTCTTTTCTCCCCCCGCTTGAATGGCTCCCTGTGCCACGGTGCTATGGTCAGTTTGCTCATCCTCCCTATAGCCCCCACTCTCATCCACAGTGAGCAAGAATCTCAAACCTGTTAGAGAAGCTCAAGGGCTAACGTTCCTCCAACACTACCTCCTGCATCCCTCCAACTGGATCACTCACAGTCACACCCTCCTGTCCCTGACCACTGACCGAATTTGAGGTGGTTAATCTAAGGGGTATGACTGCGTCCTGAAGCCCTGGTCAAAGTTGCTGTTGTGAATTGGAAAGTTTTGGCTGTGCAGTTTGTAGATGGTACACACAGTTGCCACTATGAGTTGTGATGAATGGAGTGGATGTTGAAGGTGGTGGTTAGAATGCCAATCATGCCTGTTTTGTCTTGGATGGTGTCAAATTCCTTGAGTGTATTTAAGAGTTTCACTCATTTCAAGCAAGTGGGGATAGTTCCATCACACTCCTGGCTTGTGCCTTGCAGATGGTGGACAGGGCTTGTCGAGTCAGAAGGTGAATTTCTCACTGTAGAATTCTCAGCCTCTGACCTGCTCTTGTAGCTATTCCAAAAATAGCCAGTACAGTTCAGTTGCTGGTCTATGCTAAGCAACAGGATGTTGTGTTGGGGATTCAGCAGCGACAGTAATGCCATTGAATGTTGAGGGTTGATGGTTAGATTCATTCTTGATGGAGATGGGCATTGCCTGAAACTTGTGTGGAGTACAGAGTGGGTCAATGGTTAACAGACTCGAGATTCATTGCTTGTAGAAGCATTGCCGTCCATGGAGCCCAGATACATTCCTGGGCAGTTTCCATACATATTTGTAAATACTTCCCCAAATGTCAAGCTGGAATTATGCACCAGTTTACTAACTATGTATATGCATCATTACTGTAAAACACAGCTGTTTGAGGGCTCTTGTGGAGCAATAATAATACCCCCACCTCTAGGATAGAGACGACCTGCTCCAAGGCTGTGTAATAACACCACAGAACAGCTTGTTTTGAAAGTGTCGATCCCAGTCACTTTAATGCAGAGGATATTCTTATCATCATAGATCATTCATCATCACAGAACCCCTACAGTGTGGAAACAGGCCCTTCAGCCCAACAAGTCCACACTGACCCACAGAGCATCCCACCCAGACCCACCCCCCTCTATAATCCACCTAATCTACACATTCCTGACCACTACGGGCAATTTAGGACGGCCAATCCACCCATGCTGCACATCTTTGGATGTTCATCATTTTGAATGAAAATTCACAAAGTGAGGAAAAAATTGATCTTTCTCTGCAAATCGATCTGAGTTAATCCTTTCCTCAATTCTGTTTCTGTTTAACTAGTGTTAGAGGGGGCGGAGGAATAGTTTAACAACGGCTTTCCCGATCGAACATGCAAAAAGCAACGTTGAGGGAGTTCGTTACTGCCGGAGGCCCTTGGTGCAGTGGAGGAGTTCGGGCGGGTAGGCACTGACCATACCCCTTGAGCATTGACCATTCCAGCTGCGGGCAGGAAGGCTCGCTTATTGGCACAATAGGAAATAATAAAATTCTGTCACTTGCATTTGATGTAAAACTGACCTCAAAAATTTTACATCGAAGTAAATCCCCCAGTGTAATACAATGGTGATGGAAGTCAACAGTACACTGCAGGTTAGAAACAAGCATGATGTTATTCTGTAAATTTCTCGCCCTTCATCATTATTTGGAGAATTTACAACACCGGGAAATACAGTTCGACCCATCGTATCGGTGGTAGCTCTTTGATAGAATGCAGGTAGTGCCAATTTGCTCATAGCCTGGTGATTAATATCCTTTTCACAGATTGCACACGTCTCTGGGTCAACTCTTATCGAGTTGGTGTATCTCACTGATGCTCTTACCATTTAAAAAGGTCGTTTTCGTCTCCGTTTTGTAAATGTGGTCTGTCTGGGAGGGTTTCTCTCCGGTAGAAGACGTTTTCAGGCTCGATACGAAGGTGGAACAAGTGTCGAAGTCTTTGCACACATTGTCCTGAGTGTAAGCAGCTGTTGTTTTGGACGGGGTACATCCCATAGCGCTGGTCCAACCAACCCCAGCTCCCAACACTGTGGGCAGTCTGTCTCATCATTCTCAGGATCCAGGAGGGAGTGCATACTGGGGAGGGTGCAGTTCCATTGAGATGTAGGACCCCCGCCCCCTTTCGTGACAACAGGCCATCAAATCCATTGGCACATAGCGGTGCGATTTGTTGCTAGGGGAACAGTGGTGAACATGATCGACTTCATGGAGGAGAGGAGAGAGTGCTTTCCAGCTGACTAGAATTGTCAGTTTTCCACCGCTGCATCCTCCCGAACTTCACAGAGAGAACTGGACTATACTGCATATGCATCACATCAAAGTTACATGGCTGTGTTGCAAAATTCCTTAGGAATTAAGAACCGTTCTCTCTCAATTTAAGTCTTTTTCAATTTAGTTCTCTGTTACAGAGGTTGGCTGTGAGAGGGATACAGGCAACCTATCAATTTAGTAAAGTATGAAGTTGTTCATTTTGGAAAGGAGAAAAGAACAGAATATTATTTAAATAGAGAGAAAGTACAGAAAGCTGAAACACAAAGGGACTGAAGGGGTGTATTTATGCACAAAACACAAAGCTAGCACACAGGTACAGCAGGTAATCAGGAAGGCTAAAGGAATTTTATTTCAAGATGGTTGGAGTGTAAAAGTAGGGAAGTCTTACTGCAACCGTACAAGATGCTGATGTGATCACATCTGAGCAGATTTATTCCATTTATCTAAAAAAAGATATTTCTTTGGAGGCAGTTCAGTTAACGTTCATTTGGATGATCCCTAGTATGGAGGAATCATCTTATGAGCAAAGGCTAAACAAGATGGAACTCTATTCATCTGAGTTATCTGGCAATTAGAGTTCAGTAACCCTTCATCATGACTCTTTTCTCTCCACAGATGTTGCCAGACCTGCTGAGTTTCTCCAGCAATTTCTGTTTCCAAACAAGTGCTGTTTGGAGGACCCCTCTTAGGCTACTTGTTATTTTTTGTGGTTTACTTTTTTGGCATTCAGGGCCTCCTTTTCCTATCACATTCACTCCCTTATTTGGTGATGGTGGCACTTAGTGACATTACCATCTGCTTTCTATTGCTATATGGGATATTTGGATTCAAACAGAATTCAAAGAGTTCATCAAATCTCCCATAAACATCACTGCTCCATCAAATGTAAAGTCACACACCTAGAAAGCATTACTTAAGCATGACAGTAAGCACAAGACAAAAGGCAAAAGTTAGCAAAAATCTTTTTAAAAATGGACACACACTTCTGTGCACAAATATTTGTCACACTTTCTGCACCCTGCAAGATCACAACTAAACCATTGTACCTTTGTCTCTAACAAAATCATTGCACTTCAAGTATTTCACAGTTTGAGACACTTTGAAATGCTGACATCATATAAATGCAAGTCTTTATGAAATCAATATTAAATTGTACAATTGACAGTCTTCATTATAATATCATCCATTTCATTTCTCCCCCATAATAGTAGCTCCTGAATTCAGGCAACTTTAATCTAGAGACTGTCCTTGCCAATTAGTATAAATTTGTTACCTGTTTTTTTTTCCCCCCAGTCAACTGAGTGTCCTTTTGCTGAAAAAATGTAAAACTTCCTCCTCTTGCAGGCATCTTGTTCCTTTCAGACCCATTGCACCATTGCAGACCCTCACACTCCTTTTCATTCACTCTTCCCTTTTTGCAGACCCTCCCACTTCTTTTCAGCCCTTCTCCCAGTTTACACTCCCTAATCCCTTGGACGGTTTCAGCTGTAGGGAGAGGCTGAATAGACTGGTGCTATGATCCCTGGAGCGTTGGAGGCTGAGGGGTGACCTTATAGAGGTTTATAAAATCATGATGGGCATGGATACGATAAATAGCCAAAGTCTTTTCCCCAGGGTATGGGAGTCCCAAACAAGAGGGCATAGGTTTAAGGTGAGGGGAGAAAGATATAAAAGGGACCTAAGGGGCAACATTTTTCACACAGATAGTGGTGCATATATGGAATGAGCTGCCTGAGAAAGTGGTGGAGGCCGATGCCTTTTTAAATATTGCAATTGTATCTGGATGAGTTTATGAATAGAAGGGGTTTAGAGGGATATGGGCCAGATGCTGGCAAATGGGACTAGATTTATATAGGATATCTTGTCAGAATGGATGAGTTGGACTGAAGGGTCTGTTTCCATGTTGTATGACTCTATGACTAATAGAATGGGCAGATAATTGACAAGGAAAGTTCAACATAGATAAATGTGAGGCAGTACATTTTGGAAAGAAAAATATGGAGGCCCCATATCATTTGGAAGGTGCAAGCTCGGGTAAAGGGACAAAGAAATCTTGGAATACAAAATTTTTAACTATTACAAGTTGAATCACAATAGTTAGCAAGGCTATAAGTAAAGCAATATAAAAACTGAAAGAACAAAAACAAAGTTGCTGGAAAAGCTCAGCAGGTCTGGCAGCATCTGTGAAGGAAAAAACAGAGTTAACGTTTCGGGATCGGTGACCCTTTCTCAGTGTATAAGCAAGCAAGCAATTCTTCCTAATGGGAAAGAATTAAAAAGGAGCCAAGTCATATTAAACCTGACTTGAAGTTTGGTTAGACTAAGAATTGCACATTGTGTGCAGGTCTGGTCACTGCATTCTAAAAAGGCTATTGAGACACTGAAGAAAGTGCAAAGAGTTACAGAATGACACTTGTGGGTGGGTACGCAAATCAAAAAAGGATTGAGGGGCTGGGTCACTTTTCTATTGGAAAAAGATGGCTAAAGGATGATCTAATAGGAGCCTTTAAATCAGGAAATGTTTTGATTGAGTAGATGCTTTTTCTGTGCAGAAGAACAAATAAAGGTCAACATAGAACTGGCATCGAGAAATCGTAGTTAAAAAAAAAAATTTCTTCTGGAAGATTGATGAGAATGTGTAACTGACTCTCATAGGGAGTGGTGGAAGTGAATAGTTTAGATTTAAGGGGAACCTAGACAAGCATATGGGGGAGAAAGAAATAGAGAGTTATGACAGTATATTTAGATATGAATAGATGGAAGGAGTGGAACATAAACAATGGCTTGGACTATTTAGCAAAATGACCTGTTTCTGAAGTGTGCAACCTATGTAATCCTATTTATATAAAAGCTCATCCAATTAAGCGACCAATAAAAAAATGACTTGAATTCCCAGCATTCCCAATGTTTAAGTTCCCAACAAACATGTATTCATTAATTTGAGCAGCAATGTTTAGTCTGGCAATGACAGCACCCTGTTATCTTCACTTGAAATTATTTCTGATATTAACTCACCTTACTTTCAATACCAGTTATGATCAATCCAACAATTCTTTTCAGGCCAAAGATCTTAGTTTAAAGTGTCTAATTTCTTAGAAAAAGAACATTGAGCTTTTTGTCTGCAATATTTCTTCACTGCATCTTGTGTGAAATGGGTCTATAAAACACACAGTGAATTACCAGGGGTGACTGCACAATTAATACCAAATAATTGAGCTATGCAAGAGCAACCAATAACAGCCTGTTTTTTTCCAAAGATGCGAGTATCAATAATGGTACATAAACTGAAAATGCAAGAAACTGTCAACTGTTCAGATGAAAAGTTACAGACCTGAAACATTAACTATTTCTCTCTTTTCACAGATGCTGCTGGATCTGCCGAGTACTTACGACATTTTACTGCTTTTGTTTCAGATTTATGGCCGTCTACAGTATTTTGCTTTTGCATTGCTAATGGTATATGATCTTGAGCTAGAAATTGCTGATTGTGTGACAAAAACATGTTCTGCTCGGATTGAACTACTGCGAAAGCAACTGCTGTGACTGTATGAACAAGAAATGGAATGCACATCATTAGCCAAAGACAGAGAGCTTGGGAGGAACTGGGGGTGTGCAGAAATCAGTCAGTATACCAAGATGGTCATCTGAAGAAGGATCTATACACAGGAGAACTGATTCATACCCTCAAATGGTGCCTGGTCTGATCAACTGTGTACACACATATACTCCAGAGCAGGTCATATACAACTAATGATTCGAAATTGTACAAATAAAAAGATTTCTGAGAGATTTAAAGGTGTCATTTGTTTCTGTTAGGAAGGATTCCACTCCACAATCTATAGAAAGTGTAAAGTTTTTTTAAAAAACTCCTGCAAATTATATAGTCTGAATATTTTCTAATGAATCTGCACGGAGATGTTATTACACACCTCTGGAGCAGGTTGGACTTGAACGCAAGGCCTCCTGGCTCAGATGTAGGGACACTACCACTGCAGCACAAATGCCCTTCAAACTACAGCATACTGTAGGTAATTCTACCAGTTACAGCTGATGTAGACTTAATGCTGGTTGTTTGTGTACACATCTGGTAAACACTCTGAAAAATTCAATGGCACCAACCCTTGTAGCATTGACATCTTTAAACTTTTTTTTGCTTCCTTAGCTGCTGAATGGAAAGGAGCCATTCAACTGCCTGGCTAGACACGAAACAAAAACTTATATTAATAGTGACCAGTGGGAGGTATTAAACATAGGCACAACCTTAATAAAGAACCTTTTGTTTTTCTAGTGCATGATCAACCAATGCTTGCAATTATTTAGTCATTCACAAGGAAGCAGTGTAGCGTGACTGGGAAGGGTTATGATTATAGTCAGAAAGGGTACTTCAGGAATACGCTTTGTCATTTAAAGCATGTCAGCTTAAAATTCCCTCTCAAAGATTTCAAAAGGATTTTAATCAAAGCACCGAGTGTGCTCAAATTTGCTATTTAGGGTTACAGTTATTGACATAACTAGTGGTCTGGGGAAGTTTATGAGTTTTCGCCATTGTTTTGAAAAATTAGGCGTTACATTTCCTTGTTACATCACATATCAGGTTTCTCAATGAATGATACAGAACAATTTGCATTTATATAGCAACTTTCACAACCTCAGAACATCCCACAGCTGACATGTTTGAAGTACAATTGCTGTTGAAAGTTGAGAATGTGCACAGCAGGATCCCACAAACAACTGAAAATGACCAGTTAATCATGTTTTAGATGTTGATTGAGGGATCAATACTGGCCAAAAAATAAAGATTATAATTATTTTTCTTATGGTTATGTTAAACTTCAATTGATGATAAACCTGTGAAGCACCTTGCGATATTTTACTACATTAACTGTTGATTTAGAACATGACTTTCAGGCAACATTCTGATTTCTGCCTCCATTTTGGCGACTGACCTATTTTCTCACTGGGTTTAATTGGGACATAAGGGGAGCACCTGTAAGTTCTCCTATCTCAAGATCAAACTTTGATGTTGACTAAAAGGGAAAGGAAGACTGGATATATTTCTATACACAAACCAAAATGGTTAATTATGGTCAATATATAAAAGTTTCATGGCTGTTGAATCTAAAATCACATGACACAGCAGCCCCTCACCTTATATCCCAGTGCCAGTGTGTATTAGTGTTATTTGATGTGCAATGTGAAAATTAAGTTTCTCAATTACCATCTATTTGCATAGTGGCAACATAGAAATAAACTGAAGCTAAAATATGAAGGAACGCATTGTTTAATTTCAATTTTGACAAAAGCATCATTAATGCTCTTGTTCCAATGCAAACAATATGCCAAATACAAATCTTTCACAAACCATTAAGTAAAACTCCAGTTTCATTCTTGCTTTCCTGCCGAGCTGCCATATGGAATATAGACAGAACCAATAAACTCCAGCCATGCTTTAACAACCACTAGCTATTCTACCATTGCCACTGACCTTTCTCTGTCATTGTTATGTACAGTCATTGCAAGTTAACTGTTTAGTTTGTCACTGCAACTACAAGAGACGCTTCTCTGTATGGTAGATCCCATGCAAATACTGGAAAAATCCAGAAGATGCTTGCATTAACTTCAGAGCAACACCGTCAGCTATCCAAAAGCGAAATAATGCTGTAATTGAACAAAATTATTTATTTAATTACTACTCAAATACATCAGAAGTGATGGCTTATTGGTATTATTGCTGGGCTGTTAATCCAGAGACCCAGATAACCTTCTGGGGACCCAGGTTCAATTTGAATTCAAGTTTTAAAAAAATCCACAAACAAGAGTCTAAATGATAAGAATGAATCCATTGTAGGTTGTCAGGAAAAGCCCACTACTGTCACTACCGTCCTTTAGGGAAGGAAACTGCCATCCTTACATAGCCTGGCCTAAAAGTAACTCCAGACCCACAGCAATGTGGTTGACTTTGAACTGCCCTCTGGGCAATCACAGATAGGCAATAAATGCTGGCCGAGCCAGTGACGCCTTCATCCCGTGAGTGAATAAATAAAGAAAAAAATGCTACTAAATTAAAACATGCAGAAAAAAAATATAGGTGTTGTATAAGGTAATGATTCTGAAAGGGTCAGCACTGGAGGCTGCACTAAACTCCATCCAACCTGATGATGTCATGCAACCTTGGGGGCAAAAAAGAATTTAGCTCAAGATCTGATGGAGACAGACCTATCAGCGTCTCCTGATAGTTATTAAGTCATACTAGCTAACATAACTCATGCCCTTGATATCATACAATAAGCAATGCCTTGTTACTTGCCTCTTCTTTTTAGAACTCACTTGCTTGGAGATAAAAAGGAAAGAATTGATCATCATGAATGAGTTAGCAAAACAGCAATTCAAGCAAACCTGCACACTTTGAAAGTATATATCTAAAGAGCAAAAGGAAGATTGGTACTAGCCCTCTATTCCAAACATTAGTTAGTTCTGCAAGACGTACAGAATCCTTGGGTTATGCTTGCGGAACGTGACATAATTAGACACAAAGTTTTATTATCTTACAGATTACTTAGAGTGAAAGTTTTGCTGGTGCAGAGGAAAGTGAGGCTTGTTGTGTAGGGTTTACACTGTTGTAGCTATATGGTTGTTCTATGAAGTATGTCAAATTCACTGCTTTGGAGTAAATCGTTCACTGCAAATTTTGAAATTGTACCCCATGCACCAAGGTCTAGATCGTTTACATTAGAAAAAGCAAGAATCCCAAAACTGATCCTTGGGTAATTACAATTTAAATCTTACCCAGTTCAAAAACACATCTAATAACCATTATTCTGTTTCAAGCCACTCAGCCATTTTTTAAATCCACAACATACTACCTATTTGTAACTTTTATTTAGGATTACCACCTTGTACAAACGCACGCATTTATGCTTTTTAAATACATATTAAATAGGGCCGCTATCCCCTTTAAGAAACTTACATCAAAACAACACTTCCGTGAAACTGCACGAATGAACGTGTAGGAACTGTCGATGTTGCTCCTGTAGTTTTTATTTCACGAGATCTACTGTTGGTCACAAGTCTATTATATGGCACTGTCAAATGCCTTCTCAAAATTATTTCCTGTTCTACTCTGTATCTCAAAAAAACTCCAACTTAGTTAAACATTAAATTTCCCTTAAGAAACCTGTGTTGCTGTACTTAATTAATCCATTTATATCCATGTCACTAATAAGTTTGTCCCACGTTATTGTTTCTTGAGATTTCCAAACCACTGAAGTTAAACTGATTTACTTATTGATTCTTACTCATTGAAGTATATTGAGCTCCAGCATCAGGAATTTTTTGATATATAAGCTATCAGATAGTATTGCTCAGCTGTAGCATTCTCACCACTGCGTAATGAAATTCTGAATTTCACACTGGAACCTGGGCATAAAAATTACGGCTCTCACTCCAGCACAGCCCTGGGCAAATCAAGCAGTGTTGAAGGTGCTGCCCAAAAGTAAAATATTATATAGGGGTCCCTACATGAGTGGAAACAACCCTGTGACATTCTTTTAAAGAAAAGCAATGTTTATCCCTCAAGCAAAACAAGGAACTGAGTTTGTTGGAGATCTGAAAAAGCAAAAGCAGAAATTGCTAGTTTAGGATCATGTTCAATAATGACCGAGATCAGTAAGTGGCAAAAATAGCCTCTTTATTGAGCACCTGCAGTGGCATAGTTCAAGGTGGTGATGGAATCCAAAGTACAGTTTTACAGTAGCCTCTTTTATAAATAGTTTTTACATACATTAAAATTTTAGCACTATGGCGTCACTTCATTGTATCTATTGTACACAAGTTTGCGTGACATCTGTCCTGAGGAAGCAGGAGATAGTTTAAGCGTTTACTAAATGCTGGCTGTTACTCCTGATAGGATTGGAATGTCTGTCAGGTCTGAGTTTGCATAATTAAGAGGAATTAGTCCTTTTGTCTTTAAAGTTTGTAATGTTAGCATAAATACTAGACGTCTATGATCTAAATAAGTAAGAAATTACATGTGTACTAAATAAAAGTATAGAGGAAATTAAACTGATCTCCTGCAGCTGGGTCATGAGATTTCACTTACTATTGCCAGTTTTTGACATTTCCTACACATTCATGCAGCTGCACAGAGACACTGTTTTGATAGTAAGTTTCTTAAAGGGGGTTGCAGCCCTATTTAATATGTATTTAAAAAGTATAAACCCATACATTAGTACAAGATGGTAGTCCTAAATAAAAGTTAGAAATAGATAGGGTATAAGGAAATTTCAAAGAGATAAAAAACAGCAAACTGTAGGGACATGCTGGTGGAGGAAACTGTGATGTCCAGCAGCCTATTTAGGTCCCGAGGGACAGTTCGTAAAGGCTAATTAATCTTGAAACTATGGAAAGATTGTAAGTGAATTATGGAGACACAGTGGCAGGGATAGCATTTTTCTAAGTAGGTTATAGTATTAACACTTATTCAGGGGTAGCCTTTGATACAGAAACAAGTCTAAACACTGCTTGCAGCATGGAGCCAGTAGAAATTGGAAGATTAAAGAAACAGTAATAGGTTGGCAGTCTAGGAAGGGATATTTAATTCAGCTCATCTTGTGAGAATAAAATGCACTACAAAAACACGGTTTTATGAATGAATGGATAGAAACTCGGTATAGTAAACAACGCACTTCTGAGAGAGTTAGTAAAGAGAATCATAATACAATATCTCACCCTGGACAAACTCAGCAGGTTTGGCAGCATCTATAGAAAGAAAACAGAGTTCACGTTTTGAGTCCAGTGACCCTTCTTCAAAACCTCAGCCAATATTGCAAAAACATACAGCCTAATCAATAGCACATCGCTATTTGTTGCGTGCATATGGTCTATGGTATTTCCTACATTGTAAACCTCAAAAGTATTCCACCCTAAAATAAAAGCAAAGTACTGGTGAAATCTGTGCTTTGAATAAAAGCAAACCCGATATTATAAATCCAGCCCCCTCTTTTCAGCAGGTTTCAATTGCTTCAGTATATTTCATAGTGAAATATTCTGACTGGAATGTATTTCTTCATTGAAGTATATATATTGATTAGAAAGTGTCAGATATTGTACAGAAGGCAGAAATGTAGGGACATACTCACTGTGTTGCATCGTGCTTCTGGAATTTTCCAGTTTGATCCTTCATCCATGATATGAAAGAATTTATGCTCAGATTTGTATCACAGTCCAACAGTGCACCTTACGCCATTGATACTGGACTAGCCACTACCAACATGGAAGGCCAGTATAAGGCAGACTGTTGTCTCATGTTGGAATTATTTTCTTATTGCTACTGCAATGATAATTCATCAATGCTTTTTCTGACTGGCCAAATCTGGTCTACCTCACAGCATCTATTACATATCAAATGAGAATTTACAAAACACACAGTCTGATGCATTTTTCAGTAAATTGTTATGTGGTTGGGGAAGGGAGTCTGAGAGGAGTAAAACTGCATGTCTGAAACAGAATTCAAATCAAATATTACAGTATGACTGTGAACGGCAAGAGTTTTGCTTTGGTTTCACATCTGTCCAAGTAGAAGAGTTCAGGTGGACATGGCTGCTTGTGGTACCACCCAGTGGTACTAATCAGATACAACTGCAGTTGCTATCAGATAAGGACATTTCTCTGGTTAAGGTCAAATGTGTGAAAACCACCTATAAAAAAAAGGGGAAAAACACAAAGAAGGGAAAAAAAAATCTCAATACAAATGGTGCCAAAAATTATCAGTTTTAAACAACACTCCAGTGTCAATATTCTAAAACCATCTTGTAGGAAGACACTAGTCCAGGATCAGTAACTAGAAAAACTTTGTATTTATACAGTGCCATTCACAACCTCAGCACATAAGAACATAAGAACTAGGAGCAGGATTAGGCCATCTGGCCTCTCGAGCCTGCCCTGCCATTTAATAAGATCACGGCTGATCTTTTTGAGACTCAGCTCCACTTACCCACCCACTCACCATAACCCTTAATTCCTTTACTATTCAAAAAAGTACCTAGCCTTGCCTTAAACACATTTAGTGAGGTAGCTTCAACTGCTTCACTGGCAGGGAATTCCACAGATTCACAACCCTTTGGGTGAAGAAGTTCCTCCTGGCCTCAGTCCTACATCTGCTTCCCTTTATTTTGAGGTGATGCCCTCTAGTCCTAGTTTCACCTGCTAGCGGAAACAACCTCCCTGCCTCCACCTTATCTATTCCCTTCACAATCTTATGTGTTTCTATAAGATCTCCCCTCATTCTTCTGAATTCCAGAGAGTATAATCCCAGTCTACTCAGTCTCTCCTCATAATCCAACCCTCTCAACTCTGGAATCAACCGAGTGAATCTCCTCTGCACTCCCCCCAGTGCTAGTATCTCTCTTCTCAAGTAAGGAGACCAAAACTGCGCACAGTACTCCAGGTGTGGCCTCACTAGGACTCTATACAGCTGCAGCATAGCCTCCCTGTTTTTAAACTCAATCCCTCTAGCAATGGCAGACAAAATTCCATTTTCCTTTTTAATTACCTGCTGCACCTGCAATCCTACTTTTAGTGATTCATGCACAAGGACACCCAAGTCCCTCTGCACAGCAGCGTGCTGCAATTTTTTACCATTTAAAACATAGTCCATTTTCCTGTTATTCCTACCAAAATGGATGACCTCACACTTATCAACATTGTATTCCATCTGCCAGACCTTTGCCCACTCACTTAGACCATCTATATCCCTCTGCAGACTTTCAGTGTCTTCTGCACACTTTGCTCTACCACTCACCTTAGTGTCATCTGCAAATTTTGACACACCACACTTAGTCCCCAACTCCAAATCATCTATGTAAATCATAAACAATTGCGGTGCCAACACAGATCCCTGAGGCACACCACTATCCACTGACCACCAACCAGAAAAGCACCCATTTACTCCTACTCTTTGCTTTCTACTGGTCAACCAATCCTCTATCCATGCCAATACATTACCTGCAATACCGTGGAACTTTATCTTATGTAGCAGCCTTTGGTGTGGCACCTTGTCAAATGCCTTCTGGAAATCCAGATACAACACATCCTCAGGTTCCCCATTGTCCACCATGCAAGTAATGTCCTCAAAGAATTCCACCAGATTAGTTAAACGTGACCTACCCTTCATGAACCTATGCTGGGTGTTCCCAATGGGACAATTTATATCCAGATGTCTTGCTATTTCTTCCTTAATGATAGATTCAAGCATTTTCCCCACTACTGAAGTTAAGCTAACTGGCCTATAGTTACCTGCTTTTTGTCTACTTCCTTTTTTAAACAGTGGCGTGACATTGGAAAATAGCCAATCTGCGGGAACCACCCCAGAGTCCGGTGAATTTTGGTAAATAATTACTAGTGCACTTGCTATTTCCCCCATCACCTCTTTTAGTACCCTAGGATGCATTTCATCAGGGCCAGGAGACTTGTCTACCTTTAGCCCATTAGCTTGCCCAGCACTGCCTCCTAAGTGATAATGATGGTTTCTAGGTCCTCGCCTGCTATAACCTTCTTGCCATTAGTTTTCGGTATGTTATTTGTGTCTTCCACAGTGAAGACTGACACGAAATAACTGTTTAATGTCTCGGCTATTTCCTCATTCCCAGTTATTAAATTGGCCTTCTCATCCTCTAAAGGACCAATGTTTACCTTCGCCACTCTTTTACGATTTACATATTTATAAGAAGTTTTGCTGCCTGTTTTTATATTCTGAGCTAGTTTACTCTCATAATCCATCTGACTTTTCTTTATAACTTTTTTTGTGGCTTTCTGTTGGCCTTTAAAGATTTCCCAGTCTACTAGTTTCCCACTATTCTTTGCTTTTTTGTATGTGTTTTTTTTTTCCAATCTGATACTTTCCTTTATTTCCTCAGACATCCATGGCTGGCTCTCTCTTTTCCTACAGATCTTCATTATCACTGGAATATACTTCTGCTGAGCACTGTGAAAAATCATTTTGAAAGTCCTCCACTGTTCCTCAATTGACACACCATAAAGTTTTTGCTCCCATTCTACCTTAGCTAACTCGTCCCTCATTCCTTCATAGTCTCCTTTGTTTAAGCACAGGACATAGGCACTGGATTTAACCTTCTCACGCTCCATCTGTATTTTAAATTCGATCATACTTGATCGCTCCTTCCGAGAGGATCCCTAACTGCGAGATCATTAATTATTCCTGTCTCATTACACAGGACTAGATCTAGGATAGCTTGCTCCCTCGTAGGTTCCATTACATATTGTTCAAGGAAATTATCGCGGATGCATTCTATGAACCCCTCCTCAAGGCTGCCATGACCGACCTGGTTTGACCAATCGATATGTAGATTAAAATCCCCCATGATAATTGCTGTACCATTTTTACATGCATTAGCTATTTCTATGTTTATTGCCTGCGCCACCACGATGTCATTATTTGGTGGCCTATAGACCACACCTATCAGTGACTTCTTCTCCCTGCTATTCCTAATTTCCACCCAAATGGATTCAATGTTTTGTTCAGTAGAACCTATATCATCTCTCACTACCGCCCTGATATCATCATTAAGAATCAGAGCAACACCACCTCCCTTACCTTCCTGTCTGTCCTTCCGAACAGTTTGATACCCCTGGATATTTAACTCCCAGTCATGACCATCCTGTAACCATGTCTCTGTAATGGCCACTAAATCATACCCATTTGCCATGATTTGCGCTGTCAACTCATCCACCTTGTTTCGAATTCTCCAAGCATTCGGATAAAGTGCCCTTATGCCAGTTTTTGCAGCTTCTTTTTGGGTCCTATTACCTCCATTACTAACAGCTCTCGAGTTCTCCTTCCCTTTAACTTTTTTCCTAATTTTCAATGGAGTTGAAGCTTCCTTGTCACCTGCTAACCTGCTGCTTTGCCTTACATTAATTGTTATTCTCCCTCTATGCTCACTTCTCCCTTACCCCCTACTTACTAGTTTAAAGTCCTATTAACCACCCTATTTACCCTTTTCGCCAGAACACTGGACCCGGCCCTGTTCAGGTGGAGTCCATCCCAGTGATATAGATCCCTCCTGTCCCAGAACTGATGCCAGTGCCCATGAAAAGGAAACCCTCTTTCCCACACCACTCTTTTAGCCACGTGTTTACTTCCCTGATCCTCGCCTCCCTATGCCAATTTGCACGTGGCTCGGGTAGCAATCCAGAGATTATGACCCTTGAAGACCTGTATTTTAATTTTGTTCCTAGCTTTTCATAATCCCAAAATAGGTCTTTTT
>NC_063345.1:14230362-14231627 GCF_021869965.1 Rhincodon typus | reverse complement strand
TTTCCTCAGACATCCATGGCTGGCTCTCTCTTTTCCTACAGATCTTCATTATCACTGGAATATACTTCTGCTGAGCACTGTGAAAAATCATTTTGAAAGTCCTCCACTGTTCCTCAATTGACACACCATAAAGTTTTTGCTCCCATTCTACCTTAGCTAACTCGTCCCTCATTCCTTCATAGTCTCCTTTGTTTAAGCACAGGACATAGGCACTGGATTTAACCTTCTCACGCTCCATCTGTATTTTAAATTCGATCATACTTGATCGCTCCTTCCGAGAGGATCCCTAACTGCGAGATCATTAATTATTCCTGTCTCATTACACAGGACTAGATCTAGGATAGCTTGCTCCCTCGTAGGTTCCATTACATATTGTTCAAGGAAATTATCGCGGATGCATTCTATGAACCCCTCCTCAAGGCTGCCATGACCGACCTGGTTTGACCAATCGATATGTAGATTAAAATCCCCCATGATAATTGCTGTACCATTTTTACATGCATTAGCTATTTCTATGTTTATTGCCTGCGCCACCACGATGTCATTATTTGGTGGCCTATAGACCACACCTATCAGTGACTTCTTCTCCCTGCTATTCCTAATTTCCACCCAAATGGATTCAATGTTTTGTTCAGTAGAACCTATATCATCTCTCACTACCGCCCTGATATCATCATTAAGAATCAGAGCAACACCACCTCCCTTACCTTCCTGTCTGTCCTTCCGAACAGTTTGATACCCCTGGATATTTAACTCCCAGTCATGACCATCCTGTAACCATGTCTCTGTAATGGCCACTAAATCATACCCATTTGCCATGATTTGCGCTGTCAACTCATCCACCTTGTTTCGAATTCTCCAAGCATTCGGATAAAGTGCCCTTATGCCAGTTTTTGCAGCTTCTTTTTGGGTCCTATTACCTCCATTACTAACAGCTCTCGAGTTCTCCTTCCCTTTAACTTTTTTCCTAATTTTCAATGGAGTTGAAGCTTCCTTGTCACCTGCTAACCTGCTGCTTTGCCTTACATTAATTGTTATTCTCCCTCTATGCTCACTTCTCCCTTACCCCCTACTTACTAGTTTAAAGTCCTATTAACCACCCTATTTACCCTTTTCGCCAGAACACTGGACCCGGCCCTGTTCAGGTGGAGTCCATCCCAGTGATATAGATCCCTCCTGTCCCAGAACTGATGCCAGTGCCCATGAAAAGGAAACCCTCTTTCCCACACCACTCTTTTAGCCACGTGTTTACTTCCCTGATCCTC
>NC_063345.1:14193403-14230262 GCF_021869965.1 Rhincodon typus | reverse complement strand
AACTGGATCCTCCCCCTCCCTCTCCCTCTCTAGTATCCTCTCAAGCCAGTCAGAGATGTCTCGCACCTGGCACCAGGCAGGCAAACACCATGCTGAATTGTCTATCCCCCTGATGATGGAATCCCCTACAACTACAATCTGTCTTTTTTGCTCCCCCCTCTTGAATGGCCTCCTGGACCATGGTGTATTGGTCAGTTGACTCATCCTTCCTGCAGCCCTGTTCCTCATCCACGCAGGGAGCAAGTGCCTCATACCTGTGGGACAATGTCAAGGGCTGCAGCTCCTGTGTTCCTGTCTGCAGGGTCCCTCTGCCTGCCTCACTTGCAGTCACACACTGCTGTCCCTGCCTGCCGACCAGGTGTGACTGCCTCCTGGAACACAGCATCCAGGTATTTCTCCCCCTCCCGGATGTGCAGCAGTGTTTGGAGTTTGGATTCCAGCTCATCAATTTTGAGCCAGAGCTCCTCAAGCAGCCAACACTTGCTGCAGATGTGATCACTGCCGTTCTCAATGGGATCAGCTAGCTCCCACGTCATACAGCTACAACACATCACCTGGCCTGCCATCTCTACTTAGTTAATTATTTAAAATTAATTACTTTTTTTTGGTTTTGCAGTGTTTTCTGCACCCGTAAGTTAACTCTGTTATATACTCAAACAGACTCCGCCTTTGCCTTCCGACCCGCTCCCAGAGGATTTGGCGTCTGGGTGACCACCCCGAAAGATAACCGAGATGATGAAGAAAAAAATGCAAATAGCTTACCTGCTCACCACACTTCGTTGTTATTATTAGGTTAGAGGTGGTGGAAGGCTGGGAGACACTACGCGTGTCGTGTCTCGGGTATTAGTTAACTCCCAAATTTATTGGGTAGAAGCTTTTCTTCCCAGGCTGCCCTCGTGCTTTCTCCCGGACTCCTGCCGCTGAAACAACTGAAAACATCTCAAAGCACTGTTCATCCAATAAAGTTTTTTTTTGTGAAAAACAATGACAACTAGTGTTTTACAAGCTCCCACGTAATGCACTTTTTTCATTTGTTCCTGGTACATGGACATCATTGGCAAAGTCAGCATTGATACCCATCCCTAAGTAACCTTGAAAAAGTGGTGCAGTTTAGTTCAGTTGACTGGACATTGGCTGTAATGCAGAATGATGCCAATAGCATAGGTTCAATTCCTGCACCAGCTGGGGTTACTATGAAGGCCTCTTCCCACCTCCCTCCCTCTCATGTTTTCCCTTTCGTGTTTCTCTATTTTTCTCTTGCATTTTCCTGCAAGCGGTGTGTTGCAACAACTTACAGTTCCATTCCCCCACACTACTTTGTTGAAGAAACTATTTTACACTTCAGATTCTTGACAAGGAACTTTGCAGGCTATTTTCATGCATGAGGGTGAGGTGGTAAGAAATCAGATTTCCACTGAAAACAGATGGACAGTCAACACAGCAATTACTCCATGCAACAGTGTAACGTCCTGGCTAACTTCAGTATTAGGTTTTATCTGAAATGAGCCAGCGAGCTGTGGTTGACAGACATTCCACAGAGCATGATGTTCTGATGTATTCACTTTAACTCTGCTGCAAAATCACAGGGTCGTCTTTTGGGATGATGGGATGCAAAGCCATGGGGACTGACTACCAGGTGTCTGAAGTCCTGCTCTTTGGATTCCACAAGAATATAATTCTTCAAGGGCTGATAGTTAAGCTGATCAAGACCAGGTACAAGGCCTGAGTGCACGGTGTTACCTCCACCCTTTTTCACAATATATCATCAGGGTCATACAAGCGCAAGATCACAATTCACATAGTAAAGGCTCCTTTTTAGGGAACAGGCTGGTCATACATTTCTAGCCCCCCACTTAAAGACAGCATCAGGATTTGCTTAAGATAATCAACATGCCCTCAACCCCAAATTAATTTTCAATTCTAGATTGGCCAAATTTTTCCACATACTTTTCAAGTAGAGACTTTTTTTTAAGAAAATAAAATCACTTATTCCAAAAGATGTAGATTTTGATATTAACAGCAAGATTATCTTGTCTATAAATTTTAACTAAATAATTTTGCAAGAAAATAGCAACACAATGTACTCACATACAACATATTATTTTATCAATCTAACTGTTAGCATGGTTTGAAGCATATTTTCCTGAAATCTCTGTAATACTTATGTGTTCAAAACTTTATTTTATCTTCCCTTTTCTCTACTACATATACTTCCAGCACATAGCAATCAAATCTTCTCATGCCCAAAAACAGCAAAAGCTATATAATAGTCTCTAATACTGATATATTTCAGCTGTTCCAATGCACCCCTTTTTTTTGTTCACAGATTTTCCATTCCCTCCCTCCAAAAACCCATCTTCAATAAAAGAGGCAAGCTGCACAACCAGTTCACATTTTTGTTCTCCATTTTATGTTAAATATCTCAATTACATTATAACACACAGAATAAATTTCAGGTTTTAGCAGACAGATATTCTCCCGTAGGTTCACAGGTCCTGTTTGTGATGGAAAGCCCATCAGTCAATGTTTTCTAATCCCTGTTAGAAGAAAAAAAAAAGTGTTAAATAGGATACAAGTTTTCCATAATTACACCGAAATATTATTTTAAATCTTCATCAACTTGGCATTTTTATTTTTAAAAAAAATTGTCGAATTTTTTTTAAAAACAATGAAAGAACAGTTGCTTTTCCAGCAAATTGTTTTTGTTCCCAAAAGAACATCCAACGATGGTTAGCATAAGGAAGTTCAGCATTTATGTTCAAGAATTCACCTTTGATTCGTAGTACGTTTTGGAACTAGATACTCTCCTGTCTCGATCCATTAGGGTCCAATGATACGGTAAGCGAGCAGTCCTCTTTTCCTAAGCATAAAGAATACATTAAGAGTATTTCTTTTTGCTTGTAAATCAAGTAGAAGTAGTAATTCAATATTTTAACTGTTTATTCTTGGTACTTATAAGGTACTTAAGCATAATGTTTAAATCAATGACAAGCCTGAATAAATACCTCTATTCTTATTGCCAAGACCTGTACTACTACAGAAGTTCTCAAATGGATTTTGACACTGATTCCAACTGGGTGAATTTCAGCTACATCTGTTATATAATCCTTAACTTGTAAGACAAACAAATAAAATATTTCATTAAAGGAATCTCTTAACAATCAGAATTTTAAAAGGCTAAAGACCCAGGATGTGCTATATTTGTAAACAGATTTCTGTTTGATACTTCAAATAAATTCACAGCAGACATTAGATTACAAAATGTAAAGGAAAATCTGAAGTTTATATTCTATTCCAGCCTGGAATTACAAATAAATAACTTACATGTGTATAGCTCCTTTAATGTAGCAAACTGCTACAAGCTTCTCACACAAGCACCTTAGATACGGGTCCCAATACTGCTCACAATATTCCAGAGCCTTATACAGCTTCAGCAGTACATCTCTGTTCCTGTATTCTAGCCCTCTTAAAATGAATGCAAACATTGCATTTCCCTTCCTAACTGAATCTGCATGTTAACTTTAAAAGAATCCTAAATTAGGACTCTCAAGTCCCTTTGTGCTTCAGATTTCTGAAGTCTTTCCTCGCACAGAAGATAGTTTACACCTTTATTCTTCCTACCAAAGTGCATAATGTCAGACTTTCCCCGCTTTGTATTCCATCTGCCACTTCCTTGCCCACTCCTGTCCAAGGCCTTCTGCAGCCTCCCTGCTTCCTACTGGTCTCTGTTGAGGAAACAGGGAGGCTTCATATTTGGGTGCATGACAAGGACACTCCCTAATATGGTCAGGTGAGCCTAAGCATTGGTTCCTAGATGTTGACCTTGACATGCATCCAATTTTTATCCACTCCTTGAAAAGGTTGGACCAATATATATATATTTTTTTTTTTAAAAAAGAAGTGTACAATCAAATTAAGTCTATGGTACCTTAAGATTTTTGCACAACTACTCAAAGAGGGCTGCTTATGTGCAGAAACCTCTTGGTTGCATTGCGGCCCCAAACTTTGAAGGAGGACTTACTACAACACAAGGATGCACCGAAACACACTTCATAAAAAGCATACCAAATTGCAAGACATCACCGAAATAACAAACTTCAAGTGGCCGTGGATCCAAGTTAGCTGGGTATTCTTCTGTGGACAGGTTTAAAACTGTTCTTAGCTTTAGCATTCTTCCATTCTTTCCTCCTTTGCAGCTGCCAGTTCTCCCCTCATTCCACATTGCATTGACTTGCTTTTCACCACTGTCAACCCTCAAGCCAGCACATCAGCTACTCCTCCCAGACTCACAAAGCAAACTGGCTATTTTCCCCCAAACCCACAGCCAAATTGCCCTTACATGCCAGCTACATCAGCCTTATTCAGCATCACTGCTCATCTTAATGCTCTTCCTCCAATCAAAGGCTTTTTGCCATGAGTGGCTGCTGCTGTTTGGGAGAAATGCCCTTTGATTGAAGGTGCAGCTCTTTTCAAAATTTCTCATCTGCACATTTTGGGGAGGGGAGTAATCACATGATTCATTGTGGGATTTGGCAGCTTCTGGGGGCAAATGCCCTCTCCTCAACGTATTTTGAGCAATGCCTTCAAATTACATTTACAGTTAGATATAACTGTGTCCCTAACCTTCTTTTTATAACACTGTAAAGCTTTAGATGTTTCTCATCCCACAGGAGTCTAGGAGGAGCTAAAACCAAATTTCAAACATTCATTCGAGATATATGTCAGGGATGTTGTCAAGGCCAGCATCTTGTGGCTATCCTTAAATGCCCTTGACAGTATGGTGTTGAGCCACTTTAATCAAATGTACACTGACCAAGGAGACTCGGAGAACTGATGCAGAGCAGCTTGTAGATGGTAGGCATTGCAGCAACTGAATAATAGTACTGAAGGCAATGTTTGTGGTGTGGTTCCAATCAAGTGTGCCGCTTTGTCCTGGATTGTATTGAACTTCTTGCGTTTTGTTGGAGTTGCACTTATCCAGACAAGCAGGGCTTATTTCATCACAGATAACAAGGTGTAGAGCTGGATGAATACAGCAGGCCAGGCAGCATCAGAGGAGCAGGAAAGCTGACATTTCGGGTCTGGGCCCTTCTTCAGAAATCTGGCAATTTCACCACCCTCCTGGCTTCTATCTTATAGATGATCCTCTTCAACTGATGCCCATAGAGAGGCATTTCTAACAGAGGTTACTGATACACAGCAGAAACAGGACTCCTGACTTATTCAACACAGGTACTGAGACAATTGTGCTGGTTATTTTGGAGAAATAACAGTGGTGAGGGAGTGCTGCACTGTCTGCAGTGTCAACTTTAAGGTGAGTCAGAAAAGCAAGAAAGGTTTTTTCCCCTCAGCTAGACAGGATACAGACTGGAAAAATAGGAAGGAGTGGGGTCTCCCAAGGGCTCCCTCATTAACACTCCTTCAAAAGAATCCCCGACACTTTAAAAGAGCTACACCAATTCAAATTGATGTTGGTCAACCAACCCCATGACATAAAAGTACGCATGTGGGAGAGAAAAGAGATAAGACGGTAAGAAATAGGGCTAGGAGTAGGCCATCTGGCCCCTCCAGTCAGTCTTCCAGTGCAAAGAGTTGACCTCAACTGAGTGTTGCAGACTGGCACATTCCAAGGTCCAGGACTACGTGGTGAGGGGTGCACTAAAGCTGGGGGCAGCTACTGCTGCCAAGGCACAACTGGAAAAGATCACTGTCTAAGGTCTTTTTGCCAAAGTACATGGAGTCCATTCAGTTATCCATTTCTCACTTTTCTGTCTCACCTTAAAGTTGACACTGCAAACAGTGCAGCACTCTCTCACCACTGTTATCCCTCAAAAGTAACTAGCAACAACTGCCTCAGTACCTGTGGTGAATAAGTCAGGAGTCCTGTTTCTGCTATGTATCTCAGGTGACCTCTGTTAGAAATGCCTCTAGTACCCCAATGCATATAAATATAACCCTCCTTAAGTAAGAAATGTCTTGTTTTATTTTTGCAAATGCAGAGAATGCCAAATTTAAATATTTGTTTGTTATTCACGTGCAAAGCCAGTACAGAAACGCTTACAGTAACTGCTCCTGTTCCTCTGGTGCTGCCTGGCCTGCTATGTTCCTCCAGCTCCACACTGTGTTATCAGTAACTATGTATACTTTTTTTTATGAATAAAGTACATTCATGGCTGATCAGACATTCCTAACGTGCAATTTCCTACACGTTCCCATCACCTTTCAAGATCGAGAATCTACCTCAGCCTGAAGGACTCAGCCCCCACAGGCACCCAGTTCCAAAGGCTCACAGGCCCTGAGGGAAAGGGCCAGCCGACAACTGCTTACCTTACCGCCGTTCGTCCACCTGTGAACGTAGATGGTAGCGAGCCCAGGCACCGTCAGGCAACCGGCCATGACGACAAGCCCAGGCAGGATCTCATACCACATCGCAGCTCCCTCACCGCGACCTTCACCGAGATTCACCGAGCATGCGCAAACGAACTCACTAGGACTTCGTTTCCCCACCGCCTCCTCTCGCGATAACTGCCTCCCTCGGGAGGGCGGGGAATCGTGCCCAGCAAACCCCGCGGCGATTGGTCCGTGGTGACCACGCCTCAAAACAGTTACCCCTCCGGCGCGGACCAATCAGAAGAGGGGGCGGGCCTTGAGTGACGTAACAGGGAGCAAAAGGCCAGCGGGCTCAGCCGGAGTGGGCTCTGCTAGCGGGGGAGGCCTGTTTATCTTCGAAGCTGCAGCTTGTCTCCTTAAGGCATGAAGGAAGATAAGGAGAATACCAAACCCAGGGAGAAGAAAGTGGAGGTCAAATATGAGGAAAGGGCCGAGAAACCCGAAAAGAAGGAGAAAAAAGAGGTCTTGACCAAGGTTTGTGAAGCAACAGGCCTCAGCCAGGATCCAGTCCAGGAGGCAATGTCTCCACTTAAATAAGACAAAGAACTGCAGACCTCATCTGAGGGAGGATCACTGGATTCGAAAGATTAACTCTGTTTCTCTCTCCACAGATGCTGCCAGACCTGCTGAGTTTCTCCAGAAATTTCTGGTTTTTGTCTCCGCCTAAATGGCTTCCTTCGTAATCCGTGTTCACCATCATGCCTTAAACCTCACTACTTGAGGTTCTGAGGAAGGGTCACCGGACTCTGTTTTCTCCTCCACGTATGCTGCCAGACCTGCTGAGCTTTTCCAGCAACTTTGTTTTTGTTCCTGATTTACAGCATCCGCAGTTCTTCTGGTTTTTACCTCACTGCTTGAAGCTGTCAGTGTGAATGTGCAAAGCTCCAAGGCAGTTAGGCTATTTTCTGGATAAAAACCGAAAGAACTGCGGATGCTGTAAATCAGGAACAAGAACAGAAGTTGCTGGAAAAGCTCAGCAGGCCTGGCAGCATCTATGAAGAAAAAAATCAGAGTTAACGTTTCGGGTCCGGTGATCCTTCCTCAGAACTACGCTACCCTAGGCTACTTTCCGGTTTCCCCTCACGATCCGTTTTCCAGTGTACGTAATTTTAATGAATGATTATTCTACTGTTTTCTGTGAGAAGCACACTTACTTGTGATAACCACACTAATCTCGGAGAATTGCATATTGTACGAAAATGAATTTGTGGCTGAGTCATTCCTGGATCTTGTGCTGCCTCTCAATTACTGGTCAGCTCTCCAACTGCTTCAGATTTGTCTTAAAACAGAAAATGCTGTAAGTACTCAAGAGGTCAAGCTGCATCTGTGGAGAAAAACAGGTTTAACATTTTAGGTCAATGACTCCACATTGTATCTGCTTTCCAGTGTTTGTGATGTTTTTCTATTAGAATTGTTTGTCAGTTTTACTAATGGTTTTTGCTGCTTAAACTGAGGTTTTTTATTTGAAGATATTTGCAATGTTTAAATGATCCTGATGCTAAGGTAGCTTCTTTATTCATGTTTCTTCAATAATACTTTATTGATTGTGCTCTCATGACAGCAGGGTCATCGCATTTGTTGCCAAACTGTAGTAATGGGATTGTTTGCTCTTGTTTTTGTAATTTGGATGTTCATAGCTTAAGTAGCTCACTAGGTACCTAATCTGTGTGATCTGTTTCTCAATTTAAATTGCTTTGACATTGACATTTTTGTTTTTGGTAAAGAAGTAGCTGATAGATATTGAACTGCCTTTATCCATTAGGTGGTGATCCGTCGTTTGCCTCCAAGTCTGACAAAAGAGCAATTAGAAGAGCAACTTGCCCCTTTGCCTGAGCATGATTATTTTGAATTTTTCTCTACCAATTCAAGGTAAGTGGTTACTATGACAGAATTCTATCAAATTTCTTTTAAATCACAAGGTCCACATTATCAAGGTGCCTTAAAAGTCAGAGGAGCTGCTATCTATTTTCTTTTTAACTCTTATTTATGAGGAGGGCCTAAACCTCCTCTGATATTAATCAGATATAGATGTTGCAGTGATATATTCATGGTCATGTCAGCTAATGAAATCTTAGAACTGAGAAATGCTAGTTCAATTTGTGCGTATATAGCGAAACAATTTTCAAGTCACATAGATTGTAAGTCTGACGGACCATGGAATAGTTTTGGATATGCAATCAATAAAGCTGTCAACTTAACTTTAAAGTCAGATCCCAGTTGTCTGTGGCATGTGAAAAGCTTTCAGGTTGCTGTCATCTACGACCTATATTTCGTACCGTGCGTATAGTTAGTTGGGCTTTGCAGTGCACTATATTATGGCCATGTAATAAATTGCTGCCTCACCAAATCTAACACTTAATGTGGTCCTGAGGGATGTGGATGAGCACAAGCGTAGTTCTCTTCTGGCAGACTGTCTACAGTTTTCACACCAGCTGCACTTGGGCAATAAAACAAAAGCAAACTATTGCGTTGCTGGCAGTCTGAAACAAAAAAAGAAATTGCTGGAAATACTTAGACCTAGTAGCACCAGAGAGAAACAGATTAACGTTTCAGGTCAAGGAATTTCTTCAGAACTGAAGTTTCTCTGTCCAAAGATACTGCAGTGTTTTCTATTTCATTTCAGTATAGATGCTGTTGTGTGCACTTCCCTCTATGGCTACTGGTCTCAGAACCATACAGCAATGTTACAGCAATTGTAAATAAACAAAAATATGCATAATATCTGATTAAATTGATTAGTGTAGCACAGTGCTTAGATTCAATAATGTCTCAAGTCAGTCACTGAACCTATTTCTAACTGAGCATAACTATTGTTTGACTCATGCTGCAGGTAGCACTTCTGCATTGTTTGCTTGCATTAGTACTCTGATATTAAGTGTAAAGCCTTGACCACAAACAGCTTGATTTTTGGGCAGCGATTTCAGGGCATATAATCTTTATTAAATTAGAGAATGCAGTCAAGTGGATTTTTTTGTAAATCCTTCATGAGTCATTTTGTTTGATCTTTTGGGGAAGTTCCATCTGGCGTTTTGCTTTTGTTTATTTGTTTTAAACTACTGCACCAACAGTAATTTCAAAAATACATTTAACACAAAAGGTTGAAATGTAAAAGTTACTATTTTTTTTTAGTTTTTGTCTGGTATCCGGGGACTGGTTCAATTTCTGAACAAAATAAACGTGTAGCTAACAGAAGGGGGCAGGACCAAGTTGAAGAAAGATGTAGAAATTCCAAGGACAAAGTTGGAGTCAACAGAACATTAAGTAATGAGGGTGAGGACAAGTAAAATGAGACAGGAAGAAGCACAGAGTTTACAATAGTAATTGTACGTCAGCGAGTAAGTTCCATGCAAGGAATCCACAATAGCACAAGCTAAACAGAGACATGCCAGGGAATTCCTGGAGGCCTGGCATTCCAATCGGAACTCTGTCAACAAACACATTGAACTGGACCAGATATACAAACCACTGAAAAATGGAATCGGAAGTGATGCCAACCACCCCAGCAAACCGAGGCATACGAATAACAAGCGGGATGGAACACCAATGCTTCACCAGAGGTGCGCTACAATGTTACCTAGCAGGGTGACAAGACGTCTGCAATCAAACACACCGACTTGGTGAGCAGGTCTACAACCTCATCCACAACCTGAGCTACAAATTTTCTCAAAAACTTTGAATTCCATGTTAAAATTGAAATGACATACTTCAGTCTCAAACAAGAATCTTAATCTTAAACAAAGCAATTTACATGGATTTGAGAAGAGAGCTGGGTAAGGTTGACTGGGTCAATAAACAATAAGATATAGTGATATATAAATAGTGGGCACCAAAGAAACAATTCAAAATATTAAACAAAAATACATTCAGTTGAAAAACTCAGCAATAAAAATGATCCAAATTATTGAGGAAGTTAAGGATAGTATTAGAGTTTGTTTGTTTTTTTTTTTGGAAAGAGGTTTATAAAGCTGCTAAATGTAGCAGGAGGTTAAACCAGCAGAAGCCTATGTTGAAAACCATACCAACAAAACATTGATCAAACAGGGAAGAAAATGAAATGACAGCCAATTAGCCAGGCATATAAAACTGAGAGTAAAAGCTTTGATGTGTATAGTTTAAAAAAAAACAGTAACCAAGTAGACATTAGTTCCTTAGAAGCAGAGATGGGAGAAATTATTATGGGGAGTGAGGAAATGGCAGAAACATTAAACAGATATTTTGTCTATTTTCACGAGGTCACAAGACCTATGCAGCACTTGTACCGTCTATTTCCAGCAATGAGTGAGGGAATTAAAATCCGCAGATAAAGTATTGGTGAATTTGGGAGACTAAAATCTGATAAATCCCCAAGATCTATCATGATGAGAGAGGTCATCATAATGAGAGAGCTGCAGAGATGGTAGATGCATTGGCTATGATTTTACAAAAATTCTGGAACTGTCTCAGCAAATTGGAAATTAGCAAATGTGACACTGCTATTCAAGAAAGGAGCAAGAGAGAAAGCCGGAAACTACAGGGCAATTAGCCTAATATTGGTCATCAGGGTAGTGCTGGATACTATTAGAAAGTAAGTTTTAACAATGCATTTTGAAAATCATAGTATGATCAAAGTCAACGTAGCCTTACAAAAGGGAAATCGTGTTTGATAAATTTATTAAAGTTTTCTGTGGGTAAAATAGACAAGTTATTTGGTCTCCTTTTTTTTTTGAAGGATTGGTTTGCATCGGAGAGAACACAGTGAAGATTCACTGGATTTGTCCCTGGGATGAGAGGGTTAAATTGTGATAAGCTACGTAAGGAGGCCAATAGTCTCTGGGGTTTAGGAGAATGAAGTGTTATCACATTGAAACAAAGAAGATTCTGAGGGAGTTTGACAAGGTGAACACTAATAGATTTGTTTCTGTTGATCAGGGAACCAGAACAAGAAGCGTTTTGCAATAAGGAGTCAATTGTGTATGACTCGGATGAGGAGAAATGAATTCACCAAAAAATTGTGAATCTCTTTAGAAGTATTATCCCAGAGGATTGTGGATGTTTCTTCATTAACTAATGTCTAATGCTTGTTCAGACTGACTTATGGCCTTTCAGGAAATCGAAGGAAATGACCAGGGATGTGGAGTTGAAGCCAAAGAGATCAGTTGTATGCTGCTTGGCCTGCTGTGTTCATCCAGCTCTACACCTTGTTATCTCAGTTGTAATTGTACTGACTAGTGGAGCAAACACATTGGGATATGTGACTTACTCCTGCTCCTATCTTTTGTGTAAAATGTGATCAGAACCTAATGAGAGAAATTTTGTGATTGTATATGTTGCTGCAAATTTTATGCGCTGTTCCCACAATAATGTCTCATATTTACATTTTCAATTTAATTCAAGCCTAAAATCTAAATTATTTTTCCATAGTTTGTTTCCACACATCTTTTCAAGAGCGTACATCAACTTTAAAAATCAAGATGACATTGTCCTCTTCAGGGATCAATTTGATGGCTATGTTTTCATTGATAGCAAAGGTATGACAGTTTTAACTCTGCATATTAGTGAATATACAATATGTCTTGTTTTCTACATTTTGACATCTGGTAAATCCTTTGCCTTCAAAAATGCATTGTAAGGAATCCTGTGTATTTGGCTATTCTAAGTATTGCCTTTCATATTAATAAAAGATCACTTTTAACAATACTGGTGTAATGGAAGTGTGGTAAAAAGCTAAATTAAAGATTATTCACAGAAACTTCACATTTGGCTCAGAAACATCATTTGATTTTCTCATTACTAAAAGAACTTGTCTTGTATAAATCAAATAAAACAGACAGAGAGAAAATAATGCTGAGATTTTCTCTTTAGTGTAATCTATTAATGAGTACTGCTATGATCAGACTTAATGTGCTTTTAAGGCATGCTGTTACAATGGAGGGTTTCTTTTTGCTTTCGAGAATCCTCATCTTTTATTTCAAAAAAGCTTTATTTCAGTTGTGAATAACATTTTAAGGAAATATCAAAAACTGTTTTTCCATTATATATGCTGATCAACTTTAAAAGTTGTTTTTACTTTACTTTCATTAGTAAATGTGAAACGCAGAGAATGGAGTTACAACCAAATAAACACCTATCCTGACAGACTCACAGTTGATTTAATGTTTAGAAGGATTCCCTAAAGTGATTCTTAACACCACAAAGGATTTTTTTTTTTCTGTTTGCAGTCTGTAAGTACACATAGCATATTTGAAAGGAACTTCAGTGAGCATTATTTCATTCTATTAAAACAGTACCAAGCAGGTACACAAGTTTTTCCATATACATCTGTTTACCAGTTAAAATGACTGCACCACTCACAGGGATCAAAATATATATTTTTACAGGCTACTTTTTTTGGTTTGTTGGGGCTATTTCTTCATCCTCACTACTTAATTTACAAGAGGACATGGTCGTGTAGTTTGCTTTGGACCTGGTAGCTTTGGTCACCACCACCTCGCTGAATAGTGAGCGTAGCAGCACAGGAGACAACCGGCCTCTGCTTGGCAAACAACTTCTTGCAGATTCTGACCGTCCTAAGAATGGGGATGACTTCTTTCTGGTCATTCCTGTGATTATGATTGAATTTTCCCACGTTATTTCTAGGCATATAAAGATGGATCCACGCAGCATCTCGCAGTATTTTGAACATCGACAGATCCATTAAGCAGGCTAAATGGAAAGCATTAACATGTTTAGTTGTTTGTTATGGACCTAAGACAACAATAGACGTTTCTTAGCAAATTATGTTACTTCATTCTTAATAATTAAAAACCGCTTGTATTTGTTTCTGCATTCTTCTCATCCTTACACCCAATAGGGCAGGAGTACCCTGCTATTGTAGAATTTGCACCTTTTCAGAAAATTCCAAAAAAGAAGAGCAAGAAGAAAGATGCAAAAGTGGGCACTGTTGAAGATGGTATGGATCCTTTACATTTTAGTGATGGTATGGAGTTTCTTTTTTATTAAACAACGTAAACGTTTGTTGTGCACTGTTCTGTTGTATTCCATTTTGTTTCTGCTTTCATTTTCATCTAGACGGGTAGGATGTGAACTGTTCTTCTAGTTCTCACAGGAGAAGCCAGTTGCTGGAATTCTGGTCTCAATATCATTACTGCACTGCACCATTAATGTTACTATGCTGAAAGTTGTTAAAGCTTATTGTTTACTACATTGTACCAGTTACTCGGTGGATGCAGTGGGCATATTTTTGAAATTTTCAACATTTTCTTTCAATATGCTGTGGCTCAGTGACAGTTCTCCTCTGAAAGGCATGAGCTTATGGTGAGAATTGCAAAACTATTCACCTGTGATGGGGAGATGTTAGAAGTTGCAGCAAACTTGTCCTTTTTCCAGGCAAAAGAAAAATTGCTGCAGTCTTACCAGACCATAGTGCTCCTCTCTTATTAGAGAACTGGTGGTGTTAACCTCAGGATCACCATGCATCAGGCGAAGAGGGAAAAGTGCTTCTAGTAGTTTTGAGTAGTTTTGCTGCATAAATCTATCCAAGTAAATAAACCTGATATATTTGAATGTGATTTTATTATAATCCTCTCTTTTAAGAACATTTATTTTGGTTTGTTTTAAAGTGTAATAATAGCAATTAAATGAATGTCGAGGTTGAATGGTGCAGCCTCTTGTGAGATCCTTTGGGATGCAAGTTCGATCACTGTTGTTCAATCTTACAGCTTTGGATGGGTGTAGAAGGGACATGACTTGCTATTCCATGGAAATATGAAATTGGAGTAGAGTTTCTGAACCACATGTCTGTTCTATTGTCAGAGCAATAGAGGTTTATGCCACAAGTTTCTGGAAAAGAAAATGCAAGGGTTATGTTTCTTTCTTTACCCCCAGGAAAGCAACAGAGTAACTGTGAATTTTCTTTGAATCTTGGTTATGTTTATTTTAGAATAGGTCAATTTTTTTTTTTAACTGTCTTTGTGTTTTTTATTAGATCCTGAATACAAAAAGTTTTTGGAGAGTTATAATAATGCAGATGATGAAAAAAATTCAAACAATCCTGAAACACTTCTGGAGGAAATTGAAGCTAAAACTAAAGAGTTAGCAGGTAAGTTGATCTGTTTTAACAAGTTGAATTGCTTTCTGAGTTAACATCTATTTTTGTTACAGGCAAAAATGAAAATTGCAGAATTTGATCTAGTAAATTGAGTTTATTTACTAATTGTATGGTCTTTAATCTTAATGTATCAGCCATTTACTGTAGTCCTATTTAGCTGCATTTGGTGAATAACCGACTATGCCCTGACATTTTAAGTACTCATTCAGATGCTTCTTAGATGTTGTGAGAATATCTGACTTCACCACCCTCTAGGGCAACGTACATTCTATATAATCTACCACCCTCTGGGTGAAAAAAATTCTTTCTCCTATCTTCTCTAAACTACTTGCACCTCACTTTAAACATAAGCCCTCTTTTAGACACAGCTGCCATGGGGAAGAGGTTCTTGCAGTCTGCTTTGTCTATTCCTCTCATAATTTTGTATACCGCGATCAGATATCTCCTCAGCCTTTTCTGCTCCAAGGAAAACAATCCCGCCTATCCAGTCTCACCTCATAACTGAAATTTTTGATCCCAGGCAATATCTTGGATAATCTTCTCCCCGACCTCTCCAATGCAGTCATGACCTTCCTACAGTGTGGTAACCTGAACTGCACACAGTTCTCCATCTGTGGCCTAACCAGTATTTTGTCGGAGGTGGTTATTGCCTGGCACTTGTAAATGTTACTTGTGACTTGTCATCCCAAGCCTGGATGTTGTCCAGGTCTTGCTACATGCGGACATGGGCTGCTTCAGTGTCTGAGGAGTCACAAATTGTGAATAATCGGTGAACATTCCAATTTCTGACCTTCTGATGGAGGCAAGGTCATTTGAAGCAGCTGAAACTGACAGGGCTTAGGATGATACCCTAAGGAGCACCTGCAGAGATGTCCTGGGGATAAGATAATTGACCTCCAACAACTACAGTCATTTTTTTTTTATGCAAGGTAGAAACTAGTCAGTGGAAAATCCAGCCTGTCTCACCACCTCCCCGCTGCACTGCCCCATTACCACTGTTTTTATTAGGGCTCCATTTAGTCAAATATAGCCTTGACATTACGAGTAGTTGCTCACACATTTTGCCTCTGAAATTCAGCTTTTGTCCACATTTGGAGTAAATGATGAGGTTAGAAGTTGAGTGGCCCTGGAAAAACCCCAGCTGAGTATCCGTGATTACACTGCCTATCAAATATCATGAGCTGGCACTGTTGGCAACCCCTTGCATGATTTTGTTGATGAGTAGTAATAATTGGCTGACTTGTGTTTGTAGTATTTTTTTTGTTGGCAAGATATACCTGGGCAATTTTTTCCATATTGTCAAACAAAATAAATCAAATTGGCTGAAGACTGATGTGTATGATGCTGGGAGCCTCCGGAATGATGTCAAAATGGATCTACCACTCTGCACTTCTGCTGAAGATAGGTAGTTGGAAATACATCAGTCTTGTCTTCGGCATTGGTGTACTGAGCTCCCCCGTCATAGATTTTTGCAGCCTCCTCCTATTGTCATTTAATTGCCTGCTGCCATTCATGACTGGATGTGGCAATGCCACAGAGGTTGGGTCTGCTCTGTTGGCTGTAGGAATACCTCGCCCTGTCAAATGCATGTTGCTGCTGTTGTCTGGTACACAAGTAATCCTATGTAGCTTCACCAGGCTGATAACTCATTTTCTAGATATGCCTTGTGCTGCTTCTGGTATGCCCTCCTAAACTTTTTCATTAAACCAAGTGTGATCTCCTGACTTTATGGTAATGATAAACTGGGAGAATATGTAATGCGGTTGAATATTATGGTTGAGTAAGTTCTGGTGCTGATGGCACAGTAACTTATGAATGCCTAGTTTTGAGTTGCTAGATCTGCTCAAAATCTATCCCATTTAGCATGATGGAGGATAGCCTCAATGTGAAGACTGGACTTTGTCTCCACAAGGACTGTGCAGTTTTACTCCTGTCATGGACAGAAATGTGTCATGGACATATTGATGAGGATGTGGTCAAGTAGGGTTTTCCTTCTAGTTGGTTTACTCACTCAGTTGAATAGCTATGTCCTTTAGAACTTGACCAGCTTAATTAGTAGCGGTGCAACCAAGCTATCTCTGTGATGGACATTGGAGTTCATTGCAGTCCATTCTGTGCCCTTACCATCCTTACCTAGCTCATTTTTGCACTAACACTTTCAAATTATGATGTATTGGTCCTGTATTATGAATATAGTTATTTCTGCTATAACACATGTTCTGTTCACACAAATTGGCTGTAAGCGATTGATGAATAGTGAACGCTGTTTGGTTAAAATGACGTTTCTAACTGTATAGTATAGCGATTTCCCTATAACACTAATTTTCTATAGAGCGAGGTCATGCAAGAATGCAACTATCATGTTATAGGAGAACTACCTGTAGTCATTTGTCCCAAATGCTGCATTATTACAACATATACATACAGCACAGAAAAGAGTCATGTGGACCAACCAGTCCGTGCTATTACACAACACTCACTGCTTCCACCCTTTCTCAGTTTCACTTTCAGCTTAACCCTTTATTCTCTTCTCTCTCATAGTTTATAAACTTGCCCTTTTATGCATCTATACTATTTGTCTCTCCCAGTTGTTACACATTCACACCACTCTCTGGGAGAAGAGGTTTCTTCTAAATTCTGCTTTGCATTTGTTTTATATATTTGTTTTCCCAGTTACCAGTTTGTTAAAACTCGGAAGTTTTGCGTGCATGCAAATGGATGAAATAATAGTATTTTTCTATTAACAGCTAAGAAAACCACACCCCTTCTGGACTATGTGAAAAATAAACAGGTAATGGTTTTCTTGTTTTTGACTTTTATTTTATAAAGCTTATATACGGGGAGGCAATTTTGTATATTCAAATTGTCATTAGTTATTTCCTGTTCTTTAAATTACTTTTTCTCCTACACTGTCCCTACACCAGAGAATAAGAGAGGAAAAAAGAGAAGAAAGGAGGAGAAGAGAGTTGGAAAAGAGGCGACTCCGTGAAGAAGAAAAGAGAAAGTGGAGGGAGGATGAAAGACGGAAAAGGAGAGAAGCAGAGAAGCAAAAGAAGATGTTAGAAAAAGGATTTGAAAAAGACAAGGACAGATCAAAGGATGAGCCAAAGATAAAAGTACCCTACGTTATGTTAAATATTCTAGCAAATTACTTTATTTAAAATTACTATATGCCTAACAGCAAACATCATTTTGTATTTGTAGCTTCTGAAGAAGACAGATAAAGGGGATGACTCTAGTTTAGAAAAGCCAAGGGAGAAAGTGAAGAAACTGGAGAGAGAGAGAGCTAAAGAGGACAGACCATTCACTGGACAGGGTAAACGCCTGGAGAGCTCCATCAAGGAAGATAAAGGAAAGAAGTGAGTGAGAATAAATTAAACCACATGTATGGTCTTTGGTCCTATGTGGTTGATGTGTATATTGACCCATGCTCTTGACTTTGATACCGAATTGGTGTTGTGGTTTGCATAGACACTTTAGTTAAGGAGGAACTTGACAACGTTGCAAATTCGAAGGAAGTGTGCATCCTGAATGCTTACTGTCATGAGCCTGGCACTTGAACTAGTTTTTTTTCCTCATAAGAGTTCAGAATTGCTGTGCTGTCATCCCTGGCCAAACTTCTGTTGGTATTTTTCTTTGAGTATACCTTGAGTCATTTCCTAGGTGATCTTTTGACAATGTCTTTTTTTTAAAAGCAATCTCCCAGGTATTAGCTTAGATCAAACCCTCTTTTGTGTCCAGCATCACTTCCCAGAAAGGTGGCAGCATTTGTGAACTGATCATTTGGGATTGGCATGTGTAGCAGGTCTTGTACACGTTTTCTTCCTTCTCTTTTTCCTATGTAAACTGTATTTGATTGTTGGAATTTATGGAAACAGATCTCTATCTTTCCACTCTGCCTGGCTATTATGCTGCATTGCAGAATGGTGTGTGAAATTTTAATCTTGATGGTTCCCCGAACAACCTATGATGAGACTTCTATGTGTGATAGTTGAAGACGGCCAAATGTTTTATTACTATTCCAAACCTTTATCTGGATCTACAAAGTATGATTTCAAGTCGATTTTGAACTGCAAATGAATAAACATGTATACATGTTGCTACCTTTTTGGACACCAGGATGTCCCAAAGCAGTTTACAGGCAATTGGATACTTTTTGAGGTTAAGTTGTAATGTAAGAGGTTAGGTAGTCAATTAGTGCACAGGAAGGTCCCATACACGAATATTCATGTAAGCTGTTTCACTGATATTGATTTGAGGAATAAATATTTATCAGGACACCAGGCCAAACTCCCCAACTCTTATTCTCAGTAATTTTATTTGATCTTTTACATCTACTGAAGAGTGCAAATGGGACATCAGTTTGAATCTGAATAATGGCAGTTTTGACAGTGCAGCTTTCCCTTCGTTGTACTGCAGTGTGATTTTTGGAGTGAGACTTTAATTCACTGCCTTTTGACTTGGAGATGAGTGTATTAGCATTTTTCCTTCACCAAAGCAAAAGCTGTTGTTGCACTTTCAAGTTGCTTGAAATGAACTATGTTGACTAGTAATCCAAACTGCCGTCTTATAAAGGGAACAAATGGGAATTAGCTTGTGCAACGTTATTAGTACTGCCATTCATCTGGCTTAGAGCTATTACTTTTTGCACCAGTTTGCTTTAACTAAATTAATTTAACTAATAATTAAACTACTTAAACTAAGTACATTACAAGTTATGGAGTTATAGAGTAATACAGCATGAAAACAGACCCTTCGATCCAACTTGTCCATGCCCACCAGACGTCCCAATCTGCCTAGTCCCATTTGCCAGAATTTGGCCCATATCTCTCTTAAACCCTTCCTTTTCATATACCCATCCTGATGCCTTTTTAAATGTTGTAATTGTACCTGCCTCCACCACTTCCTATGAACAAGCTGCTAAAAGCACACCACTGTCTGTGAAAAAATTAACCCTCAGGCTCTTTTTTTAAATCTTTAAGAAAGATTTAACTTAAACCTATACCCTCCAGTTTTGGACTGTCCCACCCTAGGAAAAAGACCTTGGCTTTTCACCCTATCCATGTCCCTCGTGATTTTATAAACCCTCTATTAGGTCACCCCTCAGCCTCTGATGCTCCAGGGAAGAAAGCCCCAGCCTATTCAGCCTCTCCCTATAACTCAAACTCTCCAATCCTGGCAACATCATTGTAAATCTTTTCTGCACCCTCTGAAGTTTGACAACATCTTTCTTAGGAAGGGCAGCTCGAATTGGATGCAGTATTCTAAAAGTGGCCTCACCAACATCCTGTACAGCTGCAACATGACATCCCAACTCCTATACTCAATGTACTGACCAAGTTGTGAAATTGAATTCAATAAAACTCAATTCATTGGTTGACATCAGGAAAAGATGAATGGGAAACTGCCAGATTGTGGCAAAAAGCCAACTAATTTACTAACATCTTCCACAAAAACATACTTATTCAGTCTGCCTACATAGGTCACCTCTGTCATGGGACTTGTTTGACTACAGTTCATGACTTGATTATTCTGGAAAATAACCACATTTTTGTCAAGGTTTTTTTTTTCTTGCCAACTACTGTCTCCACATGCAGTATTTTATATTTTATTCACGAATGGTATATTGGTATTCTTGTGAATGACATGATGACTGAGTACATAATGAAAACCTTTAACAAAATGTCTTATTTTCAGCAACACTTATTTGACTCTAATGCATTATAGAAAGCTACTCAGTTTTAAAACCTTGATTTAAGGTGCACCATCCCCTCAATGCTATAAGTGATGGTCACTAAAAGCATATTTGGCAGCATCCAGTTTATCCCAAAAGAAATTTTTATTTTGAACTGTGTTATAACTTGGGGTTTTGTTTTTTTTTGTTTAGGCATGACAGGGTTGAAGATGATGGTGGAAGAGACTACCGAGATAAAGAAGATCGGGAACGTGAGAGAAGGCTAAAGGAGAAAGAGCGTCAGAAACGGCAGGATGAAGAACGGTGGAAGCCAAGGGAGCGATGTGAGGCAGACAAACCTTTCAGAAAGAAAGATGAAGAGATTAAGAAGGAAAAGGATCAAACAAATGAGAAGACCAGGAAGAAGGAAAGCTCAGAAGCTGCATCAAGTTATGACCGGTTGGAGAAAGGAAAAGAGGAGAAGAAGGAGGATGGTACAGCAAAGAAGGAACGAATCCGAAATAAGGTACAAGAACGTTTCATCGAGTCTTATAATAGAACAAAGGGTATTATGTATCAACACTACCTTCTGCTGCTCTTAAAAACATGCTTGCAAGTGTAATAAAATACTCAGCCACCACCTCTCTTGGTAGTGCAGCTCAATCTATTAGAGCCATTTCATCACATCGTAACACAAATTTTGTTTATTTGCTTATAGGTATTCTCTTCATTGTTGTACATAGCAATCATAGAAATAAAATTTAGCAAATAAATGGACTTAAATTAATTAAAATTGCTAAGTAATTACATGAAAACCTGCTCCTAACAATGTGGTAAAAGTAAATCTTCAATACAATCTCAGCAGCTTGACTGTATATGCATTCCTGTTAAAATATTTGAGTAATTTGTCAGTTTTAATAATGCTAAGTTTTTATCAGAGTCCTTAGTATTGGAACCAAGCAGTGTGATATGGATTTTATTTAGTTAAAAATTAAGAAATGCCTTCAAATATATGTCATTAAGCCTCTGAATCTATCCAGCATAGTTGTTCCGTTTTCAACTATTGAAGATTGACGTTTTGACAGCATTACTCTGAAACGAACATACAAATTGTGCATTTTGTTCTTAGAATTGTATTGCATTATCTCTGATGTCTTTGTTAAAGAAAATGCATTTTTTCATATGGAAATGTGATAACATCTAATCCACCTTTCAGAAGTGTGTTTTGAGTTATTGGATATCGCGTTATTGAGTTTGAGGGTTTTGAGTTAATTTTTTTTAATGTTTTACAGGACCGTCCAACTATGCAGCTGTACCAGCCAGGAGCACGGAGTCGTAGCCGGTTAATGACCTGTGCAAAGTCTAATGACAGCAGCATAAAGCCACCAGAAGCAAGTGAGGAGAAAAAGGAGGAATTTGAGGCTTCCAGGAATTTTGCAGAAAAGGAAAGTGAAGAATGAAAAGGCTGCTGCTAGTTCAAGGGTTGAGCAGTCACAGCACACTAACCAAGTGCGGGGAAGTCCAAAAGTGTGCTTATTGGAGAGGAGTTCAGAGAACAAGGCTGGTGTGGATTTCTTGTCAGATAAAATGTTTGAAACTGGTAATTTCCCTATTTTAAGAATGGAGGTCTTGTTTTGCCATCATGATTGTGACCAGGCACTAAAGTGCAAGAGCATTGATTGCGGTTGGAGGTTAACTGGGATGTAAATTAGACATTGCGCTTGCTAGGCAGGTGCTAATGACTCTGAAAATATACTAGTCAACAGCTTTTGATATGATATTAATGACACACCCCATCATTTGCTTCAGCAGGCAGATGGCAAGTAAAGGAAATGCTCTGTCAGCTACAGCAGAATTATACCAACAAATGCTAGTAACATACCTAGGTCCTAAGTTAAAACATAAGTTTGGTGCACCATTTACTGATTATAGCATGGGAGACCAAATTCTTAGTGGCCTTATCGACCTTTTCATTTGCAGAATGAATGAAAAGACCTGGGGTGGGGTGTGGAGGCAATAGGCAAAAGTAGCATTTTTTTTTCACACTTGTCATACGTGCTGCATCCTAGGGTTAGACTTGTCCAAGTTTCAGTCGCAATTTGTATTGAAAGGACTATGTTGAGGTGATGTAATTCTTAGTTCCATTCTGCTACCTTTTAGAAATTTAGTTACTAAGTTAGTGATATCTGTGAAAAGCATGGAAGATTCTAACTTTATACATTTCCTGTGCCAATCCAGTTTTTTTTAAAATTGTATCCCGTCATCCAGCTATGTATACTGTACGTATAAGAACTAACTGGAAAATAGTTGGAAGTTATTCGTGCATCATCAAAAATTTGCTTTTGATGTACCTCTGTTTCATTCATGGCACTACTCATTACCTTTGGCAATCTGGCAGTATCATTGCCTGGCCATCCAGCAGAGGGTGCTGATAACACACAAACCTGGCGTTTTTAATTATAGCTGTTTAACCTTGTGGAAACCTGTTTGGATGGATAGGCGTGTGCACTTTTTATTAAACAAAGGTACTGAAATGGTCCAATTCTGCAGTAGAAAATTCATTTGAGAGTGGGTTGGGGTGCAGTGATTTTCTTGGGAAAAGGGAGAAAGGAAATCTGTTCAGTAGCCAGTTTTATTTTGAAGATTCTGCTTGTGAATAGTTAACTAGTTCTGGATCATGTATGGTTAAAATGAGCAGGCACGTATTGAGCCTATTTCTTGATTCCTGGTTTGTTACATTGCTGGATTTTTTTTTAAAGACATTTGCTGGACATTGCACAAGAACTTATAATAATCAAAAAGAAACTAAACTCAAAAACAGTTGGTTTTAGTTTTCGCACAACATCGGAAAGATTAATAAGTTGGTGGTACATTCCAATTGTACAGTTGCTGAAACAATTCTTTCAGAGCTCTGCTTTTGCTTTATTTTTATGTTTTAAACAGCATTGAACACCTACAATCAATAAATACCAATAGCAAAATGTGTGCAGTTCTGTTTTATCCAGAAGTTGACTTTTGACATTATCCTTTATTAACAGAGCGTATTTCTAGATATCAGAACCTTACAGCTTTAAAAAGGCCTTTCAGTTCATTGGGCTTATGCAAAAGTTAAAAGAAGTGTCTTTTTCTAGGTAAATCTTCAAGTACAGACCCAATTGCTTTTTAAAATCCCTGTGGAATCTAAATCCATAATCCAGATCTTAACAATTTTCTTGGGAGGAGTGGGGAGAGAGAAGAATTAGGGAGACTCCCAACCCCACCCCAAAGTTTTGGTCAGTGTGTAAATCTATGGATTTTTGAGGTACCATCATTTTGCCAGAGGAAATGGCTTCTCTGTATCTGCTGTCAAAAACACTTTGTAAGCCAAATGTGTTATCATCTGTGATAGATATTTACAATCTGACTGAACCTAATAGCAATTTGGCTCTCAAAGGTGATGGCTATGAAGCCAACATCAATTTCTTCTTTAACGACAAAAAGACCACCTCTCCACACCATTTGCTCCAAGGAAAGAACACCATTAAACTCTTTCTCGTGTGCTCGTGCTCTCCCCTCCCCATACGTGTACTCCCAGGAACCCAGATTGAACTGAAAGGTCCAGTATCCATCTCTGTAGTGTTTCTTTGTCTAAAACCCATTATTGAACTCCCAAACTCTACTGGCTGAGGTTGCAAGTGCGGAAACTCCTGCTGCACTTCTGCACAAAGTAAAGCTAAGTGCAAGATCTCCGCTAAACCTGCCCCTTTGCAAGCAAAATAAGTTTACCTATTAAAAGCTAACCTTTCTGTAGGTAAGGTCACTGCTCAAACTGAGAGAAGAGCAGTGCTAGTTCTACCTGGTGGAATTTGAACAGTGCCTTTAATAGGCTCGGGAACAATGTGAAGGATTACTTCACTCTAGTTTGTTAACCAGAATGTAAATAGGAATCTCCATTGGAGATGTGCACAGGAAAGATAAAGGAAACCTATATTGCAGGGGTCGACAATATGTTGATTGCAAAGAGCTTACTTTCTGTCAATGATTAGCTTGCATTAAAGTTGGAAAATAACCAATAGATTACAGAATTAGTCATATTAATTTCCTGCCACATAACAGTTAACTAGTTTTTCAAAACTGGTGGGCAGTAAGAGAGATAGCCAGGCAGGAAGAAGAAGCCAAATAGTGAAGGAAGAGTGGAATCACTGCTGACACCAACAGCTGGAGAGGCTGCCAGGGGAAGCCGAGTCCAGAGAGTCTGAAGGTGTTTCTGAGTGACCCAGAGAGCAGGCACTGAGCTATCCAGTGGACAGGAGGCCAGTTTCCTATCATTTTAAATTTCATATTTTTGTAATTCAACTGCAATACCCTTTTCAATTTATATTTTTTCCATGTGTTCGTAAGCTGTAATATTTTTCACCAATAACAAGTACTTCTCTTTTGAGAATGGTTGGTCACCTCTGCTGTATTAGTTAGAAGGAAAGTATAAATGTAAAGGCATGTACCGTGAGGAATGTGTAAGACATTGTGGTAGATCTGGAAAGGGAAGCGTTCCCACGGGCAGACAACAGGAAGTAAATTAACCATTTCTCTGCTTAACTGCAGCACAGCTGCTGCAGCCTACTGTGGCTTTCCCCTTTTATCTATGGGTTTGTTGTTGCTCACGAACAAATACCGCCTTAAGTGTCTACCATTAGTGATGTCAAAATTCACCTCTTTGAATGTATCAATCTGACAGGAATTAAAGTCAAGTGACTTATTTTAAGATTGCCAAGAGAATGTCAGCATGAGCTTTAAAACCTTTGGTAAATGCTTCAATGTCACTTCCTGACATCAATTATAAAATAACTGGAGCCAAGAACAATTAAACAGAGAACTCCTTAATGGTGTCTGCAATCCCAATTGGTCTAATCTTTTGTTCTCATTAGTATGCGATACTCACCATTGCTTGTGCAAATACTACTTGAGGACAAGATTTAATCTAATCATTAATTAACTTTTCCTTCATTAGATAATACAATACAGAATCTAGACAGGTCCAGGCAGGTCCAGTCTGTCGACTGCCTGCCCCTCTTCTGCGGTTACGTTTTGAGTCCGGGTATCATTGGTGAGGGAGCATGTGGTGTCCACCAATGTTCCCTGCCTTTAGTAAGAGGTGGGCACAGCGGGGGATGGAGTGCTTTATTTTGCCCCTCCAACTCTCTTGATTTGGTCCCTTCCTTCTCTCCCTTCACTCCCCACTTCACTTTTTTTCAAGTAAGCATTACCCTTTTAGGGCTTTACTTATTAATGTTTCAGTAGCCTCATGCGTGCTTTCCTGGTGGAGCGAAAATATAAAGTTTTACCACAAAACAAATATAGTAATTTAAGCTGTGGAACCAGCAAACTGCTGGTGTCTGTAGGACTTTTTCCCCATGTACTTTACTACTAATAGAAGAGAGGAAGGGGTACAAGGAAGATGTATTGGAACATGTTTTAATACATTTGTGTTAGACATGAGTTGAGTTTGTGGTGTACTACAATGGCTTCTGATCCACTGATACCTTTTGTTTTTAAATCCTCATCTCACCCACACTCCCTCACCCAATCTCCATTTCTGTCACATCTTTCATCCCTACAATTCTTTCGATAACTGCATTCCTATATCTTTGGCCTTTTGTGCATTTGTGTCCTTTTGTCCCATCTCTTGTGGCTTTTCCTGCAAGTGTCTTGGTTCTAAGTTCGTGTGAAGTACCTTGAAACATGTTACTCTATAAATATGCTAAGTTATTTTGGGAAGTGGACTGAGCCAAGGGTGGTAACCTAGAAAACACGAGTGGAAAAGCCTGGAACTGAAAGAGATTCACCTTTTATTTAAATATTTTAAAAGGTGGTTTCTTTAGAATGTGACTATCTGAGGGTCTATAACTCTCAAATCTGCGTCCAAATCCTTTCCGTTTTCTTAAATCACACCAATGCTATCATACTTTTTTTTTTGGCTGTGGACCCTAAACTCTGCAATTCCTTGCTCGAGACCCTTTCCTCCTTTCAAGATGATCCTTAATGTCTTTTACCAAGTTTTTTTAAATTTGCCTGACCTCATACGTAGCCTTGTATTGTGTTGTTTGATTACTCCTGTGAAGTGCCTTTGGGATGTCATCATACTGGTGACTAACAGACTGAAAGGTTATGTAGAAACCCTGTTCTTGTATCTTTTCATTCTTTACTTTGGCTTTTCGTTTGGATAGCTAGCCCACATTTACTCTGGTGGAGAGCAATTGATTTTTGGGCTCCCTGAAAATGCTTCACTATAACGAATCTTTTGTTTAACACTTGCTGATTTTGTTTGCTACCTATGGCTGTTCCTGCATGGTGTTCTCCACTTTAAATGCCACTAGGTTTTTTGTAATTTAAATTTGTATGCAATTTCTACTTCAATTTTTAACCATTCCAGACTTGTACATGGACTGGTGCCATGAATAATTATTTAAAGAAGCATAGACAAAGACTTTAATCAATATTTCCACAAAGCCTATCTGGCCAAAGTTGCTCTAATTCTTGAAGCATTTAAAAGTGACAGACCCAAAGGTGACAACATCTCCCGTTGTTTCTGGAGAAGGGTCCCGACCTGAAACGTCAGCTTTCCTGCTCCTCTGATGCTGCCTGGCCTGCTGTGTACCTCCAGCTCCACACTTTTATCCCATTGTTAATGCCGTTTTGATTTTTGCCAATTGATTTGCTTTGCAACAGCCTGCCTTTGATGTACCTCCAATTGTTATCTCACTTTAGCTGCATTCTTTTGGGCTGATTCAATGATACAGTGTGTGCTGGAAGCAAACCTCACTCCCACTGTTCAGTTGGACTGAGTGCAGGAATTGCAAAGTTCCAAAATCAGTAAAGGGGTAACATTTTTAAGTTTTTGGAAACTTCACAAAAAGCATAAATCCTAATGGAACGCAGCCTCGTGCAAATTGATCCTATGCCAAATTCTGAAATCAGTTCCACCTGCTTATTCCTTCAGTGCTACTTGCCAATAAAAACCAGGTGCTCTGCCCTTGTTTCATGTTTCATGTGTGTACTTGTTGCACAAGGTTACAGTTATTTGAAGGGGTTGTTCCTCAACTTCTGGTTGCAATTCAACCCCGTGTTCCTGACCTTTGGCCACTCCTGTCTTGTTGGGGAGAAGGGGTGGTGGGAGCATATCTTCATAGCCATTAACAGGTCAAGTGGAATGAACCAGGCAAGGATCATTAGATTGACTGTCTGCCTCTCTTCTATGGTCAGGTCCACACCCGAGTGGTGTCTACTGTATACGTGGAGCCCTCTGTCTGATGGGCAGGAGCTGGGGAGTGCAGCATCACTTCCTGAAATAAGATTTTGATTTAAATTTGTTTCCTTACAAATTCAGTTTTTATTACAGTGTCCTGTTAAGGACTTATTCAGTTATTCAATCACTTGAATATAAACAAGTCACTGCTGGGATTTTGTTTTAGTCTTTGGAAGTTTAAATTTGAAGCATATGACTTTTCACCATTTTTAATGATTGATTTATTCAGCATTTTTGGATAGCTAGTTCCTGCATTAGTTACTGCTGTTGGACAGCTGTTTTATTGCATGACTAGAATGTTGTTGTGCAATCCTCTCAATCTTTGCAGCTGGGATTTCAGTATAGCAAGCTAATTTTCAGCATTGTAAAAGTTTCTGACATTCTGGTGGTAATTCTAGATTTGAAGGGGAGGGCGGTGGTGGGAAAGGAAACAAGCAAACCAGATGTGATTGTGACAAATCTCAAATAATAATTCTTTTTGTCAGAACTAAGGAAAGGTTATGCCACAGAAAGAGGCCATTCAGCCCCTGGTGTCTGCACTACTGTTTTGTAGTTGTTTTTGTGTACTCTTGATATAGATGACCTTCCATAGCAAAGTCAGCTTTTATTGATCCTTAGTTGACTTTAAAAAGATGGTGGTGAACCTCTGAATTTGACTGCTAGGGTTGAAGTGAAGGTACTCCCACAGTACTGTTAAGGAGTATGTACTTCTGATTTTGGCGGTGTGGCAGCAAAGTCCCTTAGGACTCAGCTTGCTTAATCAGTAGTACTGCTGCCAAAACTTCAAAGAATTACGTATCTGAACCCCTAGGTCCCTCTGTTCTACAACACTACCCAAGGCCCTACCATTAATTGTACAAGTGTTTGTTGTACAAAAATGCAATACCTCACTGTTTTTCAGCTCATTGACCCATTTAATCAAGATCCCTTTGTCATCTTAGAAAACTTTCTTCCCTGTCTTCTATGCCATCAACTTTGGTGTTGTCTGCAAACTTACTAATCATGCCTTCTGCATTCTCATCCAAATCATTACATCAGGTACCTCACCTGTAGTTATAGAATGTTGCAAATATTGCTGAAAGAGGTCTCACAATTTCCTCCCTTATTTCCCACAGTATTCTGGGATACCTTAGGTCAGGTCCCAGAGATTTATTCACTTTTATATTCTGCAAGACCTCCAGAACTTCCTCTTCTGTAATGTGAACTGTTTTTTTGAAACATCAAAATTTATTTCTTTGCATTCTCTAGCCTCCATTTCTTTCTTCACAGTAAAAACGGACACAATATTCATTCTGAAGCATTCACAACAAACTTCAACCAGATCTGTTAAGTAATGATCTGTTTATGCCTCCAGCAGTCCCTAGCATCACAGATGCCGGTTAGCCAATTTGATTCGCTCCACGTGTTAGAGAAATGATTGAAGGCACTGGATATTGCAAAGGGTATGAGCCCTGACAACATTCTGAAAAAAGCACCAAAGAATTGTTCTCTGGAAACTGCCACACCCCTACCCAAGCTGTTCCAGGACAGCTACAATACTGGTATCTACCTGACAAAGTGGAAAACTACCCAGGTATATCCTGTACACAAAAAAAGCTTGTTCTGATGCCATGATATTTGATGTATTTTCCCCAATTAGTGCCAGATTTCAGCAGCCTAAATGTTCTATTGCAATTTGATTTACTTACTAGCATTGGGGTTGGAATATATTTTAGATCTGAGTTGCTTTGGTTAAAATTAAGGATGACTCACTCTGGGAAGTTCCAAAATTACAAAGTGTACAGAAAATGTACTTAATTGGCTGTACATGCTCTTTAGGTACCATATCAATGCAGTTTTTTTAAAGCCCTAGAGAAGTGATACTACAGTAGACCTACACCATCTTTTCATTGTCAGAGTCGATATGAATGAGAATTAACAATTTACAGTTCAACCTTTGAATATTTCCTCCACACTGCACTTACCAGAGTCCATCTTGTAAATGCAATGCTCCAGCGCAGAGCTTTGCATTGTCAGCTCCAAACATAGATCAGGAATTGGGGAACTGATTAATTGGGCATTCATAAAAATGCATGCTGCTGCTCAGTTTTTAAAATTCTATCCTGTCCTGTTATCACTGATTTAATTTGAATTGAAAGTGTACTTATTATTATTAAAATAATAGACAAGAAGTAATAGCAGTCAGAGTATACACACTGGCACAAATTCATTAATCATCCCTCTGCTGATGTCATATACAATAATTTCTAAATAGCTTTGAATCCAGTACTAGGAAATAATTTGAAATGAACATTCCTAGACTTACAGATTCACTATCTGTTTCTTTTCCTCTAACCCCACAACCTTCCAAGATAGCTGCCTTCCTCCAATTCTGGCCTGCTAGGTGTCTTTGATTTTAATTGCTATGTCATTTGATAACTGTTCCTTCAGCTGCTTTAGCCCCAAGGCCTTAGAATTCTTTCCCTGAACCTCTCTATTACCCCCATTGTGCCCCCAACATCTTTACAACACTCCTTTTAAAAAAAAAAAAACCTCTCCTCTTCAAGCAAGCTTTAGGCACTTGCCATAAAATCACCAGCTGTAGTACTGTGCCTGTCTTGCAATGTTCAGGTGAAGTACCATGGCAATTTCATGACCATATACAATAGTGTTATTTTTCTGGTGTCCAGTTTGATATTAGAAGTAACAGTTCTCAGTTCATACTGTCATTCTTGATATTGCTGTATGTAATCTAATAAACATTACAAACAATATACATTCATAAGTAGTATTCTAGTTTCACCTCAATTTTTTTTATACAGTTTTAATATCCTATTAATAGAACTTCTCATTTTCGATCACAGATTTTTGTCTTAAAATTATGCCCTTTTTGTTACATTGCTGTGGTAACAACCATAGCAATGTAACAAAAAGGGCATAAGCTACATCATTATTATCAATGCTGTCTTCGTTGTGGTCCTTAAACCAGTTTCAGATTTTCCTAAAAATCAAACACAACCACTGATTAATTCCCTATTCCTCAAGACTAGACAGTACTACATTGAAGTGAAAGCATGAATTTCAGATATTTATAGGATGTTAAGTATTTCAGTTTGTGCATTTAAAAACTACCTGTTCAGAGAGGGAAAAGTATCCCTTACAATTGTTATTTCATATGGCTAATTTACTATTTTAGGAATGTAATGCAACTCTTACTGTATAGTAAGAACTAATAACTGGTGATCTGGAAAATATCTCCCTCTCATACTAATTAAATATTATTATACATCCTTAAATCACTTTGCTGATGACCATGTGACCCATTCTCTGGACTGATACCAGTTTCTTTCCTGCCAACCCCTGTCACCCTCTCGCCATTCATCCTTTTTTTCTCCCCCCTCTATGTACGGCGGATACATTCCATATCTCAGTTATGCACTCAAGTCTAAGTTTTATGTATTGATGAATTTACACTCTTGGAATGGATAAAACCAGCAATCGAAACACTTGTCCAAGACAATTTTGAAAACTGAAGACTGTTACAATAAGAGGAGGCATTGCAGCTTATTTAGAAATAAATCTTTCAATTTCTCAATTTACTTTTGCCCCTTTAAATGTCTTTTTAAAAGCAAAACATATTTAACTGAAATCATTCTATTTCAGATTTATAATAGATGTGGAATTGAAGCTATTCCACCTGGACAAAATGTTTAATTATGTTGTAGTCAAATTGGTAACTGAGTCAGGTCAGTTAAACAACATAGCAATGAATCAATAAGTTGAAACTGCTTCATGTCTTTCCAAAATGTTAAACTGTGAGAAAGTTAGGTTGCCAAAATTGAACTTAGATAAGCAAAAGTCTTAAATGTTAATAGAGAATCAAATCGACAGTACTGTCAGTTCCAACCTATAAAATTTTAAGCTTATATTTGTCTTAGAGGAATGAGGAGGACCTGCATTTACAACAACAAATGCAGAAACCCAACTGTCACAGCCCAAGTGATTCAACATCAATGGCATAGTACGGGTGGAAAATTTTAGAAGTACAGTCTGGGACAGTAGTCCTGAAGCAGTTGCACCCCTATCATGTATTGACAGCACAGATTTGATGTTTGTTAACAATTTCCTGTTGCACTCATGCTAAAATTTGCAGCATAAATTCAAAGTCAGCTTGCAATTTGGATTTGGATTGTGTAAATTTGACGTTACAACCACCAAATGTAAATCTAGTTCACCCTCTGTCACCTGGTTTATAATATTCCCCCTGCTCCCTTATAACCGCTCAACCACAATTTAAGTCTTCAGAAAATGATTCCTCCACCTCCCCCCCACCAAAAAATTGACTGAACAGATGGAAAGGTGTTCCGCATATTGAGAGAGAGATATGCATTTGCTGGCAAACATTTGAAGAACGTTGGCATTCCAGTTAGAGGAGCTAAGCTATACAAAACTACTGTATTATTGGAACTTGAAATACAACTATCAGTTCGTTTCAGTAAATTTGCCCTACATTGTTACTCTAACTATTCAAGTACAAATAATTACTGTTATATTATGAATGCTAACAGTGGCAAAATCAACGATGTAAGGCAATCTGGATTTTCTCATAGCAAAGTACTCATTTAAAGAAAAACTTAGAATACACTGTACAAATTGCCAGATTAGAGTAAGAAACACTGGACAATTTGCATTCTGCTTCAGATGTCTGGTTAAATGTTGAGGTACAGGATCATAGAATCCATACAATATAGAGGCCATTCAGCCCATTGAATGTGCACTGACTCTCCGAAGTGCATCCCTCCTCCATCCCCATAACCCATTTCCCATGGCCAATCCACCTAACCTATTCATCCCTGGATACTATGGGCCATTTAACATAGCCAATCCACCCTACTCGCACATTTTTGGACTCCAGGAGCGAACCAGAGCATGTGGCAGAAACCCATGCAGACACAGGGAGAATGTGCAAACTCCACACAGATGGTCATCCAAGGCTGGAATTGAACCTGCGTCCCTGGCCCCTGACTGATCACTTTTTTCCTCCCGCCTCACTAAAGCTACTTGTGAAGAACACAATGAGCCAAATTTACAAATATACATGTTCTGAATATACAGCGAAAACATATTCTAACAATACATTGTGGATCCTTCAGTATGTTAAAAGGAGCAAGTTATCTTCTCAGGCATTGACCACATCAGGACTAAAACCAAAATTAAGCTACTAAACAGGGTTAACAAAAAGAAAGAACAAGTAGATTATTAATCACTTGAACAAAAAAAAAAATCAATAGAAGAGAGACAATATAAAAGAATATTATGGTAATTTAGTGAAAAGGCAAAAAACAACTTGTAGCCAACTAAGATGGTGACAATACATGGGAAAGATGCAAACAAGGAGAAATATAAAAGTGGGAGTATAGGAAAGAGGGTGGAAATCCAAATTAGAAATACAACATTTGGAATTGGAAACTTACCCTCCGCTTGTTAAAAAGAAAAGCGGACTCAGATGCATACACCTTTTTACAGATTTCCATTTTAGGGAAAGGACCACAACTAACAGATGAAACTATCTTTCCTCCTCCTCAGACACTGGAATATGATACAACTTATTCTTAGGAAAATGGAGGTGCTGTTTATGGTCTGAAGTGTATGAAGGCAAAAGTCACAGTAAAAAGCTGTGGGATATGCAGAGGTCATACAGACATTTAAATGTAGTTCACGTTTGATTTGCATCCAGACACTACAGTTTTCACATTAGATGTTGAAAACAAGTAACAATCTGCACTGAAAAGTTAAATTGTAAGCATTAGTTGAAGTAAATTCAAGTTTTTTTACTCGAAAAAAAATCACAATGTCTTGTATTTTTAGATCTCAGTACCTGGATACTTTTATTGCCTATTATTAATGCTGATTTTTATACCAAAAATCAATTCACAGAAGCAACATGAACTGACCCAGACAGTATTTGCACACTAATAACCGGTCTCAAGGTTAAGAATATAAATTTAAATCTTCACATCACCTGAACGTTAAACAAATCATGTATTGACAATTGTACTGACAATGCATGTTTATAGTACACTGGTTAGTGCAGGATCGTCTTCTGATCTGATCCATCAAATCTGCTTCTGATGTCACAACATACCGACCAAAAATACAAATATTATTAAAGAGAGTTCGTTCTCATGATTTCCTCTAAAACTACATCAAGAATTAGTACCATAAATATGGAGTGTTACATTTCGACAGGATAAGTGAGAGTTTGAAATGAACGTTTTGCCTTAGTTTGTCAAAACACCTTCGGGCTTTTTCTCGTCAATACATTCATACATGCACTGAAGTAAATAAAAAAATCCTACGAAGGAACTTGATTACAGTTATAAAATGAAAACGTACCGAACATTAGAGGACATATTATGAAATTGTTCTTAAACTCGAAGACTATATGTACTTTTAAAAAACAATGAAAATAGAAAGTGCTGGAAAGCTTAACGGGTCAGGTAGCAACGGCTGAGAAAGAAAGAGACAGACAACGTTTGGAGTCCAATATGGCTCCAATATTGGAATTATAGTCATATTGGATTCTGTGACACCAGTTCCTTAGAGCTATATTGGACTCCAAACGTTAACTCGCTCTCCTCTACAGGCGCTGCCAGACCTGCTGAATTTCTCTAGCAGTTTTCAGTGTCCTTTTTGTTTTAAAATTCCGATTTCCAGCATCCGCAGTATTTCGCCTTTATTCTTGGAAAGCGACCAAGACCAGTTGATCACACAGTGGAAAAGAAACAAAAACAGTTGAAGTTTTGAGTCCAACGGCCCTTCAGAAGATATTGTCTGCGAGTCAATGTAGTATTGATGGAAGGGGGTTCCAAGTTTCAATACCCACCCCCACAGGCTGATTCTACCTGGAGTCAGCGCTTTCTGGCTTCTGTCGCTGCCAAGAAGATAGTTTCAGGATTCGGTATATGGAGGGGATCAGGGAGAGTTCGCGATTCTTGGTTGGACTGTCCAGCTGTTTGTGCGGTGCCGGGACTTGATGGAGAGGTTGCGGCTCCGGTTCCTCCTGAGCTCCGGCCAGCTGCCGGAGTTGCGCGGGGGTATCGCTGGCCAGGTATTGCCAGGCTTTGCGGCCGCGGTAGTCGCGGATGTCGACGTCGGCGTTGTAGGCGCCGACCAGCAGCTTGATGACCATGGAGTGGCCCTGCATCGCGGCCAGGTGCAGGGGGGTGTAGCCGCCGCCGGCCGCCCGCGCGTTCAGGTCGATCTGCCAGCCTCGGCTGTCGGCCAGGCACACCAGCTTCATCAGGCCGTGGTGGTCGCCTTGCTTGGCCAGCCAGTGGGCGGCGGTCAGGCCGCTGACGAACTCCCTGCGGTTCAGCAAGCCGGGCTCCTGGAGCAGCAGCGCCTCCATCGCTTCGCAGTCGCCGGCCGCCAGCGCCAACATCCACTCGTGTTCCCGGGGCTCCAGCGCTCCGCCTGATAGGGAGGCCCCCTCCTCCTCATCCTCCTCCTCCTCCCTCCCGCCGCTATGGGCGCTCCATATGCCGCTGAAGCCATCCCAGCCATTGCGGAGCATCAGTTCCCTCAGGCACTTCTTCCTGGCCCCCGTTTCCGACGCGGTTGCGCCGCCCTTGCGCCCGAAACTCTCCCGATTTCCGAGCGACCCCTGGCCGGGCGCCGCCTCCGCTCGCCTCCTGACCGGGAACGTCCGTCCCGCAGCCCGGGGAGCTTCCGCCGGTTTCACGCCGACGGCCCCCGCCGAGCCGTGGCAGAGCTCGGAATTTTCCGCCGTCTTCAAGAAGCGGCCCAGCAGGCGGGACAGGCGATTGATATCCTCCAGGACCACGCTGTAGCTCAGCGCCTCGCAGCCCCCAGGCGGAGAGAGGCTCCCGGAACAAGTCGAGGTGGGGGTCGGCGAGTCTCCCGGCGGACCGACCGACCCCAGGAACCGGCTCTGGCTCAACTCGCCGAGTTTCTCAAACATCCCCGAGCTCCTCTTTCACTGCTCCCGCTGTACTAAAGTCCACACTTAGATGAAATGATATAGAAAGCTGCTGTCCTCAGTGCCCTACATGTACTCCGCCCCCGTGGAATTTCCTCGGGGGCATATATAAAGTGTATACAACCAATAGGGCACCAACGTTTTAACGTTACACAGAGAAAATAAATCCTCCGGTGTTCGGAATCTCCTGTGTTCTTCTGAATGCGTCCAAACCAGCTTTAAAACACCGACCTTTGCTTCCCAAACTCAGGGAGTGTTGCACTGCAGCCTCTTCCTTCCCATCCGAACCCTACCTACTCTCATGCTAACTAAGCTTCAGATCTTTCCCGATTTCCAATAAGTAGGGTTAAAATAATCTGCTGCGTCGACTCTTAAAGTGGAAACTCAGTCACGAGTTTTTTTTTAAAGCAGAATAGAAATTTCATATTTTAAAAATAAACACGCGTCCAGTCCTCGTAACAGGAAGTAACTTCGAAATAAAACTTCAGTGCAGCAAATAGAAGAACGGTCAGACTTTTGATTTGAAACGAGTTGAATTATAATTTTAATATAAATACGTTCAGAAGATTAGCTAAGAGTTACGGAACAAATTAAGCTCTGATTACACTATTTATGAATCGAACAGAGAGGAGACACTGATTTGAAATTAACTAATTACAGAATCAAAAGTATCTCTTGAGGTGCGCACATCATTTGTTCTACAGACAGTGGCAGCAAGTTTAGTTGTTGTTTATCATATGCAGATGTTCAAACTTCACAAGACAGAAAGAACATTGCAACGAATAAGGCAGAGAATTAAAAAGGAAATAAACGAATGAGTCACAAGAGTCATACAGCACGAAAACGGATCCTTCGGTCCAACTCATGCATGCTGATCAGATATCCTAAATTAGTCTAATCCCATTTGCCAGCTTTTGGCCCATATCCCTCTAAATCCTTCCTACTCATGTATCCATCCAGATGCCTTTTAAATGTTGTAATTGTACCTGCCTCCTCCACTTCCACTGGCAGCTCATTCCGTACACGCACCACCCTCTGCGCGAAAACTTTGCCCCTTAGGTCCCTTTTAAATCTTTCCCCTCTCACCTTAAACATATACGGTCTAGTTTTGGACTCCCCTACCCCGGGAAAAAGACCTTGCTTCAGCCTATCCATGTCCTTCATGATTTTATAATTCTCTATAGGGTCACGCCTCAACCTCTGATGCTCCAGGGAAAATAGCCCCAATCTATTCAGCTTCTCCCTACAGCTCAAACCCTCCAACTCTGGCAACATCCTTGAAAATCTTTTCTGCACCCTTTCAAGTTTGACAACATGTTTCTTATAGCAGGTTGACACCAGAATTGAATACAGTGTTCCGAAAGTGCCCTAACCAATGTCTGATACAGATGCAACATGACCTCCCAACTCCTATACTCAATGATAGTAGGAACTGCAGATGCTGGA
>NC_063345.1:14149561-14193003 GCF_021869965.1 Rhincodon typus | reverse complement strand
GCCTAGACCCTTCATCAGAAATGCATTTCTGATGAAGGGTCTAGGCCCGAAGCGTCAGCCTTACTGCTCCTATGATGCTGCTTGGCCTGCTGTGTTCATCCAGCTCTGCACCTTGTTGTCTCTTATACTCAATGCACTGACCAATAAAGGCAAGTGTACCAAATGCTTTCTTCACACCCTTGCCTACCTGCAACTCCACTTTCAAGGAACTATGAACTTGCACTTCAAGGTATCTTTGTTCAGCAACACTCCCCAGGACCTTACCATTAAGTGTATAAGTCCTGCCCTGATTTGCCTTTCCAAAATTCAGCACCTGACATTTATCTAAATTAAGCTCCATCTGCCACTCCTCAGCCCATTGGCCCATCTGATCAATGTCCCATTGTAATTTGATGTAACCTTCTTCTTTGTCCACTACACTACCAATGTTGGTGTCATCTGCAAATTTACTAACCATAACTCCTTTATATCATTTATATAAATGACAAAAAGTAGGGTACCCAGTACCGATCCTTGCAGCACACCACTGGTCACAGGCCTCCAGTCCAAAAAACTCTTCACCTCTACCCTCTGTCTCCTAACTTCAAGCCAATTTTGTTTTCAGGTGGCTAGCTCTCCCTGGATTCTATGTGATCTGACATTGCTAATTAGTCTACCCTGCGGAACCTTGAAGTCTATGCTATGGCTTCATCAATCTTCTTTGTGAGGTGTTGCATATTGCTAAGGCAAACCAGGGTAGGACTTATACACTTAATGATAGGGTCCTGGCTGGTGTTGCCGAACAAAGAGACTTTGGTTTGCATGTCATGGATCCTTGAAGTCAGCAGGACAGATTAAGAATGATGGTTAGAAGGCATATGGGATTCTTACCTTTATTGGTCAAGGCATTGAATACAAGAGCATGTAGGCTATGATGGGGCTGTATATAACATTAATTAGGCCACAGCTGGTGTACTATGTACAGCTCTGATTGTCAAACCATCGGAGGGATGTAATTGCACTAGAAAAGGTGCAGAAGAGCACGAGGATGTTGCCTGGACAGGAACATTTCAGCTGTGTAAAGGGACTAGATAACTGCATGGATTGTTAAATGTAGGGAATATAGGGGAAATATTTCTCCCTTCATAGAGGGGTCAATAACCAGGGAGCACAGTTTTAAGTTAAGGGGCATGAGGTTAGAGGGGAGTTGAGGTTTTTTCCACCCAAAGGATAATAGGTGTCTCGTATTCTCTGCCTGAAAGGTGCTAGAGGTGGGAAGCTTTAAGATATTTAAGAACTATTTAGATGAACACTTGAAATGCCACACCATACAAGATTACGGGTCAAGTGCTGAAAAATGGAATCAGTGTAGATGATTGTTTGATGACCGGCATAAGTCAACATGGGCTGAAAGTCTTCCTTCCATGCTGTAAAAACTCTATGACTCTTTTATTGAAATCAATGCCTTAAATTAAAAAACTTTAACCTTTTTTTTCTCTCTGCCAACATTCTCCCTGCGTTCTGGAAGGATTATTTTCATTTGCTGCCATACAGGTGCCCGTCCTGGATTTCATCATGGTATTTGTCAATGAAATGTCAATTGTTATTACCTTACCCAATTTTGTAGACACTTTATAGCACAGACTATGTTATGAAATGATCTTAAATACTCAAAGAGCAAATAAAAGATCCCACCTCCATCTATTTGGAGTATATAAAGCGAATTGTATTGAGTGGGAACACTGAAATTAATTAGAAATTAGGCAACAGTTATACTGAAACTACCTGCCCCACACTCACTCTTAAGCCTGGTACACAGTCAATAAACCCTAGTTATGTTGTACAGATAGGTTGCTGTGAGGACAGACACAAATTGCTTGCCTTCATTTGGTCTCCAATTCCTTAATGGCATTTCTACAATAATCCAAGCCTGAAACTGCTGTATCACAATATAATAGCAGCAATTTGGTTGAACTGTTACATCCCCCAGCAGCTACATTTTCTCATTTTTGCTGAAGATGCTGACTTAGAATGGAACAGTATAGCCTTTATTGTCACAAGCATTTGAATGATTGCAGTGAAAAATTTGTAATGTCGTTGCTCTGGTGCCATCTTAGGTACAGGATACCTAGGTACAGACACTTAAGCGTTTGTTACAGAATTGAAAGAGTTTAAAAAAAGTCTAGCATAGGAATACGAAGTATAAAAAGTACTCAAATTACTCAAAGTCTGGAATAAGAATGAAATTATCTTTAAAATTTGCTCAAATTACAGTCCTTTTCACTGAGTCTGTGCCTGCTGGGCTTCAGAGCATGAGGCCTTGCTGCCTTGCTGCCTTTTGCACTGGCCTCCTGCCCGGAACCCGCCACCAGGACATATGCTGATGTATGGCTGTGGTAGTGCTAATTGGTAGCGCTTTCAGTGAGGGTCATAAGGCTCTGGGTTCAAATCCCACTCCAGGATTGGAGCTTAAACTTCAAGGTTCCAAAGGAATACTGCATTACCAGAGGTGCCATCATTCAGATGAGATGTTAAACCCATCTGTCCTTTCAGCTGGATATAAAAGATCAAATTGTACTGTTTGAGGAAGTGCCAGTGGAGTTATCCCTTGTGCCAATATTCATCCCTTCATCAATATCACAAAAAAAATCTGGTCCTTATCACGTTGCTGTTTATGGGAGCTTTTTGTGTGCACATTAGCTGCTGTCTTTCCTACAATACAATGATGACATCACCAGAAAGTATTTCATTGGTCAGAGATAGTAGGAACTGCAGATGCTGGAAAATCTGAGATAACAAGGTGCAGAGCTGGATGAACGCAGCAGGCCAAGCAGCATCAGAGGAGCAGGAAAGCTGATGTCTCGGGCCTAGACCCTTCTTCAGAAAGATTTCTGAAGGGTCTAGGCCTGAAATGTCAGCTTTCCTGCTCCTCTGATGCTGCATGGCTTGCTGCGTTCATCCAGCTCTACACCTTGTTATTTAATTGGTCAAATGCTTTGAGATATGCAGTGGTTGTGAAACAATCTGGATAGGATTCTCTACTGGCTACATAATTGCCCAGTCCCTGGTTCCTCCATTCACCACAATACTTCTGCTGTCACTTCACCCTCACCTCCATATTTAATGCCCAATAAAACCAGTGCTCTCTCTCACACCCGCAATTCTGTGTTTCCTATGGCCCTAATCTCCACTCCTCAAGGCCATGGGGCACAGCCTTATAAAGATATAATGGATAATTTATTTAGCTACCCACTACCAGATCTGTTAGACCACAGAAAGCAGTATCAAGTTCTGTTGTCATCTGCTAAATCTGCTCACTGTTTCAGGATAATCCTAGTATGCAAGGTAAACTCTTGAGATTAGGACCATCTTATAACTTGTCTCTGCTATATCATTGCTTTCAATAGCCCACCTCATAGATTCATAGAATCCTGGCTTATACAGCACGGAAACAGACCCTTCGGTCCAACTCATCTGCGCCGACCAGATATCCTAAACTATGTAGTCCCTCTTGCCAGAATTTAATTGGCCGAACTTTCTCACTGTTCTGGTCTAGAACTTACATCTTCTTGAGTTTTTCTTCCAGCCCTCTGTGAACTCATCTTTTTCATTAGATCCATCTCGTGTTCCTTCAATGCCATTCTTATCAAACTGGGAATCACCATCTTCCCCTCATAGTCGCCATGTCAAATAATATTGTGAATAAGTTTCTCTTTTTGCTGTCTCTCTCAAATTCTGCTACTTTCCTCTCAAAACGTGCCCTTGATCCTTGATTCAACCAGCCTTGCAAACTGTTGTTCTATCTTCAATCACCCTTTCTTCTCTGTTATCTATAAGAAATTAAATTAAGATCGTTCACATTTGAATAAAAGAGAAGCATTTCTATAAAAAGGTAATAAAATACGCGCCGTATTGTGTCCAGTGGAAGGGTGAATCACCCTGTGACATATTGGATTAGTCACTGCTTACAGTAGGAGGTAAATCAAGTCGCATCTAAATCTTTACAGTTTGCGTCAGTTCACTTAGACATTAAAGGTTAGGTATCTTTGAAGTTAAACGTGGGTGCTAGTCGCTGTATTGCCCTGTGCATATATCACCCACTGAGTTTTGTGGGAGGGGAAAAGACAACTGACTTTTAAAAAAAACTTGCAATACACTGAAGTAACAATGACGCCGCCTATACGACAACAAAAATACTGACTTTTCCGCACCTGCTCTACATCAACCACATCATTTGCACAGTAATTCTTAAAAAGAAACGCATTGTTAAGAAAAATGCGCCAAACGAATCGCTTCCTTGCAAATATTTTTCAATTTGAAATTTGCGACTTATAATGTATAAATACCGTAGTTTTTAGAAGTTTAAAGCATTGGGAAATAACCATTTTAAGGTACTTGAATTAGTGTTTAAATAAAGCTGCAAGTGTGAGTTGCTCATGAAGGAACTACACTCAATCTCTTTAAGCCGAGAAAATAACATTTCGTCAAATCAGAGCAAAAAAAATGATACTTAACGCTTCCGCTATTCTTGCAACAATGTGTCTAACGGGGGACGCTATCATTCTCGAAACAGGGGATACTGTCGACCAGCTGGTAAAATTTTGACGATATTGGGGAAGGCAACTGGTGGCTAAAAAGCAAATCGGGATTGTAAGGCGTGCCGCGTGCTGACAGCGAGTCAGCGAACAAACCGTGTTTGTGGTGCAGAGAGACAGACAGTAGTTGCCCTCATTCCCCCCCCCCACCTTTGAGCGCAGTGGTAGCGGCCAACATGTATCCAGTGCCTGTGGCTGGGGTACGCGAGCTTCTTGTCACCAGTGGATCGACAATGGCGGCGGTTGAAGTAGCTCGGCAAATGGTGAGTGAGTAACTGCACACCCTCCACCTTAACTCTCATTCACAAATTTTAATCGCTAAACGCAGGGCTGTCTTTGTTCAGCCGTTTGCACAGTGAGGCTGCATTCTGTATTTTCATTTCGCCCCCAGGCTGCTGGTCAGCTATTGTTCACTGAGAAAAGTGGGGGTGGGAGCGTGGGCAGAAAGGGGAAAATAAGCTGGGCGTTGGCTTCGTGATCTTAAAATAAAATTGCATCTAATTTAACAGTTTAAAATCTAAGAAGGCGATAAGGGGGCAGACAGACACGATTGCCTCCCTCCCGCCATTTTCAGCACAGGTAGCTTGGACCCATTGTAGGTGGAGGGAACCCTTTCCCACTGGCTTCTTTTTAAATGTGCCACCTGTATTTTCAACTTTAGTCTTTTTTTTTTAATTTATGGCTTTCCGATGATCAAAAAACAGCTGGCTTGTGAGCAGTTGAGGGTAACCATGACATGCCTAGAGTCAGAATGGGACAGCATGCAGTTCACGTAAAATAACGGTCCATGTAGTTGATATATTTTACCTAAATATTAAACGGACGCAGTCTGAGCCCTGTATTGTATTATTTCGCAGCCAGGCTTAGTACATTAATTAAAACACAGTTTTGCACACTGCGTATGCAGCAAACCACATGAATGAGATTTAGTAAGACAGCCGAGAGTGCGCTGCAGATTGGATATAAAATGCGTGCTTCAGGAGTGAGGGAGGGGAGGGGAGGGGAGGGCAGACCTTAAAGAGGCTTTTAAAATCATGAGCGACATGGATGCGGTGAATGGCCAAGCTGTTTTCCCCTTGGGTGAGGGTGTCCAAAACTAGAGGGCATAGGTTTAAGGTGAGAGGAGAAGATTTTAAAAAGGACCTGAGGGGTAACTTTTTCACGCAGAGGGTGGTGCGTGTATGGAACGAGCTGCCAGAGGAAGTGGTGGAGGCGGGTACAATTGCAACATTTAAAAGGCATCTGGATAGGGTGTATGAATATATTGTATATGAATAGGATTGGGTTTCAAGGGGTATGGGCCAAATGCTGGCAAGCGGGACTAGGTCAGATTGGGATGTCCGGTTGGTGCAGACGAGTTGAACCAAAGGGTCTGTTTCTATGCTGTATGACTCTGATACTAACAAATAATGTGCACAGAGATATTGAGGCATTGCATTTGTAGTTTAAAGCATCTTCTGAATTGTTAGATCAGAAGGGTAGTTATAATATAGTACAGTCTAGCTTTTTATTTCAATTAAAATAACCAACTATGCTGTCAAAATTTCAAGATTTAACAGAATAATGCAAATTGAACCGGAGTGATTTTATGCTGTTACTTCACGACATGTTCTCGTAGAATGGTGAATCCTCTCAATAGGAGTTGTAACGTGTCACTCACTCTTGGCTTGCCATTCACATTCAATTTTTGTAAATTTGAGATTGCCCAAAACTTTGTCACCTTTGCCTTAAACTTGTATTAAGTCCCATTCACCCACCATCCCAATGTATTCACTGGTCCACATTGGTTTTTGGTTAAGTTGTACCTCAATTTTTGTATCTCATTGTCACTTTCAAATTTTTCCATGTTCTTACCTTTACTATCTCTGTATTCTGCTCTAGTTTCCACAACTAATCTTCCCTTTTAATCAATACAACAAACCAGAGATGCACAGGCTCTGCAGAAGTCAGCCCTTTGAATTACACAGCTTCAGGAAGGGGCACTCGACCTGAACCATTAATTCTGATTCTCTCCACAGGTGCTGCCAGACCTGCTGAGTTTTTCCAGCAATTCCTATTTTTGTCTCTGATTTAAAGCATCCGCAGTTCTTTCAGTTTTTAATCCCAATTTTAATTACTCCTCTCTTGGTAACCACGCCCTTTGTTACATGGGCCACATGCTCCAAAATTCTCTCCTGGTGCCTCTGTTTCCAACCTTGAGATATTACTTAAAATGTACCTTTTTAACCAAGCTTTTGGTCATGTTCCTTAATATCTCTACGTGTCACTCAGATGTCGTTTTGTAATATTCCTGTGAAGCACCTTGGGACACTTTATTATGCTAAAGACAATATAAATCCCAAGTCAATAGATGTGAAGCTGGTAAAGCACAGCAGGTCAGACAGTATCTGAGGAGCAGGAATGTCAACGTTTCGTCAAAAGGTTTCAGCCAGAAACGTTGACTTTCCTGCTCCTCAGATGCCGTCTGACCTGTGCTTTTCCAACTTCTCATCTATTGGCTCTGGCTTCCAGCATCTGCAGTCCTTACTTGTCTCTAAGTCATAAATCCCAGGTTGTGTGTTTAAAAAGTCCCGATGGCTTTAAAATTAGTGGTAAATCACATAATAGCAGCAAATATATTTATTAGCATTTGTGTATTGCTCTGCTGTCTAATTCAATCATTCTGTAATGGATTTCAGCCACTCGAACCTCTTGTGCCATCAACTTTGCTGCTTGCTAATAACTCAAAGCTTAAGCCAAAGTTTGTTTTTTGAATGCATGTTTGCCATTTTTTAATGTTTGGGTTATGGTTAAAGATCCCCAGAGCTGTCGGACAGCTGGCCCAATGATCTTTTAACATGCGATCTCTTTCAGCATATTACTGAAACCGTCTGCTATCTTTTTTGTAAGGTGTTGGGGGAGGGGGAGTCGGGGCTGAGTAAGTGGGAGAGGATGTAATGTGATAAACCTGAAAATTTTCACTAAAACATTAATGTTAATGTTGACATTTAATTTATTACACATTTTTGTCTATAAGTTTGCTCAGATGTGAATTTTGGAAAAGTTGCGTTTGCAAGCCCATAGAAATCGGTGGTGTGCCTTCCCTTTAGCTAGAATGGCACTCATGATGTCAGATAGCAAGTTTCAGCATATCATTCTAGCTACAGTTAGGAGCACAGGTTACATTCCCAAGTCATAATGTGTGCATTGGAGATGTGTTTCCACTGTCCTTCGAGATATGGGGAATGAGGTGCTGGTGCATTAGACTTGGGGAATTGCTGTAAATTACTCTTGTAGATAGTGCATCGGTGATGGAAGGAATGATATTGAGTCCAGGGACATTGATCAAGCAAACTGCTGGCCTGAGTGGTGTTTAACTGCTTCAGCACTCTGGTGGCTGCAACCATCCAGCCGGGGATGGGCAGTCTAACGTTTCTGACTTGACAGGCATCATCAGCATCAAGTTAAGGCAGAAGTAATACAGCCTAATAAACCAAAAAGTAATCCTTTACTATCCCATCTTGCTTCACTTTGAATTCCAGAAGAGGGCCGCACGGTGGCTCAGCCATTAGCACTGCCGCCTCACGGCGCCAGGGGCCCAAGTTCAATTCTAGCCTCGGGCGACTGTGCAAACCCACGTGGACGTTCTCTCCATGTCTCCTTGGGTTTTCTCTGGGTGCTCTGGTTTCCTTCCACAGTCCAAAGGTGAGCAGGTTGGATGGATTGGCCATGCTAAATTGTCCATAGAGTCCAGAGATGTACAGGTTAGGTGGGCTAGCCATGGGGAATGCAGGGTTACAGGAATAGGGCAGGGGAATGGATCTGGGTGGGATGCTCTTTTGGAGGGTCGGTGTAGACTCAATGGGCCTAATGGCCTGCTTCCACACTGTAGGGATTCTATGAAGAGAACCTCTAGCTACACAGGGTCAATTCCAATATCGTTATTTCATTCTCTATGGTCGTTTTGGACAGGATGTCAAATTACTATGCTAGTACGTGTCTTCTTGTAGTAACCAGATAGTGTTGAGATTGTCAAGCTCATTTTACTCAGTGGCAACAGAAGTAGAAGACAAACTGGTGTCACAGGTGTCAAAACTTACTGTTCCAGCCAGTTCGCCTAACTTCAGTAGCTGAATGTCATCTGATATCCCAAGGAAGTGTTGCAGCCTTGCAACAGATGCCTAGATGTTTTGCTTTTAACTAGTAGCTTCTGAGCATTACTTTAATTTTGTCCTTGGTGTTTATCCTTTCCATTTGGTGCTCCAGGTTTTCCATTATAGCCACTACCCGTTTTGCTGTGTGACCTTGCATTATATTGACAGGAATGATGTGGAAGTGCTGGTGTTGGCCTCGGATGGGCAAGGTCAAAAATCACACAACACCAGATTATAGTCCAGCAGGTTGATTTGAAGACTCAATCTTTTGGAGTCTAACTCCTTCAGATCTCAGTGAGAGAGAAGGCATTGGACTCGGAATTTATAAGCAAAAGATCAAAGGGTCATAGAACTGGTGCAGTGTTGAATAAACCTAAGATGGCTATTAAATCTTTAATCAGTTAGAAAGAATTAATATGCAAATTCTCAAATTTCTTTCACGTCACTTTCCCAAGATAACTAAAGGTTTTATCAGTTCCCTCGTATATCAGAGGTGACATCCTAGGTCAGACAATGCATTTTAGGTATATGACAGGAAGTGCAGCGTTGTATTGATACCAGCTGGCAAAGTACATTTGGAAACTAATCATTTGCATATATTGTATTAAAATAATCAGTGCCCCAACTTATTTTAATAATTCACAATACTGAGGGCATATGACTTCTCTGGGTTTCCAATGCGATATAATGAAATTAATAAAATATTAATGCCCTCTAATTTGCTTTTTGAGTGGATGCATTTGCAAATGCTGAAGATAGCATTGCTGTCTCTGGAAGGATGAGGGTTATGCTGGCAACGCTGAAATTGTTGAGCCATACAAGAGACTTCAGTGTTTGGTTACCAGAGTCAGTTCTGCGTGGAAAAATCTGAACAGTGGCAGCAGTTTGGTCCCTTAGGTTATGGGATGAATTTTCAATATCATTCCTAAATTGTGACTCCTGCTGGAAGTATGTACCTGTGGATATTGCATTAGAGCAAGGTTGGGTTTGGTTGCTATGTTCAAAGTATTTGAATAGTGTGCTGACCCCCAGTGTGTAAACATCTCCACTTGGTTGCCACTTAGCTAATGCACTAGAATTTGCTGTTACCATAGCTCATTCCCAGAAAGAGTCAGAGCCTTTTGGTGAGAGCAGGAAAATTACAAAGTGCTTTTAGAGTAGAAAAAAAAATCAAAAGGTTGTCTGGAGATTTGATACCACAATCTTAATAGCTGCTGAGTGTGAATAAGTGGTTTCTTCCATCGAGGAGGAAAATGCACTTGTCAGAAGTGATATTTGAAGTAACTTATGACTTGTACTTAACATTAATTTAATAAACCTTCCAGTATGTCAAGAATGAGAATTTAAAATTGAAATCTGTTTAGGAAATGTGATGTTGCAATCTCCGGTAGCATGTATTTTTCTGTTTTACCAGTGAGGACCTGTAGAAGCTGTTGTGTATTTTAACTCCAATTTGTGTATTTACTGCCAAATATCCTGTTTTCAGTTCTCTTCCCGCACTTAATTAGCGATAATTGCTTAAGTGGATTGTTTCACTCAACAATTTTGTTGTTTTTGCTCTGTGCGGTACTTACTCCCTAGTGCAGTGCAATTGCACAATCCCATTCCACTGCCTCTTGAAAACATGGCACTCAATGGACTCATCAGCCGAAAGCATGGTTACAGTGGCAGTGGATATACCTGTAACTTTTGTGAAGATGCTGGGAATTCTGTGATTGGGCTGAGTTTGTGCTCGTATCTGCTGTTTTGCATTGAATATTCTGAATCTACATGTGTATAAATTTTCATTATATACTACCCTATCCCAAGGTCTCAATACAGTTTTGCATATTGAGCTGCCTTAATGATAGTTAGAGTGTGGCATTAGGAATGAATCGAACAGCAAGCTTCGATGGTTAGCTGATTTTTGTTTCCACTTTTTAAAAAAAAAGAAAATTTGGTCTACTTGCGCTATTTAATTATGCAGTACTAAATTATCCTTTCTATCTTTAACTTAAGACCCTTCCCTCCCCACCCTTCAGAATAGGTGAATAGTTATTCTGAGCCCTTTAATCTCAATTTATATCATCCTGTCTTTCCTACTTTGAATCCACACCAACTTCTCCCATCTCTTTCTAGCCACCCTTTACACCCATTTTAATCTCTGTATGATCTTTCCTTCTACAATCAGGAGCCAAATGAATGCAGTTTAAAACCTAAGATCATGGTAGGACTGTAACTTATACTTGGTTACATGTACAGTAGTTAACGCTTGGTATGCTGTATACTTTGAACCATTCCTATTCAAAGCCAATAATCCTCATTTGTGTTGTCTCACTGAAAGTTGGTCAAACCATTCCATTCTGGCACAGGTTGTTTCCTTATGTAAAATTTACAGCATAGAAACAGCCCATTGGGCCCAACTTATGTGTTCCTGAAGATCCTCTCCCACTTTACAACTGCCATCCTTTTCTTGTAATTATTTAGAACTCATAACAAACTGGCAAGTATTGAGAATTAATTAGCACAGAGTAGGAAAAAAAAGTCATCCTCAGATGGCAACTGTGACTAATTTGGTACTGCAAAGATCTGTGCTTCAATCCCAGCTGATGCATTCTATAATCAATGATGTGCATGTGGGGGCCTAATGTAATATTTCCAAGTTTGCTGCTAATACAAAACTATGTGGGATGTGAATTGTGAGGAGGGTGAAAAGAGGAATCAAGGGTATTTAAAGGAATGTGAGCAAGTATGATGTGGTAAAATATGAAGTTATCTACTTTGGTAGGAAAAGCAAAGTCAGAGTATTTGTGTCCTTGTTCATGAGTCATTGAAAGCTAAAGTGCAGCAAGCAGTTAGGAAGGCAAATCATATGTTGATTTTTATTGAGAGTGGATTTTAATACGAAGGTAAAGATGGCTTGCTGCAAATTTTACAGAGCCTTGGTGAGACCATACTTGGAGTTTTGTGTACAGTTTTGGCCTTCTTATCTGAGGAAGGAAATACTTGCCTTGGAGCAACTGCAAAGAGCATTCACCAGACTGAATTGTGGAATGGTAGGATTATCCTATGATTAAAGATTGAGGAGACTGGGCCTTTATTCTCTGGAGTTTAGAGTGAAAGGTGACCTTACTGAATCTTACAAAATTCTTACAGAGCTCAACAGTGTAGATGCAGGAAGAATGTTTCCATTAGTTGGATGGGGCATGGGCTCCAAATAAAGTGTAGGTCATTTAGGACTGAGATGAAGAATTTGTTTAATACAGAGATTGGTAAATCCTTACATTAGCATTTCAAATTAGTTGTGTATTTTAGCACAATAAGTATTTAGGACTATTTCCTGTTGGCTTCTTAGGAACAAATTACTCCAGTGCTTGGCTGAGAAATACTATATTTAAAAAAGTGGGTTGTAGTACCTGCATTTTGCCAAATTCTTGAAAAATATGAATCAAGTTATAAATTTGCATTGACTAAAGCTTCAGTCTTATTATGATTTGTGCTGTAAAAGGTCTTAGCCTTGACAACACACAGTTTCGATGCATGATTTCCAAAATACTGCTGAGAAGCTAGCTTGAGGCAGAATACAAAGTATGTTTTGTTTGTCCTTAGAAAACCACATGTATGGTAGAAAACGGGGTACGTACATTACACACACTAGCCTTTCTAATCTGGAAGCCAGCTGTAAAAGTCCTTTCTATGAAATGGGTTTGGACTGTTTTGATTTGCTGTGCTTGACCTGGGATTGCTTGTTGCTGGCAAAGGGTATTGGAATTAGAAGCATCTCCTGTTTCAACGAGCATTTAAATGATTAAAAAAAGTATAGCTCTTATCACAATTTAGAGAGATGCCTTTATAAATTAAACAGAATACTAATGTTTTGAGAGGATTTACACTTTCCAATTATTTGTAAATTTCGAGCTTTGACACTTTAAAGTTCCTTCATCAGACTGCAGTTGATGGATTCTGTGGAGCAATTCCTCAGAGAATATTTGAACAGGAGCCTTAACGGGGAAGGCATTAATAGCTAAACTCAGCCAATGAAAATATTGTTTTCATTAATTTTGGAAGTGATATGCATGCAATGTACGTCATTTGTTCATGTAATTGTTCTGAACACTAATAATGAAATGACAATGAATCACAACTTGGCTTTCTTTACAAAAGGACTTAGCTAAGTTATTTCGTGTCTGCTTTGATATGAGTCGAAAGGGGAGCTAAACTTATAAGCAACTGCCAAATTAAAGAACATCCGCCAGCATTGAAGGGTGCTTAAGGACCGCTTCCTTTAGCAAACACCTGAGCAATGGTAGTTTGATTAAATACTGTTCAACTTCAGCTACAGTCTTTACTCCAGATAAACTGTGGCAGTCATGCAGTAATCTTGGATGAAACCAAGCTGCCATGACCAGATTTTCAGTGCTATATAAATTCCCGAAACAGTTTAAGGGGCTTTGTGTGAAAATTATCTTCTTTTGATTTTAAGGGTTTTTTCAAACAATGAAGCAAATGGCAATGGCAAAAACTGTTTAAAACAGAAATTGTAGGGAGTGAAAAGAGGAAACAGGAAACCACTTGTAAACCGTCTTTCCGTCTAGCTTGCTTCTCTTGTTTAATTCTGCTTTGAGACCACTTTTTGTTTAAGGTCTTGTTGTGCAGTGTTTTTATATTTCTCTTGTGAAATTCTCGGGTGCAACAAATATTCCATTCCATTGCCAGCCTAACACCAAGGCTAGTGAAATGTGCTTGTGTAATCATTTTTTTTCTGAAGGTTGGATCCCAATTTTATCATTCAATACCTCCATCTCTTTTTTTTCTTTTTGAAATTGGAATGGACTAGGAGGCTATATTTTGTGGTGGCTCACAATGCAGATATACTTCCCACTATGGGATACTCTTCTCTGTGAGTCAGTGAAGGTTTCTGCTGTGCCAAATCACTTCATCCAGCGTAAATGCCAAACAATTTCAAAATGCACCAATCTGTAACAACTGAAGTTAAATATAGTAAGTCCTCATTTGAAGTTGTGATTGTGTGTTCCTGAAAATTGTGACTTTAAGTGAAACAACTTGAAGTGAGTCATGGGTTCCCACAGGAATCATTGGTAGAGCCAGAGTTAGTACCTATTGACACTTGTGGCTCGGACAACCAATATACAGGTTGAAATACTGTAGTACTGTGCATTGCTAGCTGAAATAACCTGCAAAATAAAATAAATCACTGAATATAACAGAACTACCATACACTTGTAGGAATCTTCTTTCTGAAAGCTGCACCCTGTACTTTTCACCCAACTAAGCCCAGAGATGAGGAAAAGCAATTTATTATACCCCTGTACAGCAGCAATCACATAAGACCATAAGAAATAGGAAAAGGAGTAGGCTGTTTGGCTCCTTGAGCTTGCTTCAACATTTAACAGGCTCATGACTAATTCAACATTTCTCACGTTCACTTTCCTGCCCTTTCCCCATAACCCTTGATTCCCCTACTGATCAAGAATCTGTCTATCTCAGCCTTGCATATGCCCAACGATTATGTCCCCACATCTCTCTGTGGCAAGTTCCAAAGACTCTTAATCCTCTGAGGCGTAAAATTCTTCCTTATCTCAGTTTTAGATTTGTGCCCCTTTATTCTGAGACTATGCCCTCTGATCTTAGACCCTACCATGAAAGGAAACATCCTCTGTGTTTACCCTGTCAAGTCCCTTAAGAGTTTTACATGTATCATTTGAGATCATCTCTCATTCTTCTAAACTCTAGTGAAGAGCCCCAACCTGTTTAGCCTTTGCTCATAAGGCAGTCTTCTCTGAACTGCCTCCAACGAAAAGATCTTTCCTTAAATATAGGAGACAAAAACTGCTCACAGTATTCCAGATGTGGTTTCCAGCATCTTGTACAGTTGCAGTAAGACTTCCCTGCTCTTCTACTCCAACCATCATGAAATAAGGGCCAATGTTCCATTAGCCTTCCTGATTATCTGCTGCATTTGTGTGCTAGCTTTCTGTGTTTCATGCAAGGTACCCTAAGTTCCTTTGTGATGCAGCTTTCTGCAGATTTTCTCAATTTAAATAATATTCTTTTTTGTTCTGCCTTCCACAATGAACAACTTTGCATTTTTCCACAATGTACTCCATTCATCAACTTTTTGCTCACTTACGTAACCTCTCAATGTCTTTCTGTAAACTGCTGTATTCTTGTCACAATGTACCTTTCCACCTATTTTTGTGTCGTCTACAGATTTGGCTACAGTTCTTAGTGAATCATAGAATCCCTACAGTGTGGAAACAGGCCCTTCGGTCCAGCAAGTCCACACTGCCCCTTGGAGCATCCCACCCAGACCCATTCCCCTATAATCTACACATCCCTGGACACTATGGGCAATTTAGCATGGCCAATCCATCTAACCTGCACATCTTTGGACTGTGGGAGGAAACCAGAGCACCTGGAGGAAACCCACACAGACACGGGGAGAATGTGCAAACTCCACACAGACAGTCGCCCAAGGGTGGAATTGGACCTGGGTCCCTGGTGCTTTGAAGCAGCAGTGCTAACCACTGACTGGTGTGCTGCCCGAAAACGCTTCCTTCAGGTCATTAATATATAGTGTAATCAGTTGTGGTCCCAGCACTGATCCTTGTATAACCCCACTGGTCACGGGTTGCCAACCTGAAAAAGAACCCCTTATCCCCACTCCTTGTTTTCTGCCCATGAGCTAATTCTGTATCCTTGCCCTAGACTTTGTATACTTCAATGGCCTTGTCTCTGACCCAAGGACGGAACACCTCACAAATTTGAAAGTGACATAATTTAAAAATGGGCCTTCTTTCATAGATATATGCAGTCTTGGTATTTTCCATATGTGTGTGTGGGTGGGAGGGATGTGGAGGAGGTGGGGGGGAAGAGAAAATCAATTTTGGACACTATATAGGGCGTTCTTTCCTTCGAACATTGGCTCCGAGTTTTGTTTAAAGCTCAAGAACATCTTTCTTCGCAATGGCATCACCAGGTTGAATATTACAGTGAGTCCTGATGACATCCCATAGTGCACTAAGGACAGCAGATGCATGGTAACACATGCACCATGCACACATTGAGGATGGTGGTGAAGTACAGTGCAAAATTATGTTAAAATGAAGATAGTGACTTTATTTGAAGAAACAGCTTGAAAACAACATGACATTGTTTAGTTTTAATGTTCACTGGGGTATCTGTTACTGTTTGGGTGGTCTTTCTGAATATGAGAAAAAGCTTTTAGAACTACAATAGCTCTTTGTTGTGTGTTCTTTTGATCTCTAATATCTGAATTATCTTTAAGCTGCAGTACTTGGATGGACCGGTTCATTGTCACAGTTGAGCAGACAAGTGGCCCCATATATATTCTGTTCACTCCCATCTTGGCTCCTTTGATAATTCACTTGAGCCATGGGATTGTGGACTGGAACTGCACACTGCGTCTTGATTACATAATCTAGATTGACACTACTGAACATTTGCTATATTCACAGAAGCACTATCCTTCTGTTAACTTCATTTCACGGTTCAGGTGAATGTTAAAGGTCCTGTGGTAGCAATTGAAGAAGAACAAATTATCTGCCAGGTTTCAACCAAGACCATCAAAAACAGATTCACTGGTTGTTCCCCTTGATATCATTTGTGAAAGAGCTACTACAGTGAAAGACTTGTCACTTCGTTGCCTGTGAACCCTCAGAAGTTTGAGAGATGCTATCAGGTGTTAAATAAATCCAAGAATGTTTCTGTATAGGATTGATGTAGAGCCAGGTTGTTGAACTTATCATATTTCCTCCATTTGGAAATTGAAAAGTAATATTTCACCTGTTAATCTAATTTTGAATGAATTGTCACCCCTGTCTGTATCAGGTTATTGCAAGTGTTGATAGCTATATGAATGTTTTCTGTCATTTTTGTCCTGAAATTTCTTTCCATTAGTACCTTGTTCCAGTGTACTTGACGTAGACTAGTGTACTACCTGCAGACATCAGGTCCCCATTCAGCCAGCCCAGCTGGCCCCCGCCTCCCTAACCTGTCCTTCCTCCCACCTATCCCCTCCTCCCACCTCAAGCTGCATCCCCATCTCCTACCTACTAACCTCATCCCGCCCCCTTGACCTGTCCGTCCTCCCTAGACTGACCTATCCCCTCCCTAACTCCCCACCTACACTCACCTTTACTGGCTCCATCCCCACCTCTTCGACCTGTTTCCTCTCCACCTATCCTCTCCTCTATCCATCTTCTATCCGCCTCCCGCTCTCTCCCTATTTATTTCAGAACCCCCTTCCCCTCCCCCATTCCTGATGAAGGATCTAGGCCCGAAACGTCAGCCTTTTTGCTCCTATGATGCTGCTTGGCCTGCTGTGTTCATCCAGCTCTGCACCTTGTTGTCTCCCCCCTCCATTCAGTCAGCTCTTTTTCAAAGGTTGAAGAACTGGTCTGACCACAGAACATTATGCTTTGTTTGGAGTCTTCCTTGTTCCCAGCAACTGATCAATCAGCGATAGTAGGAACTGCAGATGCTGGAGAATCCGAGACAACAAGGTGCAGGGGTGGATGAACACAGCAGGCCAAGCAGCATCATAGGAGCAGAAAGGCTGCCTACAGCCATACTAGTCTGAAAACGTCTGATCTCGGAAGCTAAGCAGACTCAGGCCTGGTTAGTGCCTACAACTGATCAATCAGTCTAGTTTAGTATTTTCTATTTGTTTTGTTTATTGCTTCTCCACAGTGATTTGACATTTGAATTGTCTGATTTATTGACACTAAGATTCCTTTCCTCTCACCTTCAATTATTTCTGCACAATGCACACGACACACATCCATTCCTGAAATGTGTGCTACCCTACAATTACTTACGTTGAATTCCATTACTGCTAATTTATCCACCTACTGATTGTTTAATTTTTTTTTGTAGCACTGTTGCTATTTGCAAAATGACCACATCACTTTGGAGTTCTAAATGAATCACACAGATGAGAAGCAATTTGAAAAAAGACCTAAAACTGAACCAATGTGCCACTCCGTACCTCACCTTCCATTCAGATTTGTTTTTCTCTCTCTGACGAATACCGTGTTCAGTTTCAGTGATGTGCTTTGATGGAATTTTATCAGGATTTTTTCAGAAATCCTGTTTGTTTTTTTTTTAACTGTTTGCCAATGCCACTTCCTCAAAACAAAACGTCCATGAACTTGGTTAGGCAAGATGCCTCTTTCCGATGCTGTGTTGACTATTAGTTATCAAATACTTAATGACTGTACATATTGTAATGCATAATGTACTCTTCCTCTTGGCCATTATTTTTGTACACTGTTGTGGGAAGCCTTATTATCAAAGTAAGACTGACAGATCTCCAAGTTGCTTTTATGAGATTTGTTCCCTTTAGTTGAATAAATTGTATTTATTAAACCATAAACATGCTGTCACTTCATTGCCAGTGACACCAACAACTTGGGTAGAGATGGATGATTCATTGATCTACAATGCACACGATTGATCAATTTGGCAGGTTCTTCAATGAACCGTTGAAGTTTAGAATTCAACAAAATATATTGATTTTTGTTTCCTGGTCAATGCATGTGGTTCTGTGAATACTTTGCAGGGATGTTTTTAAGTGCTGGATAATTGTTAAATCACTCTGTTTGGACATGCTAGGACACCTTTGGAGACGGTGTGATTGAATCTGGACCTTCTGGATTAGAGCTAGGGACACTATCACCCTGTCAGAAGAACCCTACTTTGCCTCCTGTTGGAGGCTTAAGTAATGGATTTAATTATAATTGATTGCAAGGTAACACAACTGGTCAGCTAGTTAATTACCAGTTTGGTATGACTTGAAGTCAAGTCATTTTCAACCATTGGTAAGTGTTTGCAGTGCAGATTAATAAAAGAATATAAACCACTGATGTAGGATTTCATGCCAGGTGTTGCTGAGAGTGACTACGTAATGGATCGGATGGTTTCAAATGATAAAAAAGAATAAATTTTGTTTGTACTTAAAATTTTAGGAGTATGGCAACTGGAATTGGACATATATATTAATTATTAATAATGCTGGTGTATATTGGATATTCCTGCATTACAGTTGCTGATTGGCAGAATGATTTCATATTCTCACAAAGTTACAAATTTTTCATGGATGGATTGAAGGCTGAGCTTGGTCTCTTGCACATACTGCTGTGGGTGTCTGAGGGAGATCCTCTGTCTCGCAGGGAGGAGGGCTTGGTGGGCGAGCAGTGTTGCACAGGATAAGACTCGGACTAAGCTTAACTGGGGTTTTGACTTTGGCTGCCTTTCTTTGATGGTTTTATTTCCAATAAAGAGTGGCTTCCAGACATGATCCATAGCTGATCAAGCAAGGGTATGTATCTCCTATTTACATGTACAGACTGGAAATGAGAGGAAAAAGGAAGCGGGCAATGTATTCCAAAGAATGAAAATCAAACTTTTAACAAAATGAACAGCAATGTTTTATTGCATCTGGGAAATGGATTCAAGTATTTTAGTTGGTGAATGCTGATCCGTGTCTGGATTCCTGGGGCTGATAGCCAGTTCTGGTTGACATGCAATCAAGTTTTCTGTCTGTTGTATGATATGTGGTCAGAATGTAGTTTTGCACATCTCTGTATTAATCGGTGAAGCTAGCACTTCAGTTTCATTCTTGAAGCCCATTCTGTTGTGATGTAACAAATTATGATTCTAACTGTGTGATGCTACAGCGGATAGGTTCCTATCTGACCTGCCAACTGAGTAACCATAACAACAGAACTTGTTCAATTTAAATCTTCTTATCTTCAAACCGTAGTCCTTTTTTTTTTGAAACTGTACCCTAACGGGACCTGGTCAGCAGGCTGTGAAAACATCTGATTTTTCAATTAGACTACACCATTCATTAAAGGTATCCTGTTATTAGGTGGTGCAGATATTTGTCAGATTTTATTGTGAATTACTATTGGGAGGGTGTGGAATTGATCTTGTCTCAAAATGTTTGAAGATCTTGTTTTAAATGGAGTTTCTCATTGAGTGGCTGCCAAGTAGTGCTTAATTGGTCAAGTTTATAACACTTTTTTATTTACTGCATTTCTTGTCTCCAAGTAGATTTTGAAAACAAATTTGTTACTGTCTGTCAGTTGAGAAGATGTCACAATATATTAATCACCTGCCCCAAAGCCTATGAATTGACATGACTTCAGCATCCAGTTAGAGCCATGTTGCATATGGCTTCAGTCTAACTGTTTGTTACGCAGTTTATTAACTATTGTCACTCCTTGTCCTTGTGATAATGTGCCTTCACTTTTATTTTTTTGAAGTGCTATGTTAGCAAATAATTAAGCATGAACCTGTAAATATAACGAGTACAGTTTTCAGCTTGGTCTGATTTCTCCCTACCTTCCTAATTTGTTTTTTTCTTCCTGTTTTTCAGTCCGAAGGTGCCCGCAACCTTTCACTGTCTGGGCACGTTGGCTTTGACAGTATGCCAGACCAGTTAGTCAACAAGTCAGTGTGTCAAGGTTTCTGCTTCAACATTCTGTGTGTGGGTGAGTATTTAACTGCTGGGGTTCCAACATAACATCTGCTAAAGGCTTGCTGGCTGACCCCGTGGTGTTCTGTCTTAAATGAAATTCTTTCTCTTTTGGGATGAAAGATGATATTTCTTAAATGGCAAGCATTTGCCTTTTAAATTTTGGACCAGCATTGAGCATTTTCCGGGATATGTGGATGAAAAGATCAGATGCATTAAAGAGTACGCTGTTTATTGCCACAACAGTAACCACTATGAAGTCTTTCCTTATCCCTGCAAAGGTCAGCTTGACTCTTGATTGAATGTTGGAACACTGAAGGGTCTGAAAATTCCTGTTCTCAACCAATGGTATTGTATAATTTGGAATGTTCTTGCCTTATTAATATTTTTGTAATGACTATAGTAAGAATAGAAATGTTAACAATTGCATCTCCTGGAATGGCATCCAGAGCAAGGTTAAGTTCTGCTTGCCCCACGGGCCCTGGTTAGGGAAATCCCTGTCTAGTTGGCTGAAACACAGGCTCTCGTAGCAATAGACCTCTGTTTTATATTTCACAACCACCTTTAATTAAGCCCTTGCCCTGAAGGGAGTTTAAATTACAATACATTTTTTCTCCCTTTGGTACATTATAGGTCTTCACAATTCCAATGATTCTGAAAATAATTAAACTGTTGAATTTCAGTAATAGTTCTGTTAGGCTGTGTCAGTATTTGTTAAATCTAATTACTGTCTGCTGTTTTCTCTCTACTTTGGATTAATGCATGTAGTGGGTAACTTGTGTCATGACTTTTTTTAAATGTTGGAATTTCATGCTTTTCATTATTGTTAGATTAAAAAATGTTGAAAATTGATTGTTGAGAAGAGACCATAATTACCTTTTAAGAAGCAGTTTGAATGTGAATAGCTCCTCTGTTTATATAACTTGCTGAAATGAATGTAACCCTTGATCTTATTTGTCAGAAGCATTTAAATGCTGAAATAATTATTATATGGAGTGTCTGAATTACTGGGTAGCATTCTAGTGTGTGATCTAGCAGGTTGAGAGATCAGGCTCTGATACAAGATTTCTGCACGTGATATTCAGCTGACTCTTGTGATCTTCTTGGGATATTAACTGAGTTGTTGCCTGCTGCCTCAGATGGATGTAGGGCATGCTCAGGCACTGTTCAAAGAACAGGATTTATTTCTCCCTCAGTATCATCCATCAATCGCCATCATTGGAAACATGCTGTTGCTTGCTTTTTTGCTGTTTGTGGGACCGTCTGTTTTGATTGGCTACTGCATGACCACTCATTACAATAGGTACTACCCTTCAGAAGGAATTGTGAAATTCTTAGGAATTTCACTAATGTATTTAAGGTGCAGCATAAATGCAAGTTCTTTCTTTGCTAAAGCATTGAGTAACAAAGCACTAATGATGCTTATCTTGACTGAGTGGTTTTCATACATTACTTGCTGTCTGTGACGTTACTAACTGTACCTTTTTGCCATCAGTGAAATTAAATGATTACAAGAATTGCCACTGTATGATTACCTCACTGCCAACTTTGGGAATATTCAGCTATCTTTGCAGGTGTCTTATGGGAGTGCAAAATAATGTTCTTCAGGGTAGACTGATGTTACAGTTAATGACTTGATGGGTTAGCATTGTGGACAGGTGCCAATTAAGCATTTTCACCTCCATTAAAGCTGCTGCAAATTAATATTGTGCAAAGCAAAATTGTTTCTGTCAATTCACTCATTAACAATTTAGAAGGATAGAAAGTCACGCACCCAAAGTTGCTGATGTCACCGGCTTTAATGTACGTTGATGAAAGGGTAAAATGCAATTAGATAAGGATAAATTAAGTGAATGGATGAAACTGTGACAAATGGATTTCAGCGTCGGCATACGTGATGCCAGGTAATTTCTCGATGTGTTTTGGTTGTTTAGTCTTGCAAATGACAGCAGATTATCTGATTTTTATTTGTCTCATGATGGAAACAGTGAGGGGTCCAAAGAGATTTGGTCTCCATGTATGTAGATCATTAAAATGTCAACAGCAGGTGCAGGAAGTAATCAGAAAATGGTAACAGAGTTGAATAGCTAGCTTCTGTTAATCAAAAATGTCTAGCTTAAATCACACTTGGAGTACTGTGAGCAGTTCTGGGCACCCCACCTTAGGAAGGATGGATTGATACTGGAGGGAGTACATTGTTGTTTTACTAGAATGATACCTGACTCCAATGGCTAAGCTGCATTGAAAGACTAAACAAATATTTTTATATTCCCTAGAATTTAGATGGTAAAGGGGTAATTTGAACACGCAAACGTACAAGTTAAGAGCATAAGGTAGGCCATTTAGCCCTTCCAACCTACTCCACCATTCAAAAAGATCATGGCCAACCTGTTTGTTCCGAGTTCCACGTTTCCAAATTCTTATAAAGTGAGGGAATCAATATACCTCTGCCTTTATAAACATTAGATAACCCAACCTCCACTGCTGTCTGAGGCAGAGAGCTCCAAATTAGTGTAAACCTCTGAAAGAAAAATACCCTCATCTCTGCCCTAAAAACGCAGACCCCTAATTTAAAGCAGTGTTCCTGCTTCCCCTGGTTCTGGACTCTCCCACAACAGGAAATGTCTTTTTCATGTCCACCATTGCCTGGATTATTTAGGATCTTACAAACTCTAATCACATCACCCTTGCTCTTCTGAACTCTAGTGAAAATAAGCCCAGTCTAATCTTTCCTCCTGTGACAATTTGCTCATTTGAGGTATCAACCTAGTAAACTGCTTTTGAACTACCTGCAATGTATTTGCATCCTTCTGTAATTAAGGAGAGCAAAACTGCTCACAGCATGTGTGTTGTGGTCTCTCCAGTGCCCTGTATAACTGAAATATAATCTTCGCTTTATGTTCAGTTCCTCTCATAATAAAAGGTAGCATACCACCAGCCTCTTAAGCACTTGCGTGATATCCTTTTGTGATTCATAAACTAAAATACCTAGATCTGTCTGCACCTTGGAGTTCCTGCCAAAGGGAACAACTTTGCATTTTTCCATGTCATATTCCATTTGCCAGATTTTTTTCCCCACTCAACTAAACAATCTACATCAGTCAGCATCCCTTTATTTCCTCTTCAGGATATGCTTTCTGATCTGTATTTGTGTTGTCTGCAAACTTAGCTGCCATGCCTTTGATTTCCTTATCTCAGTAATTGATAATAATTGTAAAATATTGAGGACCCTTGTGTGACCCCACTTGTTGCATCCTGCCAATCTATAAAAGACACATTTATGCATCCTCTCAGTTTTCTGCCAGTCAGCCAATCTTTCATCCATGCTAGTATGTTACCTTTTTTTTTGGTTTGCAGTAATCTTTTATGCGCATTGTCTAATGCATTCTGGAAATCCAAACTTATACCTTTATCCAGAGTGCATGTTACTATTTCAAAGAATTCCAACTGAATTGCTTAAACAAGATTTCTGTTCCTCATAAATCATGGTGATACTTCTCAATGAACATGTTTTCCAAGTGTCTAGTTATAACCTTCTTGTAATTATAACACCTTTCCTTTGACAAATGTAAAGCTAACTGATCTACAGTTAATGTTTTCTTTCCTCCCTTTCTTGAATGCGGGGATTATATTTGCTGTTTTCCAATCTGATAGAAGCTTTGCAGAATGTTAAGATTTTTGAAAAGTAACACCGTGCTCGCTGGTCACATCGTTTATGAAGTCCATCAGAACCCAAAGACTTAGCAATCTGGAACTCCAACTGTTTGCTCAGTACCGTTTCCTGAGTGACTATGATTTCACCAAGTATCTCTCATCCTTCAACCTCCTGATTTTCACATATTACATTTTTTTTTTTGTCCCCTCTGTGTGATCTATGTTTTAAAGATATTCGAGGCGATATTAGGGTTACTTGGAAGAAACTACTTTTGCAAGATGATAGGTTTAGGACTAAGGGGCAAAGTCTTAAAAATTAGATCCAGAACTGTCAGTTGTGCACTTCATGAGTATTAGAAGTTTCGAACTGTCTTCTGCAACTGTCGACAGTCGATACTGGATCAGTTGTTAGTTTATCTGAGGTTTATATCAATTTTCATTGCATTAAGGAATATGGGACAAAGGCAGCTATATGGTGTAACACTGCAGATGAACTGTGATCTCACTGAATAGTAGAACAGACTCTGGCTGAATAGCCAACTCCTCCTTTCTCTCCCATGTCACCTATATTCCTAAAGCAATCTAAGCATAGCTTGAATTCCACATCAATGCCATGAACATCGCTTAGTGTCAGTCGTTGTTGGATTGCACATTTGTCGAATTGCAGCACTAATTTAAATTCAAAAGAGATCTTACCATTTCAAAATTAGTGTTTTAGGATGATATAATCTCTCTAATGAGCACAGTCTGCTATGGGATAATAAGGTAATTGTTGTGGAGGTTTGACCTTGCAAGTGACATGTAAGTGAACAATATTTGTAGCAACTAAAGAGGTAGGAACCGAACAAGGCTATTCTGCCCATTAACTCGACTCTGTTTGATCTAATAATCCTCAGCTCAATCTTCCTGCCTCAGTTGCATTATCCTTGATTTATCATAGAATCATCATAGAATGCCTACACTGTGGAAACAACAGGCCAATTGGCCCAACAAGTCCATATCGACCTTCTGGACAGCTTCCCACTTAGACCCAGACCCATTCCCCCTTCCCTTTTCCTATAGCCCTGCATTTCCCATGGCTAATCCACCTAATTTACACATCCCGGACACTACAGGCAATTTAGCATGGCCAATCCATCTAACCTTTGGATTGTGGGAGGAAACCAGAGGACCCGGAGGGAACCCATGCAGACACGGGGAGAATGTGCAAACTCCACACAGACAGTCGCCCGAGGGTGGAATTGAACCCGGGTCCCAGGCACTGAGAGGTAGTAGTGCTAACCACCGAGTCACTGTGCCACCCCTTTTAATGATTAGCAATCTGTCAATCTCAGTCATTAATATACTTAAGAACCCAGTCTGGACTGCCCTCTGTGGTAAAGCATTCCAAAGATTCACCACCCTCTGAAAGAAAATACCCTTCTTTCTGTCTTAAATGGGCAGCAAGGAGGTGTTGGGAGAGAAAGTGAAGGTTACATGTGTATGATTCCATTCTTAAATTATTGAGGTAACATACCAGATAGAAGTTCAAATGTGATCCTGCAATAACAAATGTTTGTTACTTGGATTATATTTGCATTCATTTGAATCCTCAATAATTTATTAAGTAACTTGGTAAATGACAACCTAATGTCCTATATTTGGGTTGGCCAGCTTGTTGTTGTAACTTCATGTAGGACAGGAGATTCCAAGACTCCTTTGTTACAGTGCAATAGAGTGATGTGACCATTAAGCTCATTTTAATTAGCTGAACGGTTGATTTATTGATGGTTTTTTAAAGCTACAAGCATTTATCAACTTTTCTTAACTTGGCTTGGTGAGTCAAGAGCATAAGGCTGCTGAACTGGCAATTCAAGCTACTATCTGCGTATGTCCACCAAGGCATACAAGGCTATGGGCCAAGTGCGAGAAAATGGGATAAGGAGAATTAGGTGGTTGTTTTTGATCAGTTGCAGACTCGATGGGTTGAAGGGCCTTTTTGTGTGCTGTAGACCTCTACATAGGAACGTGGGAACAGGAGTAGGCCATTCAGCCCCTTGAGCCTGTTCCATATTCATTGAGATCATACTGATCTGTGGCCTGACTCCATATACTTTTGGCCCATGTCATGGAGTCATAGTTATACAGCATGGAAACAGGCCCTTTGACCCAACTCATCCATGCTGACCAGGTTTCCTGAACTGAACGAGTCCCACTTGCCTGCATTTGGCCCATATCCCTCAACTTCTCCTATCATGTACCTGTCCAAATATCTTTTAAGTGTTGTAATTGTACCCGCCTCTGGCAGCTTGTTCCATGTACATGCCACCCTCTATGGATAAAGTTGCTCCTCAGGTCCCTTTTGAAATCTTTCCCATCTCACCTTAAACCTATGCCCTCTAGTTTTGGACTCCCCTAACCTGAGGAAAAGATCTTGGCTATTCATCCTATCCATGACCCTTATGATTTTATAAATAAGGTCACCCCTCGGCCTCGTATGCTCCAGGGAAGACGCCTCAGTCTATCCAGCCTCGCCTTTATTACTCAAACCTTCCAATCTTGGCAACATCCGTGTAAATCTTTTCTGCACCCTCTTCAATTTAATAGTATCCTCCCTATAACAGGGCGACAAGAATTGTATGCAGTACTCCATAATTGGTCTCATCAATGTCCCATACAGCCTCAACATGATGTCCCAACTCCTATTCTTAGTGCTCTGACCGATGAAGACACGTGTGCCAAATGCTGCCGTGATGCCACTTTCAAGGAACCTAAACGTATCCCTAAATATCTTAGCTTAACAAAAAAATTTCTAATTCAGGTTTAAAATTAACCGATCTAGCATCATTTCTGGAAGAGAACTCCAAAACCTTATCACCCTTTGTGTGTAGCTTCCTAACATCTCTCCTGAATGGTCTGGCCTTAATTTTTAGATTGGGCTCCACAGTTCTAGATTCTCTAACCAGTGGAAATTGAATGGCTCTATATGCCTTTTATATTCTGACAGTTTTCTGTTGCTCACCTTTTTTCTTAAAATCCCAGATCAAATAGGGTAGCTCAACCTGAAAGATTCATTAATCCTGTTTTGCTAAAGGGTTAAATAATGGTCATTGGGATCCAATTTAAGGATTATCTGTGTGAAGAGAACATGGGAAATAGCAGTCATTCCAGTTTCAGAATGGGGAGATCCTCCTTGACCCATCTCCTGTGATTCCTTAAAGCAAATGATGTCCTCACAGGATATCAGAAGCCATGTGATATGTTCCTTGCTGTTCAAATATCTTAAGTAAAATCTTTCATGAAAGGATCATTCAGGACTTGGATGTAGGCAAGTAATTAACTGACTGAATAAACCTCTGTGTGAAATTGTGAGCAACATCGGGCAGAAAAGTTACTGGGGGATTTGTCTACCTGTGTATGCACATGTACCACGGCAGAAGAAATGTGATCACATCAATTTGTGTTCCAGCTGACTTGTAGTAAAGGCCAACATTTCATTAGCCTTTTATGAACCTGTGCACAGCCATTTTGTGATTTATGTACTAGGATGCACACATCTTTTTTTTCTCCCCAGCTTCCAATCTTTCTTCGTCCCAAACAAAATCCGAATAGCTCACTTTGGATCCAAAGTGGATGACCTCGCACATCCCACCATTAAAATCCATTGACTCAAAGTTACTCTGCAATAAGTCAATAAAGCAACTTGAATGCTAAATCTGTGCAGTGAAAAATATTGTAGATCTGAGGTTGCTTTTGCTGAAGTTGTGTTGTGCTTTTGTCAATTTGAGCAATTAAACAGAATTTAGAATGTGCTGTTTCTTAAAACAAATGTTTCTCCTCTAATGAGGATAGAAAGCATGCTATTTGTTTGGGGAAAATGGAAGGGGAATTCTATAACTGCAACAGAAACCAAATAATTGGGAGCAAGCAGCCATGAGGAGAAAGGCAAAAATGAAGAGAAGCTGGATGAGAAAAAAGTCTGAGTTAAGAAGACATTTGCCTAAATTAACTGAACAAAAATGTTCACGGGAGGTCTGAAACATTCCCACAAGTTAAAATGGATCCTATCAAATAAGCATTCTGATGCTGATAGAGCAATGTAAACTAAAACAAAACTGAGGGCATCGTATATTTAATAAAATATATAGAAACCGCAACAGTGAAGCGGTAGAAAGAGATCAAAGAAATTGTTCCTTTAAAAAAAATGAGCATAATTGTAGTGATTGGAACGTGGACCAGGTGGATCTCGTTGGCGCTGGATGATAGCCCCAAACAGGGAGCCCCGGCTGACAGCCATAAACGGGAGTCTGAGGATCTCCTCCCTCTAAGGGAGTGGCTTCGAGCTACCTGGTAAGAGTCCATGTACTGTGCATGTGCAAATGAAGGGTCACTTTGTGACACGATACCAGCCTCTTTGTGGTTATTTCAATACTATAAAAGTGTAATGACTTTATCGCATTCTGGAAGGCAGGGCATGTAGGGCCATTCGAGGGTGAAGAGATGCTCGGAAATGATGTAGTCTGCAGTAAATGTTTTCTCTGTGATTCTGAATGATGGCAGAAGTGAAAGTGAAGCTGCACCAGAAAAGAATGTGAAAAGAACAGAGATACCAACAGAAAAGAGGAACTTGAATTGGATAAGTCACTCGATGGTAATGGTGCTGATGAAGGAAGTTGAAGTTCTAACCCCACGTAGTGAAAATTGCGTTGACCTCAAAAATATTGAATGCAACATCCATGTTAAAGAAGGGAGAGAAAAATGATGTTGCTTTTTAAACAGTTTAATATTGAATTCCTGGAATTCATATTTTGAGGTCACTGAGCTCATGAAGATGATCAAGGACACTCTTTAAGGAAGTAACTGATCATACAAATAAAGGAAAAGGAGGAATATATAGTATATGTGGCCAAGATTTTCCATTTTCCAGCCTAACCAAGGAGTTTGCTTTGCCCCCACAAATGTGGGAGATTGTTGAATCGAGCTCCAATCAGCACATTAAGTGCTGACCAGCAAGCTTCTCTTGAAGTTCTGTCTTGCCAGAGATTGGCTGCATGTTCTGGGTCTTGGCTGTTCGCTGGAGGCCTTGTCCTCTGGCAATCCAACTGTGAAAAGCTAACTTTTTTTTATGTTGGCTCTCCAGGATGGGGTCATGTGAGAGCAGGGTCAGGATTTGGAGGAAGGGACAGGGTTGTGGCTTTCAGCGGCCATTCACAATCCCCTATCATTGCGCCAAGAGTGAGTCAAGTGCAGGTGTTGCTCCCTCCCCATAAAATCCGTCAGGAAAGGTGTCCCGGTTTCTCGGTTGGGATGGCAGGTTATGATGCCAGTGGTAAGTTGAGGCCTTTAAGTGACAGTTAATTGACCATTTAATGTTTTTTGACAAGTCCAGAAGATCCCCAATGTATCTTCCTTCCCGGAACTTAGTTAGTGAATAACTCTCCATGGCCAATGCACCCAATTATTTGCCCTTTTCTCACCTTTCTTGCAATTTGCAGATAGAGGAAAGTTGTGATTTATGTCTCAGCTGCCTTGTTATGAAGTTCAGATGGTGCAAGATGAATTGCAGCACTGACAGTTGAAAGTCGGTTGCAGGACAAGAAATGGAACATAAATCCATTTGAGAAATGATTGATTTGATGAAGAGTAATGAGTGATTGATGTGTCCTTGGACATTTTCAACCTAATATTGAAATTTACTGACATTATAAAGTTGGGGGCTTGATAAGCAGAAGGTGTATGGAAAGTGCGGACAAAGAGATACAAGTACGCAATTCACTGGAAATGGGAGTCGTTTTAATAAATAAAATGCTGCTAGTGAATAGTGATTTATAAATAGAAGTCCAGAATTCAAGACCAAAGAAGTTTTTAATGACTTTGAAAGGCAATGAATGTACAGTCTATAAGGAAATTAAAACTGTTAAGAGCTTGGAATAGGCTCACTAGAATGATGCCAGAGATGAGGAGCTGATCATTATGAGGAGCTCTTTGTTATATAAGCGCTATTTCCACTGAAACATCAAAGGCTGAGAGAAGATTTTATAAGCTTTAAGGAGATTTCAAGTTTAGCTCCTGTAAATAGGGCGAGACTGTTTCCTTTGATTTGTCACTAATTACTGATGACCAGATTTAGAATTCTCACCAGACAATGAAGATTGGTTAGGATAAATCTATTTACTCAGTTTTTTTGGGCATACACAATGATTTGATACAAAGTGCATGAAGCAGAGATTACTGGCATCATTCTGATGAACCGTCATTCAAAGTTCTAATGGTTTTACTTCCCTTATGGACAGTATATTTGTTGCCTTTCACAAACTTTAAGACATCTTGGTTCTTGAATTCTGGTCTTTAATTTGTAAATTCAAAAACACTTAGCAGAATTTAAAAAAAAAAATAAATGGATTTTCACGGGAGAGTGTGCAAACATTTGAAACAAAAAGCAATAGGAGACAGCAGGACAGCAAGATTAATTTGCGATCAGTTCAGCAAGGAAGGAACAAAGACTCATGGGACTAAATGATCCCTTGAATTTTTAAATGTGTAACGAACAAATGGACACTTGGACTGTTCAGCTCTACACCAAAAAGCTGATTGGGAATTTATTGTAGGAATGTACAAAACTGAGCAGAAGATGAAATTTGTTTGATCCCTTGTTTCAGACTAACCAACAATTGAAGATCAGGGAAATATGGGTGCACAAGGGGGAAAGCTAAGTTTTGTGGTTTGATGTGCATTGTACAAAATGTTATACTGTATGAAATGGCTCTTTTGAGTAGAATAATGGCTACGAAAGCATTATTGGAGACAGCTGCTTGGCTGAAGATTCTATGCTATCCTGTGCATTTAGATATCTGGATTAACTGGGTTCTCTCATCATTACTTTAAGAGAAAACAAGGTGGTTCTCTAGGTTATAAGAATCCTTCGGACAACTTCACTGAAGCCGATGAATAGATCGGTCACATTGCTGATTGCAGAACCCTTGCTTTGTGCAGTGCCTACATTGCAATAGTAACTATGCATGAAAAGTACATCATTGGCTGTAAAATGCTTTGGGATACTTTTAAGGTGGAAAAAGGCCTGATAGAAATGCAAACTTTTATACTTAAAGTGGAAAATGCTGACTTCATTCAGTTCAAATTGGAATCTCAAATTCTATAGCTGTGCTTCTAGCTGTGTTTATCAGTTTTAAAATACATTTGTCTCCTTTGCTTACATCATTACATGTAACTAAAGTTCTAATCAAAGTACTGTAAAAGGTAAACATGGATGTAACATTTAAAAGTTTGTAGGCCAATCGTATAGCAGTGACCTTCACATTAATTGCTGCGGAATTATGAAGTATTCCAAGCCAGTGTCGCTTTCACTTTTGTGTCTTATTGTGCAAGTCCATTGTGTGTTTTTTTTTAAATGGGGAAAGGATTGTGTATGAGACGAAGAAGAAACAGAACATTTTTCAAATCGGGGGACTTCCAAGAGCTGAATGAATTTCAAGTCACATCTGATGTAACATGCACATCCGTTACTCCATTTAGGGAAATCTTTTGAGAAGTTGAAACTTTATTTAACATTGACCTGTTGTATATATGGTGTTCCTGGTGACTTTACAAAATGAAATATGTAGGTAGGTCATTATCTCCTTTATGAGCAGAAACCCTAATTGCCCCATTCCTCATTTTCACTGACCTCTGTCAGGGTTGTCATTATTGGAGATTAACTGAGTCAACAGTGTCTCCTTAATGCTGTCCAACATGCACTACTGCACCCTTGCTGTCTGTTGCTGCTTTTCCCTGCTTTTGATGATCAACATGCTGCTGCCCTCCACACTTTAATTGTGGATAGTTGCAAATTACATTGTATGTTTGACTAAAACTTGCACACACCTTGTCCCTTACTGACGTCTCCCTACCTGACTCTTGCTCCACCATCTGCCCAAGTCAAACCACTCTGGTGGTTTATGGTATTGGCTTTAGTGCAGAGGAGATCTTTGGCACACCACGTGTGCCAGCTCTCTGCATTAACAACTTGGCTAGTCCCACTCCCTCACTCTTTTTGCCTGTAGCCCTGCAGTTTTCTCATTGGGTGTATATCTAGTTCTCTTTTGAAAGCCATGATTGAATATGACTCCACCATGTTCTCCAGCAAAGCATTCCAGATCCTAACCACCACCTGTTTTTTAAAACAAAAAAGCTTTTCTTCATATCGCCTTTTGACTTTTCTGCCATTCCTTCTTAAGTTGGTGTTCTCTGGGTCTTGACCCTTCTGGTGATGAGAGCAGTTTCTTCCCGTCCGCTCTGTCCAGATTTCTCGCAGTTTTGAACATGTCACAAGTGTTGTCAAATCTCCTCTCAACCTTCCCTTCTTGTAGGAAATCAGACCCAGCTTCTGCAGTTTGCAGCTCTTGCTTCGCAATTTGAAGTTTCTCATCTCTTACCTTTTTTGTATAAATCTTTGTTTGCACCCTTCTAAATGACTTCAAATGTTTCCTAAAGTGTTGTACACAGCCAGTATTTTATAAAGGTTCACCATACCTTACGCTATGCCTCTACTTATAAATTCCCAGGGTACATACCTTTCTCCGAATCGAAAGAAACTACCATTCAGTAACTGCTGCAATGCAGAAAGAAAATAGTCTGGAAATCGGAAATATAAACAAAGATACTGGGAATACTCAACAGGTCTGGTACCTATTATGGAGAGAGAAGCAGAGTTAAACCTTTCAGATCTGTGATCGATTTTCTTTTTCTCCCCAGTCTGAGATCTCTCGCTGCTGTAATTTCCCACCTTTGTTTTTATCCTGAAATCGGTTCCAGGGAAGATGCCTGTTATCTCAGTCATGCTCGTGCAGACATTGGTGCAGATGATGGGCATCTCAGACTTGTGGCAAACTATACTTGGATTTTGCTTTTGGGTAAATCTGAATCTTAAAGAATAGTAGTCAGGAAAGCATCCTTCATGCCATAGCAAAAATCAGTGTTTCATTCAGAGACAGACTGCTATACAGCTAGTCCTGTGACTGAGGTTATCGATTAATATCTGACCTGTGTCACAGACTGAGACAGATTGGTTTTATTTACACAAACCAATGTTGTAATAGCTCCCCTGTGCATTATTACTGAAGCTTGCAATATGGTTGTAGTGTTGTTGGTTGCTTTCAAAGCAAAAATAAGAAGTACTCAGGAATTAAGTAATCTGATATCAAACCTCAATACAGTCAGTGGTATTTAGGAATCATCATTAATTATGAGTTGTTGTTTAATTTTGCCATTCCTTTGAAATTCCATGTCTTTTGTGTTTTAATATTCTTGCAAAACAACATCTGGTTTCTTCCCAACTTGACACCCAGTTCCCAAAATTTGCTGGAATCTTTTGAGTCTGTGTTTTTCACACTGATGGTTCTTTCTCTTTTCACAAGACAATAAAATCTAAAACTGAGGTTTGTTTCCAAACGTACTTTTAATGAGCTTTATCTGTTGCAAGTCACCTCTGGATGACTACTTTGTCATGAGGCGTTTACAAATGTATACCTATGATAGGAAACATTCATAATGGTATAGTCAAATGCCAAGTGGCTCTTTAGAACAACAGATCTCATTCACACATCTTTTAAATTGACAATTTAAATAAACTGAGCTTCACAAAACCTGCTGTCGACACCTTTGTGTTTAAATCGTTAGTTGTTGTAAGGTCCAATTGACGTTTGAATGCATTGGAATTCCTAACATTAGGTATTGAGCTTTGTGGAGTGGATTAGCTTTTCGTTATAATAAAATTCATTATTATAAATTTGGAATGCAGAGAAAATAGAACAACAATGAAGCTGACACTCCTGCATAACAGTCAGAGTCCTACAGCATGGAGATAGGCCCTTTTGGCCCAAACTGATCCATGCCGACCAAACGTCCATCCACACTAACCCCATTTCCCTGCACTTGGCCCATATCCTTCTAAACCTTTCCTGTCCATGTATTTATCCAAATGCCTTTTAAATGTTAATGTACCCACCTCAACCTCTTCTGCTGGCAGCTCATTCCATATGTGTACCACCCTCTGTGTACAAAAAAGAAGTTGCCCCTCAGGTTCCCATGTATTCTTTCCCCTTTTGACCTTAAACTGATGCCCTCCAGTCCTTGATTCCCATCCCTGGGGAAAAAGTCTGAGTGCATTCGCCTTATCCATGCCTCTTATGATCTTATACACTTCTTCTATAAGAGTCTCCTACGTGCTAAAGTTTAAAAAGTCCAAGGTTGTGTAGCCTCTCCCTGTAACTCATCCCTTGAGTCCTGGCAACATTCTTATAAATTTCTTCTGCACTCTTTCCAGTTTAGTAACATCCTTCCTATTGCAAGGTGACCAAAACTGAATGCAGTACTCCAACTGTGGCCTCACCAACGTCATGTACAACTGCATCATAACTTTCCAACTTCAATACTCAGTGCCCTGACTGATGAAGGCCAGTGTGCCAAAAGCCGCCTTCACTGCCTTGTCTACCTGTGACTGCACTTTCAGAGAACCGTGCACCTGCACTCCAAGGTCCCTCTGTTCCACTACACTCCTTAAGGCCGTACCATTCACCATGAAACTCCTACCTGGATTTGACTTTCCAAAATGCAACACCTCCCACTTATCTATATTAAACCCCATTTGCCATTTCTTGGCCCACTTCCCCAGCTGATCAAGATCCTGCTGCAATTTCTGATAACCTTCCTCATTGTTAATGGTACCGCCTATTTTAGTGTCATCCGCAAACTTGCTAATCATGCCTTGTACATTCTCATCCAAATCATTGATAAAGATAACAAATAGCAATAGGCCCAGCACCGACCCCGAGGCACCCCACTAGTCACAGGCCTCCAGTCCGACAAGCACTTCAGTATCTTTAACGTGTGTTCTTTGTCCACAACCACTTGAGTATCGCTGTTACTTTTAGGTGTTGAGGCTGGAAGGTTGCTGCGTTGATGCTACAGTATGGAGAATATAACTCGCGCAATCTCAATCACCCATCTGTCTGGTATGGTTTCTACACCATGATGTCTTACAGTTGCCAACTCATGTTCCATTATTTGTTCAGTTTTAGCTTTCGAAGGTAATGTTTAAATTTGTACCTCCCAGTCTCTGATTTTCCTGATTTTGGCAATTGGCTTCAGACTTAATGCTAGTCTGAATCAAAACCGTTATCTTTTGTGACAGATCAGTTTTAATGATCTAGTCATGCTGTCGATGCACTTTTAATGCTGTCAGCACTGCACTGGCAAAGATTCTTAACTCTGCTAATGTAATTCAGCGAGAGAATCAATGAAAAATGTGGTTCAAACAATGGAGACAGTTGCAGATTGAAGAACTGAACAACGATCAGCTGGAAACTAAAGCCAAACTCGACCGGAGAACATCCTTTTGGAGACCGTAAGGTGGGAATGTACTTCTGTATTATGCTTGGAATAATACATAGGCATAGACATGAATTAGGTTGTGAAGAGGCTGAATTCTTTGGTGAGGAATTGGAGTTCTGTTAATGAATACTAAATAACCCATCATATGTAAAAATTTAAACATTTTGCACATCCTGTATAAGATTTTATGATCCTGCATGAGAGCGCTAAATTTATTTTGTGATCTGGTTAAGTACCAATAACTTTTTGTTTATACTGGATAAAGTTCAAAGTCCCAGGTAATTACTAAGAAAATAAAGCCACAAAGATTTCACTGTTTTGAACAGCCTTTACCTTTTACTATGCAAAATTAGACAAGTAAAACGATCTGGATATATTCAGTTCTTTCTAAAGCTCCACGATAAAGAGGCCTGCTCTGGGCTATCCTTTACCTGGTGCTTTCAAGCTCATCTAGTTTCAAGTTCCCCCAGACTGCCAGTACTACAGGCTTTGTGAACATTGTCACCAGTCAAGCAGCTCCATTTATTGTGTTCTGCCTCTGTCTTTTCTGCTGTGATTCCATTTTACTTTTTTAACTGCTGCTTGTTTTAGGTGTTTTAGCAATCATTAAAGCAACATGACCCCAACCTTTTTAAGTGCACTAGGCATCAAGGTACTTCAATTGCATTTATCCAATTTTTTACTGTTAGTTGTGAAATTATTGCAGGGCCCTTTGCTGAGATATATGTATCATCAATAGCCACGGGTGAGGTACCGGAAGACTGGAGGGTGGCTGACATAACCTTATTTAAGAAAGGTAGTAAGGACAAGCCAGGGAACTATAGATCGGTGAGACTGACACTAGTCGTGGGCATGTTGTTGGAGGGGATTCTGAGGGACAGGATTTCCATGTATTTGGAAAGGCAAGGATTGGTTAGGGACAGTTAACATGACTTTGTGCATGGGAGCTTGTGTCTCGCTAACTTGACTGAGCTTTTGAAGAAGTGACGAAGAGAATTGATGAAGGCAGAGCGTTGGAAGTTGTCTATATGGACTTTACTAAAGTGTTTGACAACGGTCTGCATCATAGACTGGTTAACAAGGTTAGATCACTTGGAATGCAGGGAGAACCAGCCATTTAGATACAAAATTGGCTCGACAGTAGGAGACAGGATGGTTTTTGGGGGCATTGCTTTTCAGAATGGAGGCCTGTGACCAGTGGTGTGCCACAAGGATCGGTGCCAGGTCCACTGCTTTTTGCCATTTTTGCTAATGATTTGGATGTGCATGTAGTTAGTAAGTTTGCAGATGACACTAAAATTGGTGGTGCAGTGGACAGTGAAGAAGGTTGTCTCGAGTACAATGGAACCTTGATCAAATGAGTCGCTGGGTCGAGGAGCGGCAGATGGACTTTAATGAAAGTGGAGTCGCAGGTAGACAGGATAGTGAAGTGCATAGAGTATACGAGTTGGGAAGTCATGTGGCAGTACAGGACATAAGTAAGGCCACTTTTGGTATACTATGATCAATTCTGATGTCCCAGCTATAAGAAAAATGGTGTGAAACTTGAAAAGGCTTAGAAAGGATTTACAAGAATGTTGCCAAGGTTGGGAGGGTTTGAGCTATAGGGAGAAGCTGAATAGGCTGGGGCTATTTTCCCTAAAGGGTCAGAGGCTCAGGGTAGAAGGGTCCAAAACTAGAGAGCATAGATTTTAAGGTGAGAGGGGAAAGATTTAAAAGGGACCTAAGGGGCAACCTTCTCATGCAGAGGGTGATGCGTGTATGGAATGAACTGCCAGAGGAAGTGTTGGAGGCTGGTACAATTACAACATTTAAAAGGCATCTGGATGGGCACATGAATGGGAAGGGTTTAGAGGGATATGGGCCAAATGCTGGCAAACGGGACTTGATTAATTTAGGATATCTGGTCAGCGTGGACGAGTTGGTCTGAAGTGTCTGTTAATATGCTATATGACTTTTATTTTAATTTGAGGAATTAAAGTTTATATCCTAAAATGTATGAATGACTAGATATTTAATATCTAGTTAATAACTTGGATGAGGAATGTGCTATCGCCAAGTTTGCGAATGACAGAAGTGGTGAGGATGACTGAGTCTGCAGATGGATATTGACAGATTAAGTGGGCAAAACTTTGGCGGATAGAATAATGTATTGTGGGAAAATGTGAGGTTATGCTCTTTGATGGAAAAATAAAGGACCTGATTGTTATTTAAACAGGGAAAGATTGCAGAAAGTTTTAGGAGTCCTCGTCCACGAATCTCAAAATCCAAGTTTAGTGGGTAATAGAGACAGCAAGTGGAATGTCGGCCTTTTATTTCAAAGGGAGTGAAGTATAAAAGTAGGGAAATTTTGTTAAAACTATACAAGGCACAAGGCTCACTAGGTTGATACCAGGTATGAAGGGATAGTCTTCTGAAGCTACAGAAAGTTGTATGCACAGCCAGACTGTCATGGAAGCCAACCTCCCATGCATGGACTCCATTTACACTTCTCGTTGCCACAGAAAGGCTGCCAACATCATCAAAGACCCCCACCACCCGGTTATACTCTGTTCCAACCTCTTCTGATCGGCAGAAGATACAGAAGCTTGAATGCACGCACCATCAGGTTCAAGAACAGTTTCTTCCCTGCTGTTATCAGACTGCTGAATGGACCTCTCTAATTTCAAACTAATGTTGACCTTGCTTTTGGGTACCCCCTGTGCAGCCGTATTCTTGAATGCCTTGTTCTGACTAAACACCCTATGATCTGTATGTCCTTGTTTGCTATGATCTGCCTCTACTGCTCACAAAAGAAAACTTTTCACTGTACGTAGGTACATGTGACAACAATAAATTAAATCAAATCAAATCAAATCAAATGAGGAAACGCAATTCCTGTTGTCATTGAAGTACAGAAAATGAGGCAACTTGGTGAAACACATGAGATAAGGTAGGTCCAGCAAGGTTGTTTCCCCTTGTGGGAGCGTCTAGATGGCGTTATCTCAGAATAAGGAGTCACACATTTTAATACAGATGAGGAGGAATTTCTGAGGGTTCCCAATCTTGGAATTCTTTACCACAGAGTGTATTGAGGCTGGTTGTTCAATATATTCAAGGCTGAAATAGATGTTTAATCAGTAAGAGCATAGCAGGTTATGGGAAAAAGTAGGAATGTGGAGTTAGGATTATCAAATCAGCCATGAAATCGTTGAATGTACGGCCACATCTGCGTAATCCTGGTTTAATGTTTGAGTTAATTGTTGAAGAATAACTGAATCATGATTAATCATGTCTTTAACCAATAAACCAATTTGTAGCTGTGACCCAGAAGTTAAGACAATATTAGCATATTACATGCCTTGTGCTCAACTTCCTAGAAATTGTGATAGAGATATTTATGTGAGAAGCAGTGTATTAGGGCTGAGGGTGAATCACCATTATCAAGAGATTTAATGCAATTCAGTATTTGTAAATCTTCTCTTACGTTGACCTACAAGGGAATCCTTGAGTTTTCACTTTCTCCCATCCCTACTCTTAATGAAATGCATCGTCATAGAATTCATAGAAATCCCAGAGTGTGGAAACAGGCCATTCGGCCCAACAAGTTCACTCCAACCCTCTGAAGAGCATCCCACCCTAACCCATCCCCCTACCCTATCTGTATAACCCTGCAGTTCCCATGGCTAATGCACCTAACCTACACAGCCCTGAACGCTATGGGCAATTTAGCATGGCCAATCTACCTAGCCTCCACATCTTTTGGACTGTGCTCCCAAGTTAATACTTGAATTACGTTGTTTTGAAACTGACAGTGGCTACTTCAAACTTTGTTGCTACAGATCAGTCGTGGTCTGTGATTTGCTGCCAGATCTAATGGCTGTGTTTTCAACACAAATGTATGTATTGTTTGTATGTTGAGAGTTGAGTGTGTGCCAAGAACATTACATTGTGACCACATTGTACACATTATGTTTACCAATGCTGGAACACCACTGGTGAGATTGATAGAACAATACTTCAGTTCTAAAACTAATATCAGATTTTTCACCAAATCTGATTCACAGGATTTTTTTAATTTTTGAAATGCACTTCATTCTGGCAGGTGTTAAAGTACCATTTTCATCCAAGTCTTTCCCAGTAATATAAAGGTACACAAGCTGAAATGTTGTGGTTTGAGAAATTTTAAGATACACTGTATTTCTAGGAGTGTGCGCTAGCTAATTTTACCATAAACCCAATTTTCAGGAATTTGTCAGGTGAACTGCACTATTCTCTCTCCTGATTTGTAGTGAATGAGGACTACAAAAAGCTTGAGACTTTTAAACAGCTTTGTACACTGTAGCAACTCTGAATGCATAAAGTGTGTGTGTGTGGGGGGATCAGAGCCTTTGACTAAATACTCCTCCATATCTGATCTCCAGTCGGTTACCACGCCATCTTCATCAGATGTCACTACCACTCAATCAGGCTCTCAAATGGTCTGGTCTGTCTGAAATTGGGCACCCATTGACAATCAGACAGAACACATCTGTCCAAGAACTCAGCCTTGAGTCTTGGGTGACAAAAATGAAGATGTTTTATTTTGACATTACTTTTCAATCTTGTAAGTTTTTTGTTTTTTGAGTTTTGGTCCAACACAGTTGGATGAAAGTTGCTGTGCTGTCCATTGTGAATAGAGGTCTGGGAAATAAATGGAGGGCTCCCTGATGATGAGTATCCACAGACATTCATTCATGTGTGCCAAAGGATCCTAATACATGAGCTCTTCTGTAGCAGCTAGTAAACTTTAAAAGCAAAAAGCCACTGATTCTGGAGATGTGAAATAGACTTTTGGGAAAACTTGGGCTTAGCAGCATTTATAGAGAGAGAGAGGTAACGTTTCAAGCGCATTATAACTGTTCTTCAGAATGAAATAGAATTGGGGAGAACATATGGCAACACATGGCAGTGACTGTGGATCTCGGGATACACAGAGAATAGTTGCCTGAGGAGCATTGTATGGCTTAGAGATACCTGCAGTTCTGCGTTTGTGAAACGTGAAGGATGAAATTTCAGTTGGAATCCGCATGGGATAGATCAGAGCTGGATTTATGAGGAAGGAGATATGGCTGTGAAAGTGAGTTTTGGTTAGCAAACACTAGGGAGGGGAATAGAAAGCAGTGAAAGTGAACAAGTCTGAAGATTCGAACAACAATGCCATTTCAGAGAAGAGCAGAACCTGTTCCTGATGGGTGGGCATAGCTGGAAGAGAAGTGGCAGTGAATTAAACACTCAAAAGCAAAGTACTGTTGATGTTGGAGAACTGAATAGAAAAAAAGCTAGTATTGGAGGCATTCAGCAGGACTGGCAGCCTCAGTAGAGAGAGAAAAAGGTTCAGGGTTTGGGTGCTGGTTGTAGATGGTGTGTTTGCTGAGCTGGGAGGTTTGATAGCAGACTTCTCATCCCCTTACTAGGTGACATCCTCAGTGCTGAGGTGCCTCCTCTGAAGCGCTGTTGTCTTGTGCCGATTCGCATACGTAATTGGCCAAAGGGTCCCTCCCCTTACAACTAACTCCTCCTAAAAGGGAGCCCAAAACACATCAGACACCTCTGGTTTGGGAAAGGTTTTTGTCGTACATTTTTGATTTTAGTCCTCCTTGTAGTTTAAGTGCGCCAGCTGCCCCATTTGTTAATCATCTAATGAGATTTCCTGAAGGGAATATTTCTACTTGATGTACTGGCTTTCTAAGTGCTGGATACATCTGAATGGTTAGTGTCACTGCAATTTGTACAATGCATGTCTTCCTTAACCTGATCACTGGCAAAGCTTCAGAACTTCAAATGGGTTATTTTTGAGTATTTTGTCAGTTAGTCGTTTTTTTTTTTTTTTTTGAAGTAATATTGAATTGCATCTGTTTCACTCTCAGAATCCTATAAGTGACTCTTGAGAACCGTTACCCTTCAGTAAATGCTGAAGTAAGTGAATAATGGAGGGGATTTTCCACAAAGTTCCTCGTCAGAATAAGGGCACCATTACATTGTAAATAGTCCTTCCTTAAGTTACTACTTCTCTTAATTTTCATGGTATTATGATATTAATGGAGGTTTAAGAGGAATTATCCCTTTTGTCAGTATTATCTAGGGTTCCAAATTCTCTAGGCTCATGTCCAGAACATTGTTTGCTTCCATTTACTTACATGCGACCTGTACTCTTGCAGGCACCTCTGGAAGAACTCCATTTGGGTCAGTTTTGAATCTCTTAAACAAACAAGCTTGCAGCAGCGTTATAAGCTGGAAATCCATGGTGTTAGGAGGAAAGTAATGACATTGATATGAAGTAGGCTCAGTGGCAGGAGGTAATGGAAGGTGGATGTTTGCTTTAGATTGGAAGGTTTTTATTTAATATTGTTCCTCGGGTTAATTTCAATTCATTATTCTTTAATGAACAATCCAGACTCTGGTAGATGGTGCAAAACTTAGCAAAGTAATACTGTAAGTAGCGACAAGAATAATTATAGGGTTCATGATGGTGAAATGGGCAGAAACATGGCTGATGGAGTTCATTGTGAAGGATTTTGAAATGATGAATTCTTTGTTCAGCACACAGGACGTCTCTGACCACCTCACTAGTAATCTTTGTGATCTTGAAATTTGCATCAACATTCTTTCCATAATCCAAATGATGAGAGCAGTACAGAATTTTTAAGTACTATGTTCAGTTTCCCTAGTCTGTTCTGAATATGCTCGTTCTTTCTTCTTTTGGCGTCACAATGCTAAGGTTAACAATTTATGTGACTCTTAATTAACTGTAATTTTAAATGCACAAAATAGCTGTGCTAAGCTCAACTATAATCCCTTCTGTCCCTCCCTCTATCTCTGTCTTCTTTTCCTGTTGCTCCCCCTCTCCATTTCCCCATCCAGTTGTAAAACTGCTTTGGATCAATACCAGAGAGTTGCTTACTTTAGTACTCATGGGAGCATGTCCCAGCAAGAATTAGCAGCAGGTGGGAGGGGATAGAGGTCTTTGAATTGTGCCCAAGTGCTGCTGAGCTCATTCTGCCCCACCCCATATGCACAAAGTCTACTCTAATGATTAACTTGTTCGATATCTTCATTCAGTTTGTTTGATGATTAAAACGTGGCAGTGGATTTGCAAACAGGTGTGTCTACATTGACCTTTTCTGATGAAGGGTCTAGGCCTGAAACGTCAGCCTTCCTGCTCGTATGATGCTGCTTGGTCTGCTGTGCTCATCCAGCTCTACACCTTGTTGTCTGCGTTGCCTGTTGTTATTTCAGTTTCTCATTGTGGCAGGAGCTGTGTCAGTGTTGAAGATTAGATGAGTGTATTGAAAGAACTATTTGACATGGTATGGGAACAAAGTGTATGATTAGAATTTTGTTTGCGTTGAGGCACCTTGTTGCAGTCATTTGCTCTGTTTCTGTGTTCTATGTTCTGCATATTTCTAGTCTCCAAGTGCAAAATGACAAAGGGGTCATTCCACTAGCACCTTTTTTTTGTTTTAAATCTGCCAAATAAATGCCGTTTGCCTGCTACTATATGCATATTAGTTGGATCTTCAGGTAAGCATCCTTCAAAGCGGCCTTTGAGAATCACCGAGCAACGCTACGTGACCCTACCACACTTCTGTATTTGTAAAATCTTCCTTACTATCCTATTTCAACACTAGCACCTTGATAAATTGTTATGATCTCTTTTTACCTTAATTAGTTTGTACAGTTTTGGATTACTTATTACTTTGGTTAGACCCTTGGCATATGACTCTTACCCCTATTATGTCAGTCCAGACATTTGGTTTGTCTCCTGCACCACCTTATTTTAAATGTTTTTGTAATTATCTCTCTGCCTTGTTTTAATTGGATCATAAGTCATCCCTTCTCTTGTTAGTCAGCTGTTGACACTTTACTCACACTGCCTAACACTTTTGATCACCTGCAGAGACCTATTATTCGGCCTGTTGACACTCCACTCAACAATTTGTATGATCTTTTGATCTCTCTGCCTATAAATTCTGTCTGTGTGCTTCTCTCTCACTTTACCTGACGAAGGCGGAACACTCAAAGCTTGAGTTCAAATAAACCTGTTGGACTGTAACCTGGTGTTGGTCTGACTTCTGACCTTGTTCACCCCAGTCCAACACCAGGACCTCCACATCATGTACATCAGTTTAACATGCTTCACCTTGTTAAAGAAAGTCTCATCTAATAGACTTTGCCCAGTCTGTAGATCAT
>NC_063345.1:14120333-14149551 GCF_021869965.1 Rhincodon typus | reverse complement strand
GTTAAAGAAAGTCTCATCTAATAGACTTTGCCCAGTCTGTAGATCATAATTGGAATGTGGTTAAGAGGTAATCTGGAGAGCTAGTGTTGAAGGATTTCATCGTGGTTACTGACAGTACCTTGCCTTGGGCAATTTGCTTATTTCACACTTTTGAATGTGCCTTGATTTCAGGGGAAACTGGTCTTGGAAAGTCCACGTTAATGGACACCCTGTTCAACACCAGGTTCGAAGGTGACCCAGCAGCTCACAATCAGCCAGGAGTCCACATAAAGTCCAACAACTATGAACTACAAGAAAGTAATGTTCGCCTGAAGCTGTCCATCGTAAACAGTGTGGGATTTGGAGACCAAATTAACAAGGAAGAAAGGTCAGAGACAACTTTCACACATAATTGTAATTTCTGTGCCGTGATCTGCTTAATGGAATCTTTGTCTACATTGCCTGTTGTTATTTCAGTTCCTCGTTGTGGCAGGAGCTGAGTCAGTGTTGAAGATTAGATAAGTGTATTGAAAGAACTATTTGACAGGGTATGAAGTGCAAGTCCCACTTCAAGACCACAAACCCTTAGCTTAGGCTGAAAGAGAGTGTAGTACTGTGGGACTGCTGAATTGTCAGAAGGGTTTTGAATGTGAGTTCAAGTGAGAGTCTGTTCTGGTAGACTTAAAAGGTCAGTGTTAGTTTACATATTGGGCTAGTGGGGTTGATCTCAAAATGTGCAGATAATAAAATCAAGTGTAGTCAATAATTCAAAGAACTGAATGTGGATAAAATATTGAAATGAGATGAAAACTGTTGGTTTGAATTCTGTGTCAATAAATGGGAGAAGTTACATTTTAGAAAATAGAACAGGAGTGAAGATTGTTCCGTGAGTAAGTTGAGATTTAGAATTCAGATTCATGTGAAGCACCTGAAATGATGAACAAACTGATGAAATAGTGAATTTTATGATGAGGGATATAATGATGAATCTATGTGAAACCTTAACAAGTCCACAGTTACTGAATTGTGGACGTTTTAGGTTCATATTATGGGACGATTTGAAAGGGTCCAGTGCAGATTCTCTGCAATACTACCTAGGCAGAGGAGCATAACTATGTGGAAATACTACTTTTTTAAAAAAAAATCAATAGTTTTCATTAGATAGGGCAGAATAAGGAGGTGGTTTGATACAGTTGTTTGAAATGCAAAAGGGGAGGTAGAAATTTCTTAATTTACTCCTGGGATGTTGGTATCGCTGGCTAGGCCAATGTTTACTTGCAATCCCTAATTGCCCAGAGGGCAGTTAGGAGTCAACTATATTGTTGTGACTCCAGACTTGCATGTAGGCCAGGCCAGGTAAAGATCAAAGTTTCCTTCCCTAAAAGACATGAATGAACTAAATGTGTTTTTCAGACAATTGACAGTGGTTTTGTGATTATCATTGGACTCTCTTTTAATTCCAGTTTATTTTATTGAATCCAAATTTCACCATCTGCCATGGTGGGATTTGAATCTAGTCACCAGAACATTACCATCTGGGTAGGTAGTTTAGCAATAATACCACTAGGCCATTACTGACAACTAAAGTGCTTGAAAGTGGGTTAAGATGTCCCAAGGAGACACAAGGTAGCAAACAAAAACAAGCTCTTCAAAATATGTTGTTGTCCCTTCAGTGATACTGGATTAAAATCCTGGAATTCTCTGATGCCGTTGTGGTCTACCTGCAGCAAATGGACTACAGCAGTTCAAGAAAGCTGTTCACCACCTCAAGGACAACTAGGGTTGAGCAATAAATGCTGGTCAAGGCAGTGATGCCCACTTCCACTGTTTTTTAAACAAAAACGGGATTAATCTCCATACAGACCCCAGTCAATGCTTAGTTCATCGCATCCAGGCAACAATGAGGATGGTGCAAGTAGGGCAGATTCCTGATCCTTACAAGTGTTTGCTAACCAACAAAGCCAAATTGTAAAACTGGTCACATTCACTGAATGGGTTAAAATATTATGTTGTGATGGAAACAGATGATGCAGTTTTAATTTACAACATGGTTGAGTTCAATTAAGCATTTTGACAGGCTTGCCAAATTTAAGTTGAATACCGGCACATGGTAATTCAATTTTACAGTGCTTAACTCTATCGAGATACCCAAGGGCTCATCGTTTCCCAAATTGCTTTGCAAGATCAGTGCGGTTTTTTTTCATATTGATGGTAATTAGCAGAAGAAGCCAAGTTACACATTTAAAATGAGACCTGAGAGTGATGGAGATCCCATTGCAGCTGTGACTAAGCAATATCGTGAATTATTGAAACTAAGTGATTGTTAGAATATTTGCGGCCAGTGCTCAGCTCTTGATCTGGAGCCTGCATAACATCTTGGTCCTACAGTTTTAATTCTTCAGTGTTAGACTCCTCGCTGCCAAATGGAGATCTGCTTAGAAAGGGCAAATAGAACAATGAGATCAAAAAGGCAAGTTTAAAGGAATAAATTATGGTAGAAGATTGGACAATCTGACACTTACCGTCCACGATGTAATGATAGCTTGGTGCTGATGTTACTGGCCCACCAGTCCAGAGACCTGGCCTGGGAATAAGAGAGAGAGATGGAATGATCAAATACACCAAGGCAACTCATCAGTAAACAAGGCCATAAAACTGTCAGATTGATGTGCTTGGTTCCAAAAAAGAGTCAGACTGGGCTCAAAGCGCTAACACTCTTTGTCTCCACAGATGCAGTCAGAGCTGCTGAGCTTCTCCAGCACTTTGTTTTTATTTTAGATTGTCACAATAGTCTAGCTGACTGATTCTACTGCCAGTCAGAGTCATCCAGCGCAGAAAAGGCCCTTCAGCTCATTGAGTCAGCACTGACAATAACTACCACTAAAGGTGCGTTAATCCCACTTACCTACACACAAAATTTTATGATATTTCAAGTGCTTATCCAAATAGTTTTAAAAATATTTAGGTTGCCAAAACATTTTTATTCTGGGACCAAAGTATTCCTGGCTATGCCAGCATTCATAACTTCTCCCTGGACAATCAGAGAAGAGCAAAGAGTTGTCTGTGTAGCTGTGGGTCTTGAGGCACATGTAGGCCAGACTAGGTAAAGATGACATATTTCCTTTTGTGACAGGAGACAGTGGTTGCATGGTTGGCTGGCCTTTTAGTCCAGGATTTTACTGAATTCAAACTTCACGATCTGCTAAAGTTAGGTTGGAACATGTCACCAGAACATTAGCCTGGGTTCTAGATTACAAGTGATGTAGCTATTACACCAGCACCCCTTCACCCCCAACATTTCTGTGCTTATGTTCATGATTCCACATGGGGCTCTTGGTGCCATCTTTGGAGGGAAACCTGCCACCTTTACTAGGTCTGATCTACGTGACTCCAGTCCTGCACCAACATGATTGAGTCGAACTTACCTCTGAAGAACATAATTGCATTGACCGCCTACAAACTGGGGAGGCAATGGCCTAGCGGTATTATCGCTGGACTGTTAACTAGAGACCAAGATAAAGTTCTGGTTTCAAATCTCGCCATGGCAGATGGTAGAAATTGAATTTAATAAATATCTGGAATTCGGAATCTAGTGATGACCATGAATCCGTTGCCCATTGTCAGGAAGAACCCATCTGGTTCACTAATATCCTATAGGGAAGGAAACAGCCGTCCTTACCTGCTCTGGCCTACGTGTAATTCCAGATCCACAGCAATGTGGTTGACTCTTAACTGTCCTCTGGGCAATCACAGATGGGCAATAAATGCTGCCTAAAGGTGACGTCTTCATCCAAAAATAATCATTGTGGGAGTACCTTCATTACACAGACTGCTGTGGTTCTGGAAGCTCCACCTTCCTAAGGTCAAGTAGGAGTGGGGCAATAAGTGCCAGTACAGCTAGCGACAGCCCATATCTACAGAATTTCCCTTTTTTAAAAGGGAAAGTTCAGTGAAGTATATAAAATGAGAAATAGTACGGGAAGGAAATGCCAGATTATTACTGTAGAGTAACTAGAGAATAAAAACAATGCAATAGTAAATTTAGAACACACTATCAGCTTGTTCAGTTATACTTGGTGTATAACATGTTTAACATAATTTACCAGACACATTAATGAAGGTGACGACATTAGAGCAATTTCCAGTACAATTGGGTATTGTGAGAGTTGTAGAATCATAGAGGCCGTTCGGCCTGTTGAGCCTGTACCACCAAAACAATGCTAAATCTACAGTAGTCCTACTTTCGCAGCACCTGGCCCCATAGCCTTGAACATTGTGACCTTTTGACTGCTGGAGGGCTGGAGAAGTGAACTTGCTTACGTCTGATGGTCTCTTCCAATCAAAGGTTTCCTTGCGCATCACATGACAAAATCTTGTCAAGAGCGTGAGAAAGTCCAGAGCAATCATCTGTCCCTCGCTCCAGGAAAGCGGGCTCAATTCCTCGCTGATAATTGAGTTGCTTTTGGCAGCCTGGAGTATGGATCCTTTGGGAATGCTCGAATTAAATTGTGCCCACCTCGGTCTCCATCATGAAGGAGCCTTGAAAGGAAATGGAATGCTGGCCTATATGTTCCTGACTTGTGCCAGTCCAACTCTCTTGTTGACTGAAACATGACAGAGAGGAGGTAGCCCTCATGCAGCCTCCACCCCTTCTGGTACGCCACTGTTTACTGCCTTTCTGTTGGGTCCATCTGTTTCTTGTAAGTCAGCAGCTAATGGAATTGTCCCCTTTTTGTGCTCTATCTGAATGAAAGCAAGTTTAAAACTTGTAACCTCTTGTTCTGCAGCTACAAGTCTATCGTAGAGTTTATAGATGCTCAATTTGAGGCCTACCTGCAGGAAGAGCTGAAGATCAAGCGCACGCTGCACAACTACCACGACAGCCGGATCCATGTGTGCCTGTACTTCATCGCCCCCACTGGCCACTCTTTAAAGTCTCTCGATTTGGTGACCATGAAAAAATTGGACAGCAAGGTGAGGGGGAGTAATCTCGTCATGTTTGCAGTATAACATACCACAGACCTATAATGACATAATACCAGAATGGTTGCAGCTGTAGTGTCTGGACTAACCTTTTTTTTGTTTTGAAGAAGAGTGTATCAGTTGCAATTCTCCAGTATTCTGGCATTAGCCCTGAGTCAAAGGAAGGTTGTAAAACCAAGCCAGCAGTTCTGCAATTTCCACACTCTGTCCCTTCGCAATCATTTCCATCACCAGAAGCTAATAGTGCAATTGCATTCCCAAGTCTTCAATCTATTCCGATGATTGGTCCAAATATCTCACTCTGCAAATATGTTACGTGTGGGATATGAATGCAAGTTCTGCCTGATTGTCTTTTGTCCCAACACCTGGATTTAACTCTTGTTCCCTTTGAATAATTTTCTTGATAATCTAAAGACTCTCTCTCTCTCTGAGAACCAGCCCCCTCCTGATGCTATTTCAGTCATGCTCAATCTTTTTAGACCATTAGATTCCATGCAAACAGCAGGTTATAAATAGTGATGTTGGATACAATGCATTCTACCAAAATGCCAGAGACCCTAGCAAGTTAAGCTGAGACTTGACTTTGCACTTGCCCCTCAATCCTCTTTAGGGGAAACGGTGGTGTAGAGGTAGCGTCACCGCCCAGTAATTCAGAACCCCAGGCTCATGTTCTGGGAATATGGATTCAAATCCCAACCATGGTGGATAATGAAATTTCCATTTGATTTAAACAAAACTAAATTAAGAGAATACCTAATGCTGACCATGTCAAAACCCATCTGGTTCACTAATGTTCTTTAGGGAAGGATATCCAACACCCTGGTCTGGCCTATATGTAATTTCAGATCCACAGCAATGTGGTTGACTTTTAACTGCCCTCTGAAGTGAAGTGAAGTCAAGTCAAGTCAGTTAGGAAAGAGCAATAAATGCTTGCCTGGCCAATGATGCTCCAATCCTGTGAACCAATATTTTAAAACAAAAAGCAACTTGTGGATTTGATCACTACACCAGGACTTAGTGCGACAGTTATGATCATATGGTCTGGCAGCATCTGTGAAGGAGAAAACAGAGTTAATGTTTCTGGTCTGGTGAACTGGTTCTGAGGAAGAGTCACTGGACCTGAAATGTTAACTCTGTTTCTCCTTCACAGGTGCTGCCAGACCTGCTGAGCCTTTCTAGCAACTTTGTTTTTGTTCCTGATTTACATCATCCGCAGTTCTTTTGGGTTTTTTTTAAAGCCTTGATCGTATGCTTAATTGAACTATGACGCTGCTTAAGTAACAAAGGCCCTGACTACTATTCAAACCAATCTGCCCTTTCTGAGCAACTGGATGCTTTATTCCCTTTTTCCTCTGCCCATATCCAAAATGATCAGTCGGCTGACCTGCTCTTGTACATTTTGGGGATTGGTGGTTAAGTTGTGTTGGTGGAGATCTTGGATAAAGTTCCATTGGGGCGTGTTGCCTATTGAGAAAGAGGCTCAAAGACAAGATTAAATAAGAAAAATCTGGGTGGGGAGAGATGACTCCTATGCCTGACAGTTTATCATTCATGTTACTTAGAAAATGTTTGAAGTCATACTAGTGCTTCCTGTTTGCTCCACTTTGTTCGTTAGGCTGATGGTCAATAATCTACATTCCACACGGATGTGCAAACAATAGCAATTTGATTTATATCCTGATTTCTCACTTCTTTCCTCTTGGAGTTATTTTGCCTTTCCAAAGAATGTGAGTGTCTGTTGTAATGTAAAAGATCACAAGCTGATTAACCAGACTGTTTAGAATGTGGAAATGAAAGCCAATTAAAGCTGGCCTGTACTGTTGACTTTAAACTCTTAACCTCATTATTTTGCCTTGAATCTGCTGTTGTGAAATCCATAGAATCCCTTTTTTTTCCCTTTTTCCAAAATTAGATGTTTGTTTTTGAGGTGATGTATAGGGAATGGAATACCACGGATAATTCCATGCATCCAGCAAATTGTCACTGTCACACAGGGAATGCAGGTTAGACAGCTTAGGGCTGTGAGCTTGGTGTCCCATCTCTTCGACCGGTACTTCCTGGAAGTGTAAGATTGCACAAACACTCCCAACGATTCCAGCTTTTACTTTACACCCACAATCAGCAGTAAGCATGTCCTCAAATATATAGGGTCATACCTAGCTCCTACTTTGAGACTTGTTTGACACTGCTTGCAATATTAGCCCACTTTTTCTCTGTTCCTTGGAGTGAATGTGTTTTCTGGCTCAGTGTGGAGTTGTAGCTTTTGCTGGTTTGGCTGGATGCAGAACAGTTTCTCTCCGCTGTTTTAGGAGACAATTCTACCCAAAGAACTAAAACTGGAAATTTTTATTTTGAAAATTAGTTTATTCAGATGAGTCCGGTTGTATCTTACCAACTGGACTATTGGAAATTGTTTTGGCACAGGAAGGTGTTGGGGAACTTTTTTTGTCAGACTCTCTGCCTGCTATTGAGCAGTAGATAACAAATTACCATTTCCATTAGCATTGAAGCAGGATCAGGCTGCCAACTTCATTTTCCTAACCACCAGGGCCTGGGGGCCAGCCTTGGAGGTGACACACCAGAGCCGATTTTATCTTGTTCGTTTGGAGGCCGATGTTATCTCAGACGTGAGCAATCTCGCTTTGGAGCGTCGTCAAAAACAAACATCTAATTTTGGAAAAAGGGAAAAAAAAAGGGATTCTATGGATTTCACAACAGCAGATTCAAGGCAAAATAATGAGGTTAAGAGTTTAAAGTCAACGGTACAGGCCAGCTTTAATTGGCTTTCATTTCCACATTCTAAACAGTCTGGTTAATGTCATACTAGTGACCAGGTTGTTTTTATCTCCTGCTGAGATAACAGGAATGAGAGTTTGACCTGTTTGAGGAATGCAAGCCTAAATCAAACGTTTAGTAGCTTCATCCAGAACTTTTTTTGCTTTTGCTCATTTTATTTAATCTGCCCACAGTAATCATTAACTGGTTAGTTATCAATGGACCTCTTAAGAGCATCATTCATAGGTGGACATGGCCTGTGTAAAATGTGTAATGCATAAGTCCTCCCAACTTTGGACTCTGTCTGTAGACAATTACATTCCTACTCTTCCCTCCTGCCTCATCCAGAACTAAGTCATAAGATTCTTCTTTGTTGGGTTAGGAAGAGCTTTTCAACTGTTCCCACACTTTGTACTGTTGTTCTGCTCTTTCGGTCTTGAACTGTGCAGAATTCCCTCTTTTCTTTCGGCTGCTCAGTGGCCTATAATACAAATTAAGAATTCTACTTTTAAACGACCTGCAAACACTTGCCTTCATTACTCAGTCCTTTGAATACAGGAGTTGGAAAGTCATGTTGAGGTTGTATAGGACATTGGTGCAGCCTCTTCTGGAGTACTATGTCCGGTTCTGGTCGTCCAGTTATAGGAAGGATATTATTAAGCTGGAGAGCGTTCAGAAGAGATTTACCAGGATGTTACCAGGTATGAAAGATTTGAGTTATAAAGGGTGGATAAGCTGGGAATTTGTTCACTGGAGCATAGGAGGTTGAGAGGCGACCTCATAGAAGTTTATAAAATAACAAGAGGTATAGATAGAGTTAATGGTAGTTGTCTTTTCCCAAGGATGGGGATTTTCAAGATGAAGGGGTGCATTTTTAAGGTGAGAGGAGAGCAATTTGAAAAAAAGACGAGAGGCGAACTTTTTACACACAGGGTGGTTAGTGTGTGGAATGAACTTCCAGAGGAAGTGGTGGATGCGGGTACAACGTTCAAAATCCATTTGGATAAGTACATGAATAAGAAATGTTTGGAGGGATATGGGCCAGGAACATGATGGTGAGACTAGTTTAGTTTGGGATTATGATTGGCATGGACTGGTTGGGACCGAAAGGTCTGTTTCCATGTTGTATGACTCTATTTCCATAGATTCTGGATTAGCACAGCCCCCAGGTGATCCTTAATTAAAAGCAAAGTGCAGTGGTTACTGGAGCGACTTGAAATAAAACCAAGTGCTGGAAAAATTCAGTGGAGCTGACAGCATGTGTGGAGAGTGGAGCAGAGTTTTAAGCCCAATGACTCCTCGAAACGAAAGAGTCCTAATTGATTTGAAATATTAACTTTGTTTCTATCTCCACAAATACTGCCAGATCTGCTGAGTTTCTCCAGCAGTCTGTTTATGTTTTGACTCCAGGTGACCCTGACATTCTATTGTGGTGGTTGATTCTTTTCTAAGTGCTACCTCACCCTCTTTCCTTTCTCTCATTGCCTGACAAATTATAACTGGGAAAGTTCAGCTCCCAGTGTGTAACAAACTGCCATGGAAACCCAAGCACCTAACTCCTTTCATTTATGGTACTGTTTGCCTTGTGTACATCTAACTTAAAGTAGTTGCCTCGTGTAAACCTATCTTCCGTATAAAATGTGTAAACCCATCCTTTCTGCCATGTCTTCAGGTCAACATCGTCCCAATCATTGCTAAAGCAGATTCCATCTCCAAGAATGAACTCCAGAAATTCAAGATCAAGATAATGAGTGAATTGGTGAGCAATGGAGTGCAGATTTATCAGTTCCCAACAGATGATGAGACAGTGGCAGAGATCAATGGAACGATGAATGTGAGTTTTCTGGAATGCTTTTTTTTTTAAATTTAAGACAGAACCAGAAATTGTCATCTGCCAATTTAATGCATTTGTACTATGGCTATAAGGTGTCTATTGAACACAGCGCGTACTCTAGCCCATAGGAAGAGGATCATTAGAATAGAAGTTGCTGTTCAAGTGAAAATTTGGCAAGGGACATATAAACTGGCATGCACCCAATCTAGCGCACTGCATTGTTTGACAAATTGTGGTAAAAGTTTGGCAGGCTTACTGCATGAAAAAGTGATTTTGCAGCCAACATCTTGTATAAGAATTGTCTAAGACCAAAACTGGGCAGAATTCCGAACGTGTATTACAAATGCTGTGAATTATTGCTTATGTTATGTTGCTGGCTTTCAATTTGTTTTAACTTGTGGCGTCAGAGATTGTGGCGAAGTTGGACATGTAGTGCGTCTTTAGTAACTTGAAAATGTCAGAGTCAGACATTTAGCATGGGGCTGGAATTGCTCACAAGACAAGAAAGGTCATGGCATATTTCCCGTCCTGGTAGACAGTAAGCCATGCAGGTTTTTAAGACATAAAAGCAAATGCTGCAGATACTGGAAGTGTGAAATTTAATGAAATGTGGAAAATTTGGAAATTATTCAACAGCCCAGGCGGCATCTACGGAGGGAGAAACAGAAATTTAAGTTTTCAGTCTGATGAACTTTTATCAGAACCTCTTTCCACAAGATGCTGCAACAAACTGCTGCACATTTCTGGCATATTCTGAATTTGCTTCACAATTGATGACCTTTTTTTTTTCTGGTTCCAAGTTTCATGTTTATCGTCTTTATCGTCTTTATCGTCTTTATCGTCTTTATCGTCTTCATCGTCTTCATTAATTTAAAAGTCTCAACTTGCCACGCTGGGACCTCCTGGGTTTCTCTTTTTTTTCTATTCATTTGTGGGATGGGGGCGTCGCTGGCTGGCCAGCATTTCTTGCCTATCCCTAGTTGCCCTTGACAAGGTGATGGTGAGCTGCCTTCTTGAACCGCTGCAGTCCTCCTGCTGTGGGTTGACCCACAATGCTATTAGGGAGGGAATTCCAGGATTTTGACCCAGAGACAGTGAAGGAACTTGTACCCCTTAATCCATACAGTTATTCAATTATCCGCTGCTTATTATGATCTGCAACCTCATAGCCCAACATATTCCTCCACTCAACCATTACCATCAACCCAAGGGAGCAGGAGGGCATGCCAGGAGCAGCACCAGGGTTGCCTACAAATGAGGTGTCATCCTGGTGAAGCTACCAAACAAGACTACTTGCGTACCAAACAGCATAAGCAGGAAGTGATAGACAGAGCTAAGCAATTGCATATCCAAAGGATCAGATCTAAGCTCTCCATTCCCTCCACATCCAGTCGTGAATGTTGGTGGGCAATTAAACAACTTGCCTCTATCAGGGGAGGAGGCTTCACAAATATCCCCATCCTCAATGAAGGGTGAGCCCAGTACCTCAGTGCAGAAAACAAGGCTGAAGGATTCGCAGCAGTATTCAGTTAGAAGTGCTAAGTGGATAATCTATCTCGGTCTCCTCAAGTGGTCTTCAGCATCACAGATACCAATCTTCAGCCAAATCAATTCACTCCACATGATATCAGGAAACAGTCAGAGGCACAGGATACAACAAAGGCTTATGGGCCCTGACAACATTCTAGCGATAGTACTGAAGACTTGTGCTCCAGAACTTGCTGCTCCCCTACCACCTCTCCGGTTACAACACTGGCGACTATCCAACAATATGGAAAATTGCCCAAGTATGTCCTGTACACACAAAATGCAGGACAGATCAAACCTGGCCAGTTAGCACCCCAACAATCTACTCTCAATCATCAGCAAAGTGAGGGAAGGTGTTACCAACAGTGCTATCAGCAGCACCTGCTCAGTGATGCCCAGTTTGGGTTCTGCCAGGACCACTCAGCTCCTGACTTCATTACAGCCTTGGTTCACACATGGACAAAAGAGCTGAATTCCAGAGGTGAGGTGAGAGTGACAGCCCTTGATATGAAGGCTACATTTGACTTGGTGGCTTTACAGAGCCCCACCAAAAGTGGATTCAGTGGGTATCAGGGGGCAAGCTCTCACTGGTTGGAGTCATACCTTACACATAGGAAGATGGTTGAAGTTGTTGGAGATCAGTCATCTCAGCTCCAGGACATCTCTGCAGGAGTTCCTGAGGGTAGTATCCTAAGCTATCTTCAGCTGCTTCATCAGTGACCTTTTTTCCATCATAAGGTCAGAAGGGGGATGTTGACCAATGAGTATGCAATCAACATTCAGCACTATTCACAACTTCTCAGATAATGAAGCTATCCATGTTCAAATGCAACAAGATCTGGACAATATCTAGGCTTGGGCTGACAAATGGCTGGTAACATTTGCACCACAAAAATGCCAGGCAATGGCCACCTCCAATAAGAAGTGATCTGACCACTGCCCCTTGACATTCAATGGTGTTAACATCACTTAGTTCCCCAATAGCAACATCCTGAGGACTACCATTGACCAGAAACTCAACTAGACTCACAACATAACTATCCGAGACAAGACAATTTGTTGGATTGGCACCACAACCTCTCCCTCTACTATTGAAGCTCAGTAGCAGCAGTGTGTACTACCTACAAGGTACACCTGACAAAATTCGCCACAAAATCACAGCCTTCCAAACCCACAGCCACTTCCAGCTTGAAGGACAATGGCAGTAGCTACATGAGGGTAGTAGGATCTGCAAGTTCCTCTCCAAGCCACTCACCATCCTCACTTAGAAATATCACTGTTCCTTCATCGTCATTGGATCAAAATCCAAGAATTCCCTCCCTAAGGGCATTGTGGATCAACTTGCGTGGACAGCAGCGATTGAAGAAGGCAGCTCACCACCACTACCACCTCAAGGGCACCTAGGGCTTGCTATAAATTCTGGCCCAGCCAGTGTTGCCCACATCCTGCGAATGAATAAAACAAGATTGCCCTGAGCTCTATACTTCAGATAAACATTTAAAAATGCAGACCAAGAGCAGAGGTTGGGCACGTAACCTGTTATGCTGCCAAATTATTGCTCTGACATCTTTTTCACAGGCCATTGTCGCTCTTTTTGATCTCAGACATTTCTTCACCTCTGTCCATTATTCCACACAGTGGACTGTATCTGAGACTTTTTGGAGCTGTATGACCCAGGTTCTTGACAATGAATATTTTTTCTCTCTGGACCATTGTCCTTTGACTCAGTAAAATTGTTCACCTGCCTTGTGCACGACCTAAAGTCCAGTAACTTGCGATTCCCCACAATGTTACAAAATTTACATGGCTGACAGAATTCTGATTGTTTCATAAGCGTTTCACGTTTGTTTGTTTAAGTTACAAGGTTTGCTCTTAATGGATAAAAATGTTGGTAGGAACACAGGAGAAACCTAGCAGGTCTGGCAGAAGCTCTGAAGAAGAGTCCTATCAGACTGAAAACTTTAAATCTGTTTCTCTCTCCACTGATGCTGCTAGACCTGAGGTTTCTCCAGCATTTTCTGTGTTTCAGATTTCCAGCATCCACAATATCCTGCATTTATTTTGAGGACAAAATGCTGTTTTTTTTGAACAGAAAATTGCAGCTAAAATGACATTTCTACAGGAAAGTCTCTTATTTAAACCATTGGGTTCAATTCTTCTGTGTTAACTTCCGGAACAGAACTGCATAATAGCACTTAATCTGCTGGGGCTATTAGTGAACATACTGGTATGTGGTAAGAAGTTATTGACAGGTAAAGGGTAAAGGTGCCATAATCCTACCAGACCTTAGGGCTGCTTTCTCCTTAGAGCAAGCGAGAGAAACTGCTGGTAACGGTTTAACCTGAGAGTCATCATGGCTCAAGCGAAGTTGAGGGGAGTCCTTCATGTAACTTCAGCTGGTGTGGAAATTGAACCCATGCAGTTGGCGTCACTCTGCATCACAAACCGGCCATCTGGCCAACTGAGCTAATCGACTCTGTCTTTGACAGCAGAGGAGTGGAAATCACTGCCAACTGTTGGATAAATGCTTATAGATACCACTGCCTGCTGTTTGCATAACCTGCCATTCAAAAGCAATACTCAGCTGTTAATTTAACCATCCACAGCCAGCAGGCTGAGGTGCCACCTCTGAAGCCATATCATCCAGGTCAGCGGCTTGTGCTTTGGGCATGGCGATGGGTAAAAGTAAATATGTGGCCATTGTAAAAACCACAGCTTCTTTTGGAGTGACCCATGAAGCAATAATAACTCCTAGCATTAAGATCAGGGAGAACCATAGATCAATAGCCCAGCAATTTTCTGGATGCCGTCTTTCTGCATATTTCAGGGACTTCGGTTTTCTGCCTGAGGTAAATCCAGTGTTTGCTCCTCATTGTTACCGCATTGGCAGTTGTGCACATGTTCGAGTTATGCAGTACAGTCTGTTCCGATATAACGCGATAGTTCCATTCTTGTGCGATCTCGCTTTAAGAAAATCGCACAATAACCGTGACATTTAAAGTGATGGGCACAGAATGTGTTATAGCCAATACAGGTAGGGAATGTTTGTGTTCTAGAAATAGCCTCCTATAATTCTTCAATCACATTAACACCAATTTGTGTTGAAGAAACATGTATTATATCAGACCCGACTGTACGCCAGCTGCGTGTTTTGCCCCAGGCCTTTGCAATTTGAACTGCAATCTTAATCTACCTTCTCCCTGCTTTGCATTTAAGAGTGGTGTTCATACCCCAATTCTCCAACCCACCCTCCCAGACACTGTGTATCTGTTACATTGCACATTAACTTTCCAATGTGATATTAAGAGAATGTAATATTTGCAACGTCGGTAGAGACTCCAATTGTTGTACATGATGCTTCTCCTTTTTGTTTCTCTTTTTAAGCTCTTTCTGTCTCTCTCTCATTCTGTCTCTTTCCTCTCTCTCCCCTCCAACCCACCCCTTCCCCCTCCATACAGTTTTCATATTCTGTTTGCCATCTCCATATCTTCATTGATGGTGACGCATGCTATGATTATTTAGAGAGGAACTTCTTGTATGGGAAAGATCTAATAAGGAAGCCCAAATCTGCTGCCATTTTAATTCCCTGTTTTGTGCCTGTTGTGTTTACTTTGTTTATGAACACTGACATTTCATTGGTGTACGAAGGATCACAGCTCTTCTTCGTCTGAAAGCACAGTGCATGACACTCCCTACTGTCACTGCAAAATCAGTCAAATGTGCCCTCGAGTGACAGAGTTGATGTGCGTGCCTGATGTTGGAGCTGGGCTCTAACCTTCATAATTGGGTGATTGTGTTCTTTACAATACCACATCAACGATGTGAGAATAATGCACTGTGCAAACTGGGTGCTGTGACTGCAGGATAAGGTGGTCACTATTATTGTTTAATTTCAGATTTTTTAAATTAGTTGTGTGCTGCAATTGTGAGGACTTGTGATTTTAAACCTTTAACATTGTGATACATCCACGTAAAACATCTCCAATGTAACAACAGCAATATTCCTACTTTGTGATTGTCCCATTCTGATAATTCCCTCATGCTTAATAACCACAAATCTTTGAAACAGGCTGGACAAGCTCTTTGTTCTTTTATTCATTCACTGGATGTGAGCATCATTGGCAGAACCTGCATTTGTTGCCCGTCCCCTATTTGTCCTTGAGTGTGCGGTGAGCCGTGTGGGATCCTTGATTTTATAAGCAGAAATATACAGTACAAAAACAAGGAAGTTATTCTAAATCTTTATCAAAAAATTGATTTGGCCTCTGTTGGAGTTTCGTCCACTTCTGGGCAGCACAAATGTGGGAAAAATACCATAGGAATCTTTATCAAAACCAGACCAGCAATGAAGGTCATCAGTTACTTGGAGCGAATACAGAATTGAAATTGCTCTGTTTTAAGGGCAAAAGGTCATTGTGAGCATGTCCATTAAATCTCCCAGTGATGAGGGATTTCAGTAGAGTAGGTGAGAAGAAGTTTCCATTGGCAGGAGAGTCAGTAACAAGGGTGAGATAAGAATTCTTTAATTCTGCAACATCTAATCTGGAAGGTACTGTCTGAAAGTGAAGGTGAAACAGATTCAAAAACCACTTCCAAAAGGAATTGGGTGCATATTAAAAAGGGAAAAATTGCAGGGCATTGAGGAAAAAGTGGGGCAGTGGGACTAATTGGATAACTCTTTTAAGCTTATTATGTAATATTGAAGCCTTCTATGTGAGTCCCACTACTCCACAGTCACAACATCAATTCAGTTGTTTCGCTCGGTTCCTGATATAGTCAATCATATGCTTTCTCTACATTAGACATAGAATATACAGATCCTTCAACCGAGTTTCTTTGGTTAGACACAGACTATTGTTTTATTATAAAAACCAAACTTATTCCACAAAGAAGCAGACTATTTTTAACGTGAAAATACTACACCGGCACATGCGCACAGAGGGGTAAAGGGGAAAATTGATTTCTTTCGGCAGGGATTTATTTTGGGGGCAAAACACTTTTTTTTTTTTTGGCCATTAATGATTCTTTCTTGAAGAAAAAAGAAAATATGTCATAGAATCCCTACAGTGTGGAAACAGGCCCTTCAGCCCAACAAGTCCAAACCGACCATCAGAGCACCCCCCCTGACCCATCCCGCTAATCTACACATCCCTGAACACTACAGGCAATATTTAGCATGGCCAATCCACCTAGCCTGCACATCTTTGGGCTGTGGGAGGAAACTGGAGCGCCCGGAGGAAACCCACGCAGCCACAGGGAGAATGTGCAAACTCCACACGCAGTCGCCTGAGGCTGGAATCAAACCCAGGTCCCTGGCGCAGTGAGGCAGCAGTGCTAACCACTGAGCCACTGTGCTGCCCTATCGTGTAGAATGTTCCGATGGCTGTCAGTCTGGTGCTCTGGCATATGTAGGTAGGTCACTAAACATATGCAGTTATCTCTGGGGTGAACTTCCCCAAAACAGTATAAATAGATCCTCCAGACACTCTTCAAGAGGCCAGAAATAACAGGGTGTAGAGCTGGATGAACACAGCAGGCCGAGCAGGAAAGCTGAAGTTTCGGGCCTAGACCCTTCATCAGAAATCTTCAAGAGGCCAGTCAGGTTTCATGATGGATTCACAGTAAGGCTGCACCAGAAAGGCAGAGTTGAGCTCAGCAATGTGTTCATCAGATTTGTATATTTTTTAAAAAAAAATACACTGATATCGCTGGCTGAACCTACATTTTATTGCATGTCCTTGATTGCCCTGGGGAAGATAGTGGTGAACTGTCTTTTTGAACTGCTGTAGTCCATGTGCTGTAGGTAGATTCACAATGCTGTTAGGGAGGGAATTCCTAGATTTTGACCCAGCAGCACTGAAGGAGCAGCAGTCCATATGGTGAGTGGCTTGGAGGGGAACTTGCAGGTGATGGTGTTCCATGTATTTGCTGCCCTTATCCTTCTAGGTGGAAGTGGCCCTGGATTTGGAAGGTTTTGCTTGAGGATCTTGGGTGAATTTCTGCAGTGCATCATGTAGGTAGTACACACTGCTGCTACTGAGCATTAGTGAAAGGAATGCATATTTCCCCAACTGAAAACAAACAGTCTACACTGCCTGCAAAACACCGTTGAAACAGAGCAGTCATTAAAACCCAGTAAGGTGACCTCCAGCATTTAGCTGGAGCCATGTGATTTCCCAGAACTGTCTATTTAATAATGTCCCATGTGTCCTTTCATTGATCGTTTGGGTACCTTCACCCAACTTGAAATAAATGAAGGTTTCCCTGCAATTTTTCAAAATGCCAGTCCTCAAAAATATTAAGTATGAAGCCTTCATAGAATTGTTTATAATACAGATTCTCTTGTTATCTGTGCAGTTAACACACTGTTATTGAATTATGTATTTCAGGCGCACTTACCATTTGCTGTAGTTGGAAGCACAGAGGAAATAAAGATTGGGAACAAGATGATGAAGGCACGCCAATACCCCTGGGGCACTGTCCAGGGTAAGCTGGTTTTATCAGATATGGCAAGATGATGGCTAATCGCCAACTTTTCTCTGCAACATTGCCTACAGTTGATCAATTGTTCTAGCCTTTTTGTTGCTAGACAGTGATAGATACTGCTAGCTTTCCTAAAGTATCCAGCACCATGCCATGCAATCAAAATCCCAGTCTTAAAAACAAGCGCCTCATGAACCTTTCTCCCTATTTTATTTTGTTCTTCCCCATCTCTGATGAAAGGAGAACATTTTCTTATTACTGACAGTGAAAGTGCTACTGTTTCATAACAATATGGCTCGGAAGTTATTACAGGAGGTATGCATGACATCCTTGGAAAGGGCCTGCCATTTGCAGACCTTTTTTTTAACTTCCAGATCTACCCACGCCATCTTTATTAACATTATGAATGTTATTTTATTGATTGTTTACCCAGCTGCAGTGTGATTCATGTAGTGCCTCTGAACGTCGTTTGCATTCCGGATGAGCGATTTAAAAGATTCCTTTTCATGTGGTGGTGTTCTCTCATGAGTGCCCCAAATGGATCACTGATGACTCCACCCCCCCACCCTCACCAATGTTTGGCACGTTGTCCAGGCAAAGTGTTTAGTTGTTTATTAATCGGTGTAAGTAAGTGCTGAGTAAGCTGGCCTCAGTCTGGCTGTAAAAGTGCTGCAGTTGTCCTCTTGTGTTCAGGCTAAATGTCCAGGATTTCTGCTCCAGATGGTTATCTGGCACCTCCTGTTGAAAGCTCCATAACCAGGCTCTGCTCGGAACTCCCACTCACTCTGTAGGCTTGCTTATAAAAAGTGAAGGCTTGGTATAGAGTCTCAATGGCACACACCAAATCCTGTCAAGGAGGCTGGAATTTCTTTTTTTAAAAAAAAAACTTTGAAGGAGAATGGATGGACATTAGCTTTTCAGTGTGTGCAATGGTGGCGTGTTATCATTGGAATGTAGACAGGTTTCTGAAAGAATTCTGAACACCTCATAAGAGCAGGCGGAGGTAATTCAGCCCTTCAAGCCTGCTTCACCGTTTAATACCGTCATGGCTGATCTCATCTTAGCCTCCACTCCACTTTCCTGCCAACTCTCCGTAACTCTTCAACCCATTGCTAATCAAAAATCTGTCCATCTCCTTTTTATATTTATTCAACATCACTGCATTCACCGTACTCTGGGATATTGAAACGCCCAGATTCACAACTCTTTTGAAGTAAGTAATTTCTTTGCATCTCTGTTTTAAATCTGCTGCCCTTCATCCTAAATCTGTGACCTCTCGTTCCAGATTGATCCACGAAAGGAAACATCCTTTCTAAGTCTGCTTTGTCAATCCCCTTTAACGTTTTACATACCTCAATTAGATCTCTCTTTGCTCTCTCCTAAACTTCAGAGAGCGTAGGGCTAAACTACTCCATCTCTTTTCATAAAATAAACCTCTCCTCAATCCAGTTAACCTCCTCTGAACTGCCTCCAATGCAACTACATCCCTCCCTTGGGGAGGGAATGTCCTAATGGTATTATTACTGGACTGTTAATCACACAGGTAATGTTATGTGGACTCCGGTCTCGACCCCACCATGGCAAATGGTGGAATTTGAATTTGCTCAAAATCTGGAATTAAGAGTCTAATGATGACCGTGGATCCATTGCCAGTTGTTGGAAAAACCCATCTGGTTCACTAATGTCCTCGAGGGAAGGAAACTACCATCCTTGCCTGGTCTGGTTTACGTGTGACTCCAGACCCACAGCATGAGGGATGGGCAATAAATGCTGGCCTAGCCAGCAATACCTACTGTCGTCCTGTGAATGAATTTAAGAAAAAAGGGGACCAAAATTATTGGCAGTACTCCAGGTGCAGTCTCGCTAATGCCTTGTACAGTTGTAGCAACACTTCCTTTCTTTTATACTCGATTCCTTTAGCAATAAATGCCAAAATTCCATTTACCTTTTTGCCTTCCTCCTTGCCTGCTGTGCCTGCATACTAGTTCTCTGGCGAGGAGAGCATATGAAAGTGAAGCAAGAGCCTCTTGTAAAAGTCCCCATTAGCATGAGCTAACATATGCTGCCTATCAATGTGTCACGCGAGCAGGATTTCAAGCCTGTTCTTCTCGTATGTCAGTCAGTAGTTCCACTTCTGGCGGTTTTTGCTTTGATTTCAGTTCCCTTTTTCTTTGTTCACCCACCATATGCCTTCAACTAGAAGTTCCAGGCCATAGCGTGTGGTTATGGTTGAGTAGCATTGCAAAGATGGTATCTGGGCATTAATGGCACACCCCACATCAGCCCAGCTGCAGTCCATTCTGTCCGGTGAACATGAAGTACTGCAGCGATGCAGTTACTTGAATTAATTGACATGTGACATCTACTTGGCTGCTGTTTTGGGTTTGCTCCATGGGAAATTATATCTATGTTTTCTTTTATCAATTTGATATATTTTGCCTTGGTTTTGTTTTCTGTGAAATCCTGAAACCTTAAATCACGTCGCAGTGGAGAATGAAAACCACTGCGACTTTGTGAAACTACGAGAGATGCTAATCCGAGTCAATATGGAGGATCTTCGTGAACAGACACATGCACGTCACTATGAGCTGTACCGGCGCTGCAAGCTGGAGGAGATGGGATTCAAGGACACAGATCCTGATAATAAACCCTTCAGGTACAGTGCACAGACATCAGGATAAATAAAAACTGAAAGAACTGCAGATGCTGGAGATCAGGACAAAAACAGAATGCTGGTAAAGCTCAACAGGTCTGGCAGCAGGTTTTAAGCTTTTAAGCTGTATCTCCACCTATGACTTACTCCTTAACCACCCCACTCCACATCTTCTGCACAAATAAAACATTTTCCTAGCTACAATCAGTTCTGAGGAAGGGTCACTGGTCCTGAACTGTTAACGTGATTTCTGTCCGCAGATGTTGCCAGACCTGCTGAGCTTTTCCAGCAATTTTTGTTTTTGTTTGAGGTTAGAGTATTTGTAATGTTGCCTGCACCAACAAGACTGCATGTAGTCACCCACGTGTACTACTTCAATGGAAAATACATTTATTGTTTGCTAGAAATTGAAATAGTTTTTGAAAATTGTTTGGTTACTGGATGTGGATATCTCTGGCGAGGCCAACGTTTGATGTCCATTGTTGCTAATTGTCCTGGTGAAGATGTTGGTGAGTTGCCACTTGAACCACTGCAGTCTTTGGGTTGTTGGGCACTTAGTGTTGTTAGGAAGGGAGTTCGTAGCAATGGCAAAAAAATGCAGTTTGAAGTCAGGATGTTCTTGGCTTGCAGGGCAGCCTGCAGATGGTGGTGTTCCCACCCTAAAAAATTATCCAGAAGGTCCAACAGCATTTGTGGAGAAAGAGGTGATGCTTGAGGTGGATGACCTTTCAGTAGACTAGAAGCTTTGGAGTTCTTCATTATTTTTAAGCAAGTACAGAACCAGGGAAAAGGTTGCAGTGGAAAATCCCTAATAAAGTGGAGAGCAGAAATGAACTTAATTTTTTTTGGAAGCAACAGATTTTCATAACCTGCTTATGTTAAATGACAAGCTAAATTACTCAGTTATTCAAGGGAAAAATAAATTCTAATGAATGCAAAGTGGGAGAAACCTCGAAGAACTACAGCTGTTTGGCAGGTGGAGCTGTGTATGTGTATCAACAAAGTAGACATTCTTCTCCCCAACCACGTGTGGGGGTAAAGCTAGCATTTTGACAGCGTTAATTGAGTTTTGCAAGCTGTTTGTGTCTGTTAAATGATAAACTCCCATTGCAGCTTGCAGGAAACATACGAGGCTAAGAGAAATGAGTTTCTCGGGGAGCTGCAGAAGAAAGAGGAAGAGATGAGACAGATGTTTGTAATGAGAGTGAAGGAGAAGGAATCAGAACTGAAAGAAGCAGAGAAGGAGGTAAAGTTCTTTGGATTTCTCAGAGTCCTTTTTTTCCTGAAGGAACTAGCAAAATCATCATCGTGGGAGCATCGGAGCGTTTCAGTTCACTTGTGGTTATACAATACACTTTGCACCGTTCACGTTCTCAGTGCTCCCAGTTAGTTACTTTTGAGATGTAGCCGCTTCTGATTTATGTTTCATCCTTCTCTCGTCTGTCTGTCTGTCTCTCTCTCTCTCTCAGCTGCATGATAAATTTGACCGTTTAAAGAAACTTCATCAGGATGAAAAGAAGAAGCTAGAAGATAAGAAAAAGAGCCTGGATGATGAAATCAATGCCTTTAAACAGAGAAAGACTGCAGCTGAATTGCTTCAGTCACAGGCCCAGCAGTCTGGGAGCCAGCAGACGCTGAAACGAGACAAGGAGCGGAAAAAGTAAGCATACGTTTTTGTTTTTTTTTTCCCAAACTTTTCCTACATTTTATCCCTCACTAGTTTTAATGCCCAGAATCCAGTCACCGCAATTTCTTATATTTTCAACATCATCTTGAGTAGGTAGCCGAACATATCATGAATCGGTTCTTGTGTCTCAACTTGAAAGGTAATGTCAATTTCTATGGTACTAACATGTACCATTATCCATAAAAGGCCTTTTTGGCCATATCATTTACACGTGTAAGATTTGCAGCTAAATGTTTATTCACATGCACAGCAAGACAGACCAGCTGTGTGACATTGCTGTCACACATTATAATAGGAACACTATTTGCACAGTTGCCTTGTTCTAAACATTTTGCATAGTTTTAATCCGGGCAGTGCATTTTAGAGCCTGGAGTGGAACCCTGATGATTATTAGGTAAGTTTTTGCTTTCTTAGCTGTTAGCTAGTGGAGCCAGTTCACCACTTGGTCAGCACAATTTACTGGGTGATCAGGGTAGGGTGGGGGCCAGGGTGGTGTGGTATGTACTATACTTTAATACATTTTACTCATTTAAACTCCTTGTGAAATTGGCTTTGCCAATAAGTGCTAGGTATTTGGGAATGTCCATCCGGTCATTGGTGACCCCTATTCCCCTAAATCCTGCTCCTTAATTTTAGACTGTGTCATCAAGCTCTATCCTGCCTTGTGGAAGAATCTAGTCTTGCAGCATCTACCCTGTCAGCACTCCCCTCACAAATCTTACTTATCTCAAAAAGGTCACCTAAATTCCAATTAGTTCAGACCTAATTTGTCTAATCTTTCTCGTAAGATGATCCTTTCATCCAAGGAATCATCCAGGTGAACCTTCGCTGAACTGCTTCCAACATCAGTATAACCCTCAATAAGTAATAAACGAAGAAAAAAAGCACGTTGTGATCCTTTTTTAGTTCACTGTTCTATCCCTCTGAAACATCATTTATTTAGTCCCTATGCTTTTTGACTCTCTCTTCAATTCATTCTTACCTATTGGTTTCTCTATCCCATTCTGTCATCGCTTTGATCGCTCCTTCCTGGTCCTCTCCATTTGCAGTGTTCTGCACACACTGAACTTGTCCCAGTTCCTTTCCTGCACTTGGGTACTGCATAACTTAATGGTGTCAGCAAGCCCTCTTAATGCCACTCCCAGTAAGACATTTATGGGTCAGCTAGCTGATTTAGATGGGCACAACTGAAATGTACTCTGTTCACAGAATCGTACAATATACAGCAGAGGAGGAGCCATCATCTCTTTTCAAGTGTGACTGACTCGGTTAGCTGTGCTTTCATGCTCTTGCTCTGTGCCTTTGCAATCTATCCAAATCGCTTTTGAAATCTATAATTGAATCTGTATCCACTGCCATATTAGGCAGTGCATTCCAAATCCTAACTGCTTATTCCATAAGAGTGTTTTTTCTCATGCCACTTCTTCAGATTTTGCCAATCTGTTCTCTGGTTATCCACTCTTCAGTCTATAGAACATATTTTTAAACTTTATGTACTCTATCTAAATCCTTCATAATTTTTAACATCTGTCAAATCTACTCCAAAGAGAACAGCCTAAACTGCTCCAGGCTATCCATGCAACTATAATTCCTCATCACTGGAATCACACTGGTAATTCTGTTCTGCGTTCTCTCCAAAGCCTTCATATCCTTCCGTAAGTATTGTGTCCAATGCAGGACACAATGTTCCACCTGTGTCTCAACTAGCGTTTCATACATGTTTCTCATAGCTTCCTCCCATTGTTAACCTGTCCTGCCTTCTCCGAAGCACCCTAATTTGAAACTGATCACTATGTCTTGCCATGTAATTTTTCTACTCCCTTAAGCAAAATAGTCCCATTGGGGATTGTGAAAATCGAGTTGTATTTGTGGAATTAATTGCATTGTAAGTTCCAACAGTGTCTTTGAAGACAGTAGAATCTGTTGCTCGGGACACGTACCATCCCACCCCCCATCAAAAATTGGATATTCCATATGAACGAAGCTTTAAATGAGCTAATAATTTAGGAGGGTATGTTTTGGAATTTTTGAAAGCAACTCTCAGGCTTTCCCTGTACCTGAACTCTGTTCATTGCTGACTGGGCAGCTGTAGTACCCATCAAGCACAGACCCCCAGACTAATACCTGACCTGTGCAGTGTGCAGGTAAAGAATGGTAAATGCACTGAGGAAAAATGTATTTCTTAGCTTTCACAAGGCTAATGAGTACAGTTGCAGCAAAATCTCATTTAATGATCTGTACAAAATAGTGTTTGTATGAAGAACAACATTTGGATAGTAAAGTCACTAGCATCTGCACAGCTACATCAACAGTTGCATTGGGATGCACGTTTTTATAGCTATGTACAGTGTGTTATTTGACAGCTAACTTTCTGAAAAGGATATCATATGACACTGTCCTTTGGTTTGTCAGCTAGCTTTGCTTTTGTGCAGCTAGTTTTGCATTGGGCAAGGAGGAGTGCAGATACAAGCTCTTGAGCCATTCAATTTGAGGAGGAGAGCTGCTCTGTTGGAATTGCTATGCAATTTCATCTTCTAATTTAAAAAGAAAACTGGTGTTCAGCATGCTTGTTATTCCTGGTTTCCTGTGTGTTTTTAGACTACTGTTCAGATGGGAGACTAGGAACAAAGCGGCATTGTGGAGTTATTCTTGATGTATTAAGTGGAAATGTTAGGAAAACCTCTTGATCAGTTATTCTGCGTGAGATCTGCACATAAATGTTTGCTGCAATCTAGATCTAAGCAGCAGTTTTAACAACCAAAGGATTGAGGCATCATCTCATTTCTGACTTCGATTCAGGTGCAGAGTTTCCCTATAAGAGCCTGTAGCAAAAGTGTATAAGCCTTTTTAAAAAAAAAAAAATGAAGTATGCTTCGTATTATAATAATTATGTTGCACTAGTGTTAATGCACCAGTTGAAGCCTCTGTGCTTCCACTAATTGTTATCCTTTTAAACACAATCACCATGGTTGGTAAGTATGGTATTGGGATCCTTTAGGATCACTGGGATCTTGTCACTTTTTTTTAGTGCAGGCCAAATTTGGGTACAAACCTCAGAGTTGAAAACAGCAAGCAAGTGTTGTGTATACGCATTTATCATTGTATCCGTTCATCCACATTAGCTTTTGCATGTGTACTGTTTTACAGTTAACGTGTTCACTGCATGCTGCATGAGACTCATGTTGTCTGGTAAGCTTGATTGATTACTAACCTCAACCACAGCAGTGGAATCGGTTATCACTGTTTACTGTGCATTCCATTACAATTATTTTCTGGTGGTTTGTGTACATTGGTAACAGACGTCCACACCAATAATTATTTTGAGGTGATTCTGACTTCTTTAATGTTAGGGTGACTGATTTCAGACACCTTGCTGTGTATCCTAACTTATTGGCATTGTTCTGGCATGGTGGCTAAGTGGTTAACTGCAGCTTCACAGTGCCAGGGGACCCGGGTTTGATTCCAGCCACTGGCGACTGTGCAGACTCCACACATTCTCCCTGTTTCTACGTGGTACTGTCATTTCCTCCTACAGTGCAAAGATGTGCAGGTTAGGTGGTTTGACCCTGCTGGAATTGCCCATAGTGTCAAGGGTTGTGCAGGCTAGGTGAGTTAGCCATGGGAAATGAGGAGTTATAGGGATAGGGTAGAGGGTGTGGGTCTGGGTGGGATGCTCTTTGGAGGGTCAGTGTGGACTTGAAGGGAGAATGGCCTGCTGGCGCACTGTAGGGATTCTATCATACAATGATTCTCAAAAAATGTGTTATACTGAGAGATCTGTTTATGAAATGATCCAAACCCTGTTGTTAAATGTTGCAGCCAAGATGGTTGCTAGTGGATTTGGTAATATTTAATCTCCCTATGTTTCCTGCATATTCTGCATCCAAAAAATGTTGCATGCAACTTGGAAAATAAAAATTGCACTGATATATCACTAGCATGTGAGCTTAACAGCCAGTGGAACAGGCTGAAGTGTTGTTATTATTGTAATGTTCAGAAGTGTAAGCATTTTTTTTGCATAGCAAGTTTCTACATATAATAATCTGTAGATAATTTAACCAGAAAATCTTTTCTCATTCCTCTTTGAGAGATAAATAATTGCCAGGATACTGGGAGGAACTCCCTTCCTACTCCTTCATTAGAGCTGTGGCATCTTTTAAGGGTCCTTCCATTTGATATCCAAAGGATGCACTCCCTTGGTGTTGCTGTGCTGGCGTCTGACTCAAAACTATGATGTTCTGTCTTTTTGGGGAGTGAACTACCAACTTTGTCAAGGCTGACACCTAGTGGTTGGTCTGAAGGAGCTGACCAACAAGTCTGCCACTGAACATAGAACATAGAACGTTACAGCGCAGTACAGGCCCTTCGGCCCTCGATGTTACGCCGACCTGTGAAACCAATCTGAAGCCCATCTAACCTAAACTATTCCATTATCATCCATATGTTTATCCAATGACCATTTAAATGCCCTTAAAGTGGGCGAGTCTACTATTTTTGCAGGCAGGGCATTCCACGCCCTTACTACTCTCTGAGTAAAGAACCTACCTCTGACATCTGTCCTATATCTATCACCCCTCAATTTAAAGCTATGTCCCCTCGTGCTAGCCATCACCATCCGAGGAAAAAGGCTCCCACTGTCCACCCTATCTAATCCTCTGATCATCTTGTATGTCTCTATCAAGTCACCTCTTAACCTTCTTCTCTCTAACGAAAACAGCCTCAAGACCCTCAGCATTGGAGCCCTTTTCTGTGGCACCGTTTGATTCACAACTAAATGTTATATTTTTGAGTTATCTACAAGTTTGTGAAACCTGGGTGGCATGGTAGCTCAGTGTACTGCTGCCTCAGCACCAGACCTGGGTTCGATTCCAGCTTCGGGTGACTGTCTGTGTGGAGTTTAGATATTCTCCCTGTGTCTGCATGGTTTTCCTCCCACAATCCAAAGATGTGCAGGTTCGGACTGGCCATGGGAAATGGTTAAGGGGATAAAGAAGGGGTCTGGGTCTGGGTGGGATGCTCTTCAGAGAGTCAGTGATGGGCTGAATGGCCTCCCCCCACACTGTAGGGATTCGATAATTTAAGGAGGTACTGCAGTGCTCCATTTCTGGGTTAAAGTAACCAGCACCTTTCAGTGTGGGAATTAGTTATATTCCTTGTGCTGACTTTCTGCTTTGGTATGATGTTTCTTGCGGCTAGGCTGGGTTTCGCCAAAGGGCTTTCTTTATAAAGTCTCTCTTTTAACAGGTTAACAGTTTGCCGTTTCTCTAAGAAACCAGGTGGTTTCATAATTGTGGTTTCATGGCTGGCTTTAGAGCAAGAATCAAAATGTCATCAGTTTGAACGTCTCTCTTCAGTTTTCTAATTTTCTCAAACACCCTGCCCCCCTCAATATTGCAATGCTTGTTTGCCTCCAGAGTAACATATATTTGTGCCACACATCTACCAGCCAATAGCCAGCTCTCCCTGGTAGACCATGTCAATACCATTGCTGTATTTGCTCCCCCCCCTCCATATCAACATCCTGGGATTTACTATTGATCAGAAACTGAACTGGTTTAGCTGTATAAATACTGTAGTTGAAAGAGCGTGTCAGAGTCAGGTGACTCTTATTCTGTCTCCCCAGTGCCTGTCCGCAAGTCAGAAGTGTAGTTGAATCCTCTCCATTTGCATGGATATGGGCAACTCGGCAACACCGAAGCTCAACACCGTCCGTGACACAGCCGCCCTCTTGATTGGCACCCCAATGTGCAACCTCCAAATTTCACACTCCCCACTGGTGATGCACAGTAGCAGCAGTGTATGGCATCCTCAAGATTCACTGCAGCAACTCGCAGCAGTGCTTTAGACAGCACCTTCCAAACCAATGACCTTTACCACCTAGCTGGGTAAGGGTCAACAGGTACACGTGAACACCACTGGCCGCAAGTTTTCATCCAAGCCACACATCACCCTGATTTGTGACTATATCTCCGTTCCTTCACTGTCGCTGGGTTAATATTATGGAATTCACTTCCTAACAGCACTCTGGTGTACCTACACTGCATGGGCTGTGGCAGTTCGAGGAGGCAACTTCTTGGGCAATTGTGGGCTGACCTAGCTAATGAACCCCATGTTGCATGGACAAATAAAGAAAGGAAAATACCCTTACACACCACTTTTGTTAAACAGATTTTCAATCTTCAGGTAGTAGTTATTTTAAGTGATTAGGCACAAATGTAGATCATTCTACCACTCTGGCCCATTCCAATGTTCATTTGGCCATGCAATTCCATTTTTGTGACTTTGCTCCATATCCCTTGATACTCTTTCCTAGTAAGGAATCACTGTCAGACTTTAAAAGCTGTAAGTGTTCTTACATTTACCAGCTCTAATTAGGGTGAAGAGGGTGGGGAACATGTTCTAAGTGGAATTTGCTCCTAGATGACCTCATTCAGATTTTAAAATCGTGTCTCCTTGTTATTGACTTTCTCCATCAGAGAAATGGTCTCTATGTATATACTTTGCAAGCACTTATCCAATTATTCTTCAATTGCCTATTCTTGGGGGTGGGGCGGGGGATAAAACACGGATCATATGCAGCCAGTCTGCACAATATAACCCGTCAAACTCCTGGCAATGTTTGGGTGAATTGTGCCTCTGTCAAAGGTGTTCCCAAAATTGAACCTGGATGTCCAGTTGGAGCCTGACCAAGACCCTTACAGATGAAGAATATATCACAGACACACCCAATACAGCACTACCAAGGTTTGGTGTTCCGGTCACTCAAATTGGGCCTGATTCTGGTGAGGTGAAGCACCCTTTCTGCCAAAATTAAAGATGGGACAAGTTATAAATCAGTCAGGCTTTATTTTTCTCCCAACCAGTTTTCACCCAACATTGATTTTGTTGCTAAACCTAGGACAACTGAATAAATGAAGTAAAAGTGCATATAACTGAAGAGCTTTCTTAGTTCATCATTCTGTGAGCTCAGTTCCACTGCTGTGTGTATTTGGATGTTTGCTCATTTTTTGTTTAAAAACTCATTTTCATATTTAACATATACAACTGTACTCATTCATTATTTACTATTTAAATCGTACTTGGCTGAACATTCATCTAGTTTAAAATAACTCATGAAAAATTAATCCTACTTTTCTTTCATTTTCAGTTCAGGCTTCCTGTAGAATCCTTCCCTCCACAAGTCGGGAATGAACTCCCTTTTGCTCCCAGTTGCATTCCACCGCTTATTCCTTTTCCATTCTCATCTCCCCACCTCCCTCCCCCCCCCCCCCCCCCCCCCCCCCCCCCCCCCCCCCCC
>NC_063345.1:14109675-14120233 GCF_021869965.1 Rhincodon typus | reverse complement strand
CCCCCCCCCCCCCCTCCTCCAGTCCCCCCCCCCCCCCTTCCTGGTCACCCTTTTTCACCCTCCTGCCCCCTCCCTTCTTTACCTCCCCCACCCACGCCCTCCATGTAAACACGTGTACAAACTTGATGCTGTGGCTGTGCTGAATGAAGGAATCCAGCAATAAATAGTATGGAACTGACTAAAGGACTCCCAGTTTACCACTTCAGTACTTGCATGGTACCACACAAGCTGCCATATGAGCATCAGAGACTGTTTACATCTCAGTAATTACAACATTAGACCACATGGTTTTTCAGGTGCATTAGAATACTCAGGAAGTGATTTGCATGAAATTGTCACCATTTATGTCTCATTACCATTTCTCTGCCTCTGTTTGCTGCTCTTGTTTTAGGCTATTGAACCATATCGAACAACTTTTTTTTAAACTTGACATGGTAGGATTTGAGTTTCATTTCAAGGTCATTAACCTAAGGAGAAAAATAATAGAACACAGAGCAAAATAAAGGATTTGCATTTATTTAAAAATCCCAGGTGGAGAGTCTGGAAGTTAGGAGTTTGTAGGTCAAGTAAAAAGTGCAATAAATGGAAGTTTTGGAGGTATATCTGTTACTGCTCATGGCAACAAGGAAGATTTTTAATTTTTTCTCATTTTATTAAAAAAAAAGGTTTTTTTGTTAACTCTGATTTTGATACTATTCTGTTTTATAATATGAACTTTATTACTGCTTGTGCATGAGCAGTATAGGACTCTGATGGGGAGTATTTTGGGCCAATTCTTCTTATTCTTTTAAGGCCCAAATGTTTAGACATTGAAGGATTTAGTTTGCCTGTGGTTTTTTTAGAATTCCATTTTTACTGCACTTCTGTTATGAAGGGATTGTTAATGTTGTGCAAGCTAATAGTTTGAGCTGATGTAGATTTTAATTACAAATAAATGTGAATTGACTCGTTTGGGTTTTGCAGGTTTGCCATTCATTTTTGTCTATATTTGTGCACTCTTTCTTTACAGTAACCCTTGGCTCTGCACTGAATAATTAGAGACTCTCAGTCATTATGGAACATGTTTTCCTTTGTTTTTCCCTCTTGTAAGCAGTGGCCAATATTAGATGGGGGCAGCTTCTGATACGGCTCACCGGCCTTGGCCTGTGCATTTTAAATACGAAGCCAGACTTGTGCTTAGCCTTTTGTGATCAACAAAAGCTTGTTTTGTATTGTATTGCTCAAAGTAAGATCTTTCTTTTAATAGAATTTAAATGATTAACATTGTACACCAAAAAAAGTGCATGTGCTTTTTTTTGCCCATGTGACAGCCATTAAGTGCATTGCTTTTGGGTATTGTGTTTTTAAAACTAAATTGCACAATATTTATTTTGTAAATGTGGCAAAGTTGAATGTTTTTGAGCATTGCCTTCAAACCTTGCTAAGGTGTTTTAATAGCTAGACATTGTATTTCCTCAGGTCAGCCATTCCAGTCTCATGGAATCTGTGATGGTTCTATGTTGTTTCGAGACTCCATGAAAGAATGCCATGTACAATATTTTATACATTGTATTCTTAGTCAATTTGTGCAGGTCATGCACTGATTATTTTTTGTAACCATTACCTAGATAGGTTTTTTTTTTTGCTGCTTATTTTCTTGCTCCACAGATTAATTCTGGATGTTTTACAATATCTTTAAGCTATTAAAAGCTGTTGCAACTCAGTCCTATGGTGTCTTTATTTATTTGAAAATGTGATCCTCAAAAAATGATTCCTCACTTAAAAAGAACCTTTTCATGGCAATCACAGACACTGCGTGTTTTCATTTTAAGTTTGTCATCCTGTTTTTCTGCCCCCCCCACCTCCTCAATTTGCATACCCATGAATTTTTTTTCTCTGTTGGGATTTCTGTTCTGTATCCTGTCCTCTACACATGTCTGAAATATCTTCCAGTGTTGATGATCTGTCTCATTGTGTTTTTCTCTCTAGCTTCTTTTAATGTATCTTCATGGGCTGCTCTCTGGAGGAGGAGACTGCGACTTGTAGAAGAGTTAGGGACTCTTGTGCTGTGGCCGAGATCTGTTCTTTAACTGTGAAAACTAACACTGTACTCTTAAGGGCAATGTTCAGCTTGTGTGGGATTTTTTTTTAAAACCCTTCACAGCCCCATTTTGTGTTTGCAAGTTATCTTATAAATAGGACTAAAGGTTGTAAAAAGTTTGGTTTTTGAATTTTGCTCGTTTGCGGATTAAGACTGCAATTTTTCCCTCCTTATTTAATAGCTTCTGTTTTCGTGTTCTCCATTCTCAGAATTCAGCAAACATGTACTATTTACCACTTCAGTATAGCTGTTTAGATTAATTTGACACTTTTATTGTCTAGCTGAATATTTTTTGTAAACTGCTTTATGACAGTGTTTTATTGGGCTGTCTTTAATTTAGCAGTACAGTTCTAGTTTTAAAAAATAGTTTGCCAGGCATTTTGCTTTTGCTTATTGAGGGGGAGGGTGTGAATCTAAGTTCAGCTAATTGGACTTGTCAAAAGCATCTTTCTGCTATCTTACGCATGAACCAAAATGGTGAAGAAAATGTAATGGGCGCATTTTGAGATTTTGTATTGAACACAAATGTTTTAAAAAAAAAAAAAAAGAGGCTAGGCTAAGGCCTCTAAATAGCCATACCTTGTGGTGTGGTCCTGAGCCATACAGTGCCAAAAGGGTCTGTGTCCAATCCCTGGTCTGTGGTGAGTTGGTTGAAGCATAGGTGGGGCATTGTGAGTAGACTGAACACTCAAGGATAGACCACTATGTGTAGTTCAGCTTCTTTGAATGGAGGGTTTTTAAGAGATCATGTGCACACAGCCCTGGTCTCATATTCCTTGCTGAGGACTGGACCAGCCCAGCTTCCTGGATGAAGTGGCTCATGGAGTTTAGCTGTTTGAGTATGAATGTGTGTGAGTGATGTGCTGGAAGTAAATCCAGCCACGGGTCACCTCCTTCACAAGTAATTGCTGGCAAGAAGCAAGCTGGGTTTATAGATTAGAATGTCTTTAGCTTCTGTGCAGTCTCACTGCAGCCCCATCCAGATCTCTGAAGATCAAATACATGCACCCAAGTAATGGGTTGTTTGTATTTCAGTACAGGGTCATACGAAAGTACATCTTGTTCTAATACCGTGTTTTAACTGATTTTATTAGCTATCAAGCGTTAAGGTAATTTTTTTTCTTTTGTTCTGTGTATGCCGTCTGCACGCAAAATAGAGTTGGATAGGTTCTTGGGAAATTTTGTAGGGCTGTGGGGCAAAAGCAAGGGAGTGACATTAATTGGATAGCTCTTGCAAAGGGCTGAAATCCTCGTTCTCCACTGTATCCTATGCAGAGACTACCTGCCTCAGGACTGAATACTTATAGAGAATCCAATAATAAAAAAATCCAGTTTGACTGGTGAATTCCTAGGTAGCACAATATCTTAATTGTTCTGATCATAAATGTTGGTTGACCAATATCCAGTCTTGGTGTTTTATTGCTTAATTTTCACAGCAGTGAATCTCTTTGAGATGAACATGAAGCAAGCTAATTTGCGAAGGGGTGGGGAAGAGATAGAAAGAAATACGACGAGTGCATGGGAGGGCTGAGATTTGAGGATCTTTGTGTTCCTCTCAAAGTTCTGTGTTTACAGAATTTATGTAGGTCCTGTGTGCACACGTGTGTGTACAACTGTGATAGGTCCACCCCCAGTAACCACTGAGCAGATTATAAACTTTGAAACTTTTTTCTACATGTATTATATTTTATCTGTCATTTCTCTGAGCTTCCCAAAAAAAACTGTTTAAAAATGAACAACGGAATAAAGTATGTTAAATATATAGTGGCATTTTTCTATAAACTTGCTACATATTGTTGCTGTTACTGGTGTTTGTGACTGTACCGTGATTAAAGTTAGTGGCTGAAGGTGGAAATGCTGCAGAAGTTGGACTTTGCCTTGTTAACATTTCTGATATTACTGTCTTTTTTTTAAAAAAAAATCCTTTTGTCTTTCTTGCATCTCTCTGTGGAAATATTGCACTTGTCTGAATTCCATTTGCTTTGAGCTGTTATTTCCTATTTATTTATTTCTCTGCTTCTTGCCTCGCTTTAGTGAGGAGCTGCCTGGCAAGATTTTATTTATAGGTCTTTCCTTGTTGAGCCATTATACAATGTTTGTTTTTTTTTACTTTGCTACCATTGCTGTAAATTTTCAATAAAATTTTGGGGAGAAAATATATTTCTTCATTTTTTTTTCCACTCGGATTTCCTACTTCAGAGTTTCTGGTCATGGACTTCTCGATGCAAATAAGCACAAGTGCAGGAATTTGACTCGCATTGTATACTGGCCATCTTCTTTCGTCAAATCATGAACCTGGGAATACCTATGTGATATAAACCCAATTACTGTTAGTTGGGTTTTTGTTTAAATTTTCCCTCAATTGTGATGAGTGAAGCTTATAATTTTAGACAAGTGACAAATGGAGAAAATTTTTACTTCTGTTTTGTGGTTAGTTAACAATAAAGGATGTCACATTCCCAGGAATACATTGCTGCTGCACTTAGAGGGAAAAATATGCACTTATATAGTTCCTTTTTATGACCTTAGACCATCCTAAAGCACTTATCAGCCAAGGAGGTATTTTAAGTTGCTGTTCTAATGTAGTTTATCAAGCATCTAAACAAGATCAATTTGAAATTTTAACACAGCCCCCAAAAAATTAAATCAAATCTAGATCTTAACTCAAGAAATATCAGCTTATTTTATTTTCGTACATTGTACCATTCCTTTTTAAAAACTGGATCACCTGATGTCGACGATGTGTATTTAGGGCAGAAAGTGCAACGACAAGAAGATCTGTTGCGAAAGTTCTTGGATTCTGTGTATGTTGAGGCAGAGCTGCACAGTTAATGGCCAGGCTCCAAAAGCTGACAGCCTGGGCAAAGGAGCAACTGCAGGTCTAAAGGTGAGGGAGAAGTTTGTGGAAATACTGTCAACGATGCCTGCAAGCCACACCTCCCTCCTCCCCACAGCAACTCTTAATCCTCAGAGTGGCCCCGTCATTGATGGAGGCTGGTGACTTACCTTGTATCTGACCTCCGACCCAGGAAAACACAAAGTCAGTTGAAGATCCCCATTACAGTTGTCTTTTTTACACCTGCATCCCTTATCCCACACACCACCACCATCCCCTTCCCCAAAGTTCCAAATGTAATTGATACCAGTACTGAGCTTTTTGCCAGCAAAGTGATGCTGCACTACATTTAATGAATTTGCCTTGTCTGTTCATTTGTTTGTTGCAGCTTGTTGGAAATTGTGCTCACAGTGGGTTCCAACATCACTGATGATATGAGGTGCAAACCTAGTGCTTAAAACAGCAACCTGTTCATGTCACAAGGATTCTGTGTCCAAGAGATTTGTGTACAATGTTAGGTGACATTTGTTTCAATTGTGTAATTTCAGAATTTCTTGCGGGTAAAACATCTAAAAATAAACCCCTCTCGCACACCTCAATGAGAGAAAGTGTACAAACAAAACCTATCAAGTTAAATGGATAAATACAGTAACTTGCCTCATCCATCAGGCTACCCTGTAGCCATTTAAACATTCACATCAGGTTACTAGCTTGACCAGGTGACTTCAATGGATAAAAATTATTTGGAAACCAGTGCCTAAAGCTTCTGAAATAAGGACACAGCCTCATTGCTTGAGAACTGAGAAACGAAGTACATGCTTTTTTCTTTTTGGTTAAGTTTCTTGCGTGGGATAAGAATCGGCCCAAATCTCTTAACCATTTGGGTAAGTGTTGAAGTGGAAGATGGTGGCTGCTGTCAGACTTCAAGACCATGTAAGTGAGTTCCATTTACTTTGGGGCGGCACGGTGGCTCAATGGTTAGCACTGCTGCCTGGCAGCGCCAGGGACCCGGGTTCAATTCCACCCTCGGGCAACTGTCTGTGAGGAGTTTGCACATTCTCCCTGTGTCTGTGTGGGTTTCCTCCAGGCACTCCAGTTTCCTCCCACAGTCCAAAGATGTGCAGGTTCAGTGGATTGGCTATGCTAAATTGCCCCTAGTGTTTAGGGATGTGTAGATTTGGTGGGTTATAGGGGGATGGGTCTGGGTGGGATGCTCTGAGGATCGGTGTGGACTTGTTGGGCCGAAGGACCTGTTTTCACACTGTAGGAATTCTATGATCTTAATAGAAGCATAGGAAGTGAGATAACAAGATGTAGAGCTGGATGGAACACAGCAGGCCCAGCAGCATCAGAGGAGCAGGAAAGCTGATGTTTCGGGCCTAGACCGGTTTTATCAACCAGTTGCATGTGCAACAAGCCGTTGACATGCTTGTGTTGCTGACTGAAGATGCTGAGAAATCAGCATCTCACTGCAGGGGGTCAAAACAAAGTGCTGGAAATATTTAACAGCTCTACCCGCACCAATGAAGACTGAGTTAATTTTTCAAGTCAAAATGATTCTTCCTCACAACATCTCACCTTTTAACCCTGCAGTACTGAAAAAGGCATATTTGACTCTAAACTTCAACAATACTTCCCTCTTTGCAGATGCTGCCTAACCTGCTGAGTGTTTCCAGCATTGTTTGTTTGTTTTTTAAATGTCAAATCTGTTGTATTTTCCTTTATTCCTAGCAGTTGGGGATTCAGGTTAGCCTTCCAGAAGCCTTTCTCCAAAAAAAAAATTTGCTCTTCTATACTGCTGCTGGAAACTTGAGGCACAGGTTTGTAAAGTTGTGATTTGGTCATCTCCAGTTGTGTGGAAGGCTGGTTTGGGTTTTCAGTTAGTTCAAAATATGCAACTTCCCAAGGATAATCACCAGTAAACCTAGTGCAGCTTGATCAGTCAGTGCCATTCAATCATTAACAAGATTGCCTGTGGCCAAGTCTGAAAACAGAGTACCAAATGATGAATTTACCTCCTACAGGTTCCTTGAGTGAGCCACTCCTGATCAGTCACCAGCTGTTAAAGTTTTTGAATTACTCAAGTTTTCTGTGAAGATTTAACTTAGAATCATAGACATATACATCATGGAAACAGACCCTTCGGTCCAATTCATCCATACCAACGAGATATCCTAAATAAAACTAGACCAATTTGCCAGCATTTGGCCTTTATCCCTCTAAATCAGGTGAGCTGGGCAGGGATTAGCCTCTCATTCAGCCTGAGGTCTACGCACTGCAAGTGGGTGCAATGGTGTGTCACCTGAGGGATGGATGTCTGCTGGGTGGATGTGGAACAAAAGGCTGCAAATCGGGCAGCAGGTTCAATAGAAGCGGAGGCCCTGTTTCCCAAGCTGCTCGATAGAAACAATCGAGTTGGCAAAGTGCACACCAAATTCATGGGGCCACAAATGAGGGAGGTAGAATGTGTGAGAGCCCTGAGGCAGGGGGACTGTGTGGAGTTTGCACATTCTCCCATGCCTGTGTGGGTTTCCTCTGGGTGCTCTGGTTTCCTCCCACAGTCCAAGATGTGAAGGTTAAATGGATTGGCCATGCTAAATTGCCTATTGTGTCCAGGCATGTGCAGGCTTGATGAGTTAGCCATGTTAATAGGATGGGGGCTGGGGCTGGGGAAGATGCTCTTTGGAATGTCGATGCACATTTAATGGGCCAAACGGCCTCTTGCCACACTGATTGGAATCCATGACACACCCATTCTCACCTGCTTTCTTTTCAAAAGCCTATTCACAGGTCTGGGTCGGAGCAAAGAAAAACTCAGGCTAAAAAGCAGCCCGTTCATATGAACTCTGCTGTGGCTAGCACAGTGTACCCTAAAGTCAGTATTACTAAGCTCAGTCCCACTCCCTATCCCTTTCCCAGTAATCAGCACTAGAGTCTAGCCTGTCTCACTCTGCTTCATAACCAAAATGACGTTTTAAAATTTACTTCTTTAGTTTTGTCTGCATTTTGCAGGGATTGTTCCCTCCAGGACACCCTAGTCCCTTCATCGACCACTAACACCACCACCACCTCTCTCCACCCCGCCCCCCCCCACCCCCCCCCGCCTTTTCTATGCCACCTTCCCATGTAACTGCAGAAGGTGCAACACCTATGCTTTCACCTCCTCCCTGCTCATCATCCAAAGCCTAAACCATATTTCCAGGCATTTCACCTGTACCTCCTCCAGTCTTGTGTATTGTATTCATTGCACCCAATGTGGCTTACTCTACATTGGAGAAGCCAAACGCAAACTTGGTGACCACTTTGCACAACACCTTTTGGTCTGTGCGCAAGCATGACCCTGACCTTCCCATAGCCGGTCACTTTAACATAGTGTCCTGCTCATATGTCCACTTATCTGTCCTCAGCATGGTGCAGTGCACCAGTGAATCACAGCGCAAACTGAAGGAACAACATCTCATCTTCAGATTAGGCATTTTACAGCCTTCTGGAGTTAATATTGAGTTCAACACCTTCAAATTGTGAACCAACTCCCAGTCCTTCCTTTTTTTTAGCTTTACTTGTTACCTTCTCCTATTTCTTCCCTTTTAGCTTTATTTGTGACATTCTCCATCACAATGTCCTCTCTCCCCTCCCCCTCCCCCCACCCCAGTGTTTCCAGTCTGGCAGTTAGAAACACCATTGTTCTGCCATTCTCACATTCCATCACTTAATCTGAACTACCACTGCCACACCATTTTCCCCCCTCCTCCCCCCAACCCCCATCCAACTATAGAATAAATGCTGCCCCCTCCATGTTTCGCTTCAGCTCTGAAGAGTCATACTTGAAACATTAGCATGCTGTCTCTCCACAGATGTGTCTGACCCGCTGTGATCTCCAGCATCTGTTTTCAGTGAGAAACTCTGAGCATGTTCCTCTGTTTAACTAGCATGTAACAAGATTGTGTCGTACAAAATAGTTTAATTCCAGGCATGATCTTTTGATAGGATTTGCTGAATGTGACTAGGTCCTTTATTCACCCCTTGTTTAGCTGCTTCCCAAGTGAGATGGTAAAAACTGCTAGAAACAGTGGGCCTGATAAGCGATTCAGTGTGATTAAAGCCAAATATAATGTGATCAAGTCGAATGAAAAAGGTACACATTAGGTTGTGTTCACTTCGCCGATAGTGCTTGACGTACTGAAGGCTCCCAACTCCAGTTGAACATCATCATTCAATAATGGTGTTTCCTTGATTCAGATGTTTGATCTTTGTGGAACAATTTCACATGTTATTCTAATCGACATGTTCAGAGACGTTATTACACACCTCTGTAGCAAGTGGGACTTGAACCCAGGTCTTTGGTCTAGAGGAAGAATGCTCTATGTAGTGGAATAGCATTAAAACAGCCACTATAATTGACAAACCACCACAGTCATTTATTCATTGCCGGAGCTGGGTTGTGGGACGGAACTGGATGGATCTTTTCCAGAGTCAGTACAAGTATGGGCAAAATGGCTTCCATCTGCATTGTACCATTCTATGATTTCAGTGGCACACTTCTGCATCTACTTAATTCAATATCACAACTGAATAAAGCAGGATTTGCAACCTTTCCCTCTAATGCTGCATTGCTTGGCCTCTCTCCAATTACTTAGCGCAACATCCTCCAGGCTGACCATATTCTAGGGTTAATTTACCCACCAGTGTTTATCCACAGGTCTCAGCAGTAGTTCCTTGAAAACATTCTTCTCTACAGCAATGTTTAACACAGCTCAACTTTACAATGATGCTGAGACAACAAGGTGCAGGGCTGGATGAACACAGCAGGCCAAGCAGCATCATAGGAGCAGAATGATGCTGATTTTTAATTATTTTCTGTCTCCAACATGTAATGTATTTTACCCATGGAAAATGCAGCTATTTCAGCCTGGAGCTCAATAATGTAAATTTTTAATATTTCCCATGATTTCTCCATCTGTTGACACAGATCTTTTAACATTTTACTGTTTCGGTGGCAGGCAATGATATATGCCTATATGTCAGGAACTCGAGGAGGCTACTTATCTCCTGAAGCCTAATGTGTGCATTCAATGAGATTGTGTCTGTGTCTGTGTCTGCCTGGACTGTAGGAGCAGAATAACACTCAATGTCACCACTCTACTCAAAGGCAAGAAAGATAAAGCATCCCTCCTCATCTTCCTTGATCAATCTGCGGCCTTTGACATGGTTGACTGTATCATCTTCCTGCGATACCACTGCCTTGTTGCCCAGCTGCTGAGACTGCACTCACCCAACTCCATATTTACCCAAATGCAACTCAGAATCACCGGCAAAAGGTTTTCTTCCTTCTCAATTCCCTCTGGTTTTCCCCAAGGAACTAGCCATGACCTCTTTTCCCTCGAGGGAGCAAAACTGCCGTAGAACCAAAGAAGGAAACATTAGGATGGATGATTTAATGTGTTCAAACAGCTAGCTTCTCATGACCAGTTTAACAGAAGAGAAAAAAGACAAGGAGGTTTAAGGAAGGGATTCAAGAGCTTAGGGCCTGGACAGGTGAAGGCATAAACACATATGGTGGAGTACAGGAGGTAGGAGTATGCAAGGGAGAACATAATGACACAGCTTTGAGTAGTGTAAACACCTTCCCAAAAATAAGACCC
>NC_063345.1:14087207-14109575 GCF_021869965.1 Rhincodon typus | reverse complement strand
TGACAAATCCAGGCAGGGCTTGGCTGTTATCACGAGTTCCTACCTTGGTTTGAACTCTGATTTTTCTGGCATTTGTCCGTCCTTTGAGCATCGTACCTGTCGTAACATTCAAAGCAATGGGCTAAGTGCTGGAAAGTGGGATTGGAGTACATAGGTGATTTTTTTTTTGTTTGGGCAGACTTGATGGGCCAAATTTCTATTTTCCTTACAACATCGTGCTCTTTTTAATTCATTTGTGGAACTTGAACATTGCTGGCTGGGCCCAGCATTTCTTGCCCATCCCTAGTTGTCCTTGAGAAGGTGGTGGTGTGCTCCAAGCTTGAACTGCTGCAGTCTACCTGCTGTAGGTTGACCCACAATGCTGTTAGGGAGGGAATTCCATGATTTTAACCTAACAACAGTGAAGGAATAGCGATATATTTCTAAGGTAGGACGGTGAGTGCCATGGAGGGGAACTTGCAGATAGTGGTGTCCCTATTTACTGCTGCCCTTGACCTTCCAGAAAGAAATGGTCATGAGTTTGGAAGGTGCTGTCTAAGGATCTTTGGTGAATTTCTGCAGTGCATCTTGTAGATAGTACAAGAGACAACAAGGTGCAGGGCTGGATGAACACAGCAGGCCAAGCAGCATCATAGGAGCAGAGAGGCTGATGTTTCGGGCCTAGACCCTTCATCAGAAAAGGGGGAGGGGAAGGGGGTTTTGAAATAAATAGGGAGAGAGTGGGAGGCGGATAGAAGAGGGATAGAGGAGAGGATAGGTGGAGAGGAAACAAACAGGTCGAAGAGGCGGGGATGGAGCCAGTAAAGGTGAGTGTAGGTAGGGAGTTAGGAAGGGGATAGGTCAGTCCAGGGAGGACGGACAGGTCAAGGGGGCGGGATGAGGTTGGTCGGTAGGAGATGGAGGTGCGGCTTGAGGTGGGAGGAGGGGATAGGTGGCAGGAAGAACAGGTTAGGGAGGCAGGGACGAGCTGGACTGGGTTTGGGATGCGGTAGGGGGAGGGGAGATTTTGAAACTTGTGAAATCCACATTGATACCATTGGGCTGCAGGGTTCCCAAGCGGAATATGAGTTGCTGTTCCTGCAACCTTCGGGTGGCATCGTTGTGGCACTGCAGGAGGCCCAGGATGGACATGTCGTCTGAGGAATGGGAGGGGGAGTTGAAATGGTTCGCGACTGGGAGGTGCAGTTGTTTATTGCGAACCGAGCGTAGGTGTTCTGCAAGGCGGTCCCCAAGCCTCCGCTTTGTTTCCCTGATGTAGAGGAAGCCACACCGGGTACAGCGGATGCAGTATACCACATTGGCAGATGTGCAGGTGAACATCTGCTTGATGTGGAAAGTCTTCTTGGGGCCTGGGATGGGGGTGAGGGAGGAGGTATGGGGGCAGGTGTCGCACTTCCTGCGGTTGCAGGGAAAAGTGCCGGGTGTGGTGGAGCTGGAGGGGAGTGTGGAGCGGACAAGGGAGTCACGGAGAGAGTTGTCCCTCCGGAAAGCAGATAAGGGTGGGGAGGGAAAGATGTCTTTGGTGGTGGGGTCGGATTGCAGATGGCGGAAGTGTCGGAGGATGATGCGTTGGATCCGGAGGTTGGTGGGGTGGTACGTGAGGACGAGGGGGACTCTTTTTTGGTTCTTATTGCATGGACGGGGTGTGAGGGATGAGGTGCGGGAGATGTGGGAGACACGGTTGAGGGCGTTCTCGACCACTGAGGGGGGGAAGTTACGGTCCTTGAAAAACGAGGACAACTGAGATGTACGGGAGTGGAATGCCTCATCCTGGGAGCAGATGCGGCGGAGGCGAAGGAATAGGGGATAGCATTTTTGCAGGAAGGTGGGTGGGAGGAGGAGTATTCTAGGTAGCTGTGGGAGTCGGTGGGCTTGATATGGAGACAGAGAGGTCCAGGAAGGGGAGAGAGGTGTTAGAGATGGTCCAGGTAAACTTAAGGTTGGGGTGGAAGGTGTTAGTGAAGTGGATGAACTGTTCGAGCTCCTCGTGGGAGCACGAGGCGGCGCCGATACAGTCATCAATGTAACGGAGGAAGAGGTGGGGTTTAGGGCCAGTGTAGGTACAGAAGAGGGATTGTTCCACATAACCTACAAAGAGGCAGGCGTAGCTTGGGCCCATGCGGGTATACATGGCTACCCCGTTTGTCTGTAGGAAGTGGGAGAAATTGAAAGAGAAGTTGTTGAGTGTGAGGACGAGTTCGGCTAAGTGGATGAGGGTATCAGTGGAGGGGGACTGGTCGGGCCTGCAGGACAGGAAGAAGCGGAGGGCCTTAAGGCCATCTGCGTGGGGAATGCAGGTGTAGAGGGACTGGACGTCCATGGTAAAGATGAGGTGTTGGGGACCGGGGAATTGGAAGTTCTGGAGGAGGTGGAGGGTGTGGGTGGTGTCACGGACATAAGTAGGGAGTTCCTGGACCAAGGGGGAGAAAATGGAGTCTAGATAGTTGGCCATCAGTTCGGTGGGGAGGAGCAGGCGGAGACAATGGGTCGACCAGGGCATTTGTAGATAGTACACACTGCTGCTACTGAGTGGCGGTGGTGGAGGGAGTAGATGTTTGTGGATGTGGTACCAATCAAGCGGGCTGCTTTGTCCTGGATGGTGTCAAGCTTCTTGTGTTGTTGGAGCTGCACGCATTTGGGCAAGTGGGGAGTATATGATCACAATCCTGACTTGTGCCTTGTGGATCGTGGAGAGGATCTGGGGAGTCAGGTGAGTTACTTGCTGCAGTATTCCTAGTTTCTGACCTGCTTTTGTAGCCACTGTTTATGTGGCAAGTCCAGTTGCGTTTCTGGCATGGCAACTCCCAAGGATGTTGATAGCGGGGGATTCAGTGAGGTACACCATTGATTGTCAAGGTGGCTATACTGTCTCTTATTGGAGATATTTGTGTGATGCCAATGTCACATGTTGCTTGCCACTTGTCAGCCCAAGCCTGGATATTGCCTAGATCTTTGTCCATGCATTTGAACATGGACTACTTCAGTTTCTAAGGAGTCATGAATGGTGCTGAATATTGTGCAATCATTGGCAAACTTCCCACTTCTGACCTTATGATGGAGGGAAGGTCATTGAAGCAGCTGAAGATAGCATAGAACACTGCCCTGAGGAACTCCTGCAGAGATGTCCTGGAGCTGAGATGACATCTCCAACAACTATGACCATCTTCCTATTTGCCAGGTATGACTCCAACCAGTGAGAGTTTGCCCCCTGATATCCATTGAATCCACTTTTGGTGGGGCTCAGTGATGCCACCCTGAACATTGTGCAATCATTGGTAAACTTCTGACCTTATGATGGAGGGAAGGTCATTGACAAAGCAGCTGAAGATGGTTGGGCCTAGGACACTACCATGAGGAACTCCAGAGATATTCTGGAGTTGAGATGACTGACCCCAGTAACCACAACCATCTTCTGATGTTTCAGATGTAACTCCAGACAGCAGAGTTTGCCCCATAATGTCCTTTGATATCATACTTGGTCGAATGCAGCTTTGATGTCAAGGGCTATCAGTCTCACCTCCACCTCTGGAATTCAGCTCCTATGTCCATGATTGAACCAAGGCTTTAATGAGGTCAGGAGCTCAGTGGCCCCTGGCAGAACCCAAAGACAGTGTCACTGAGCAGGTGCTTCTTGCTAGCACCATTCATGATTACCTTCCACCACTTTACTGATGATTGAGAGTAGACTGATAGGGAGATAATTGACTGGGTTTGATTTGTCCTGCTTTTTGTGTACAGGACATATCTGGGCAGCTTTCCAAATTGTCAGGTAGATGCCAGCGTTACACTGGACTGGAAGAGCTTGGCTAGCGAAGTGCCAAGTTCTAAAGCCCAAGTCATCAGTACTATTACCCAGATGTTGTCAGGGCTCATAGTCTTGGCACTATCCAGTGCCTCCAACTGTTTCTTGATATCACATGGAGTGAATCAAATTAGATGCAGATTGGCATCTATGACACAGGGGACCACTGGAAGAAGCCAAGATGAATCATCCATTCAGTATTTCTAGCTGTAGCTTGCTGCAAATGCTTCAGCCTTATCTTTTGCACTGATGTGTTAGGCTCTTCCAGAATTGAGTGGGGATATTTATGAATTAATTGGCCTGTTACCTTCCTTAATTGCTCATTCCATGTACTATTTATGGCCATCGCCTTGACCTTGCCATCTCGTGTTCTTGCTAACCCCAGCATTTTCTGTTGAAGGAGAGAAACCAACATGGACTGATAACAGCAAAGGTACTAATAATTCATCTCTCCCACTTTCCCACTTTCAAGCTGAAAAACTAGCTTTTTAAAAAAAAAACAACTCAGAAAAGCTACGTTTCAGTGAGAAATCAAAGTTATCTGCAATCTTAGCTACTAGTGAGGAAACACAGCAACAGCTGTACAACAGGGACTCTCTCACAGTTCTCAGATTCTTAAAAACTTTAAATTGCAATTGTCTTTACTTTCTTGTTTGTACTAGGCTGTCCTTTCCTGTTATTTTTAAAGTTATTACCTGTTTCTGTGTATGTTTGATGTCACATTTTACTTTTCAGCAGTTATAAGCATAAAAGTCCACTGTCTTTCCAGAAAGCCTTGGAAGTTGTTGTCCTTTTTAATCTGATTTAAATTTAATTGAAGTGTAACTGCTGCATGCTAAAAGTAGAATTTTTTTTAAAAAATCCATGTTGTAGACAGGCTACCAAGGTTAGATCATATGGAATCAAGGGAGAGCTAGCCAACCGGATATAAAATTGGCTTAAAGGTAGGAGACGAGGGTGATGATGAAGGGTTGTTTTTTGGGCTGGAGGCCTGTGACCAGTGGTCTGCCGCAATATGTTGCCATTCCTTCACTGTTGCTGGGTCAAAATCATGGAATTCCCTCCCCCATTGTGGGGACTGCAGCAGTTCAACACGGCAGCTCACCACCATCTCAAGGGCAACTGGGGACTGGCAATAAATGCTGTTCCAGCCAGTGATGCCCACGTCTCACGAGTGAATAAAAACAGTAACTCGGCTGGGAGATCACCGTTGTTCACATGGCCACAACAACTAAGGCCCAATGCAGATCAGAGAGTGCAGGTAATAGGGGGCCTATAATCTGTCACTGTACCTCATTCAGCCTTTGAAATGGGTCCAGATTTAGGTGGATTAATCCATAGTTATGGACTGTTCAAAGAGCATAAATTCAAAATGGTGCCTTCATGCATGATCTTAATTTTCGTTCCATTTCTCAGTAAATAATTCTTATAGTTTTGACACCCATTTTCTTCACATTTCAGTGCTGACAAGAAGCCTTATCCACTCCTGGAACACATCATTTTAACTGATGGACCTGAAGGGGAAACACACCTCCAATTTTATGATATTCCACATTGGCAGTCGTGGAACGTACACTAGCAGCAGAACCTTTTAAAATTATCTCCATGAATATTTTTATTGAGCATCAATGATGTGAAAAATATTTGGTTTGTATTTTGTGGACAAACCGATAAAGATTGAGGAACAATTAACAAGCAGCATAGGGTCTATATTGGAAAATAGCCATTGGGATATTTAACTCAATACTAAAAAAGCAAAGTAGAGGAAAAAAAACTATTGAGAGATAAGAGAAGAAAAGGTTTCAAAATTATTTTTAAATTTGAACTCTGACAGGAATTAAAATCTGTAAAATAATGAGACAGAACATTTGTAAAAATATTCAGTTACAGTGGCACAGAGGTTGGTAGATATTAGCACTTAAAAAGAAAACTTTAAACATCAGATGCTGGAAACTCAGAAGGTCTGGCAGCGTTTGTGAAGAGAGAAAACCGAGTTAGCATTTCAAGAACAGTAACCTTTCCTCAGAACAGACCCCTCTTTAGTACTTAACAGACTGCTTAAAAACTCACACTGGAAACAAATAGCAGGTCTCTCAAAGACATATTGTTACAGTGAAGCATTTGGAGGAGGAGGAGGAGGAGGAGGCAACTCAGACAGCTACTTCTATGCTGAACTACACGTGTGTGATCAATTAGAGTTAATTTCTGATTTGCTCTTAAAGGATGCGAAACATTCATAGCCTCTGTGTACTCTTAAAGTACAGTCCAGGCTATTGTTAGTAATACTACGACAGAAAAGTCCCGTTTAAGAATTTGCTTTTCAAAAGAAACCGTGTTATAAAAACTAGCAGCATTAATTTGCCACCATGGAAATAACTATTTAAAACAATGATGGACAATAAATGGAATTGTGCCAACTGTTTGAAAGGTGGCATTAATGCATTTAAAATAGACAAGTTAATATTGACATTAAAGAGTATATCTACTGAAATCAGTGCCCTGCTTTGACTCAGCTTTTAATTAGATCATGATTTTATCTGTACCTCAAGTCTATTTATCCTAAGTATGCTTCATAGTCCCCTTGAAACCCTTAGCTAAATTCATCAAACTCAGTATTGAAAATTACTATTAGGTGAAAAAATGCTTCCTGCTTCACTACCGCAGGTTCAAGGTCTGATTTTAAGATTGTACCCCTCTTTCTGGATTTACCAAAACAGAAACTAATTTCTCTCTATTTCTGTTTTATAAAATCCCTTGTCACTTTAAATACTATGCTTGTCCCTCCAACTTCTCAAATTAAGCCAATTTTAACCTCATGGACTCACCCCTTAAAGCAAGGGTGGGCAATTATTTGAGTTGTATGGGAACTTGACAGGTTTTGATAGAGAGACATGTGAATAACATCTGCCTTTGAAATTTGAAAGAAAAACCGAAATTGCTGGAGAAACTCAGTAGGTCTAGCAGCCTCCATGGAGAGAAAGCAGAGTTAATGTTTTGGGTTCAGTGACCTTTCATCAGAACTTTAAAATTTGTCAATGCAATTATTGGTTAAAAAAACCTTTCATATCATTTCCCTATATTTATCCAAGTGTTGGAGAACCTGCAATACAGAAATTATTATTTTTTTAAAATATCCATTAAATTGTACACTCTACAAGGGAGAGGAATATTTTGTTTTAACAATTGAAATTATTTTATACTCATTTTAGGGATGTGGGCATTGCTTCTATTATTTATTGATTTATTGCCATTTATTTTCTCCATTTATTAATAGATAAATGCATTAATTAGTTTGTTTATTTAGAGCATTTATTGCCCGTCCCTAGTTGCCCTTAAGAAGTTGGTGGTGAGCTGCCTATTTAAACTGCTGAAATATTACCAAAGTTGATCTGTTTTGTTTTTGCTGCTGAAGCCAATCTCCATTCTTTAAGCTGCAGTCATTTTGAACTTACACAGACGTTTGTGAATGGCCAGGATTCACTTCAGCCTGTTGTAATATCGCATCACGAATCCTAGGCTTGCTGCTGATGGCTAATGTGGCTGGTTGGTAAGGTGATGCATAGAGCACCATCAGTGCAGTGATCCTGTGCACACTCAGGGATGTTCTAAAAGTGATGGTACAAAGGTGACACATACTTCCAGACTAATTTACCACAATGAGGTATGCAGGTATAGACTTAAAGGGCAATATTTTGAAATCTGGTGTGATTGTGCAATTGAGCCACTGTCTGGGACTATGCTTTATTTATTGCTAAGGCTCCTGTTGTCTGTGAAGGAGTAAATGTTGGTGTTGTCAAGGCATAAATATAATGCAAGCTTAGTTTTGGAGCAATGTCCACGAAACCTTGGCACGCACCATCAGTGGTACTGCATCAAATCACTCTTGATGGTAGCCAAGTTCTCCATCTAGTGGACATCTTGTGTCCTTACATTCTTCATGGCTCCTGCTATGTGTTTTGGAACAACTAATTGCATTGCATTGCAGTGCAGTAAAGTAGCCATAGTCCCCACTCTCTCATTAGAGAGACAACTGGTGGTGTTTCAACCTGAGGGTTACCACATCTCAGATGAGGGAGGAGGTTGAGAAGAAGAAAATCATGCAGACTTCAGCTAGTGTCTGAATTAAACCCATGGTTAGTATCCAGACCAGCTGTTCAGCCAACTGAACTAACCAACTCCCTACATACAGTGCAGAAAACATTCATTGTCAACAACAACCTATATCCATATAGCACCTTTAATGTCACAAAACTGCAATGTGATGATGCAATGAAAGAACATATTTATTTAACATATCTTCAGGACACACAAATCACTTCAACATTACAAATATCATAGATTTGTAAGATTGTTATGTATTGGGTCTGTGTATTTAATATAGGGTCAAATGGAGGAATACATGTGATCTGTTCAGAATTCCATTCTGGGTAACTTGTGTTTAAAGATCAAAGGGGGGAAACTAGGTGCCTTCACTGGGAAGAAAGTCAAAGTTGTAAACAGTGACCAAAACATCTGCACTCTTGATGATAAATTGTCAGTCTCACCAGATTCAAAACGGTCCCTCTGATCTTCCATACCCTGTAGAGTTGCATGTCTTATCTATCAAAGAGCATTACCTCACACTTCTCTGCATTAAACTTCATGTGCCATCTATCTGTCTACTCTATTGTCTAAGTTCTTGTGAAGTTCTTCACTGTCCTCAGAATTTTACATCATCCACAAACTTTGAAATTGCCAGCTGCAGACAAAGATTTAGATCATTACTGTATTCATCAGGAAAAGTGAGGGCCCCGATACCAACCCCTAGGGGTGCCCACCACTAATCTTTCTTCAGCCTGAAAATATCCATTTACCATTACTCCTATTACTAAACAAATTTTGTATCTGTGTCCTTTCTATCTCTTCCATAAGCTCTTACCTTTCTCATAAGTCTGTTGTGTGTTATTGTATTGAATACTTTCTGGAAGTGCATGTACACCACATCAATAGGACAGCCCTCATCAACCCATTCTGTTACCTCCAAGTGCCCCAGCATGTTAGTTAAACACAACTTCCCCTTTAAAGATGCAGGCTGACTCTTTCTAATCAACCTCATTTTTCCACGTGGCTATGAATTCTATTCCAAATAACTGTCTCTAGAAGATTTCCTGCATTGAAGTTAAACTGACTGCTCTGTAATCACAAGGCTTATCCTTACAACCATTTTGAACAAGGGCATGATGTTTGCAATTTTCCAGTCTTCTGCTACCTCCCTGAGTCTCGGGAAGACTGAAAGGTTATGCCCAGTGCCCCTGCATTTTCCACTCTCAGTTCCTTACATATATTTGATTGCATCTTACCTGGTCCTAGTGCCTTGTCAACTTTAAATATCAATAATCTATCCAGTATTGCTCCCTTATCAATTTTGAACCCTTCTAGTGACAAAATTTCCTCCTCTATCACCATGGCCTGGGTATCAATCAGATCCTTGTTAAAGACAGATGCAAAGTATTTAATACCTCAGCCATTCCTCCTACCTCTGTGTAAATCCCCTTTTTGTCCTAAATCTCCCCGACTCCTCTTTTTTATGCCCTTTTACTGTTTAAAAGCTTGAAGAAGATAATGGGATACACTTTTCCCATAATTCCTCTTTGCTTCTCTGATTTCCACATCCCTCTGAACCTTCTGTATTCCTTTTGGTGCTTAATGGTGCTTTCTACCTGACACCTATCATAAACACACTTTTACTTCTTTATCATAATTTATATCTCCTTTGTCATCTAGGGAGCTCTGCTTTTGTTTGTCCTTTACCTTTTGATGGAATATGACTGTACCCAAAACATCTCCTCTTTGAAGGTGGCCCACTTCTCAGTTACTGTTTTTCCCATCAACCTTTCCTGCCAGTTGATCCAGCACGATTCTGTTCTAACTCACTGAAGTTTGGTTCTCTGCTGATTGATTCTTCTTACTCTCTATGACTATCATTATCCCTTATTGTCCTAAATCTTACAGTACAATGATCACTGCCTTCTAAATGCTCCCCCACTAACACTTGATCTACTTGGCCCACCTCATTTACAAGAGCCAGGCCCAACGATTCATCCTTACTTGTTCAACTGGACATAGTCAAGTTGAAGAGATTAACTTTTTGAGGATTTAGATGAGACTCTAAGACTTGCCAGCTTTGGATAGAGTAAGGAATTTCCATGGTAACTCTATATTAAAAGCCATTTGGGACTTGGAAGTTACCTGGCTGGAAAGGCAAAATAAGGGAAGAAAGCCTTCTGAAAACAAGAATCACTTTGGACTGGTTCTGGAGAATAGAATGTCTGATTTAAGGGACAGAGTAAAATATAATGGTGGAGGTAGATTTTTAATCATATTAATGCATTAGCAAATATGTATTTTGCAGTTTAAAGCATAAGATGGCTGTCCAGTCAACATTGCTTTTAGTTTGTTTGATACAGTAAAGGATTTCAAAGTGAAATCTAGTCAGGTGATCATTTCAGTCAAGTTTGAATACGTTTGTAATGATAAATTGGCAGCTCTTGTGGGATTTGGAATCCACAAGCTGAGTACCTGGGATTGTCCTAAATTTAAACAAACCAGATTAATCTGTGATGTTTACTGCCATAGTTAAACATTAAATTAGCTGTGTTTTTTATGGGAATTGCATTGCCAACCATGACCTCGATGTTTGGTTCAAACATGGATGTGCCTACTAGAGAAAGAGCAAAACTTGACCTCCTCTTGGGAAATAAGGCAGGGCAAGTGACTGAGGTGTCAGTGGAAGTTCACTTTGGGGCCTGTGATCAAAGCTCTGTTAGTTTTAAAATAGTGGAAAAGGATAAACATGATTGAAAAGTTAAAGTTCTAAATTGGAGTAAGGTCAATTTTGACGGCATTAAGCAAGAACTTTCAAAAGTTGGTTGGGAGAGGCTATTCACAGGTAAAGGGATGGTTGGAAAGTGGGAGGCCTTCAAAACTGAGATAATGAGAGTCCAGAGGAAGTATGTTCCTGTTAGTGTGAAGGGCAAGGCCGCTAGGTGTAGGGAATGCTGGATGACTAGAGAAATTGACACTCTGGTCAAGAAAAAGGATGAGGCTATGCATGAATAGACAGCTGGGATTGAGTGAATCCCTCCAGGAGTATAAGGGCAGTAGAATTATACTCGAGGGAAATCAGGAGGGCAAAAGATGGTTTCAGCAAATAAGGTTAAGGAGAATCCAAAGAGATTGTGCAAATACATCAACGCCAAAAAAGTAACTAAGGAGATAATAGAGCCCCTTAAAGATCTACAAGGCCAGCTATCTGTGGAACTGCAGGAGATGGGTGAAATGCTAAACAAGTATTTTTGCATCAGTATTTACTGTGGAGAAGGAAATGGAAATGGAAGCTAGGGAACTTGGGGAAACAAATAGTGATATCTTGAAAAGTGTCCATATTACAGAGAAGGTGCTGGACTTCTTAAAATGCATAAAAGTGGATAAATCTTTGGGACCTGATCATGTGTATCCCAGAACTTTGTGGGGAGCTAAGGAAGTGATTGCTGGGCTCCTTGCTGAGATATTTGTGTCATTGATAGCCATGAGTGAGGTGCCAGAAAACTAGAGAGTGGCAGATGTGGTGCCATTATTTAAGAAAGGTGGTAAGGAAAAGCCGGGAACTATAGACCAGTGAGCCTGACGTCTGTGGTGAGTAAGTTGTTGAAGGGGATTCTGAGGTGCAGAATTAACATGTGTTTGGAAAGGCAACGACTGATTAGGGATAGTCAGCATGGCTTTAAGTGTGGGAAATCGTGTTTCACGAACTTGATTGAGTTTTTTTTTGAAGAATGATGCAGGCAGAGTGGTGGACGTTGTCTATATGGACTTCAGCAAGGCATTCAACAAGGTTATGCATAGTAGACTGGTTAGCAAGGTTAGATCACATGGAATCCAGGGAGAGCTAGTCATTTTATACAAAATTGGCTTGAAGGTAGGAGCGAGAGGGGGGTGGTGGACGGTTGTTTTTTTAGGACTGGGAGCCTGTGTCTAGTGGTGTGCTGCAAGAATCAGTGCTGGGTGTGCTGCTTTTTGTCATTTATATAAATGATTTGGATGTGAATATAGGAGGTATGGTTAGTAAGTTTGTGGATGACACCAAAATTGGAGGTGTAGTGGACAGCAAAGAAGGTTACCTCCAGAGTACAATGGAACCATGACCAGATGGCAAATAGGCCAAGGAGTGGCAGATGGAGTTTAATTTAGATAAATGTGAGTTGTTACATTTTGGAAAGGCAAATCATGGCAAGACTTATGCACTCAATAGTTGGGTTCTGGAGAGTGTTGCTGAACAAAGAGACCTTGGGGTGCAGGTTCATATTTCCTTGAAGGTGGAATCACAGGTAGACAGGGTAGTGAAGAAAGCATTTGGTACGCTTGCCTTTATTGGTCAGTGCATTGAGTATAGGAGTTGCAATGTCATGTTGAAGCTGTACAGGACGTTGGTTAGGCCGCTTTTTGAATTCTGCATTCAATTCTGCTCTCCCTGCTATAGGAAAAATGTTGTGAAACTTGAAAGGGTTCAGAAAAGATTTACAGGATGTTGCCAGGGTTGGAGGGTTTGAGCTATAGGGAGAGGCTGAATAGGCTGGGGCTATTTTTCCTGGAGCATTGGAGGCTGAGGGGCTTATGGAAGTTTATAAAATCATGAGGTGTATGGATAGGTTGAATAGCCCAGGTCTTTTTCCCGGGGTTGGGGGAGTCCAAAATCAGAGGGCATAGTTTTAAGTTGAGAGGAGAAAGGTTTAAAAGAGACCTAAGGGGCAACTTTTTCACAGAAGGTGGTACCTGTATGGAACGAGCTGCCAGAGGAAGTGGTGGAGGCTGGTACAATTACAACATTTTAAAAGGCATCAGGATGGGTACATGAATAGGAAACGTTTAGAGGGATATGGGCCAAATGCTGGCAAATGAGACTAGATTAATTTAGGACATTTGATCAGTGTCAATGATTTGGATTGAAGGGTCTGTTTCCATGTTGTACAGTTTTATGACTCTATGGATGGGAAGGCTCAAGGAAATGAATAGTTCCTGTAATTGTTCTTTACTGAGTCTTGTGCTCCCCTGATGAGATAGGGACCAAATCCCAGTCTCTCCAGATGAATTAGTGATTCATTCCCAGGTTTGCTTGTTGGGAACAGGATCTCATTCCTAGCCACACCTGGTACAATGGATGCTTCTTGTTTCTGTCTGCCGCTTGTGCCTAGTTTCCCAGGATAGTTACTCCAGCTGGAGTTGTGTTTGCAGTCTTTCCTGTTAACATCTTCTCAATCATTGTTAATGCCATTGTTCAGGTTAAAATAAACTGGTGGTGGGCCTCAACTGTCTTTGAGCACCTATAAATAAGGGACAGCTGAGACACCTGAGGTTGTGGAATGAAAGCTCTCGGACTGAGCAAGATATTAAACACTCTCCACACAAGTGCTATTTGACCTGGTTTCTATCTCACCAACCCAACTTGGAATGTTTACCATTCCCATGCTCACACCTGTTAACAGCCAATAAAGGTGCTGGGAGTGGCTCCAGGCTCCAGGACCCATACCCACTCCTCACCTTCTCTGCATCTGTGTTGTAATATAATATTCCCAAAGATGTTAGTTATGAAAGGACATCACTCAATCGAATCATGTGGTGAAGGCAAATAACATGATTAGGAGATGCCTTGCAGCATTATCCCTTCTGTTAATTAATCGCTCCTCCCCCTGTGTTGTCACTGTTCTTTGGTCTTTGTTCTTCGGTCACTTCCCAGCCAGTTTCCATGGCTTTTTTCCTGCTTAAAAGCTGTTAATTTATAATATCTGATGAATGATAATTGACCCAAAATATTAACTGTTACTCTCTCCACAGATGCTGCCTGGCCTGCTGAATATTTCCAGCACTTCCATGTCCATTATCCTTGCACAAGCGACATTCCATTACCAGAGTAATTGTAACTTATGTGGTACCTCTGCGTCAGAGCATACCACAGTATAAAATGTCATTATTCCTGACATTCTTCTGCTGGTGGCTTGGGTCCCTAACACTTATCCTTTATGGAAAAATTTGCAATGCAAAACATCACTGACCATAAGTCCATCAGGAAGTGGTTAGCACGTGGAGACCACGCGGGGAAAAAGACAGGGTGGATCCCATCAGGTTGTGCCTTGAGCAGACTGTCAGAGTCATTTGGCAGAATGCCTCATCACCAGAACTTTCCAACAAGCACCAAGACATCACTTGGCTGGTGGTGAGAAGGGCACCACCCACTGGATCCTTCTTGTACACCCAGTCTCTGCGCAGCACTCGACACTGCCCTTGAAGCAGCTGTGGGAGTGGGGGGAGGTGGGGGGAAAGTAGAGACTGTCACACATTTCCTTCTGGAATGTGCCTTTGCAAAGGAAGTCTGGAGATGGTTTTTGTTGAGATTTGTCCTGAGCAGCTTCGTGATGCAGGACTCTGTGCTGTACGGTCTGTTCCCCCAGATGCACATTAAGACAAACACCGATTGCTCCTGGAGGACATCAACTAGATAAGAGATGCTCTTTGGTCTGCCTGAAACTTGTTGGTCTTCCAGAGCAAAGAGTTGACCTCGACTGGGTGTTATAGACTGGCATGTTCCAAGGACCAGCTGAGGGATGTCCTAAAGCTTGGAGCAGCTTCTGCCCAGGGGCAGTAGGGAAAGACCACTGTCTGAGGTCTTTCTGCCAAAGTTAAATGAGGGTCCGCTCAGCTATTGGACTCTCCTGGTGCCTCAAATATATGAAAATATAGTTTTTTTACAGGTAAGAGATTCCTTTGGTTTGTTAGTTGGATACACTCCAATGTCTGTTACTTCAAATGGTTCTGTACAGAACCAAACTGCTTTAATGACTATGTATGTATATAAAAATATTTTTATGAATAAAGTAGATTTTTGAAATTAGAGAAAAGTGGCTTGGGTCCCTTTTAAACTCCGAAGCCTTCACATGACTGCATTGCTTGCATCACTGTAGTTACAGCACTGGTGCACATGTCTTTTAGTGCACTGCGTGATTTAAGTAGGCATCTTGTCTATGCAAGTCTAGTTCCTGCTTTCTGCAAAATGTTTCACTGAGGATCCCTTCTGGGCAATAGTTTAATGTCTTTTCCTGCTTTCCCCTCTGTAAGAGTGATTGATTTTTTTTTCCAACTACTACATCGTGCAATAAGGACATTGAGGTAATCCACATGGCATTGGATGATTATTTGGATAGAAATTGTGTACAAGGGTGTGGGGATAAAGCAAGAGATTGGTAGCAGGTAATGATATGTCAATGCAGGAGGAAAAGGGCAGCCTCTTCATTCCAAACAGGCATAGATGGAGGTGGTTAAGGATGTCAGCAGCAGACATGTCTCCCTTGAACCCAGAGACATTGCACTATGAGGACCTCTGGAGGCTGGGAAAGAAAGTATAATGCTATTCATCAGGTGCCAAACCCCACACTCTAACTTTCTCGGCACACAACATTCCGGAGGACCACATACTTTATAACTGCACTCATTCCTCTTCCTGCCAACTATGATGAACCCAGATGATGGTAATACTGGACAAGTCAGGGTGAAACCTGGCTTGATAGATCATAAAGTTTGTATTTGCAGCTTGGTTACCACGGTGGTCACTGAACGTACTCACATGAGGTTGCCAGTGTTCTCCAAAGAATACAATTATCACAAAAAAAGGAGAAAACAAAGCTTTTTTTTCTTTTTAACTTTAAGATTTCTTACTCTTCCCCATTTTGATGGCCTAGAGACTTCTTTCCAGTTCTGACAAATTGGAGTCCTTTTCCGTTCTCACAGCCTAGAGATTTCTACATTTCACTTCTTCTGACATGAATTCTTCTTTTGACCAGAAACGTGATTGTGACCTCTGATCATTTATCTTCATGTGGTCATAAAACAAAACTTGTAAATTTTCAGCAATCAACTGCCTAGGTGTCTGACTGAGCCATTTAACTTCAATTACATGCTTTCTTTGTTATCACCCCAGATTATTGTTATCCTTTTATAGAGGTTTATACAATCATGAGGGTCATGGGTAGGGGAGCATGTTTAAGATGAGAGGGGAAAGATATAAAAGGGACTGAAGGGGCAACATTTTTATGCAGTGGGTGATGTGTATATGAGAGGAAGTGGTGGAGACTAGTATGATTACAACATTAAAAAAGTATCTGGATGGATATGAAAAGGAAGAGTTTAGAGGGATATGGGCCAAATGCTGGCAAATGGGACGATAGGACTAGATAGGATATCTAGCCGGCATGGATGAGTTGAACCAAAGGATCTGTTTCTGTGCTTTATATCTCTATGATTCAGTCAAATTCCAGACAGAAGTCTGGATTGATGGATCATTTTTAAATTCTTTTTGGTTTTAACAAGGTGTTTTTTTTTTTGAACTAAAATGCAAACACACAATGCTGTAGATTTGGTTTAACAATAAAACTGATTTATTATTATGGAAAATATTGTTTTAAAAATGAATAAACCAAACTAATTACATAGAACACAAATTTAAAGATTTTGAAATGTGGTAAAATGCAATTCCATTAATTCTGAAATCACTCCTTTACAGTACTCCCTCCAGAGAGAACTCGCATCTCTATTTTCACCAACAGGGCTTAATTTAACAAATGCTTTAATTCCCAGTCCTGAGAATCTCAAAGCCTCTTCCTTGAGTCTTCATACAACAGAGCCTGGACTTCCTTAGCTTCAAATAACCCCTTCTGCGTTTGAATCAAACTCTTCTGCTCTGGGACTTCCACGCTAATTCCTTATACTGAGGTCCTATTGCTTAACAGCTCTAAACTATCTCAGGAGCTGAGATCCACAGAAACTGTTCAGCACACAAAGGCTTTGTTCAAGCTATGGTGTTTCCCCAACTCCAAAAGAGTCAAGAATCTTCTACTTGAAGCCTAATGCTCTATAATGTTTACATTGGGAGAAGTTTTAGGAGAGAACAATGAAACAAATTCCTATTTGCCTCCAAGAACTATCTCTTTTCATACTGCTTTTATTAAAAAAAAAATGGCTACATCCATCATTACAAGTTAATCATTAATCCTCTCCCCACACACACAAAGCCCAGGCTGTACATCTAAATATCCAAAATAAATGATATTAACATATATATAAATCACACACCTTGTATGGCATTTTGGACATGATGTTTGATTCTACAATTTCTTTAGTTCTCTGTTCCAAATGACTTTCTGACGTCATGAAGAAAAAGTCACAATTTCCAAACTGAAACCAAAACCTATTTTATTACAATTTTAAAGATCGAAGTTCCTAATTGTATAATAACAATAACAAATTGTAAACCATCATTGGATAAACATATGGATGATAATGGAGTAGTTTAGGTTAGATGGGCTTCAGATTGGTTTCACAGGTTGGCGCAACATCGAGGGCCGAAGGTCCTATACTGCGCTGTTATGGTCTATGTTCTATGTTATCACACCAGAAACTTCACATCCCCATTTGAGTGGCCAATTTCACCCTCATTCTATTACCCTCTTGCACTCATGTCACAGTCAGCATCCACAAAGCTTGTCTTTCTATCCTATTCACACAAACCATTGTGACACACTTAATTCTCTGCTTACTCTCTCTACTACAGTAGAGAGCACAGTCTCAGGGAGAAGCAGAAATCTGCAAGCAGACCCTTCAGGATCAGGCACCTATACAACCAATGACAATGCCTGCACACCGGCTGTATTGGGAAGGAGGTCCAGTTGCCACTAGTGCTCAAACATTTTGAGAGAGTTGATCCTCTGCTTAAAGATGCTGCTTTGGGGACCTCATTTCCCTTGATCTCTGTAGCCTCTGGAATGGCATGTGATTTTGGTGAACCCAGCTGCTGCTGATGCTGTGGGTACTCGTTAAGGTAGCATGGTGCAGGACTGCTTTAGCTGCTCCCCTGCTTTGGTGAAGGCAGGGAAGCAGGAACTGGAGCTGAAGTTGAGTGAAGTGCAAGACACATGAACTGACCTCCAAGATGTTTGACCTGTAAAACACCGGAATCACTTTCTGAGAAGGACTGCTGTGATCCAAAGCCTCTAACTTGGCCATGGCTGCAGTTCTTCAGTTTCACTGATTAAAAAGCTTCCTAACCTGCCGGTTTCACTGAAATTTTCCTGCCTCTACAGTTGTTTTGATGGCCTTAGTAATTGGCAAACATGAAGACATTTTCCAGTCACCTCCAAACCAGCCCCTGTGAAACTCTAAAGAGGACAGGGTCATGTCAGATTCCTAAACAGGTGATTCCTCTGATGTTGTTGAATCATTCTTTCTTTAGGGAACTGAATCCATACACGGTACTCCAAATGTCAAGTCAACAAAACCTTGAAGAGATGCAATATCACTTCCTTCCTCTTGCAATAAAGGTCAGAATGTCCTTTGCAATTCACTGTGTAATGTAACAATTGCAATAGCCAATTTTGATGCAATATTCCGACAAAAAGCAATGATCAGATAATACGTACTTTTAGTGATGTTGGTTGAGAGATCATTATCGGAAGTGTTCCACTTCCAATCCAGAAACCCCTGATAGAAAACGCGTAAGGGTAACAAAAGAGGGATAAATGATAGCATTATTGGGGGAGGCCTCATGGAATTATTGTCAGAACTGCTAATCCAGAGGCTCATATAATGATCTGGGGACCTGGCTTCAAATCTTCCCATGGCAGGTGGGGGAATTTGAATTCAATAAAAATTCTGGAATTAAGAGTCTAATAATGACCTTAAAATTGTTATCAGTTAGTTCATTAATGTGCTTTAGGGAATAAAAATTGCCATCCTCATCGAGCCTGGTATATATGTGACTCCAGACCCACAACAATATGGTTGACTGTCAACTGCCCTCTGAGCAATTAGGGATGGACAACAAACACTGGTTTAGCCATTAACATCTATATCCTGAGTATAGATTTAAAAATGCTTAATTTTGATGCCCTCTATAGTGCAAGAATTTGCTGGCACACTTTCTCTCGTAGGTATTTGCATAACAAATTGTACCACTTTGAGAACTCATCCATTCCAAAAGAGAAAGACACATATTGAAATAAATAGACAAAATAACAATGGTGAAAATAACCACAATGAAACCCTGAAGCATAGCAAACCTTGTAAAGACATTTTATTGGATCTATACCTGGCCAGAGACAAAATTACCAAGATATATATTTGCATTAAGATTGACCTTCAGTTATTTGTAAAAGTAAGATAAATCATTTATGATTTTATACACCAAATGGGATTGCTTCCCAAGAGTGCTTCCATTCAGGCTTCCAAGATATTCATCAGACAGAAAATTCCTAGAAATTAAATTGTTATCATGTAAAAATGGTCCCAGTGATTTTGTTATGATTACTTTGCCATGCAGTCAGCCACAATGAATCAGCTGAGCTTCTTTTCTGTCTGCATCAGAGCAAAACAATGCAATGGATTCTGCCAATGTGATCCAGGGAGCTGTTTGTACACTCTTTGCAATCTGGGACACCTCCAATATGTACTGACAGTTTTACCGACAGTCAATTGAATAGTTAAAAAATGAAGTCATCACAAATGTGACATCTCATTAGGGCAGTGGGGCAGAAATAATAGAAAATGAAGCTGTATTTCGAACGAGCAGGAGCAGTTTGGTGGCAGTCAAATCGACAATTTGTGGCAGGCAAATAAACGGAATCTGAATGATGATCGGGTCAAATAAAAAGTTTTGAATTTATTTTTCCTCAAATTTAAGATTATTTTTGGGGAAATTGATATATCAAACTGTATATAAAGTTCTAAAATAAACTGCCATTGTAATATGTCCATACCATAATACTTCGTAACTTTAATTTTGATTATTCAATTTCAAAACAAATTGTCAAGAATGGAGACTTTGAGAAGAATCTTTCCCCAGGCCTGAATGATGTAGACAATGGCAAAAAGTTTGGGAGAATCACATGAGAAGTTGAGCAAGGGCTTTCTCGATATTAGGTGCAACAAGTCACCTTTTCCAGCTAAATTCTGAATGTCAAGACAAGATTCTTTCAAGTGAGCCACAAGAGGTCGATTAACAAGGATCATCACTCAGTATCACCCTCGTTACTATCTTCGCTTTTGTGTTTCTTCTTCCTTCTTTCTTCTTGGCGATATCCTGAACCCATGGCTACAGCGTGGACCTGGTGTGACGGTCTCCTGGCCTAGCATGGCGGTCTCTCGGCAGCCCGGCATAGCTTCTGCATGGACTTCCGGCCTCGAGAGCCTCAAGGTGATGCCCAGCGCAATCCGGAGTCAAGACCCAGTGTGGACTAGAGGCTAGATGCCGGTGTGGACTGGTTTGGAAGGACTGTGATTCTGAATTTTTTATTTTTTTGTTTTTCTAATTTATTTCTATGATCTGTAATGTTGGATATTTTATTTCTTTCCTTTTCTAATGATTTTCCCCTAAGCATTTGTACTTAAGAATCTCTACTTAGGTACCTTTGTACCTATGATAGCACCATAAGTGGTGACTTGTAAACTTTTCATTGTACTCATTTGAGCACATGTGACAATAAAGCTAATTTTAATTCTAATCTTATCTGACCTCATTAATTTGCACATTCCTGTTCTGCTACCCACCAGATAGAAACTAGACATGGAGAATTCCTGACATTAAAGTTCAGAATAGGTACCTGGTGACTCCAGCTCACTCTGGACCTCCATCTTTGACAGATGGCACCAACATCTCAGGCCACGCTCCATGGCAGTGACCAAATGCAACCCACGTCCATGGGCCTCTCCATATCATCATGGCACATCTCCAATGCACATGCACAAAGCTGCTGCATTTCAATGCTGCAGTTTGGAGCACTATCATTTGAAAGGATGCTGCAAGTACACTTTGCGCATAGAGACAGGCACCCTGTTCACTGATTGAACCAGTGAGTATCTCAGGCCTTCTTAGCGCTTATTCACTTTGTGTTTACCTGGATTCTCACAGCATCTCTGTCTTGCCCTTACCCCTCCTCAGCCAGAACTAACAGGCACACAGTGCTTTTGTCTTGCCTTGCCTTTTAGCACAGGCACAAAGCCTGGAAGCTTCACACGGTTGTCTTCAGTCGTCGGTCGAGGGGGTGGACATGTTGTTGGTTGGCACCATGCTCTTAACAATCATCAGGCTAACACCTGCACCATTTGCCAGCAGCATACATGGCAAATGCTCTGCATATGTTTCAAGCAAAAGGCCCTGTCCAGGGGGAGACAGCCTCAGTCAGGGGTCCTGGCACAGTAAGTCAAGGGAAACATTCAATATCAGTTGACGAATTAGGCAGGGTCAGTGCAGTCTCAGCCATCTGGTGGACTGCCTTGTGGTATAGGATGAAGGTCAATGACCTTCTCCACTCAACCTGTGTAAGTGCCATCATCTTCTGTCTGCTATCTCACACTCTCTGCTGATAAAGACATCTCCCAACAAGACTCATGGTCTTTCACTGGTAACCTGGGTTAGGTCCCTCTCCCTGTAGGTAACGAGGAGTTGATGCTGTGCATCCAACACCTGTCTTGTCTCTTTCTGCTCGACTGTGGGTTGGTTTTTCTTGGAATTAGAGAAAGGGATGGATTGAATGTGATGAAAGTGGGCAGCACAGCTGTTAGTGCAAGTGCAGGAAAGATGGTGAGTTATCCCTAGTGAGTGAGTCAGAGGTCATGCAGGATTGGTGGTGTGGGGCAATTGGGTAAGTGACAGCGAATGAGGGAAGATGTTGCAAACAATAGTGAGAGTGATAGACCATGAGTCTTGGTGGGAGATGTCTACATTAGCAGAGAGTGAGAGATAGCAGACAGAAGCTGATGGCATTTACACAGGTAGAGTGGACGCCATTGACCTTCATCCTATACAGCAAGGCAGTCCACCAGATGGCTGAGACTGCACTGACCGAGGTGGCAACCTTCAACCAGGCTGGCAGAGTATGGTAGAGATAGTAGGAACTGCAGATGCTGGAGAATCTGAGATAACAAGGTGTAGAGCTGGATGAACACAGCAAGCCAAGCAGCATCATAGGAGCAGGAAAGCTGACGTTTCGGGCCTAGACCCTTCTTCAGAAAATTTTGAAGTCTAATTTGAAGTCTAGTTTCACGCACTTTTGTTGCTGATCAAATGGGTATGTGAGAAAAGGATAATTGAACATCTGAAATTTTGTGTGCCCTTTCATGGGATTGTAAAAGGGGTGGAATTGCACTGGAAGATCTGATTTCTTGTGATCAGTTGGTGAGTTGATATGTTTGAAAGTGAAACTGCTTTCCCCGTTCACCTGGTGAATGTGATGAGGTCAGATTGGGATATTTTCTAAGATTACAAAGAGATTTTGATCAAATGGGTCAATGGGCCGAAAAATTGCAGGAGGAGTTCAATCTGGATAAATGCAAGGTATTGCATTTTGGTACACTAAACATGGGCAGGACTTATACAATTAATGGTAGGGTCTTGGGTAGTATTGCAAAACAGAGAAACCTAGGGGTGCAGGTACATAATTCTTTGCATCACATATAGACAGGATGGTTAAAAAGGCATTTAGCACACT
>NC_063345.1:14066587-14086807 GCF_021869965.1 Rhincodon typus | reverse complement strand
AGTGTGCTAAATGCCTTTTTAACCATCCTGTCTATATGTGATGCAAAGAATTATGTACCTGCACCCCTAGGTTTCTCTGTTTTGCAATACTACCCAAGACCCTACCATTAATTGTATAAGTCCTGCCCATGTTTAGTGTACCAAAATGCAATACCTTGCATTTATCCAGATTGAACTCCTCCTGCAATTTTTCGGCCCATTGACCCATTTGATCAAAATCTCTTTGTAATCTTAGAAAATATCCCAATCTGACCTCATCACATTCACCAGGTGAACGGGGAAAGCAGTTTCACTTTCAAACATATCAACTCACCAACTGATCACAAGAAATCAGATCTTCCAGTGCAATTCCACCCCTTTTACAATCCCATGAAAGGGCACACAAAATTTCAGATGTTCAATTATCCTTTTCTCACATACCCATTTGATCAGCAACAAAAGTGCGTGAAACTAGACTTCAAATTAGACTTCAAAATTTTCTGAAGAAGGGTCTAGGCCCGAAACGTCAGCTTTCCTGCTCCTATGATGCTGCTAGGCCTGCTGTGTTCATCCAGCTCTACACCTTGTTATGGCAGCGTATGGTGTTGTTGCCTCTAGTGCCAATCCTGTGGGAAGAGAACAGCCCTCCGCTGCACCACCCCATCCACCAAGACCTCCAATCTGCAAAGTGGCATGCTTATCTCCCATTATCTGTCATGACTGGGGCAGATGTCATGGACCGTGCACGGCAGGTGCACACTGATAGTGTTTGTCCGGGTGTACAATGGCCTTGTAAAGATGGTGCCAGCACCATAGACCTTGGGATATCCCGACAGTTGCAAGCACCTCTGGTTACACAGTGTGGGTGAATCAAGCTAGTATTCAATGAGACAGAGCCACGTTGTGGTAGATAGTTAACGGGTCGAGTTGGCACTATAGCATGAGAAAACTTGCTATGATTTGTAGAAATAGATCATCCATGAAACTCAATGAAAATGGCACTTCACCAAAAGGTTATACAGTATAGAAACAGACCTTTCGGTCCCATGAATCCGTGCCAAACATAATCTCAAACTAAATTAGTCCCACCTGCCAATGGTAAGATTCAACCTGCTACATCTTTTAAGTTGAATCAATTGTTCTGTTTCAGTCCCACTCCAATGCTTCTCTACATCTGCAGGAAAACCAAGTTGGAGTGGGAGCTTCTGTGTTTTGGCAATGAATGGACTGAATCTCCCACTCAACCCATCCTTGAAGTGGAAGTTCCCATTGTTAACGAACAGCAGTGTATTTTGACAACACGGAACGGGAAAGTTAAGAACCATGACTCCATGTCTTGAGCATAAAACCATGCAGACCCTGAGCAATCCAGCAAGAGGTTTGGTCCAGACTCTGTGATAATTCAAATCAAAGTGTCCAAGGTTGCAGTCAGCTCCGGTTGAAGGGCAGGATACCACAATTGGTGCACTAGATACACTGTATACTTTCCAATGACCACCATAGTACCAGGATAATTTATCACAGAAATAACTGGTTAACTAGAAGAAAGAGAAACTTTCAGCAATTCAGAAGAAAATCTGGCAGAGGTTACAAATATTTCAGAACCTATTTCCATCACAGGCATTAAGTGGTTGCTTTCCATCATTTATTTTCTATTTTTGTCTCAATATTGTTTTCTCCATGTACAAGGGTTCAGAATTGGCTTCCTTGTCTCTGTGTCAGAAAGTCAAGGGAAATTCTTTGGGCAACATTTAAACACCAAAGAACCCAAGTGTGCAGATTGGAAGGATACATCTGAATGCTCAAATGCAAGATAAAAACATCTCACTACACTATTTTTAGTAGGCTTTCATTGGAAACAATAAAGAACGTTTTTTTTGTTTGCAATTCAAACAAGAATTAATTACAGTCACTTAATATACAGCAGGCAAAGCAACTTCTGTTGTTACGATAGCGTTTTCAGCCTTCTCATTGTACATGACCAATCAACTTCCACTCAAGGACGTTATTCATCCATTGCTTGTATTTTTGAAATATTGTTTTACTGTGAGTCATATTTGCATTGCATGATTACTATTAGTTGCTGTTGTAAGCACTAATCTTAATGTCGTTTATGAAATCTAATATTTTCTGAAGTTTTCAATAACTTATCAGATATGATGGCCTAATGGTATTATCACTAGACTATTAACTTAGAGACCCAACTAATGGTCCAAGTACCTGGCTTCAAATCCTGCCATTGCAGATGACATAATTTGAATTCAATGAAAAACAAAAATTGGAATTAAGAGTCTAAGTGTTGCCAATTGTTGGAGGAACAAACTATCACTAATGTCCTTTAGGGAAGGAAATATGCCATCTTATTTGTTCTGGCCTACATGTGACTCCAGACACTTAGCAATATTGGCAAATAGCAATAGACATTAAATGGCTATGCCCACATTCGGTGAATGAATGAAAAATGTACTCACCAAACAGGTAGCTAGTTTCCTTGTAGTACAGTAAGAACCAATTCATAGAAAATTTAAAAAAGCATAAAAGCAACACCTTCCTTATTTACCAAACTCTCCACACTAAAATGCCTGGCTTTATAGATATCGTAGGTCAATCTGGAGGTTTCGGACTTGAACACAGGTCATCTGGCCAGAATTAGGTACACTACCATTGTACTGCAAGAACCCCTGCCTGCCTTTATATGGGTCTGAAGAAAAACAGCTAGCTGACCCAAGTTACAGTGAAACAGTTTCAACAGCTGTCCTTAATTATTTAACTGCTCTTCCAGTGGAAACCCTGTAAAGTCCTGATTAAGTCTGGGAAATTTAGAATTGAAACTGTAGATTTCAGATCATTGTTAAATACAAACAAACATAAAACTTTTATAAAGAGCTTAAGGCTCCCTTACTTACAAACTTCCAGCATCCAGTCATCCCACAGGAGAAAGCATCCTTTCCTCAGTCATCCTGCCAAAATGCCTCAGGGTCTTACATGTTTCAATCAAGTCTCTTCTCACTCTTCTAAATTACAACTAATAAAAGTCCAGACTGCCCAACCTTTCCTCATAACACAACTCACCCATTTCTGATAATAGGCTACAAAGCATTTACATTCTTCCTTTAATAAGGGGATGAACAGTGCTCACAATACTTCAGACGTGATCTCAACAATGTCCGGTATAACCTCCCTACTTTTGTATTCCATTCCTTTCAATAAATGGTAAGATCTGTTAGCTTTCTTCATTATTTGCTGTACCTGCATACTAACCTTTTGTGATACATGCATTAGGATCCCTCTGTATCACAGAGCTCTGCAGTCTCTCAATTTAGCAACAATAACCTTGATTCCTTTCTTCCCAGTCACTGATATTAGTTATAAAATGTTAAGGCCCCAGCATTGATCCCTGTGGTAGACCACTCATTATGCCTTGCCAACATGAAAAGTGAAAGTATTCTCTTTTGAATGTGGCTTTGAACTGACATTCCACTGCTCTCTGGTGAACCTAAAAGTTCCAAACAAGAGTCATGCTGGACCCAAAGTGATAACTCTGTTTTTCTCTCCACAGATACTGCCAGACCTGCTGAATTTCTCTGCCACGTTATGTTTTTATTTCAGATTTACAGCATCTACAGTATTTTGCTTTTATTCAAAAGATCAATGTTGCAAAGCAGCAGGCCAGTCATCCCTGGCTTCCACCCATCATCGCTATTTTGAAGAAGAGTAAGTCATTCCATAAACACATGGACCAACAGATTCAAGAAGAGTTTCTTCCCTGCTGCTTTTAGGCTTTTGAATGGACCTTTCAAATTTCAAATTTAATGTTTGTCTCACTCTTGATGCACCTTCTCTGCAGCTGTTAACATTGTACTCTTCCCTCTGTTTTATTACCCTTACTCACCTTGTATGGCATCATCTGCCTGTCTTGCACATGAAACAGAACTTTTCACCGTACCTCGTTACATGTGACAATAATAAATCAACTCAAATCCTGGATTCCTGGTCATTATACCTCCCTCATCTCCATCTTGAAGAAGGGAAAGTGAGTCATTCCTGGTGTGCTGGCTATTATACATCCTTCATTACTATTTTGAAGAGCAAAGGTGCCATCCTCGTTGTCCTGGCCACAAAATATCCCTCATCACCATTTTGAAGAAGAGAAAGTGAGTCATTCCTGGTGTCCTGGACATCCCTCATTAACTATTTTGAAGAAGAGTAGGCGAGTCATTCCGACCGTCCTGGTCAATGAGCCTGATCAGTAAAGCAGACTATCTGTCTGGCTATTTGTCACATTGCTGTCTACGAGAGCTTGCGATATGCGGATTGGTTTTGGGGCGGTCTGCGCGACCACACGGTGTGGCGGTGGAGTGAAGGACGGGTCTGGCCAGTCAGTGGCTGATATTGCAGCCTCTCGCTGGCTTTGCTGCTTGTGTCGCTGTTGTCAAGGGTAGTGTTTGTGACAGCAGAGCGGATACATTGTGGCGGCTGGGGGCTGGGAGCCGGGAGCCGCGTACCCGCACCTCCACACCGCCAACACTAGGGGTGCTGGCGGGCCGGCCTCCGCTAGTTCGGAGCGGGCGGCCGGAGGGAAGGCAGCCGCAGTATCGGGAGGAGGAGGAGGAAGGGCTTGTTTAGCCGCCGTCAGGATTCAGACCGCGGCCTGGTCGCTGGGTGATTGTGGCCGGCTGCTCTGTTTGAAGCCGGGAAGGCGGATTGATTACTTTTCTGTCGCTCGGTGTGTGTGTGTGTGTCACCCCGGCCAGGGCGCCGCCGCCTGGGCCCGGTCTCTAAGATGGCGGCCGGCGTGGAGTCGCTGGCCGGCCCGAAGCTGCAGCTCACCGAGGCGGTGGAGCAGTACCGCGGCCTGTCGGAGAGCGACAAGCACTGGAGGATCCGCCGGCAGTTCATCCTTCGACACATCCAGAACTACCCGGGAAACAGGATGGAGCAGCTGCTCGCCCTCTCCATGGTGTGGACCAACCATGTCTTCCTGGGCTGTAGGTGAGTGAGAGGAGCAGGCCCCGGCCCCAGGCCCCCAGGCCCCCAGCCCCCCAGCCCCGGCACCCATGCCATCCTTCACTCCGCACCAGGCTTTCGTTATATAACCGACCACCCTCACTCGTCCTCAGCCCCTTCTCGTATCCTCCTTATTCCCCAACGCTCTCTGATCTACCGTCAGTCCCATCCTCTCATGATCCTCCTCTCCCTCACCCGAACCCCATCCCCGATTCTCTTGTCTCCCGGGATCCCTGTCTCCCTCCAGATCTCCCCCCAAACCTCCCTTTCATTACCCTCAACCCCAACTCAATCGTTCCCTGATCTCCTCACTGTCCCTCATCCCCTTCAACCTCCCTGATCCCTTAAACACTGTCCCATCTTGCCTTTTCTTTCCCTCGTCAACCACCCCATCTTCCTTCTTACTGAGGAGGTGATGGCTTAGTGGTATTATCACTAGACTGTTAATCCAGAGAACATTCTGGGGCCTGGGTTTGAATCCCGCCACGGGCGGATGGTGAAATTTGAATTCAATAAATATCTGGAATTAAGAATCTAATGATGACAGTAAGTCCATTGTCGATTGTCGGAAAAACCCATCTGGTTCACTACTGTCCTTTAGGGAAGGAAATCTGCCATCCTTACCTGGTCTGGCCTACATGCCACTCCAGACCCACAGCAATGTGGTTGACTCGTAACTGCCCTCTGGGCAATAAATGCTGCCTAGCCGGCGATGCCCTCATCCCGTAAAATGAATAAGTAAAGGATCTTCCTCCTTTCCTTCATCACTCCCCCCATCTTCCCTCATCATTATCCTCTCATCCCCTTTCCCGCACTCCTCTTTCTTCTCCCTCTCATTGCCCTCCTTGCCACAGCAGTCTCCCAAGTGAAATGTGCCAGTGCTGGGCAATGCACTCTGTTTCTTAAATCTTTGGCTGGGCTTTTTAATGGGAGTTCTGTTTACCTCCACACACACAGATAGACAAATAGAAATGCACAGGTCCCAGACTGGGATGCTGTCTGTCCCTTGAACTCATTGGGTATCTTTTCCATGCCTGTATTACAGTTTATCTAAAGCCTGATTTGACATCCCAATGTTACTCAAAGGCGGAGAGATTCAACAATTGCACTTATTTTGTTCAGAGATAATTCGGGGATAGACATTCCCTGTGAAAAGATTTGAAGGGTTAGTTTCTAAATGCCTGTAATGCTGTAGTCAGAAAGGAAGAAATTTGCAGTTACTACTTTGTTGTTGTATAACATCATAATTTAGCTTTGAAGAAGTAATAGTTTTATTTTGCATAAATGAAAGTGGTGTTCCAGAGTCAAATGGAATTGGTGTGTTCACTAATTGATAGCCAGGTATTGCTTAATAAGTAAAGCAGTCTTAAGTTGGCAATAACAATGGGATTTATTGTGAGAGAGCTGATCTTTCCAAAAACCATGTCTGCCTTTTGTTTTACTATAATTATTGGTTCCCAGTGTTTGTGGGCATATGTTGTAGTTCCTAAATGGAAACTATAAAGTTGGAGGACTAAAGAATTCTAATTCGAGAAGAATATATACAATACAGAGCAATGATTTCAGCAGGAACAATCTTTACCCTGGCACGGGGGTGTAGAAAAGGGTTATACAGTCTTGGAATAAGGGGCAGGCCATTTAGAACTGACTTGAGTTTCTTTACTGAAGAGGCTGTGGAGACTCAGTCATTGAGTGTATTCAGAACTGGGATTGATCTATCTATACATGTTAAAAACATCAAGAGATATGAGGATAGTGCAGGAAAATGGTGTTGAAGAGGAAGGTTAGCCATGAACTTACTGAGTGGCGGAATGGGTTTAAAAGGCTGATAGACCTATTAATCCTCCTTATGTCCAAATATTATGTTAACTCGGGTGTCACAGGCAAAACAAGACTAATTGTTTATAAGCATTTTTTTTCCCTGTCAACTTGACATGTGACATGCATTCATGACCACATTTGATGTCCTCCAAACCAGGCTATTCAGAAATTCACAGGGTGGACTTTATGCTGCTGTACATTGCACGCATCCCTAGTACCGTTGCAATAGCTCCATGTAGACACCATCTCTCTGGTGTACCGTTCATCCCAGGAACATCCGGATAACAAGGACACCTACATCAGACTCCAATTTATTGACTTTACCTCTGCTTTCAACACCATAATTCCAAGCAAACTCAGAGACCTAGGACTGTGCTCTCCGCTCTGCAACTGGATCCTCGACTTCCTGACCCGCAGACCGCTGTCAGTAAGGTTAAGCAACAACACCTCCTTCACAATAATCCCCAACACCAATTCTCTGCAAAGTTGTGTACTCGGCTTCTCCTCATGCTCATTATACATTCACAACTGTGTGGTCAAATTCAGCTCTAACTCCAGTTATAAATTTGCTGATGACACCACTGTAGTGAGTCAGATCTCAAACTATGATGAGGCAAAGTACAGGAAAGAGAGAGACAGCTTAGTGGTGTGGCGCAAAGACAACAATCTCTCCCTGAATGTCAGCAAAATGAAGGAGCTGGCCATCGATTTCAGGAAAATGAATGGAAGACATGCCCCTGATTGTGTCAGTGGTGCTGAAGTGGAGGTGGTCGAGTGCTTCCTAGGAGTAAATATCACCAACAGTTTATCCTGGTCTATCCATGGCAGTGCTACAGTCAAGAAAACATACCAATGCCTCTAATTTCTCAGAAGGCTAAGGAAATTCAGCACAATGACTCTTAACCAATTTTTATAGATGCTGATATAAAGCATCCTATCCAGATGCGTCACAGCTTGATATGGCAGCTGCTGTGCCCAAGGCCACAAGAAATTGCAGTGAGTTATGAATATTGCCTAATCCGTCATAAAAACCAGCCTTCCTTCCATTGACTGTCTATACCTCCCGCTGCCTCAGGAAAGCAGCCAACATAATAATTGACCTCTCCTACCCTAGTTATACTCTTTTCCACCCTCTTCCATCAGGCAGAAGATACAAAAGTTTGAAAATGCATGCCAACAGATTCAAGAACAGCTTCTTCCCTGTGGTTACCAGCTTATGAACAGACCTCTCACATATTAGAGCTGATCTTTCTGTGCACCTTCTCTGTAGTTGTAACACTATTTTCTGCATTCTGTTCCATTACCCTAATGTACTTATGTAAGGTATGATTTGTCTGGTTAGCACACAAAATAATACTTTTCACTGTATCTCTGTACATGTGGCAATAATAAATCAAATCAAAGTATCTAATTTAGAGAACCTACAATTAAGGGGAACCAAAGTTTGGTTACTCTCAAATGTGTGCAGCGGTAGCCACCCTGACTAATATCCAGTCAAGCCTATAGGTGCATAGCTTTGGTGAATTTGTTTTTAGCTAAAACTACCATGCTCATTACAACATTATTGGCCTGCTGGATTATTCAACACCAAGTGGGAAGAATTCCAGTGCATAGGGACTGGTCTGTTGTTCTGGGTGCCACTAATCTTTATCCCACGCAATTCTAGTCTTCACCTGGCTGCTTTTCCCATCTGTTTCTACTTGGGCCCCCAATTTATTGTGTATTAGAAGGTTAAATTTCATATTTAATGCAGAATTTTTGGAGCTTTGTAAGTTATGTTCTGTTTATTTCTCCTGTGAAAAATGCAAATTTTTGGGCTTGTTTACCAACAGTGTCCTGAAAAACTGTAGAATTACCTGACTCACCAATGGATAATCAGCCTGTCACAGAATGGATTTTGGTTTTCTATCAATGACCTTGTCATTTTGGAATTATCTCAACCCCTAATGGACTCTGCTGTTCGTCTTACACATTAGGTCTTTAAACAAAGGTAGATTTGAGCCCTCAGTGGATGGACATCAGCTAGCTAACAGGAACTTCTCACAAAGTTAACATCTACTATGGCTGCAGTGTCTGTAGGTAGTGCTGCAGCAACCTAACCAATGTTCTGCTGTTGGACATCTCGGACTTGCTATTTGGAATATCAATCCAAGCTGGTTTGTGCAAAAAACCTCACGTCCACATCCATATTTCCTATGAGAGCACAGATAACCTGCTTTGGACATATCTCATAACTCCTTCATAATTTCTGGTCCAAAATTCTGGAACTCCAAACCAGATAGCATGGTTGGAAGTATTTTTATTCTATGGACAGAATTGGTTCAAGATGGAGGGTCAATCTTGATTGTTTTTCCTCCAAGTTTTACAATGCTGTATGACAGAGGTAATTTGACTTGCATGTTCTTCAAAAGATTGAAATCCAGACTTTTCCTTTTAGTTACTCCAGGAACCTTTAAAGCATTCAGTATATATGGTGTGCCAACCTGAATAACCTGTTAATATTGTCAGAATTGCTCGGTAGTTTTGAGCTTACCTGTTTTCCTCCTGGGTAAGAACTGAACATTACAGCTCTGAACCAATAGGTTTCTTAGACTCAAACAAATTTGTTAACTCCAAAGTGAGTTCACAGTTCCTGACATTTCTCCAAGACAAATTGGAGAATTGTAGTATGACGGCCTTTAAAGAATACTGCAGGGTTATCTTCTGCAGTTTCAACTAAACCATTTGCTCGAGAATGCAGTGCAAAACTCTCTTCTTTCTGAACAGATTAATTTATTCTTCTGACTGTGCGGCACACAGCACTCACTTTTCTAACTTCTGTACAGAAGGATTCTTGCCATGGCCTTTTTACACCAAGTGGAGAATTGGCTGATGCTCCCATGAGTTTTTTGTTTTGAGCCCTGGATTGCATGTCATTGTCTCTACCCAGAGGAACCTTTTAAGCATGATTGACAGTAATTTTCTGACAATAAGAAAACACAGCCTTTTGCATTATTATAAGTTAAAAGTACGGTAATATTCAAAGTAAATTAAAGAAACAAGGGTATTTCTGATCATCTGTGGAATAATTTAAATGCATATTGACTTTGGAGAATGTTAATGCTGGAACAGGGATGGCACGGTGATTAGGGGAAATAAAAATGGAATGGTCAATTAAGTACTTTTTGTTTTCATGCTTTCTTCCTGTAATCTCGGAGGGTTTCATCATTTGATGGTGCAGGGTGGAGCAACATTGATGCTAAGAGTCATGGGGCCTGATGTCTTTCACCTGGTGAATTTTTGGTTTTATGTCTGTCCTGTGGCAAATTGTAAAACAATTGAGAATCAATTGTTACAACCTCCATGAAGACTGATAACTCTCAAAAAGAATGGGGAGCCGATGGCCTAGTTGTATTATCGCTGGACTGTTAATTCAGAGACCCAAAGAATGTTCTGGGGACGCAGTTTCGAATCCCACCATGGGTAGCTGGTGGAATTTGAATTCAATGAAATATCTGGAATTGAGAATCTCATGATGACCATGCATTCATTGTCAATTGTCAGAAAAACCCATCTGGTTCCCCAATGTCCTTTAGGGAAGGAAACTGCCATCCTTACCTGGTCTGGTCTACATGTGACTCCAGACCCACAGCAACGTGGTTGACTCTGATCTGCCCTCTGGGCAATAAATGCTGGCGTGGTCAACGACACCCTCATCCCATTAAAGAATAATAAGAAAAAAAAATTCAAACTTCAGTTAATAGCTGAAAGAATGACACTAGACTTCACATTTTATGATGTTTACTGTAACAAAGTCTAAAAGCTCTATTGATTAAACATTATATTCAAAGGAGACTTGTACCTAAATCTGCAGAACGAAATAACCCTCTTCTTACCTTCAGCACAACTGTAAAAACACACTTTGCAGGATTCAGAATGTAGTCCTTTAAGTAGATGTTCAATTCGCCCAGAATCAGCCCAAATAATTTTTGTTTTCAAAAAAAAGTGAAGACGTACAAAACTTTAACTTTCTTACTCTCTACACAGATGCTGCCAGACCCTCCGAGATTCTCTGCACTTTCTATTTTTACTTTAGATATCCAGCATCCACAGTACTTTGCTTCTATTCGAATGACTCTTAGCTCCCCAGGTTACTTCTGTTCTTTTCCTTTCCCAGCCTATTAGCTTCTAATCCTAGAACTGACCTTCTTGGTGAGAGTATTAGTGGAGATCTTCCTCTAGTGGAAGCATGATGAATCTTCCACCTTTGATTCAAGTCCTTACAAATTTGATCTTTTAAATCCAAGCGCAAGCTTCCCCTCCTGTTTTTGATACGGTGAACTATCGAGGATTTCAGCCTGTAGCTGTTCTGTCTCTCTCCATCTGTTTGTTTTTTTTTAATCTGTGTGTCTGTCTCTCTCTCTTCCCTGTTTCTCCCCCACCCCAGTAAACTAACTGTGAGATTCACTGATATTCCCCATGAAAGCATGGAAGCTGACGTCACATTTGGTTTCTCAATAAAGGACCCATTTAAAAGCACTGCACTATGTCTCCTGGCATAAGTACTTTGCACCCTCTTCCCAGTAAAACAACCAAGGTCCCCTTTAATCTGAAACAACCAAACCACAAAGGCTTGTCAGGCTGACCTCGGAACAGATCACATGACGACCTTCATTTGTTAAATTAAAAACACAGCCCCAAAAGCTCATAATTCAGCAAAATTGCTTTGGGCTCCTTGCCCACTTTTTTGTATTCATGAAGTTGATATAGAGTTATTGTCAAGGAAGATGGGTGGGCAGATGTTAGAGAGCATAGGGATTTGGTATCCAGCAGAAGGGTGAGTTCTTTTGCTTTATTTTTAAAATTACATCCACACATTCAAATCTACTCTTTGTACTTATATTCAAAAGACTTGTTTGACTGGAGTTATGTATGACCATTTTTTTAAAGCGGCACCATTGATCAAATTTTAATCAAAATATCTGTAATAAAAATATCATTGACACAAACCCGTTGATGGTTTAGTTTCTTGATTTGTTTTGATTTTGAATAAACATCTTGGCTTAGTCACTGTGAAAGATTGTGGATTCAAACCACTATGGACTTAAACACAGTACTGATACATAAACGCAGGACTGAAGATATAGCATATTCAGAGCAGACTTATGGACAAGGACTAACCAAGCCCCTGCTAGTTTAAGTGGATATAAAAGATCTTGTAGCACTATTTACAGATGATCAGTGCTATTCTGGATAGCATTCCCTTCTCGCTTAATTTAAAGCAGATATCTAGTTATTTGCTAATATATTGTTTATGCAGTTTTGCAGTATACTTGGCAGCCACATTTGCCCATGTAACAAAAGTGAAACTGTCCAGAAGTAACGTAGGATTTTCTGAGTATAGGCATTCTGTTAATGCATGGGCATCTTTGTTACTGTCAATTAGAAACAATAGAAGCACTACTGCTGAAATTATTGTTATTCAGGAGGTCATACAGAGGCATGTGGATAATAAGGGGGAGGTAGTGACCTAGTGGTATTATCGCTGGACTGTTAATCCAAGGAATCCAGGTAATGTTCTGGGGACCCGGGTTCGAATCCTGCCACGTAGATGATGGAATTTGAATTCATTAAAAGTCTGGAATTAAGAGTTCTAATGACCATGAAACCGTTGTCGATTGTCAAAAGAACCCATCTGGTTCACTAATGTCCTTTAGGGAAGGAAACTGCCATCCTTATCTGGTCTGGCCTACATGTGACTCCAGACCCACAGCAATGTGGTTGACTCTTAACTGCTTAACAGTGAGAGATGGGCAATAAATGCTGGCCTAGCCAGTGGCACCCTCATCCTGCAAATGAATAAAAAAAGCACTTAGGCAGCGTCAGTATGATTTTGTGAGAAGAAAATCACAGTTGACTAATTTACTGGATTTCTTTGAGGAAGTGACATGCAGAATGTGTAAAGGGAAACCAGTGGATGGTTGTAATTAGATTTTCAGAAGGCACTTGACAAGGTGTCACATTAGATATCACTATGCAAATTAAGAATTCATGGTATAGGGTTTACATGTTAGGATGAACAAAGGATTGCTAACAGAAAATAATAGGTGTAAATAATTTCAAGTTGGCAAGATGTGACGAGTGGAGTGCTACAGGGATTGGTGCTAGTTTATCTCAGTGACTTGGATGAAAGAGCCAAAGGTATGGTTGCTAAGTTTGCTGAAGGTAGTAGAGGGAATCGTGAAGAGAGTATAAGGAGTCTGCAAAGAGAAATATATAGGTTCAGTGAGTAAGCAAAAGTACAGCAAATGGAGTATGATGTAGGAAAATGTGAACTTGTCCACTTTGGCCAGCAGAATTGAAAGGCAGTACATAATTTTAAATGGAAAGAGATTGTAGAATCCAGATACGCAGAGGAATCTGGAACTGGAAATTACAGTTTGCAGTTAGGAAGGTAAATGGAGTGTTTTTTTATCGCAAATGAAATGGACTATAGAAGAGATAATTTGCTGCAGTTCTGCAGGGCATTGGTGAAGCCGCACCTGGTGTTCTGTGTACCATTTGAGTTTCTTTAAGAAGGAGTTTAAAGTTGTTAGAAGCAGTTCAGAGAAGGTTTACTCAACTGATTTCTGGAATGAGGGGGTTATCTTTATGATGAAAGGTTTGACAGCATGGGTCTGTGTCCTTTGGAATTTAGGACAATGAGAAGTTATCTTATGCAATTGAGGGCACTTGACAAGGTGAATGCTGAAAGGATGTTTCCTCTAGAGGAAGGCACTAGAACCAGGGACGACACTTTAAAAACATGAGTGAACCATTTAAGATTGTGAAGAACTTTTTTTTAAGGTTGACTCTTTGGAAATTGACCACAGAGGGCATTGGAAGAAAAGGCAGTCAATATTTGTAAAGCAAAGGTAGATGCTTGACTAAGAGAGTCAAAGGTTATGGTAGTAAGGCCACATCAGATCAGCTATGATCTTATTAAATGAATGGCCCACTTGTAATTTGCATTTTCTGATGTAGGAAATGCAGCAGACAACTTTTACACATGTGTCTTGCGTGAACAACAATGATATTAGACCAAAAAAACAATTTTAGCAAACTTGGTTGAGGGATTAAATATTGGCCTGGACACCTGAGGAAACATGTTGCTCCTCTTTGAAGTAATGTCAAGTGATCTACTCCATCCATTTGAAGGACAGGACCTTGGTTTACCATCTCATTGGAAGGAATTTAAAAGGTGCCTGTTCCGGAAGCTGTTAGTCGTAGGAGCAAAAATATCTATTGCTATGTTTGTCCTGGCTATTTTTGTATTTGTCTAGTAGTCATTTATGCATTTTTATTTGGGTGTACTATTTCGTGGTGACTTTAATGAGGTTACATCGGAAAGCACAAATATGTTTAATTAAGTGGGAAGAGTGAAGCATTTGAGTTTGGTCTTTGTTCAGGCTGTTGGTACCTCACCTGAGACTCATGATTGAGATATATAACGTTATGAGGAGCATTGATACACTAGATGAGGTGGAAGGATCGATGAACAGGGGGAATAGATTTAAGGTGAGGAGATATGAAGAAGTATATTTTCACCCAAAGGGTGGTGGGAATTAGGAACTCACTGCCTGTAAGGGTGGCAAAGGCAGAAACCCTCATAACATTTAAAAAGAATTTAGATATGTACTCGTAATGCCAAGGCATACCAGTCTATGGGCCAAGTGCTGGAAAATGAAATTAGAGTAGTTAGATGCTTGTTTTTGAACAGTGCACACTTGATGGGCCAAAGGGCATTTTTCTGTGCTGTAGGGCTGTATGACTGTTTCACTCCTCTCCCATAAAATCCCTGCTTATACTTTTTTATTATTGTAATTCATTAGGTGTCGATACTTAATGCATAACCCTAAGCTCCCTGAGAAGAGGGTGATGAACCAATGCCTTGGTAGCCCTGTACTGGACAGTGCAGGTAGGGGTGGGTAATAAATACTGGCCAGCAAGTGAATTAAAAAAAAATACTATCTACAGGTGGGAAGTTTCCAGACTTTGATTAAGGAGTGAAGATGACGTGCAGTTTGTGCGAGTTTAGATGATGTGTAACAAATCTCGGGTCTAATAGGTGTTCACAGTATCATTTAGTGAAACACAAAAACATTGGCAAGATTCCCTCTCAACAGCTAGAATTCGTTTCTCATGTTTTGGCAATTATTCCTGGTATGTTAATGTTAACTCGCATGTGTTGTGGGTGTCATCCCTAATTAAAGATTGGGAGGTGTGGGGTTGGGTGTGTGTGGTGGGGAAAGAGTGGGCCAAAACAAAGAACTTTGCTTTCGAGAAAGAATACACTGTTGATCATGATACATTAATATACCTTTTATGTGGTTCTAAATTTATTGTATTTTGCTATGATTTAACGTAAACATAATTATCAGACAAGAGCTGAAGATGGTGATGGTGAAGTTCTGTAAATAAATTGTTTGTTTTTATTAATAGATACAGCCCAGACCTTTTAGAGAGGGTCTTTCGAATGGCCGAAGGTATTGATGTTGGTGATGTTGGATCATGTGAGTTAGTTCCTGGGAGCACAACGAACAAAAGATCCAATTCTGACAATGGTAAGTGAAAAAGACTGTCCTATTATGTTGGTATTTATAACATGGAAATAGGCAATTCAGGCTAAACAATTTGTACTTATCTTCTGTTCATGCAGTATAGTCCTAGTCATGTATTTTCTAATATCTTCTTATTTCCATAAGAGCATATAAATTTGGAGCAGGATTAGGCCATTCAACCCCTGCTCTGCCATTCAATAAGACCTTGGCTGATCTGATTGTAGCCTCAAATCTGTGTTCCCACCTCCCTCTGATAACTTTACACCCCTTGCTTATCTCTCTACCCCTGCCTTAAAAATATTAAAGGATTCTTCTTCCACCACATCAGTCCTTAACACTAATGAAATCCAGAGCCTCTTAACCCTTGTTCTCAAAAAAATGTTCACACGCTTTATGTTCTAAATATTTTCTCTTTAATGTTGTGCATCTATAATTTGAGTAGGTGCTGGGCATTGAATGTTCAATGATTGGATTAGGCCTCCTGGGTTGGTTAGATGACTGAACTAAATTGCACCAACAATCTCAATGTCTGAGGAGCAAAATAATTGAACTGCCAAGGCATTTATTTCAAGTAGCAGCATTCATTGTGGTCTTTACTGAATTTTAAGTTTCTGCCAAATTATGGACCGTATTGTTCCCTGGCCTGAAAATATTATAGTTTTATGGTTAGAAGACAGAAAGAAAAAGCGAGAGAGGATGTTCTCCTGCTCAATCTTTTTCCACTGTCTGGATTAAAAAAAAGGAAGCAAGCATTTTGGATCTTGCAGTAGACCTAGATTCTATCCTTATTCCATTATGACAATTACTTTGCCATAGTTGATTTTTTTCAATAGCTAAAGATGCTGTCTTTTGCAATTATTTTCCAAACATAAACTCCCATTCCGAAGCGTATTGTCTGCGATGATAATGATCTCTCACACATATTTTTAAGGGGCAACTGATTGATTTAATGGGAAATTTGATCAGCACATGAAGAATGGAATAGGAAGGTACAGCTGGATGAGACAGTTAGGTGGGAGCAAGTTGGTGTGGAATATAAAAGCTAGCTAAATGTATAAAATATAAAAGTTGGACTGAATGGACTGCTTCTGTATTATAAATACAATATAAATATGTTTAAACTGTGTGGGCATAGAAGTCTATAATTCTCATTTCTAACTTGAAATTTGAGTTACAAACTGACTCCTATTATGCAGAATTTTCCATTTTCATCTGAGTGCATGCTTATTCTGTATGTGAAGACCATAGAAACATATTTTGCCAGTTGACTTATTTAGGTCTGTGTAGGAATTCCACCCAGTTTTGAGTACTGGGGGAGGTTAACATTATCCTCCAGCTGCTGATCTTGCTTATGCTCAAAATCCAAGTAATGACAGCAATGCTTCAGTATCTATTCTGTAAGAATCAGACAAATTCATTGCATTAATCAGTTGTGCTTCTCAGAACTTCCCACATCTAGAGATATTGAAACTGTTTGACTCAGTATTTACACTATCTGACATTCATTAATTTGAGAAAATGTAAACTTTAAAAGTATGGGAAAGGCTCTGTAGTGGAACACAGGAGTTGCGGTCTAATCCTGCATCTGGCTAACTGCAATAGCATGCTAAATGGAAGAAATGTGAGCAAGTAACTTTGCAGTGTTTCTTCAAGTTTGATAATTCTATCATTCAAGATTACATTTCCCTCATTGATGTTGCTAGTTGTTAAACTTAGTGTTTATTGTCAGTCTCTGGGATGGAGTCAGTGTTCCTGATGGGCATATCTCATTACAGAAGACCATAAGAAAAGGGAACAGGGATAGGCCATTCAGCCCATGAGCTCGGACTACCACTCTGAGATCTTGGCTGATCTGCTCCAGGCCTTAACACCTGTTTTGTGCCAATTCATCATGGCTCTCAACTCCTCAATATTTAAAAAAATCTACCTCTTCTTTAAATACTTTCAATAGTATAGCCTCCACAAATCTCTGGGCTAGAGAATTCTAGACATTCATTACCGACTGAGAAAATTAATTCCTTCCCAATTTTAAATAAATGTCCCTTTATTTTGTAACTATGTCCCAATTTGAGATCCCCCACTAGTGAAAATATAAACGTAGAAAATAGGGACAGGAGTAGGCCATTCAGCTCTTTGAGCCAGGTCTGCCATTCAATACGATCGTAGCTGATCATCCAACTCCGTGTCCTTTTCTGGATTTCTCACATACCCTTTGTTCCCCTTAGCTCCAAGAACTATATCTAGCTCCTTCCAGAAAACATCCAATGTTTTGGTCTCAGCTGTTTTCTGCAGTAGAGAATTCCACAGGTTCACCACTCTGGGTGAAGAAATTTCTCCTCATTTCAGTCCTAAATGACCCATACTGCAGATCCTTAGATTGTCACCCTGGTTCTAGATTCTCCAGGTCATCAAGAACATCCTTCCTGCGTATAGCCTGTCTAGTTCTGTTAGAATTTTATATGTTTCTATGAGATCTTCATTCTTCTAAACCCGTGTGAATATAATCCTAAACAATCTAGTCTTTCTTTATACACAGTCCTGCCATCTCAGAAATCAGTCTGGTAAACCTTTATTGCATTCCCTCTGTAGCCAAAACATCCTTCCTCCAATAAGGAGATCCGAACTGCATACAGTACTCCAGGTGTAGTCTCACCAAGGCTCTGTACAATTGCAGAAAGACATCCTTGTTCCTATGCTGTAATCTTATCAATATTCTATTTTGTCAAGTCCCCTCAGAATCTTGTATGTTTCAATAAGATTACACTACCTTAATGATATGAATGATATAAATGATATGAATAAAGCCGACGCCGACACAGCTCCGCCCACCACCTCCACAGCCAGCAGCTCCAGAGGAGACAGCAGCATCCAGCCCTGCCGAGTCTTCACCATCCCCCCAGACCTACCCCTTACTGAGGACGAACGGTCAGTCCTCAGTAAAGGGCTCACCTTTGTCCCCCTCCACCCACAGATCAACGAATACCGCTCACGCTTGGACATAGAGCAGTTTTTCCGCCGCCTCCGCCTCCACGCTTACTTCTCTGACCGTGAACCTAACCCTCCCTCTACTGACCCCTTCTCCCGCTTCCAACACACCCCCTCCTCCTGGACACCACCCCAAGGCCTCCTACCCTCCCTCGACCTCTTCATCTCCAACTGCCGTCGAGACATCAATCGCCTCAACCTCTCCACCCCTCTCACCCACTCCAACCTCTCCCCCGCAGAACGTGCAGCCCTCCGCTCCCTCCGCTCCAATCCCAACCTCACCATAAAACCTGCGGACAAGGGAGGTGCAGTTGTAGTATGGCGCACTGACCTCTACATTGCCGAGGCCGGACGCCAACTCTCCGACACCTCCTCCTACCGCCCCCTTGATCAAGACCCCACCCCTGAGCACCAAACCATCATCTCCCAAACCATCCACAACCTCATCACCTCAGGTGACCTCCCACCCACGGCCTCCAACCTCATCGTTCCCCAACCTCGCACTACCCGCTTCTATCTCCTTCCCAAAATCCACAAACCTGAATGCCCTGGTCGACCTATTGTCTCCGCCTGCTCCTGCCCCACCGAACTGATCTCCAACTATCTCGACTCCATTTTCTCCCCCTTGGTCCAGGAACTCCCTACCTATGTCCGTGACACCACCCACGCCCTCCACCTCCTCCAGAACTTCCAATTCCCCGGTCCCCAACACCTCATCTTTACCATGGACGTCCAGTCCCTCTACACCTGCATTCCCCATGCAGATGGCCTTAAGGCCCTCCGCTTCTTCCTGTCCCGCAGGCCCGACCAGTCCCCCTCCACTGATACCCTCATCCGCTTAGCCGAACTCGTCCTCACACTCAACAACTTCTCTTTCAATTCCTCCCACTTCCTACAGACAAAGGGGGTAGCCATGGGTACCCGCATGGGCCCAAGCTACGCCTGCCTCTTTGTAGGTTACGTGGAACAATCCCTCTTCCGTACCTACACCGGCCCTAAACCCCACCTCTTCCTCCGTTACATTGATGACTGTATCGGCGCCGCCTCGTGCTCCCACGAGGAGCTCGAACAGTTCATACACTTCACTAACACCTTCCACCCCAACCTTAAGTTTACCTGGACCATCTCTAACACCTCTCTCCCCTTCCTGGACCTCTCTGTCTCCATATCGGGCAACCACCTAGAAACCGATATTCATTTCAAGCCCACCGACTCCCACAGCTACCTGGAATACTCCTCCTCCCACCCACCTTCCTGCAAAAATGCTATCCCCTATTCCCAATTCCTTCGCTTCCGCCGCATCTGCTCCCAGGATGAGGCATTCCACTCCCGTACATCTCAGTTGTCCTCGTTTTTCAAGGACCGTAACTTCCCCTCCTCGGTGGTCGAGAACGCCCTCAACCGTGTCTCCCACATCTCCCGCACCTCATCCCTCACACCCCGTCCACGCAATAAGAACCAAAAAAGAATCCCCCTCGTCCTCACGTACCACCCCACCAACCTCCGGATCCAACGCATCATCCTCCGACACTTCCGCCATCTGCAATCCGACCCCACCACCAAAGACATCTTTCCCTCCCCACCTTTATCTGCTTTCCGGAGGGACAACTCTCTCCGTGACTCCCTTGTCCGCTCCACACTCCCCTCCAGCTCCACCACACCCGGCACTTTTCCCTGCAACCGCAGGAAGTGCTACACCTGCCCCCATACCTCCTCCCTCACCCCCATCCCAGGCCCCAAGAAGACTTTCCACATCAAGCAGATGTTCACCTGCACATCTGCCAATGTGGTATACTGCATCTGCTGTACCCGGTGTGGCTTCCTCTACATCGGGGAAACCAAGCGGAGG
>NC_063345.1:14028785-14061587 GCF_021869965.1 Rhincodon typus | reverse complement strand
TGGGGGAAATGGAGATGGTGGTGTAGCCTTGTGTCTAAATCTTAACTTAGTTTGTCCCTCTATTCTTCTACCAATTTCTTGGAGTATCTCACCTTTCATACCTTTAATTTGAAGTTCCTCTCTGTCACATCCAGATAACATTCCAATTTCTAATGGAGGTATTTTCTCTGCTTTCTTGCCCCTGCACTGGGTGTCTTCTCTTCCTCTGATTCCAACCTCCATCTCAGCTCTTATTCCCGCTGAATTTTTACCCCCCCCTCCTCTTTCTGAAATCTCTCCCCTTCTAAACTTTGATATCACCGGTAAAACACACGGTAGCTCCCGACTCGGACAAGCATAGCAGACGTGGGAATACAATCAACTGTAAGTTCCCTTCCAAGCCACATGCCATCTTGACTTGGAAACTACAGTGCTTTTCCTTAACTGCTGCTGAGTCAACAGCACCATAGATGTATTTGCAGCACATGGATTGCAGTGGTCCAAGAAGGTAACTCACCAACAACACCTCAACAACAATTAGGTATGAACAGCAAATGTGATACTCATCTTGTGAATGAATAAAGGAAACTGTCATACCCATACATGGACATGCCCTTGCTCCCCTTTTTGTTATTATCACTGATGAAATGATCTAGAATCATTTTATTGTATCGTTCTCTACTGTCATTCCCCTTCCCAAGCCTCTTTTGCATTTCTTGGAGAAAGCAATTCTACCTGAAGTAAGTTACCAGTTAAATTCTCATTGTGCTGCCTTTTGCCTTCAATTCATATTGAAACTTCAGCAGCTCTTGATGGTCACATCCCTTTGTCCTCACTAACACTGTTGGTCTTTTTTTGCCTTAATTGTTCCCTGTGGTATACTACACATGTATTTTCTTAAGCCCCAGGAGGCAGACTGAACAGCTTCAGTGAACAACTGGTTTAACGAGTCGGATCTGCCTAGATCACTTAAAGTCACTGTCTGTAAGATGGTAAAGGCAGATGCCCTCATAACATTTTTAAGAAGTGTTTACATATGGATGTGTGATACCAAGACATATAAGGCTATGGGCCAAGTGCTGGAAAATGGGTTTAGAATAGGTAGGTTGTTGTTTTTAACTGATGCGGACTCAATGAGCTGAATTTTCTTTTTTCTGTGCTGTAGACCTCTTACTTATCTGGTTGTGGTCTCAATGACAAAAGAAACTGACCACTATTCAAAGAACATTCAGGAAGACAAAACAAAAACTTCTAATCTCATGAAGCCTTGCCTCCATCCATACCTGTACTCCTTAATCTACAGTTTCCAGTCAACCAATTGTTTAATGTAAAATTCTTTGTTTTCATATTTCTCAATCTCAGTCTTCTTGTAATCTTCATCAGCACAATTAGCCAATCTTTGCTCATCTGATGTCATATCCTTTTATGTGTAATGGTGCCTAATTTTGTCTCATCATGCTCCTGTGAAATTCCGTTAGAGTTTTATTCCATTAAAGGTGTTACATTAATGCAAGTTGTTATTGAAACAGTATCCACATACAGGTGTAATGACACTATCTGAGAAGAGTGTGGGCAGTCCTGTGCTGTCTTGTCAGAAGGGCTTCACAATATAAAGCTATCCTCACTCTTATCAGGCCAGAATGTGAACTGGGTAAATTGCAATAATGGAGCAGAGTAAAAGGAACTTTACTCACTTGCCTGGGTTATACATATTTGGATGCAAGATGCTAAAACTGGGACAATGTTCCTTCATTCCAAAGACCAACAAGCAGTAATGATATTGTGCTATGTAATGCAAATGCTGTGGATGGCCCTGTGTAGGAGCAACTAAACTATTGGCAATGCAGCTGGTATTAGATTATAGCTAGAACTAAGAAGGAATAGGAAACCATGATAGAGGGCTGAGGAAAATTAAAAGAAATTATGGAAGAAATGCATATTGGAGATAGTGCAGAAACTGTTATGACAGGAATTTCAATTTGAGAAATAATCAGAGTCATACAGCACAGAAACTGACCCTTCAGTCCAACTCATCCTCGTTGACCAGTCTTACCCTAGTCCCATTTGCTGGCATTTGGCCCATATCCCTCAACCCTTCCTGTTCATATACCCATCCAGATGCCTTTAAATGTTGCAATTATACCTGCCTCCACCACTTGCTCTGGCAGCTCATTCCATACATGCACTGCCCTCTGTGTGAAAAAATTACCCCTTCGGTCCTTTTTTTTAAATCTTTCCCCTCTCACCCTAAACCCATATTCTGTAGTTTTGGACTCCCCCCATCCTAGGAGAGAGATCTTGGCTATTCACCCTAACCATGCCCCTCATGTGGAGGTGCTGGTGTTGGATTGGGGTAGACAAGGTCAGATGTCAGTTGACACCAAGTTGTAGTCCAACAGATTTATTGGAAATCACAAGCTCTCGTGAGTGTTACCCCTTCATCAGGTGAAGTCAGGGCAATGCTCCGAAAGCTTATGATTTCAAATAAACCCATTGGACTGTAACCTGGTGTTGCCTGACCTCTTAGCGTGCCCCTCATGATTTTATAAACCTCAATAAGGTCACTCCTCAGTCTCCGACACTCCAGGGGGAAAATGCCCTAGTGTATTCAGCCTCTCCCTTTAGCTCAAGCTCTCCAGTCACGGCAACATCCTTGTAAATCTTTCATGAACCCTCAAGTTTAACAACATCCTTTTTATAGAAGGGTGAACAGAACTGAACACAGTATTCCAAAAGTGCCCTCACCAATGTCCTGTACAACCACAACACGACATCCCAATTCCAATACTCAATGTTCTCACCAATGGAGGCAGGCATGCCAAACGCCATTTTTCATCTTAAGAATAAGTTCCTTTGGAGCTACTGATAGCTTGGAATGCCATGGTTTGTGATTTTTGCAAAACCTGTTAACAGAAACTGATAATTCTGAAGATATATTTATGATGTATATACTCATAAGTAACAAGAAAATTGCAAACATGTATTGAATTAATGGCAAAGTCTCCTGCTTGTCCCAAGCTAACTGTTCCACCCAATTCCTAAATATAAGATGCAGCCTAAGAACAGTAATTGGACATTCCCTTTGTTATCATTTTCTTCATTCTGTTTGGCTGATCTATACATCAAGTTAATTTATTTCAAATCCCTTGATATTAATATCCAAAAGGATAAATTTGTCTCAGTCTCAGTCTTGAAAATTTAAATTTACTCAGTATAGCACTACCTTTTGTGGAAGTGGGTTCCAATTATCCATTGTCCTTTGTCTGAAATGTTGCTTCCTGATATTCCTAAATGGCCTGATCTTATTTTAAAATTGTTCTGGATGTCGCTTTCTTGCAAGCATTGAATTTATAAAGGAATCTTTTCTGTTTCCTTGTTCTTCTGATTCTTTGTTCTTTAATGGCCCTTATACTGACAGGTGTGTATAGTTTGCAAATTGTTTGCACATCAAATACCAGCCATGAGTAGTGGTGTCTACCTCCATTGTTAGATCATTGCTCAACTTACTGAGTGAGTTAGAATGCAAGTCAAATTGATGAAACCTGTCCTGATAATTTAATTTACCCAACCATGTGTTTGTGCTACACCTTTTTCAATAGTTTCTCTGCATCTACCCTACCAAATTCTTGCTTTCTTGGGGCTGTGTTGGAATCCCTTCCATCAGTTTTCACCCCTGCAATGATACCAAAAAGACTAATGTTGAATCATAACGACATGCCTTGTGACTGTGACAAAAGTAAACTATTCTCTGCTCATCCCTACTGATCTTTCAGGAATCTTTGACATGATTGACCACACCATCTTCCTCCAATGCCTCACCCCTGTTCGTCTAGCAGGGTGTACAGCTACATTCCCTGGTTCTATTCTTATCTATCTAAACGTAGCCAGAGGATCACTTACAAATGGCTATTCTTCCTGCTCCCACACTATTGCTCTTGATGTCCCTAAGAATCTATCTTTGGACCCCTTTTGTTTTACGTTTTCATCTGCATGCTGCTCATCAATGGGGTCTTCCAAAAACACTGTCAGTTTTCACATAGATTCCCTACAGTGTGGAAACATGCCATTCAGCTCAACAAGTCCACACCGACTCTCCAAACAGCAACCCACCCAGACACATTTCCCAGTGCTAATCCGCATAACATCGGACTGTGGGAAGAAACTGGAGCACCTGGAGGAAACCCAGGCAGACGTGGGGAGGACGTGCAAACTCCACACAGACAGTTGCCCAAGACTGGAATTGAACCTGGTCCCTGGCGCTGTGAGGCAGCAGTGCTAACCACTGAGCCACTGTGCTGCCCCATGTAGAATGGTACATGTACAATGATAATGTCCAGCTCTACCTTACCAACTCTCTTGATCCTTTCACTGCCCCTAAGTAGTCAGACATTAGTCCAACATCTAATTTGGATGGGCAGAAGTTTTCTTCAGTTAAATATTGAGGAAATGGCAGTCATTCTCTTTGGTCCCTGCCACAAAGTTTACTCTCCAGCTGTAGACCCCCATCCCTTCTCTGTGGCGGTTGTTTTGCAGCTGTATCAGATTGTCCACAGCCTTGGTGTCCTATCTGTACCTGAGGTAAGCTATTTAATCCAATATCTGTGCCATCATTTAGATTGCTTATTCCTACTTCTGTAACTTTGCTGGATTCTGTCCAGTTATATGCTGGGTAGTTAAAGAACAGCAGTGGATGTAATGTATTTGGATTTTCAGAAGGCATTTGATAAGGTACCTTACATTAGGCGACTTAATAAGAGTCCATGGTATTGGAAGTACAGGTAGTTCTCCTATAACACAGTAGTTGCATTCTTGTGTGACCTCGTGCTAGAGAAAATTGCCACAGAAAATCGTGTTGTAGGGAAATTGCTATAGAAAGTCGCTATACGTGTACAGCAGAAAGTTTGCATTATCCGAACAGTGTCCACTAATTAATCGCATTACAGCCAATTCGCATTAGCGAAACATGTGTTATAGCAGAACTACCTGTGGTATATTAGCATGGTTACAGGATTGACTTAATAATAGAAAATAGAGTTGGGATAGGAAGTTCCTTTTACCAGATGGCAACTTGGTGTGCAACAGAGGTCAGTGCTGGGACCACAGTTACTTACAATATACTGTAGTTTAATGACTTGTATGGGGAAAGTGAATGTACTGAAGGTAAATTTGCAAAATAACAGGAAAGGCAAATAGTGAGATGATAAAGAGTCTGCAGAGGGACATATACAAATTAAGTGAGAAGGCAAAAGCTTAACAGATGGAATATAATGTGAGAAAATATGAGTTATGCCCTTTGGCAGGAAGAATAGAAGAGTTCAGTATTATTCAAATGGAGAAATACTGCAGAATGCTACAGACAGAGGGATTTTGAAGTCCTTGTCCATGAATTACAAAAAGCCAGCATCTAAATTTAGTGGGTAATGGGGAAGGCAAGTGGAATGTTGGCCTTTCGAAGGGAATGGAGTGTAAAAGTAGGGACGTAAAACTATACAAGACATTAGTCAGATCACAGCTGGAATAGTGTTAACAGCTTTGGGCCCCTAATCTACAGCAAGATATAGAGGCAGTTCTGGAGTCCATTCGCAAGTCGATTTATATGTAGGATAATGGAAAGCTGCTGTTTGTAAGTACAGGAAATGTTCATATATCAGGTTTTTAATGAACATATATGGGATAGCATTTGTGAGTATGAGTATTAATAAATTAGTAAATTGGTGAGCCACTGTATTGGCATTGGACGTAGTCCAAAGAAGATTCACGAGGCTGATACTAGCCGTGGAAGGACTGTTTTATGAAAAGAGGTTGAGTGGATTGGACCTTTACTCATATTATGGAAGAATGTGCAGTGATCTTATTGAAACATATGAGATCCTTAAAGTACTTGACAGGGGAGATGCAGATGGATTATTTCCCCTTGTAAGAGATTCTAGGACCAGAGAACATAATCTCAGAATAAAAAGTCACACATTTAAGACCGAGTTGAAGAGGAATTTCTTCTCTGAAGGTAGTTAATCTGTAGAATTTTTTTACCATAGAGGGCTTTTGAGGTTGGGTCATTAAATATATTCAAGGCTGAGACAGACATGTTTTAATCTGTAAGGGAATCAGGGTTATGCAGAAAAGAAAGAAAAGTGGAATTGAGTTTTATCAGATCAGGCATGTCTCATTCAATGGTCAAGCAGTCTCATGGTGGGCTGAATGGCTTACATCTGCTTATACATCTTAAAGCTCTGTCAACATCTTAATTTACATCAAGTCTTTCTCACCCAACTCCCTTTTGCTCACTGTCCTAGATTCATTCCTGTTTAAGCAACGTCCGTTTCAAATCCCTGTCACCTTGGCCCACCCCATCTTCCATTCCCAATGTCACAGTTCTAAAAGTTATCTGCTCTAATTCTGACCTTAATTGCTTCCACAGCTGCCTAACTTCTGGAATTCCCTCTCTAAATTTCTCTCCACCTCTTCCTTGCATTCCTTCTTTAAGACATTCATTAAAATCTACCTCTTTGGCCACCCTTATGGTCATTGGATCTAATATCTATTATCTAGTATTGTTTTATAACGCCCCTGTGAAATGTCTTAGTACGTTTCATTGTATTAAATGTGACGTAATTTTTAAATCTATGCATCATTTAAAATCAGTCCCACCAATTAAAACATACACATTTAATAAGGACAGTTGCTGATATCAGTGAAAAATTGATAACCTTTAGCAAAGTTCAAAGTTCCTGGTTATTGTATCTAAAGTGCACTATATATTTAGTGTCAGAAATGGTTGTGCGTATTCATATTTTCATGTTCAATTAAAAAAAACATCGGTTTTCCAAATTGCAATAGTGCAGCAATGCAATATACTTGCATATGCAACCTCTGGATGTCTCAAAACTCTTTACAGTCAACTAAGTAGTTTTGAAGTGTAATCAATGTTAGGGCACACTGCAGCCAAATTATGCTAGGCACTGTGACAATTATTGGATAATCTGATTTTGTGATGTTACTTAAGAGTAATTATTGACCAAGAACACAGGAGATAACTCCTCTGCTCTTTGTGTTTGGTTACTTTTATGGCAGTACCATCATCTGTTGGTCTTTTATTTTTCAGAACATTATTTACCAGTTAAGCTCGAAGATCTAAATGCCTGCTTTCCCATGTTGAGCTTGGATGCCAATATTCAGGGTCCAATGTCTGACTCTCAAGGCATACATTTTTCTGCATCTGTATGCCCTCTGCAGGTTGTTTGATAATTCACTTGCACTTAGGTATTGAGCAAGCCAGTGTGCATACGTTGGGTTAAAGTCCTTTGTCAAAGACATCAATTCCATGGCTCAGCATGTACATTGAGAAAACATTTGAATTTATTTTTCTCAAATTCCAAGTGCATGCTCTCATAGTTTATCATATCGAGTACAAGGGGAAGCAGTGGCTTAATGGTATTGTTAGACTATTAATCCAGAACGACAGGTAATGTTCTAGGTTACCTGGGTTCATAATCTCACCAATGCAGATGGTGGAATTCTAATTCCATAAAAATCTGAAATTAAGAGTCTAATGTTGACCATAAAACCATTGTTGATTGTCGGGGTAAAACATCTGGTTCACTGATGTCCTTTAGGAAAGGAAACTGCTGTCTTTACCTGCTCTGGTCTTCATGTGACTCCAGACCCACAGCACTGTGGTTGTCTCTCTACTACCTGCTGGGCAATTAGGGATGGGTAGTAAATGCTGATCTGGACAGTGATGTACACATTCTGTGAATGAATAATGAAAAACTCCTGATGCCTTTGTTATTCCACACTCTGTGTCGATGCTTCTTGTTAACATCGGGCTCCTACCAACACAATTGGGTGTCTTGACACTTAGGTTTGCAGCCAGATTTCATAATCTAAATTATTAACTATACGTGGAGAAGCTGATCATGTTGATAAAATCATTTTGCTAATAAACAGAATTTTCAGAACAGTAGCAAAGTTCATTGTGAATGAATTCTGGATCAGACTAAAAGGTAACATTTATGTAATATATTTTACAACCCAAAATGCTTAGAACCGTTGAAGAATTTTGAATTGTCATTGTTGAAATAAAATCAAGCAAAGAATACATTCACCTACTTGAAACTGTCTTTCAAAGAATTGAACATGGTGAATATTCCACATCTCCCTCTTGTGGAAGCAATGTCTGTACTGCAAAATCTCATCAGTAGTTCATCCATCAGTGGGTGAATAAGCATTTAGTTTTATCTGGTGCATGTAAAATGTTTTATGACCATTGGATTGATTTGAATTGCTGGCACAGTTAATTAATAGACATGGCAGGCATATTCTACATAGCAAAGTCCAAAAAGAGCAACTAAACAGATGATGGATGATCTGTTCTTGGTGTGGTTGGTTGCGAGAGAATCTTGGATGGAACCCTCAAGGAACTTCATTCTCTTCTAGGAATAATGCCAAAGTTGTTTTACATCTACTTCAGCAGGTAATGAGGATAATTTTAATACCATATCTGAATTCATTTATTTAGTAACCGGTTAAAAAAGTGGCTTTGAAATAAATTAAGGGGGATAAATGAATTAATCTGTGTAATTACTAATCACTGAGAATTATGTTGGAGTCAATTTTCTTACGCTACAATGCTTTAAGTATAAATCATGTATGATGAACAATTGAAGATATTTTCTATCTCATAAATTATTTACTTGATTTTCAAATTAAAATATAAATTACAATCAATTCAGCAAGTGCCACAATTGTAATTAAGAGCTTGTGAATTGACTGCTCAGTGTTTGACATGCACATCTTTTCCCTTTTTCTCTTTTAATCATTTTGTTTATAAGAAGCTGAAAAAGAATTTCCTAGGCAGAATTGCTGTACTCAGAGGATTGGTAAAATTCTCTTTCCCAATGATCAGTGGAGGCTAGGTCATTGAGTTTGTCAGGGTTCAGATAGATAGATAGTTGATTGGCATTGGAGTCAATGGTTATGAGAGTCAGGCTAGAAAGTGCATTTAAGGCCAAAATCAGATCAGTCACAATCTCAATGAATACCCTAATCGTCTCCTTTTATTTGTGTTCATACTCATAAACTCCTGATCAGGTCTTCCTTAGGATTTGTAATGGTCTTTGTCTTGGATCTCCACATTATTAGAACTGCAGAAGAGTTTACATAATAATTTGATCTAAGCATGCACACAAATTACATGTGTATATATTCTTACTTTTAGTGGCTGGTTTATCTGAGGGGCAGGAATTAAGCAGCATAGTTGTTCATATTGGACAATCATTCACACGTTACAGGGATTTAGGTTCATGCTCTGCATGGTTAGATGTTATCTAGGGCTCTTGATGGTCAAATTTGCCTCTTTTCATATTTTGGTTGGTTTTCTACACAAATGATCATACAAGAGTGTCTTGGCAAACATGAAACTCCAAATGTTTGTCAGTAAACAGGATGAACACTAATGGAAACTTGCAGACAAACCTGTTGCAATGAAAGGTTGGTATAAACAGAATGAACTTTTCTAATTTCTGCTGAGAGCACTTACTAGTCATTTTCATAAGCATTTAAATTGAATTGTTTAGAAATTTAAGGCTAGTAATGTAATAAGTAAGGCTCAAGATCTGCCACTCTTTGAAAAGCATGACTTGAACCAACACAGTGGCTTGTAAGTTCCTGCAGAAATTGAGCCATATAACTGGGAACCTAAAGCAATAAGACAGTTTGTTAAACTGATGGCATAATAGTGTTGGATTAGTAGTCCAATGATCCCAGGCTAGTGTTCTAGTGACATGGGTTCAAATCTTACCGTAGCAGATGGTGAAATTTGAATTATATAAAATTCTGGAATTAAAAGCCAGCCTGATGGCAACTGAAATACATCTGGTTCACTAATGCCCTTTGGGAAGGAAATCTGCTGCCCGACTGAGTCTGGTCTACATCTGGCTCCAGCAAAGGGGTTGAATCTTAACTGCCTCTGGGCAATTAGAGTTAGTGAAACCGTGATACCCACATCCCATGAGCTGATACAAAAATTGTGTAATCTGAATATGCAGGAGCGATGTTTTCAGTGAATTCATTTTAATGCAACCATTAATTTAAAAAGTAACTGTATTGAGTTAGTGTTCAGCTGATAATGTTATGGTAAATCTCATTCTATTTTGAGGATGGAATAAACCATGGTGTGAATTTTCCAATGGCCCTTAATTTTCATTGTTCTTAATACATTATGAAGTTACTCACTGTCATGTAGTGCCTTTTCTTGCTAGAATTATTAAATATAGGAATTAGATTTGTTTTTGTGTTTTTTACTGACAACATGGAAGCAATAAAAATAAAACACAACAGGTATAGATTAAGATGTCAATTAGAATCGGAATCAAGGGGTATAATTGTCTTAATTCTGCTATATGTGATCTTCCCCCTACTTAATTCAATTTAAACCAGTCAATCTATTCAATGAAACATTCATAGAATCATTATAAAATGGTAACAGCACAGATGGAGGCCATTTGCCCAAATGGGGCCGTATGGGTTCTCTAGGATAATTTAGCTAGTCCCCCACTTCTGTCCTTCCTCCATTCTTCCAATATTTTCCCCCCCGGCACTTATACAATCCTCTTTTGAAAGCTATGATAGAAACTTTTCAATACATTCTCCTAGCAGTGATATCCTGATCCTAACTACTTGCTGCCTTGAAATTATTTTCATGATGCCTTTGTTTTTTTTTGCCAGTCATCCTAAGTCTGTATTTTGGTTCTCAAACTTTCTGCAAATTAGACTTCTCATGGTAGACCTATTCAATCAAATCTCATCTTAACTTTCTGAAGAGAGAAACACAACTTCTCTGATCTATTCATATCATGGAAGTCCCTCATTGCTAGAACCATTCTTGTAAATCTATTGTGCATCTTCTCTAAATTTAATTCTTACTGATATTTTTCCAACAAAACTTATCGTAACATATCATAACTCTCTTGATTTTGCCCCACTTCAAAATTTTTAAACAACTGTATCATTAGTTTGCAGATGTATTATTCATGGCAAAACCTCAATCAATCCGTATCCCTTTTTCATGCAGTATATATTGTTGTTTCCTTGAGATTGGTAGCAGAAGATTTGAAGTGATGTTCAACAAGGATCACTACTGCTCAGTTTACATTTAACAATTTGGATTTTAGAATCAAAAACAGAATTTGCAAATGACACGTTTTTGGAGGAGAGAAATAGAATGTGGAACTCACTACTGAGAATTGAAACAAATAAGGATATTTATAAATGTAAATAAAATGATGGTCAACAAAAATGAGGTAATACATTTCGATAGGAAGGATGAGGAGATAATTTATTACTTGCAAGGTGCAAGTCTTGTTGGGGTAGAGAAACAAAGGGAATTTCCTTTTATGATAAACGTTCACAGCTGTTACAGTGGTGAAGTACAATATATTAATGTCAATTGTGCTGTTTCTTTTCCTGGCTCTTCTATAAATAATTTCAGTACAAATATTGAGAATACAGCAAGTAGCAGCAAATTTATACACCGAATGCAAATCTTCCACAGCTTGGAAAACAAATATAAAGGTCATATGAAGTGGTTAGTAGGCCCCATCACTTCACACCTATTCATTCTAACAAAATAAAATCCCGTGTACTGTGAATATCTGTACCTAAAGAAAAAGGTGAAGTTCTCACACAGAATGCAAATTTCTAACATTAACTGTGAAACACACTAACCTATGTCAAAAAGAATGTGAACTTCTAACCAACTTATGATTTGCCCATTGAATAAATGCATTTTGTTGTAGTGCAACAAATTTCACGTGTTAAAATAAAAATACTAAAGTTATCAACACTTAGCAGGTCAGGTTATATCTTCAGAGACAGAAACATAGTCAACGTTTCAACTGGATGGCTGTCTTGCCAGACTACAAGATAGGAAACAGGATTGAGCTTTTCAGAAATATGCCGCTACAGATGATCCTGGAATACGATCACTTCTGCCATACATTTGTTTTCCACCACACGATGTCTGTTACTTTTGGAGTCAATTCTGAAGGAAACCTGACTCTACAGAAGAGGAAAATTCCCACATGCACATACTGCATTTTAAGCATTAGAAAGCAGGCAGGTGAACATTGTTACAAATATTTGTTAAATTTACAGGAAAATGGTGACAAATTGTCAGGCGGCAAAACCTGTTTTTGAGGGAGAATTCTATTCAGTATTCTATTCTACTGAATGCTTTAGATTGTCTCTGCATTTTAAAACTATTCTTCTATTTGTTGAAGACATTTTCAGATTGTTACAAATGCACATTTGAGAAGTAGGTATCAAAAGACCAGGAAGCTGCTTTTAGTATGATTTTGGGAGCAATGTATGGGTTACATTTTAACGAAGCTGCTGCACATTGCTACATGGAACATACCACAAATTGCATTATCCAATGAAAGCAGTGATGCACTTCATCTCAAGGGGGTATAAGGTAGTGTAAGACCCAAGGAAAACAGAGGGTGGTGTAGTTATAGATAGTTTAGTGAGTGGGCAAAAGCTTGACAGATGGAGTTTTCATGTAGGAAAGTGAGTGTTCATGCACTTTGATTGGATTATTTTAAATGGAGAGACTCCAGTAAAGTGCAGCACAGAGGGATCTAGCTGTTCTTGGGCATGAATCACAAATAGTTAGTACACAGGTGCTACAAGTAAAAACCAAGATGATTTTTGGCCTTTATAATTTTGGGGGGGTTGGAGTTTTAAAATGTGTAAGTTTGGTCCTTGTTTAAGGATATATTGGCATTGAAGGCACATTAAAATAGATTCAGCAGGGTTGATTTCAGAGATGAAGGGATTAACTTAACAGGCTTATTGAAGTTTAGGTGATTTTATGGAAACATACAAGATTGTGAGGGGGTAAACAGCATAAGTAATGAGATATTTCCACAAGTGGGAAATCTCAAGCTGGGGACATAATTACAGAATAAGGGAACATTCATTTAAAACTGAGAGGTGCAAGAATTTCTCCTCTCAGAAGGTAGTGGATGTCTGGAATTCTTTAGCCCAGGTTATGTAACATAAATTATAAAGTTATTTAAACAGTTGAATCCTGGGGCAGATCAACCGTGATCTTATCAGTATGGCAGAGAAGGCTCGAGATATTGCATGGTCTACCCCTGTTCCTTTGTCTGATTTTTATACCATTTGTAGTTCCCTACACTACCTCATACTGAATAAAACACTGTCCCCTTGTATTTAATTTCAATGGCTATTTCTTTATGTGAGCCCAAAAAATGGGTACTGCAAGCTAAATAACTGTTTGCATGTTAGCTACCTCTTCTTACAACACCCACACATTTATTTTTTATAAACAAAGATATCGGAGAGAAGCAAGAATTTCAAGTTACACATCCTCTCACTAACAAGTGAGCAACACCAATTTTAGCGCACGCCTTTCTGACAAGAGCCGAAGTGCCAAAATCTGTGAGGATCACAACGATCCAGTCCGGTAGTACAACACAAGATGTTTTCAACCATGTCATTTGCAAAATTGTCACTATAATAGTCTGCCTCTGAAATCCCTACCACACATCATTCTGCAAGCTGCCTTTATCTCTGTTGTTCAATTGCAAATCATCAGCATATACTCAGGTGGCCTCTCCAGGACTGTTTTCATCCCCTGCTGTATATGCAATATAATGGCTGAATGATCTGCAACTTGGCCTCAATCCTCTCATTATGCAAGTTTGTAATTTGCTACAAATAATAAAAATACTCCCATGTCCATTATTTTGCAAGTTCCAAATATCTACTCCAAAGTTAAAAGAATCTATTAAGCAATAGTAATTTCCAAACAATAGTCATACTTAATGTGAGAGACTTTTAAATGCCTTCACAATGTACTGAAATAACTGCCCTAGAAATAGTTGACAGACTTATAAACTAAGCACCAATGTAACCACTCGTAAGTACAACTATAAACTACCCACTAGATCTGAAATAAAATAGGTTAGACCACGGTACAGCCTGAAACAAATCTTTGAGACATTTACACTTAAGAGAATAATTCTGATAAGTCTATGGCTTCAATACCCCAAAATCCTTCCAGTTATATTTTAAAATTGTGTGGTTCAATCATTAAATGGAAGCTTGCTGAGCAGCTCAGTAAGCTAATGTCCAGTCACACAAGACACAATATCAAGGTTGCAGTTTTATTTACAAGTAGTGAGAAAATGTACAGTTTCTTACATGGGTTACTATAGTGCAAAGTTATACTGTCACTTCAAAAGACTAATGTGCAGAAAAAAAAAAAGTACTTAGAACATCAGACAATACAAGGTACAGGTCTCTTCCCATATCCCACATCACTGCATTAGGTATCTGAATATACAAGTTTGGTCTAACGTAACTAATGGGATTATTGATGGCTGTAATTCTCAACAAAGTGAAAAGCACTTCATTTAATTTGAAGAAATTAAAACAAAAGCATGCAGCAACAGCTCTCTCACACACGCACACCTACACTCACAACAGAGCTACAGAGAACTAGAAACACAGTCACAAGAGTGACCACCCTGCTAAGCTCCAGTACCCCGGACATTTTATCAAAAGGTTCAAAAATTGCTTTTTTTTTTTTAAATATATAGACTAGCACCTTCTAGTAAGAGTTCTTCTGGCCAAGAACTAGAGTGCTGGCTTCAGAGAAGAGACACGCATCTGTTGCATTAACAGAAGTGACACTGACCCACTGGTAATTTATATTTAAGACTTCACTGTTATGGTGGATTTTGGCTGGGGCAGATCAATGTTCTTCCAACTTTGAAAAATCCATTCACTGGGCTATACATAGAAGCTGCACAAAATATGCAAAGCAAATGACACTGTATCTGTTACAGCGCACCTTTATTTTTTTTAATGTGCCTGATACTGCCCAGACATACTATGAAAGACCATCAGGAAAGGCGGATGACCAGAGTTGAAAGTCAAATTAAAAATTCCTTGGCAAGTGCCCCATGTACACTGCATGTACTTCAACATGTGTTTTGACTCAACGTCCAGGGAAAAAGGCTTCAGACGGGTGGCAGCATTGTAGCAGTTTAGCTTGCAAAATAATGCGATGATGCTAGAACGAGAAGGACTCAAATGCTTCATGATTCTCATGGCCTGACAGTGTTCGTAGGCACTAGACAGGGTCAACAGTCCCGCCAGCTCTGTTCCACTATTGCAGATACCCGCTTTTCATATTCCCGTTTGTTCTCCTGGTACAGCTGTGCAGCCTGACTGTTCGCTGGACTATTCGGATTTGGCTCATCCAGTAAAGACTATAATCAGAAATGAAAGAAGAGATTATCAACAGCAACACAATCGTGTGTAGTTACACACATGAAATATTTGCAGTTTCTTTTTAAAGTGGAAGTATTAAGACGGTCTACCTTTGAATGCATTTACATTCTCCCCCCCATTAAGCTCTCAAACTCTGCATAAAAATAAATAAGTCATTCATAATAGATGGAAAAACAGTGGTACAAGAGAATGTGGCACCATAAACAGTCGTGTTGGACTTGCAGTGGGTAACATTTCAGCAGCACAAGTGAATTTCAATACACACAGGCACACCGTTTGGAAATAAACAGGCTACAATACAAAGGGAGATTCAATCATCAGAACGCAAAGCTCATGAACTAAGTGGCCATCTTGCAGCAATAAACAAAAACTAGAGGCTCCAATCTGGGCTTGAATCAGGCAAGCCAAACCTGCCAAATATCTACATTCAAATCAATTGTTCAGCTTGAGAGCTTATATCAACGTTTCAATCGCTTAGATCAATCGCCCAGACATGATGCCCATGGATTGGGTGTGGGATGCAGTTAGCCACTTGCTTCTGTTCACTATCTAGCTGGAAGTGAACTTCAAGAGTGGAGGAAAAAAAAGCGATAACTGACATCAATTGCTGATGCAAAGGACGAATGTTCACATAAGCAAACCACTTGAGATGAAACAACACTTTCCAAAATAAAGGTAATCAAGATCAGAACACCCATTCATCCCAATAAGTTTCAGGTTGACTTAGGGCTCAGGACTTTCAGATTTGTAACAGAAAGGAATATACTGGCAGTCAGGGGACATATAGTGACGAGGATTCACACTTCTCTGCAGCAAACAGAAATCAAAAGGTAGAGTCAAGCCAGGAGAGGAAGGGGAGAAATGACAAACAGACAATGACAGGAAAGGATAACGAGTACAAATCCAAGTTAATCAGTCAACAGATAAGGCCAGAGAGTTCAAATATAATGAAAGGGACACAACTGAACAGTCTGTATCTGAATGCACGTAGCATTCAAAATAAAACAAAGGAAAATGATGGCGCTAACAAAAATAAACAATGTCCTGATAGCCTTTACAAAGAAATTGCTGCAGGTGGAAAGATTGGGACCCAAATATTAAAAGGTACATAGCATTTAGGAAGAACTGGAAGCTAGGAAAAGGGAGACATGGCTCTGTTAAATAAGATAGTATTGGCATAACAGAAGTTTAGGGAACCTGGATGTACAAAAGTGATTTGAGTAGAAATGAGAAATGATGAAGGCAAGAAATTCCTTGTGTAAGTGATGTACACTCCACCTAACAGTAAACACACAGTAGGACAGAGAATTTAAAAAAAACCAAACATGTCAGAAAGATACAGCTACAAACACGAGGGATTTTAATCTACACAATACGGAAAAAAAAAAAATCAGAAAAGCACAGACAGGCTACACGAGGAATTCATAGATGGTTTGAGTATAGCTTCTTAGAACAGCAGGTTCTAGAACCAGACAGAAAACATGCTATACAAAGCCTGGTACTCTGCAGCGAGATAGAAATTAATGACTACATAATGAAGGTACACTTGGGTAGCAGCAAATGTTATAGAATTAAATTACTGAATTCTAAATTCAGTTTGAAGGAGAACAGCAGATCAAAGACTTGCATTTCAAATTAAATGAGTGCAATTATTAGGTTAAAGGATAGCAAAGAGAGACGCAGTGGCAGACATCTAAGGGGATCTTTCAGAATAAGATGGAATTTTACTTTCTTGTTTGAATTAATCTGAGGAGAGGACCCATCATCCATTGTTAACTAAAAATGTTAAAATAGTACCAAACCTAATGATGGTTGGCACGTTAGAAGATTGGACAGAATGTAAAAATAGCAAGTGACTAAAATGTTAATAGAGGGGGAGAAAATACAAGAGAAAGCTAGTTAGAAATATAAAAAGTTTGATTGATTGTCAAGCTGCAGGCTTAGAAATCTTTGGGTTTTGATGGACTTCATCCTGTCGTCTTTATAAAAAAATGGCCAACTCAGTTGACATGCTGAGTTTAATTCTTCCAAAATTCCCTCAACTCTGGGAACATTCCATTAAAATTAGTAAATAGCATAAAGTTTACTAAAAAAAAAAAAAACCAGAAAAAAGAAAAAGCACAAAACTACAGGCCAAATGATATAGCAGGGCACTTAGAAAAATTCAATACAATCAGATAGAATCGCACAATTCTGTGAAGGGAGAAAATCATGTTTGACCAAGTTATTTGAGTTGTCTGATAGTAATGTACTGTGAATAAAGGAGAACCGGTGGATGTACTGTACTTATATTTCAATGAAGGCAATTGACAAGGTGTCACAGCCAAGATTTTTGTGGAAAACAAAAGCTCATGGTATGGGTGGTAACATATTGATTGGCATGGAAGCAAATTGGTTAGCTAACAGGAAACAGACAGTAGGCATAAATTAATTTTTTCAAGTTGGCAAGATATTGCAGTGTGCCACAGGAATCAGTGATAGAGGCTCAATGTTTTACAAGCGTGATGATTTGGATGAAGACACTGAAGACACAGTTGCTAAACTTGCCAATGGAACAAAGATAAGAAATAAAGTTGTGAAGAGAACATAAGCTGTAAAGGGATATAGACCGATTATGCAAATGGTAGTGTAATGTGGGAAAATATGAAGTTGGCAATTTGGGTCGGAAGAATGAAACTGTGTATTACCTAAATGGAGAGAGACTGCAGAAATCTAAGATCAAGAGGGATCGAGCTGCCTAGTCATGAATCATAAATATTAGTACACAAGCACAAGGAACTATAAAAACCAAATAGAATACCATGGATTTTTGGAAGGGAAATTGAATATATTAGTAGTGAGATTGTGCTTCATTCACACAAGGCATTGGTGAGGCCACATCTGGAGTACTGCATGCAGTACTGGTCACCTTATTTGAGGAAGGATGTAAATTCATCGTAAATAGTTCAGAGAAAGTTTACTAGACTAATAGCAAGAATGAGCAGATTTTCTTACCAGGAAAGACTAAGCCTGTATCCACTGGTGTTTAGAAGAGTAAGGGGCAACTTGACAAACATTCAAGATGGAGGGGTTCTGACAAGGTGGATATGGAAAGGAAGTCTCCTCGTGGGAAAATTTAGAACTAGGGATCACTTAGAAAGTAAGGGATCACCTATTTGAGAGACAGAAGGTAACTATTTTCCAAGTTTCTGAGTCTTTGGAATGCTTCCCTCAAATGCAGAAGCAGATTCCTTAAATATTTTTAAGGCAGAGGTAGATAGATAAGTGGGTGAAAGGTTTCAGGGTTGGCAGTGGTGTAATCTGAGTTTACTGAATGGTGGAATAGGTTCAAGGGGCAGAATGACCTACTCCCAAATCATATGTAGCAGACTAATGTTAGGTGTTATTGACTGGCTGGAAGCCAGGTAACAAGACAAATCATCTCTCGAGCCTGGGGTCAGCCAAGATTGATAAGATATAAATCTCCTCCACTTGCAAAGGATCCTTCTGAAAGAGAGCTCGAGAAGCCTCATTCCTAGTAGGCTTAACCCTCATCATGTAAAACTGTCCTCAATTCAGTAGCAACTGGCAATCTATTTAGATTCTACTCTGCCTGCACACTCCTTTTGAGAAAAAAGGTTTGAGATATACTGAAGTACTTTCTGCTCTGCCCAACAAGACTGGTTATGTTGTACCATATTTGGGTTAATGTGCTTAGCAGAAATACAACATTGTTCCATTCCAGCATAAACATCCTTCAGCTCAGGGAGAAAAATATTTCTTTGCCACAGAAATTGCACAGGATATCATTCAACTCATCACACTTACACTAGGTTTTACACTGTGGTTGTCTGTTCTTATCCTGGTTCCCTAGTCTTTGCTCTATCCTTTAATATCCTGTGATGAGCCACTGGTGAAAACAATTTAGTTGAAGTCTTAACTTACCAGCTTTCCTGCAAACAAACCAACCACTGGCTTCAAACCCCACCCTAAAACTTAAACACACACTGGAGGTCAACAAATTAGTGAAGTTGAGGAGTGCTACATTGTTAAAAAGGCATCTTTCAGAAGAGATGTTAAACTAAGGTCCTTCTGTCTGCACCTTAGGTGATGATCCCAATGCAATATTGAAAAGAACACAGGAATTTCTTCACTATTCTAGGCAATGTCCTCTAATTACTATTATGGCACAAGTTCACTGCCACGCTTGACGATACCCAAAAGGTAATTAAATGTAATGTTTTGCGACATTCGAGATAGTGAATCCAAAATCTTTGTTTCTGAACCTAATAGTTTGTTTTGTGTTTGAGGTCTCACATAGTGCAGGTTTCCATCAAAGATCACAGACCAAGGTGTCGCCACATGGTACCAAATGCAAAAATTAAGTTTCTCATAGTGGTTCTCCCCATGTTGGGACCTCATTCATTTAGTTCATTAATATATCAAGATTCAAAGAAATTGAACTCAAATTTCTCAGTGGCACAAAAACATTGAAAAATGCAAGTGTATACTTTAAAATATATTTTCATGGAATGTGGGCAAGGCCAGCATGTATTACCCATTCCTAACTGCCTTTGAATGGCTTGCTAGGCCATTTCAGGGGTAGTTAAGACATTGCTGTAGGTTTACATGTAGACCAGACCAGGTAAGGATGACAATTTCCATCCTTAAAAGGGTGTTAGTGAAAAAAAAATTGTTTTCTTAAACAACCAATAGTTTCAATGTCACCATTACAGAGGTCAGTTTTATATTCCAGATTTATTATTCAAATTTAAATTACAACAGCTCTAATGGGATTATAAACTCACATCCCCCCAGAACTCTGGATTACTATTCCAGCAATGCTATTACCATTCCATTCTTTCCTAACTGCTTGGGATGTGTCAGCAACATAGACTGTTCAAATGTTTTAAGATCACACTTTCAATCAAATTGTGATGCCAACATTAAATTCCCAAATAATTACTTCCCTTACAAGTTGCGCCTAGACAAAAAAGCCAGCATCACAAATATAGAAGAGAATTTTTTAAGTGATTTTATTCCAGAGAAGTGCAATTTGGAAATGGTGAGTGCTTTAATCTTCCAGTTTCCCTGCTATGGGTCTGCCAGCTGAAAACGATCTGAAATCTCAAACACAGCTACAGAAATGTCTTTCTTCAGATTCAACATGATAACCAGCGAGTACATGAACACGGGGAAATGGCAGACACATGGAACTGGACGAGTACTTTACTTGAAAATCTAGCACCAACAGAAGCACAAGGTCTGTATTCACTGTAGTTCAGAATGAGGTTGGGGGGCAGAGGGCGTTGGATCTTGATGTAGAATTGTGATGGGGCTGGACAGTCTGATTGCAGAAGGGATGTTCCCCTTGGCTGGGGGAGTTAAGAGCAAGGTATCTCAGGATACTGAGTAGGGTATTTAAGGTGGAGATGAGGAGAAATTTCTTCATTCGGAGAGTGGTGAATTTGTAGAATTCTCTACAACATAAGATTGTGAAAGTGTTGAGTGAAATCAGCCATGATATTGAACAACAGAGCAAGCTAGATGGGCCGAATGGTCTATTCTGCCCCAATTATCAAAGATTCTGTGCGAAGTCAACTCCTGCACGCTCTCGATTCTATAAAATACAATGGTAAAATGCTTTAACTGCTGAGGGCATATTATTGCCATGTGCTTCCATTCTTTGCTCTGGATTGAAAAGCGACAGGGCACATTTCCTGATTGTCTAGTTCAGAAGGACAGTGTACCATATAATACTTAAACCCCAAGGGGCCAGGTTTAACTCTGTGCAAATTTGAATTAGCTGCATTGATGCTGTCAAAAGCAGCACAGGTCATGTCAACATTTAAGAACAGAGTGAATGGGGGTCAAAGGCAAGAGTGATAAAGGGATAATAGGAGCAGGATGAGTGCACAGGACCATACCTGCTGGCTGTAGGAAAGATACACAGACCGATTGAGCTGGGCATGCTGATAACATATTGTAATTTATATGCTGATGTTCCAACTTCCCTCATTTCTTTGGTATATAAATAGTGAGGAGTCAGCCAGCTAAGGCCCTTCCAGCCTACATCCAATAGGTTCACTGAACATTGGGTGATGTCAAACCCATAGTCGTACTAGCTTAGCTTCAGTCATTTCAGAGAAGTTCAGAGAAGGCTATTTGAGCCAGAGTCTATGATTGTTGTGGAGCAATTTAGTCAGACTCTTGTCCCACCGTTCAGTCCCTGTAGCTCTGCAAGTTTATTTCCTTCATGCACCCATCCAATTTCCTTTCGAGATTTTCGATTCTCTTCGCTTCCATCAACCCTCATGCTCATTACTGCTCACTGCATAAAAATCTTCCTCTGTGCATCGCAAGTCAAAAATCTACAATCTATGAATCTCTACTCCTTGTACAGTCAATAGGAAATTATTTTCCTTGTCTTCCTCATTTAAGCCTGTTATAATCTTTTTCCACCTCTATCAAATCTCCCTTCAATCTCTTTTGCTCTGAAAAGAGCAACCTTCGCCAAAATAACCTTATAAACCAACCAACGCCACCCTTCCAGAGCTTTGTAAAATGGTCAGCAGGATCCTGCTTTGGTGCTCAATGACTATTCATGGAGTCCAAACATGCATGTGCTTTGCTCACCATGCCCTGCCACTTTGAGATTTAAGTATATGCATACCAGGTCCCTTGTTCATGCACACCCTTCATTAAGTTTGTATTACCCCTCCCTACCCTTCTGCCAAAATACCTCACCTCTCACTTCTCCAATACTAAATTCCTTCTACCACTGGTCTTCCATTCTACTGGCACATGTCCTGCTGCAACAATTTGTACCATCTTCACTGTTGAGAGTCAGAGTCATACAGCATGAAAACAGACCCTTTGGTTCAACTCGTCCACGCTGACCAAACTTCCAAACTAAACTATTCCCATTTGCGTACGTTTGGCCCATATCCCTCTAAACCTTTCCTTTTCACGTACCTATCCGAATGTCTTTTAAATGTTGTAACTGTACCTGCATCCACCACTTCCTCTGGCAGTTCATTCCACAGAAGAACCACCCTGTGCCCCTTCGGTCCCTTTTAAATCCTTCTCCCCTCACCTTAGAATTACACATCCTCGTTTTGAACTCCTCCTCCTTAGGGAAAAGACCTTTGCTATTCACCTTATTTTGTGCCCCTCATGATTTTATAAACCTCAGTAAGGTCACCCCTCGACCTCTTAGGTTCCAGAGGGGAAAAAACAGCCTATCCAGCCTCTCATTGTAATTCAAACCCTTCAGTCCCAGCAACATCGTGGTAGACCTTTTCTGAACCCTCTCCAATTTAATAATATCCATCCTGTAACAGGGCGACCAGAACTGCACACAGGACCTCACAGGTGGCCTCACCAGCATTCTGTACAACCTCAACATGACATCCCAAATGCTATACTCAATGCTTTGAGCAATGAAGGCAAGTGTGCTAAACCCTTTCTTAACCACCCTGTCTATCTGTGATACAACTTACAAAGAACTACGTACCTAAAGCCCTAGGCCTCTGTTAAATACCACCCAAGACCCGACCATTAACTGTAAGTCTTGCCCTTGTTTGTTTTATCAAAATGGAATATCTCATTTATCAAATTGAACCCTATCTGCCAGTAAATCTGGCAAATTTTGAAATTTTACTCCGTATTCAAAGATTAAATCTTCAAAAAATAGCAAATAGTGACAGTGACCCTTTGGAACTCCAGGATGAGTTGACAAAGGCCATTTGAAAAAAAAGAGTAAAACTCATGGAAATGATTGGTTTACCAGCAGTGTTGTAGTCGGCTGTTTATTAGGCCAGGCTTGCTGGAAGTGTATGAAGGTACACATTTGGCCAATACATTACAGAACCCACAAAGAAAGGCATCATCTCCCTCATCTGCAAGTGGAAGGAGGGGGAGGATATTCAAAATTGGCAGTCTAATTCATTGCTTAACAGACTACAAAATACTGTCTAAGATCATCATCAATTGGATCATGCCCACTGTGGGACTGGTGGTCCACTGACCAGGTATGCATTATACTGGTCAGGAAGATTCAACTACTCCCCGAGTACTGCGAGACCACGTGTGGTACGAAAAAAAAGTGTGAATATATGCCTCATCATCTTGCACCAGAAGGCCTTTGGCACAATACTGTTCACTGACATGACAGATGTGCTTTCCAAAATTTGCTTTGGGGAAGGAATCCACAATTGGATCCAACTGCTCCACATCAGCATCAGTGTTTAAAATCAACAAGTGCAAATCTGAAAGCTGTCTGATGAAAACCAGAGTCAGGCATGGCTGCCCCCTCCCATTTGGGTGCTGCATTACATCTTTTGCTTAGTCAATCGGGAAGCATGCAGACATACCTGGGCGTCAATCCCAGACAGGGAAGACACTGTCCAAAGCCTCCCAACAAACAGCGGTGCAATCTCCTGCTCAGATCAACTACACGTTTGCTGATCTTTTAACGTCTGCAATCAGCAAACTGACTTCAGGAGACAGAACAAATTGTGGCAAGTACAATGGTTCAGTCTTTGCTCATGGAGTCGATCTATTCCTTGTACCCTTTAGATTCATGTCAAACGACCAGAAGGCTTTCAAGAGCTGATTCAGGGTGGGGAGATGGGAGTGCACCAATGAACTCGTTTGTAGCCATTGCAACTAGAAACTGAGCACGAGACAGCAACACACCCTCTCCACCACAGGCAATAACCTGGTCATCAGGCAAGGCACCCTCTCTGTGTTACCCTAAATAATGTGAGTCTCACATCAAACTCCTGCACTGTGGAGCTCACCTCAGCCACTTTCTACACTGCCTAGAGATCAGAAATGGACACAAATGTACAAATCTCAAGGCAAAAGGGGAGAAACGATGTGCTCGCAAAACATACCAATCGTTGCCCTCAGTGCCCTCACCTTCATATGCAGTTGCCTCAAGCTGTGCAGAGACCCCTTGCTACACAATCAGGGTCACTGCACGTGGAGGTCTGCTCCCAGCATTGCAAAGGAGGGAAGCAAGTGACTGATCTTATGACTCCCCTGTTTATCCCATCATTTGTTCAACAAATGTAGTAACTAGAATTTGTCTGCACAGGAAGGAGAGCTTTATACCCAGTAAGGAAAAGTATCAACCAGAGATTTAGAGACTGGTGGAGACATGGACCTAGTCACATTTCAGTGGAACGTTGCAGTTTAATTGGGCTGTACCACACAACCCAGCCTTTTCTCCATCCAGCTCCCTGAGAATCCTGTATTACAATCTAATATTTCAATAAGATTACCTCTTGTTCTTCTAAACTCTAAATGTCTCCATCTGTCCAACGTTCCTCAATACGATGACTCCTTCATCCTAGGAATCAGCCACGTGAACCTTCTTAGTTGCTTCTAATGCAATTATAATAATTTCTTAAGCAATGAGATCTGAACTATGGGCAATACTCCAATGCGGTCTCACCATCTCCCATCACCAAATACAGCAAACATTTAGTTTCATGCTCCAATCCCCTCACAATATTGGCCTTCTCTTGCAGTTCCTGGATACCAGCTTTTGGCGATTTGTACAGGATAACCAGATCCCTCTGTACTGAAGAGTTTTGTAATCTCTTCATTTGAAGAAGAAGTGTTTCTTTTATTCTTCCTGTCAAAGTGGATAAGTTCACATCTTCCCATATTAGTCCATCTGCCAATATTTTGATTCTTTTGCAGACTCCTTATATCCTCTTTACAACTTATTCTCCTACCCAGAGGACGGAGGGGGAGAAAAAAAGGACTAAAGCTCCTTTCAGGCTTTTTATAAAAATTGGCTTGTGGGATGTGGTATCACTGGTTGGCCAGCATTTATTGCCCATCCCTAGTTGCCCTTGAGAAGGTGGTGGTGGTGAGCCACCTTCTTGAACCACTTCAATCCATGTGCAGTAAGCTGACTTACAATGCCTTTAGGGAGGGACTTCCCCAGGATTTTGACCCAGCGACACTAAAGAAACAGTGATTTATTTCCAGGCCAGGATAGCGAGCGGCTTGGAGGGAACTTGCAGGAATAGTTACTTGTCCTTATTAAATATATTTGTAGATAAATACACGGTTAAGAATTTCTATTTCCAGTTTGTTTTAATTTTCCCATTAATTTCTCATTTAAAGAAAAGCTGTTCAATCTTCTGGCCTATCACTAAATTTTGAAGAATTGGACACTTTCAACTTGGTACTGTCCTTAATTCCCTTCATTAGCTACAAGCACATCCATATCCTGCAGCCTCCTCTCACTGGTACATATCCATATTGAGTTTGATGAAATATCTCCTTTAACGTCTGCTGCTGCATATCCATTGACCCTTCACCTAATCTCCCAGTCAGCTTTACCATAGTGCTATATTGAATTAAACACATGCTCGGTTTTGCACTTTAGGGACTGTCAGCGTTGAAATGTAATCCTTTACGAACTTTTTGAGCAAAGCACATTTTTTCGAACATACAAATGGCCACATGATTGGGATACTAGAGGGTTGCCAATTCCTGTAAGGCCACATCTCACCAAGTCAGCAGATCCAACAGTGCAGAGAGAAATAGTTTTTAAAAGAGAGAAACTTAAGTGTTACAACATGCATTCGTTTCTGCAATTTCACCGTACAGCAAGTTCCAGTCTGAACTGGGACAGTCTGTGCTGGCACAGAGGCAGATACATCCAAACAAGGCAAAAAAAAAGTGTCGCTGGTGAGCAACAGATTCCTGAAAAAAAAAAGAGACTGGCAGAAGACTTCCTCTGCAGTGTCAGTCAACTAGGAGGGGTAAAGGGTCAAATTTAACAGTGTACATAGTATACTTACCTGTATAGACGTTAAGATTGAAGACACGTCATATGTTGGACTCCAGCGATTCTGCAGTATATCCAGACATATACTGCCATCTGCATAGACTACGGTGGGGCGGGGGAAACAAAAATGAGATAAAACATTCCATGGTAATGGATTCAATCTTAAGCCTTCTTTAAAAAAAATTCATAATCAGAAGTTCTGAAGCGAAGCAACACACTCAAACACCTTCATTTAATAATTTAACAACACTGAACTCAGCAGCATTCCCAGCCAACAGGAGATACAGTTGAGGCTCTAATCTGGATGACAACATTCCTTTTACTACACATTAAATTGCAAAACTGCATTTTGGCAACAGAACTGAAGACAGCAAAACAGTTTGTACAAAGTAGTTTGTCCATGGAGACTAGAATTTCATGGGATAAAAAGTTCAGGTCACTGTTGAAAACACTTTGGCTTTTGAATCTGACCGTGAAGGGCAGCAGCATTCCAACAGTCTGACACGAGTGAAAGAATTACAAATTTCAGGTCTCAATAAAAAGTGAAAAGTGAAGTGAGATTGGGGGTCTTTCTAACATAGGAAAACAAAGCTGCTGACATCAGTATGGTCAAAAATCACCTCTCTCAAATGCAAAAATGATCACTTCCACAGTCCCTTCTAAAAGGGGTATTTTTTAAAATATGACCTCAACAACATGTTTTATGGTAACATTCTTAATTTGCTTGATTGTCACTAACAAAACATTCGGTACTGATGGAATTAATACAATGAGTCGGCTAGAAGCTGAATTACAGGCGCCGAGGTCATTGTTGCATATGGTTCATTTTGGAGTTTAGAACTGCTTTCAGACCAATTTCAAGAGACTGGTTTCTTTTCAATTCGTCAGTATCTCCCAGCTAATGGCAAACTGCAGAGGTGTGAAAACCTGAAGAGACAAGCTGAACAAAATCCATCTCCAAGACCAGGTTCATTGCTGAAGTGCTCATTTTCTTTGCTACTGGGGGACAGGGTCTCAAGCCATAACCATCTAACTCAGAATGTAGACTGGATTTGAATCACAGAAGGACCGCACCATTCTGCCCATCGAGCCTGCTCTGCCATTCAATATGATAATGGATTAATCTCTAACTTAACACCATACTCCTGTTCACTCCCATATCCTTCAAAGCCTTATATTCAATGACTTGGCCTCCACAATCTTGTAATACAGAATCCCAAAAGGTTCTCAACCCTTCGAGCGAAGAAATGTCTCAACTCCATCCTAAATGGCCTACCGCAATTCCTGAGAGAGAGACCCCTTATTCTAGATTCTGCCCCACCCCTGCACATCACAACAGGGGAAACATCATACTTGCATTCAGTTTGTTCAGCCCTGTTGGCATTTTATATATTTCGATAAAATTTCCCCTCATTCCTCTAAACACAGAGGATGGAGGCCCAGTTGACTCAATCTCTCCTCCTTCTATCTCAGGAAACAGTCTTGTGAACCTTCAGTGCTTCTCTGGAGGTGAATATATCCATACTTAAGTAAAGAGATTGAAACTAATCACAATATTCCAGGTGTGGTCTCCCCAAGGCCCTATGCAGCAAGAATTCTTCACTTCTAAACCTAGAATCTAAGGACAAAAGGTCTCTTTCTGTTCTTGGCCAGTCCACAGCTTATGTCAGACGATATCTAACATGAGAAATGTCTCACAGGTAAAATAGAGAGGGGTACACTCATTGCAACCTACATGACAGAAGTTCTATTCTACATTTAACCTACAGACTGATCACAGACACAGCTTCCTAAAAAGAGGTACTCTCTACCTTGAGCATTCTTTCTTCCGAAGTTCAAAATTCACATTTAAAACGTGGCTACTTTCTCACAAAATGAATTCATTTTGTCCAAAAGTAATACTAGATTACATGGCAGTAGGGCCATGATCAAAGCCCAGTTCTGTTGGGCTGGTCATATTAGATTGTTTAAACAAGCATTTTATTGAGAAATCGTGACTGGCAGGGGAAAACAAGAAACAGTGGCACTTCAAAGGTCAGAGGAAAGATGCTGTTGAAAAAGAGAGCTGTCTCTCAGGGAACCCTAGCAAAATGGAAAGGAGGGAAGGGACATCGTGCGATGTCATGTGGGACGATTATTGGGCTGGGGACCAGTGTGGGCAGTCAGCAGTTTGAGAGCCCAAATCAGACCACGTGTGGAAGATCCCTGCGCAGATATACTGCAGGCCCTTTACAGAAAGGCTGTAATGTTTATCTTTAACTTCATTTAATGTTTTTTCTAACTTATACAATGAATAACTAAGGTAATATAACTTTTTCCTTTATTTCTCTATCTTGTATCTAAGAACGCACCACGTACAGCAACATTGACAACTTTTCACTGTACTTCTGTATACTTGAGTATATGTGACAATAAAGCAAATTCCAATTCTAATTCTACCCACATTCATGGTGCAAGAGGTCAGTAACAGAAAAATGAACAAAATTGCCCCCAATGGTCATGAAGTTGATGGTAGATGATACCAGGTATAAGCCTGTATCTATCTACCATGAGCCTTGTTTATCAATTATTATTATTTCCAAGACACACATAAATTAAAGCCAGATAATTTATTAATTCCAACAGACACCAACATTTCATTTACATACCATTTGGGTGAAACATTTTTGAAACAAATCTAACTGTGGGTGGCTTATTTGGGTATTCTTCTGTGAATTCTATTGTGAGCTTAAAAGTACCTGGAAGGAGTAGAGAGACAGGATTCAATCACTGGTGTTAAACGGAGTGAGAATTGATAGCTGTACATAACTACTAAAAATTCTGTAGTTTGCAAAGTTCATCCTGCATGGTGTAACAAGGTCCTGGAACTCAACACATACCAAAGATATTCCGACATACGAAAGGAAAAAGATTCACCAAGGATACCTGCACATTCCAGTAAAGAACAAGCCCACTGGCTCTTCCTTCTAGGCAATGGGGTACACTCATGTAACAGACAGGAAAAAAACCCTTCACTTGGATTTAGAAATCACAACTTAATTGGTCAGTGCCAATTATAAAAGTTGAAAATATCCTACCTAGAGCCAGCCTACAAACAAATGGAACAAAATTTAAGCAATGCTAAAATACTCAGCCCAGAAACCAGCAACGCAATGACACTATCTCAGCCCCAGGTTGACCTAACTGATCTTGATACCTCTGAACAACAGTCTATCAGCTTGAAACTTTAATGCTGTTTTTCTCTCTCTCTCTCTCTCTCTCCCCCCCCCCCACAAGTGCTGCCAGAACTGTTGAGTTTCTTCAGCATTTTGCTTTCATATGATCATGACACCAACCTGAGTTGGAATTGTTCTGGTATTCTTTCACTGTCACAGAGTCAAACCCTGGAACTCCTTAACAGCACTGCAAGTCTCCCTGCACCAGATGGAATACAGCAGTTCAAAGTAGCATCTCTCTACCACCTTCTCAAGGACAATGAGAGATTGGCATCAAAAGCCAGGTTGGCCAGCTAAGTCCACATCTCATAGAAGATGTTAGTGAAAAATAAAAATCAGGGCTGCAATCAAATGACTTCAGACTTCATGGTTGAGGTGTGTGTGTGTAATCTGCCCCTTTCTACCCTGACACCACCCTTTCAGTACAGTGGCTAAACAGGTATCTCTTTACTCTGGGCATAGTTTGAAATCTGACTTAATAATAACACCTCCTATTCAAATAGGCTCACATTCACAGGAGTCATAAACAAAATGGAACGATTCTGCCAGCAACTGCTGTGGCAAGAATCAAACAAACAAAAAATAAAATCCTACCTTCCACCTAGTAATACACAGAAACATACAGCTCAGAAGGAAGCCAGTCCTTCACACCTGTGTCAGCTCTTTAACAAGAAACGGTTACAATTGGCATCATATTGAGATGTGCAAATCATTAACAGTTGCACCTTAAGACATAAGAGCAGAAGTAGGCTGATTTGATAATCCTGAACTCCATTTTCCTGCCTTTCCCCCCATAACTCTTGATTGCCTTAATGATTAAAAATCTCTCTCCACAGATTAATAAAGCATCATTTTTTTAAAAAATGAAACCAAGCACTGGAATTCATTTTGAGAAGAATTGAAATGCAGGAAATCCATGCTAAACTTGAAAAATCTCTGCTAGACCACACTTAGAGGAACTGGGCATTATTCTGGTCTCTATCACAAAGAATTTTGAGATAAGGTTGGAAAAAAGCTTGGCAGAACTGAGAAAAATAACTGTCAGAAAAGAGTTGATATGCTCTGAGAGGCAAGCTTTAAAAGGTAATGAAAGGATTCAGTGGGGTAGATATGGAGTAAACTTTTTCATTTATTGCAAGAACAAAAATTAATAGACGCCAGAGCTAAAACAAACAAAGTCATTAATAAATTAAAGTATTTACCCACAGTGGTAATAGTATGAAACTCAATAACACAATAATATGTTGAAACAAAAAAAAAAGATGCATTGATGAGGATAATGGGAAACAGAAAGAGTAGAGGAGTATGCTAACGAAGTCAGATAAAAAACAGGAGAGTTTTGCTTAATGTAGAGTATAAATGTCAGCATGAGCTAGCTGACCTGACCAACCTGTTTACATGTTGTGGAATTTCTGTAATTAATACCTTACCCCTGCTTCCCTACAAGTTGTCGTCTTTCACATGCTTATCCAATTTAATAATACAGCTCAGGAGCCAACTGCAATAACTTGTCTTTCAGCCCCACTCTCTGTCGGGCTGTGTCTCTCTCTAACGCTCTGTCGGGCTCGTTTACTGCTTGCTTGGCTGCAGCGTAGTGAAATAATGAATTCTGTTAACCCTCTGACTCGTTCACCAAAGAGGATGCATGCAACTGTCAAAAATGATACATGTCTACCTCCAATTCCACACAGCATATGCAAAAGGTCCAAGAGAAGGGGGGAGGGGAAAAAATAATTTGATTCCCTATCATCTTTCCTCAGAATGGCATAACTAAGACCCAGAGCTCATCACTGCTGGTACGATCCCAGGGTCCATCTGTGGCACAACATATACAACAGGAATTTTTATGAAAGACCACTTGCAAAACAGGTAGCAGTATTCTAGTTGACTATAGTTTCAAACTTTAGAAGCATTCATTTTGGATTTATAAGAATAACTAACTCCAATATATTGGCATGTGAAACCCAGTCTGAAAATTTACAACAACAAAAACAGAAGTTGCTGAAAAAGCTCAGCAAGTCTGGCAGTATCTGTGAGGAAAAAATCAGAGTTAAAGTTTCAGGTCCAGTGACCCTTCCTCAGAACTGAGGATTTACAGAAAATTTACACCCTTTATTCTGTTCATAAATGGAGACCCAAAAGGTCATTGCAAACAGAATAGTTTAGTTTCACTCCCATTTTCCAGCTCCTCACTTCCAACGTGGCACCCAATTAGAGTTTAAACAAAAATTCTGAGCTGAATTTAAATTGGCGAATATTCAGTTGCTGTTTGTACACAGCAACCCACAAGTGGAGTCGCAAAATGCAATGTCCTGCATCATAGCACATATCTCGATATCAAGTTACCTTTACAGAATCCTACAAACACAGGATTACACTTCAGTGACACCAATGCCCAGATCATCGTTTTAATCAACATTAGCTGCACATCTGAATTACAATCAAAACAGCTACTTGTTTTTTTGCTTCAAAGCCACACTTCTGTATGGTATTCTGCACCACATCGGTGTTCCTGTCAATTTAGGATGTAAGTGAGGAATTAGGTGCCAACTACCTCCCAACTTCTATTTCTAAACATAACAATAGGAACATAGTAAATACATCAATCTATCACTCAACTGAAGAATCATAACTACACAACAATATATCTATACTCAGCAACACACACAAAATCAGTTAGTTATAAAAAAAAAACACTTGAACTTTGCAAGAAAATTACTTCCTCTCTGATATCCACCCAAACCAGGAAGCTGCTATTCTAAAAACTCTAAGTGTTAAGAACTGGTTTTGTTCGAAAACGTAGGACTGATCTGAATTTGAGTTGAGAAAAATAACAAGACATCATTTCCACAAACAGGAAGCATGGCTGCTTCGTAATAAAAACATATTTATTGTCACTGTTCGAACTTCCTTCACTCCTCACCACCCACCCATCCAATATTCTTTTGAGTTGTATTTGCTCACTACCAAAATACAAGTACAATCAACTGCCTGGCCTTTAAAAATAGTTCGGTTGCCCCCAAACACATGGGCAGAAAAGGAAGCTATTTCACTGGTCTTCAGGACAAGGTTGTATTCATCAAGCAAGTTTCACTCGTTCCTTCAAGACATTTACTTACCATCTTCAAAAGGGGTTCCCTCCGGCCTGCATGGGATGGGGGAGAAAATAATAAACTTTAAATTATAAATGTATAGTGATCCTTTACATCAATACTTAAAAAGGTCGATCTAACGCACGAGGGATGTACTAATTAAACAGGTACAGTAGTTTCCCTACTGGATCCCGTACTGCCCTGTTTTGAAATGGACAAATAAATGTGTACGTAAATAAAGCCTTTTACAACAAGCTTCTCAACCACCGTCGCAGCAGCTTCGGAACCCACAAGACGAAGTTAGGAAGTATTTGTTGGGCCAGGCGTTGACCGATATAGAGAGCACTAACTATCCGGCAAGAGATGATGGCGGGGGGGGGGGGGGGGGGGGGGGGGG
>NC_063345.1:14015461-14028685 GCF_021869965.1 Rhincodon typus | reverse complement strand
AGAGAGGAAGAGCGACTATACCCCAAATCTCAACCCCGTCTCCGGGACGGGGTAAAGAGAGAAAGAGATCAGTCTTCACTCACCCAAATATCACTGCATTCCACACCATGATGTTGTTTTCCGAGGGCGCTCCACTAACACCGGCTGGAGGATCCTCTTGCAACCTGAAATCGGGGGTGAGGGGAGGAAAAGAGAGGGAGGGGGGTTTAAACATAAACAGATAAAGTGAACACATCTCCCTTGATCCGAGCCAGCGGGCCCGCTGCGTTTCCATATTTAAAAGTCAAAGCAGCGCCATGTTAAGCGAGAGAGAAAGAAGGAAGGGAGGGTGGGGGAAGAAGAAGAGAGAGAGAGAGAGAGAAAGAAATTCCTACCCCAGCCCAGCCTCCCTCCTACCGTTTAAAGTCCCTCATTAGGCGCCTCCGTGCTGGGGTGGACATCTCTGCCGCGGTTTGCGGGTTAATAAAGGGACATAAAGAGCGGAAGGAACGCAGCGGCTTTTTGCAACACTCGCCGCCGACACGTATCAAACAATATTGTTACTGAACGTTCGATCCGGCTGTCTGAACGTTCCATGGACAATCCCATTATCAGCGCGGGGGAGGAAACAGGAGGTGGTGGAGGATACCTGACATTTATTTCATCCCCATCCAAAATCAACCCTGACAAAAATTATATTCACCTTCAAATCGAACCCTCTCGCCTTTCTTCCCATTGCTTAGGAAGAAGGGTGGCCGTCGCCTTATTGCGAGCTTGCTTCCATCAATGACACGGTCACCCCCTCACTTCTCTCCACACGCGCAAACAGATCGGAATGGTACCTTCCGCGGGGCTAATTATTGACGGTCACGTGAGTGAGAGGGGACTTGACAAATAAGTTCGTCATCAGAAGTGGAACAGGGCCTTGTTTCAGGGTAACGAGAGCGCATCCTGGAACAGACCGATACTGCAGAAAAACCTGCTTTCAAGCCCGACTGCGGTTTTTAACCAAAACTCTTACGTTCGCCGAGTTTGCAAAATAAAATACGAGAGAAGTGCTAGTGATCCGGTTCGTTGCTTTAAGCACTTTCATGGTATTGGCACAAACCATCCTACGTGTAACATTGAAAATTTGCGCGAACTTGTTCTTTTTGCAGACTCCAGACAGCCCCTCCCAATAAAACAGGCCGCAAAGACAGACGAAGGTCCACCTTTTTTCTTTAGAATACAAAACAGTGGGGTAGGAAGTGTATGAAAGCAAAGTATTGTGGATACTGGAGACCTGAAATAAAAGTGCTGGAGAAACTCAGCAGATCTGGGAAGCACCTGTAGAGGCATAAATAATGCTGGGAGGTTAGTATGAAAAGGGCCGGTAAAGTGATGGCTTTTATGCTGTAACTGGAACAGATAGTGAAAGTGACCCACGGCAAAAGGCAAAAGAGTATTTCATCTCCTGCTAAACCTCCCCCAATCCTACGAAGGGTTTTGGCCCAAAACGTAGACTTTCCTGCTCCTCAGATGCAGTCTGACCTGCTGTGCTTTTCCTGCTCCACATTTATTGACTGTAGCTTCCAGCATTTGCAGTCCTTTCTGTCTCCATTTCTGTCCTAGGCCTGGTTCCACTGAAGCCCAATGCCAGCTGGAGGAACAGCATCTCATTTTCAACCATAGATGCTGTACAGCCTGTAGATTAACATTTATTTAATATTGTCACTTGCACCTAGATGCTGTGAAACGTGTACAATATACATTCTGACATCATCTTGGATTACAGAATAAATTGCTGAATAAGTTACTGAATAAGTTTATAAATTGTAAATGCTGAATAAATTGGTATTAAATTGATACTACCGAACAACATTGAGTTGAATAACTCCAGACAATGAATTCTGTCCTCCATTTTGATGGCACCTTTCCACCTAAGTCTTGTTTGCATGGGTTTGCTCTCAGTAGAGGTGACCTATTTTCTGCTATTAACACCTACCCTTAATACCTAATTGTCATCTAAATTTCCCCTGCTCTGGGCACCTTCACCATCTGTTCCACTTGCTTCTGTGCAGTTTCAAAGACAGTTCATACTGGACTTGCAACATTAATTCAGTTTCTCTCTCTCTATTGATACTGCCAGATTTGCTGAGTTTCTCCAGCACTTTTTTCTATTTCAGAAAATAGACACAAGTGGTCAATTAGCATCTGGGACGTGCTGAGACATGTGAGTGCTAGCAGTGTTTAACCTTTACTAAAAAGTGAATATGCCGTTCATTACCTTATGACTAAATTGATATTTTTAAGTTTAATACTTAACTAACTTATTCTTAAAATAACAGGTGTTAGTTTCAATCTCCCCAGACAGACCGATTTAGACCCCAACCATCTGTTGTGTGAAGGTTGGGGAGACAGTTAGCTCGATGGCCAGTTTGTGGTACAGAGTATTGATAAAAGCTTGGATTCAGTTCCTACACTGGCTGCAGTTACCATGAAGGTCTCAACATCTCCCCTCACCTGAGGTGTGGTGACCTTCAGGTTAAATCTCTCTCTAATGAAAGAGAAGAGCTCTATGGTCTAGAAAGACTATGCCAATTTTAACTTTTGTGTGAAAGAAACAATTACTTTTCCGCCTAAAGGAATTGCATTAATCAAAGCATTGTATAGAGGGATCATGATAAATAGTTCCTCAAGATTCACAATGTTTGTAAGTGATTCCTCTATTAGATAATGTTTTTAATTTCTCTATTGTAAACTTTAAGAGGGGTATGGTAGGTACCATACGGTTATATTACAACTCAAATCCAAATGCTTGCCTCAATCTGATGCAAATTAAAATGCTACAGCTGGGTAATTTAAATTCAATTAAGTAAATCTGAAACTAAAAGTTTTAGTCAGCAATGATATCCCTGATCAAAATTGCATTGGAATGGTCATGTTCAGAGGTGACAAAAGCATTGATAAGTAGTAGATAAACTGAAGCAAGTAATGTTACTAAGAAGAACATAAGAACTAGGAGCAGGAGTAGGTCGTCTGGCCCTTCGAGCCTGCTCCGCTATTCAATAAGATCATGGCTGATCCTTTCGTGGACTCAGATCCACTTATCCGCGTTCTCACCGTATCCCTTAATTCCTTTATTGTTCAAAAAAAATCTACCTTTTTTTAAAAACATTTACTGAAGTAGCGTCAACTACTTCACTGGGCAAGGAATTCCACAGATTAACAACCCTCTGGGTGAAGAAATTCCTTCTCAGTTCAGTCCTAAATCTGCTCCCTCTAATCTTGAGGCTATGCCCTCTTGTCCTAGCTTCACCTGCCAGTGGAAACATCCTCTCTACTTCTATCTTATCTATTCCCTTCATAATTTTATATGTTTCTATAAGATCCCCCCTCAATCTTCTGAAAAGAAGAAATCTTAGCCACGATGCAAAAGTTGGAATTTATCTTAGAGTCAAGTACGACATCAAGAGTTTGATTCAGCCTCAGACAGTTGCCAGGGAGAGGGATGGGGCTAGTAGATGGGTAATGCAGTTTGTTCTAAAACACAGTCATATTGGACTCGAAACATTAACTCTGTTACTCTCTCCACAGATGATTCCCAACCTGCTGAGTTTCTCTAGCACTAATTTTGTTTCATATTTTCCTCAAAAATATTTTGTTTCTTTATAATGGCTTCAGTGTTCCCAATATTTGATTGTAGGAAATTTCTGCTCATCTAGTACAAGATGTCAAAAAAAAGTTTGTGAATTTAGCAACAATGGAGGATTTAAAGAAAACAGATTTGATTCACTCCATGTGATAGCGACATCAGCTGAGAACACTTGGAAGCAGAAAGAATACGGGCCCTACGAAAATTCTAACTGGGATAGCCTTTATTGTCATGTGTACTTGAATGAGTGCAGTAAAAAGTATGTAATGTCACCTCTTTGGCGCCATCTTAGGTACAGATAAGTGTTTGTTACAGAATTGAAAGAGTAAAAGAAATAGTATAACATAGGAATACAAAGTTTGAAAAAGTACTTGAATTACTCAAAGTTTAGAATAAGAATAAAAGTATCTCTAAAAAGTCCTCAAATTATAGTCTTTTTCACTGAGCTCTTGCCTGCTGGGCTTCAGAACACAAGGCCTCACTGCCTCCTGCTCCAGGCCAGCCTGGACCTACGACTTGTCTCCGGGACTTGGCTCCCAGGTTGGCCTGGGCTCGATCTGCTCCTGCTCCCACCGCGACTTGCCTCCAGGACTTGGTCTGCTTTGGGCTCCGGCCACGACTTGCTTCCGGGACTCGCCTCCCACACAGCATGGTCTCAGACTTGCCTCCATTCTCCTTTCTCTCTGGGTAGGGTAGTTTAAGAAGTTAAAAGTTGGTAGGAGAGCTGAGGGGGGAGAAACTCCAAAAATGAGGAAGAAGAGAAAAGGAAAAAGAACTTGCGAGCAGAGGAGCTCCAGCCGGAGCATCCTACTCTGCTGCCATCTTTATTCACTGTATTCTTTATTCCATATTGTACTTCTGAAGACGTGTGCTCCTGAACTACCCGAGTAGTAGCCTGGCTGTTCCACTACAGTGACAACTATTCATGGAAACACAAAAAATAAGACAGGAATAGGCCATTCAGCCCTTCAAACCTGCTCCATTATTCTATGATCATGGCTGATCATCCAACTCCGCACCCTGTTCTCAATTTCTCCCCCTACCCTTTGATTCCTTTAGCCCTACATCAAACTCCTTCTCAAATACATTCAATGTTTTGGTCTCAACCGCTTTCTGTGGCAGAGAATTCTTCGGGTTCAGCACTCTCCAGATGAATAAATTTTTCCTCATCTCAGTCCTAAATGGCTTACCATGTATCCTTAGTCATGGGCTCCCTGGTCACTGGGAACATCCATCCTGTATTTACTCTGTCTAGCCATATTAGAATTTTATAGATTTCTATGAGATTCTCCCCTCATTCTTCTATATTCCCTGGACTTTAGTGCTAACACATCCAGTCTATCTTCATATGTCAGTCCTGCCATCTCAGGAATCAGTCTGCTACCACCATATTACGCTCCTGAGGTCTTGTACTCCCGAACTACCTGAGAGTAGCCTGGCCCACTACAGTGACAGCACTGGAATTATCTGACAAAATGGAAAATTTCTCAGGTACCTATTGTCCACAAGAAGTAGAAGGATTTCAAACCAATTAATTTCTCATGCCATCAGCAAAATGACGGAAAGTGTTGTTCACAACATTATGTAGCAACATTTACTCAGCAACAACCTGATCATTGAGGTTGAGCAAAGATTCCACCAGAAACATCCAGTTTTAGATCAAATTACAGCTTTAGTCCAACACCAAAGATCCTCAGACAGCACCTTCCAAAACCACTACCACTTTGAACTAGAAGGACAAAAGCATGGGAACACTACCATCTTCAAGTTCCCCTCAAGCTAATCACCATCCTGACTTGGAAATATATTGCCATTCCTTCTCTGTTGATGGGTCAAAATTCTGGAATTCCCTCAAGGGCATTGTGGATCAACTGACAGCACATGGACTGCTGCAATTCAAGAAGACAACTCACCACTACCTTCTCAAGGACAACTAGGGATGGGTAATAAGTGTCAGCAAATTACTTTGATAACAGAAGTTAATTTACTATTGTCAAATTTGCAGATGATACAAAATAGATGGGGAGCCAAGTGGTCAGGATGGCACGGACAGTCAGAGTGTTCTAGATAAGTTTGGAGCATACATTACAAAAGCAAGGAGGTGATGTTGGACCTGTAAAAGACACTGGTTAGACCTCAGCTGGAGTATTGTGTACAGTTCTGGGTACCACATTAGAGGAAGGTTGTGAATGCACTGGAGAAAGTGTTCATTCCTGTGAACCGGTTGTGCAAGAATAGTCTTATTTAAACTATACAAGGCACTAGTCAGACCACACCTAGAATTCAGTGACCAGTTTTGGTCCCCTTATCCAAGAGTGGATATGTTGGTTGATCCCAAGTATAAATGAGTCTTCTTATGAGAAGAGGTTGAGTGGGCTGGGTCTGTACTCATTGGAATTTAGAAGGAGAGGTGAACTTATTGAATCATAAAAGATTTTTTAACGGGATCGAGAGATGCGGAGAAATTAATTCTTCTTGTGGGAAGAGTCTAGAACCAGAGGGTATAATCTCAGAGCAAGGAATCACCTATTTAAGACAAAGATAAAGAAGAATTTATTCTCTCAGAGGGTAGTGGATCTGTAGAATTCTTTCCACAGAGAGCTGTTGGTGCCAGGTCATTAAGAATATTCAACACTAAAATAGGCTGATTTCCTCACTGATTAAAAATCGACGGTTATGGGGAAAAGGCAGAAAAGCAGAGTTGAGGACTATCAAATTAGCCATGATCTCTCAGAATAGCAAAGCAGATTTGATGGGATGAATGGCCTATATCTGTTAGCATGACTTATGGTCTTAATGTCTTAGGTGTCCCAGGCCCAACCATCTTAAGATACTTCATTAATTGCCATCATTAGATCAGAGTGGGGATATTCACTGAGGTTTGCACAGTATTCAGTACCTTTTATGACATCTCAGGTGTTGATATAGCCCAAGCCTACGTGCAACAAACCTGGACAACATGCATGCTTACATCGACAAGTAGTGGGAAGTAACATTCATGAGAATGAAGACTAAAAGTACAGTATGGAGATTTGGCTAAAACTATACAAGGGCACTAGTCAAACCACAGTTGGAAGACTGTGAACAGTTTTTGGCCCGTTATCCAAGGAAAGACATACTAACATTGGAGGCATCCCAGAGGTGATTCACTAGGCTGATGGGAGGTATGGTGAAACTGTTTTATTAGAAAAGGTAAATAAGAGATGACCTTACACAAGACGTTTAATGGACCCGACAGGGTAGATGTGGAGAGATTGTTTCCCCTTGTGTCCAGGGCCAGAGAGCATCATCTCAGAATAATGGGTCACACATTTAAAGAATGAATGATTTATTTACTGTCACTTGCATTTTACAGTGAATAATAGCCACAATCCAACACCATTTTGAATAGTTTATAAATGAAAAGGATAAAAGATATAACTGAAAGGGAGTCCTGAGTCCTGAGCTGTCTCACCAACAATACCTTTGGCCATATTTAAGTCAGAGACAAGGAGGAATTCTTTTCTCAGCATGAATCTGTGGAATTCTTCACTGTAGAAGAGTATCCAGGCTGGGTAATTTAATATTTACAAGGCTGAGATAGACAGACTTCTACTCAGTGAGAAAGTCAAGAGGTATGGGAAAAGGGCAAAAAAGTGGTGTTGAGGATTCAGATCAGCCATGGTCTCAATGAATGGCAGAGCAGACTTGATGGACTGTGTGGCTTACTGCTCTGATGTCTTATGGTCTTACATCACACAAGTGCCAGCCAGTGATCATCCCCAATGACAGAACATTTATCCACCTCCCATTGATGTTCAATGACATTATAGCAATCAAATCTCCTATCATCAATATCCTAGTAGTTACAATTGACCAGAAACTTAACTGAGTGAGCCATAAAAATACTGTGGTTACAACAGCAGGTGAGATGTTCGCACTCCGTTACATTTCATCTCTCATTGCACTTAGGTGACTGATGCCAAATCCAGTAGCAAAATTTTCCTTCCTTTAAATTGATAACTAGATCATTATGACTTGTAATGTATTTTCTACTTCATATAGAATATCTGTAATACCTTTCACATTTTGTATTTGTCCAATATGGGTTTATCATCAATTAATTGCTCTTGAACACTTTCACCTCCATTTCACAACCTGTGATTTGGGCTCTATTCCATGTGCTTTACAGCCCAAGGATCTATTTGCAATACCTACTCTTGTGCCAATCTGGCAGATGGTCTGTGCAGCAATAACCCAAATCCCTTCCCTATGCTGTATCCTGCAGGTGATCACTTCTTGGTTTACAGTTCCAATGATTAATGTTGTTAAGTCACATTTTTTTGGATGGTTATTTAATGTTAGTTGCCATTTCTTAAGCTAATTTCTCCAATCTGCTTAGGTCCATTTGCCCTGATCTCCTTCTCTGCAACGTGGATACAATCAGCAATATTGTGTCTATCTTCAATTCCCAGTTTTTCATGTACGTGGTAAATAGCAATGGTCCCACCACTGATCCCTGCTATTCACGTTGCATTATTTTGATGAGAGTCCTTGAAAAGCAATACTTTATTTCTTTGGGCACAGCCAGTTTCCAATTCGTTCCAGATTTCTTTGTTTCACAGACAAAGATTCTACCTGATTCTGTACAAAAAACAATGTGGAGATATTTACTATTTCTGATTTATTTTGTTGTTTCATGGAACATGGGCATCGCTGGTAAGGTCAGCATTTGTTGGCCATCGCTAATTGCCCTTGAATTGAATGGTTTACTAGGCCATTTCAGGGGGAAGTTAGGAGTCAACCACATTGCTGTGGGTTTGGTGTTACATGTAGGCCAGACCAGGTAAGGATGGCAAAATTTCCTTCCCTAAAGGAAACCAGTGAACCAGGTGGGTTGTGACAATATTTGATAATAGGTGTCATGGTTACTATTTCTGAGAGTAGCTTTATATTCCAGATTTTATTATTTGCAGGTGATCACTGCCCTGCTAATGTATCCCTATAAACATCTTCTAAAGAATCTTTAATCTCATGAATATCCATCATGAAAGATGGCTGTTGTGATGAAACAATCTTTTCCCTTGTAGTATTCCTGGATTTCTGCACTAGAAAATTTATTTTTGATTTTAAGAGGACTTTTTTTTGCAGTATCCTCAATGTTCAGAAGAGATTGTTTCTTCTTTGGGACCATGTCCTGAATCTCTGGACATTGATCTGGTTTCCCATGGAGTTATATGCAGATAATCTTCATTTTGTTCAAGCAAAGCTTTACTCTCAACATACAGATAGATCTGTTTTGAAGTGTATAAGCACTTTGCTTCAACTTTTTGAACAGATTATTTTGACAAGGTAAACTTCACAACTTTAACAACTTAATGGATTGAAAGAATCAGCAATACTCTTTCTGGAATAAGCGGTTTCTCAAGATGATAGGGACAAGGAGGAGCTGTTATAAAGAAATTAAAAGCAATATGTTAATTCACTATCCCTGGGAAGAAACAACATAAACAAGCTGTTTACTGGAGGGGCAATAATAATTGCTTAATAACCTGCTGTCTCATGACAAATGGACAATTAAGACTGCCTGCGGAAGTAATGTCCTGAAGTAAAGGGGTTAATTGCAGGAAAAGCTGTGTTTTAAACAGGCAGCTAAACCCGAATGTAACAAGGAACTGGCAAGCTATAGACTTAAAATCTTCAGCGTAACCAATGTTGGGGATGAAAGAACCTATTGAATCATCAGAACATCACACTAAAAATTTAAAGAGAGAAAATTGGATAAGAATCACAATTCATTTGCAGAACTTCGAAGACCAACACTACACAAGGATTGAACCCTGGACACTTCAAGAGACAGACACGATTCGTTAGAATTCTGGTCAGATTCCAACATTAATTGGGTAATAGCCAGGTTGGGTTGTGAGGCTCAACTTGCTTGAGGGGTCTAATTTTGGCTGTTACATGCAATAAAGTTTAAATCATTATTTCAGTATTTGATGTCTGTGAGATTTCTTAGTAAGTAGCCAAATTAAAAGGTAACTTGAGGTGATTTCCCTACAACCGTATACATTTGTTGGTGGAGTACAGGAGTTGGGAGATCATGTTGCAGCTCTAGAGGACATTGGTTCAGCCACTTTTGGAGTATTACGTGCAATTCTGGTGTCCCTCCTATGGGAAGGATATTGTGAAACTAGAAAGAGTTCAGAAAAGATTTACAAGGATGTTGCCAGGCTTGGAGGGTTTGAGCTACAGGGAAGGCTGAATAGGCTGGGGCTATATTTCCCTGGAGCGTCGGAGGCTGAGGGGTGACCTTAAAGAAGTTTATAAAACATGAAGGGCATGGATAGAGTAAATAGGCAAGGTCTTTTCCCTGGGGTTGGGGAGTCCAAACCTAGAAGGCATAGGTTTAAGGTGAGAGGGGAAAGATACAAAAGGGACCTAAGGAGCAACTTTTTCATGCAGAGGGTGGTGCGTGTATGGAATGAACTGCCAGAGGAAATGGAGGAGGCTAGTACATTTACAACATTTAAAAGGCATTTAGATGGGTATATAAATAGAAAGGGTTAGATGGATATGGGCCAAATGCTGGAAAATGGGACTAGATTTATAGAGGATATCCAGTCGGCATGGACGAGTTGGATCAAAGGGTCTGTTTCCGTGCTGTGTACCTCTATGACTCTATCTTCATTCACCTCTGTACTTGTCTTTCTTAGTGAACTAGACATTGTCAAGTCCTCAGTCACATTATTAGATTGTTCAACACTATTTTTGCCACACGATACCAACATTGATACTGTGTTTTTCAGTGAGGAAAGGAATAGAAAATTTCATCAGTTCCATAAAATCTGTAACTTCCTTCCTGTTTAGAGAATGAAGCATTTCTCATTCACCAATGCTGGTAATCGCAATAGAATCTTTCAAATTGGGCTCTACAATGAGTTGAGAAAGGCCAATGAAATGTTCTATCAGTTGCCTCTTGACCACTCAGTTGACAATGTTTCTGAACTGGTTGAGCTCCTTGTACTACCACAAGGATTTGTGACCAAGCCATGCCTATGACCTCAAAAGTGAAGGTGTATTGATTGTGAACCAAATATATATTTTCAACTCTCTATACGCTGTTTGTATCCTAGTGTTACTTGGTGCATACCTTCAATTTTGGGAGTTGCTCCATCTGGACTATGTAATTGCTGAGAGTTTGGAGCTAACCTTTGTAGGGTGTATCATCTCTTTATTCAGCCATGCTATTTTATCTAACAGGATAGTGACACTCATTCCTGCATCAAACTTAAAATTAACAAGATATTCATTGACAAATATGTATGAATTTTGATTTGATTAAGCTAATTTTATTTGAAACACAAAATTAACCTAAAAATGCTTAGGTTATCTTTTCTAATGGGTTTTGGCTTATTTTAGTTTAATTGGATGTAGATCTTTTCTAGCAGAATGTGGTCTGTCCACATTAACCTCTTTGTAAGGGTAAGCATTTGGATTTTTGCTGCTTCAAAATCATGTTCTACTTTGACACTTCTTGTAGAAGTGACCTACAGTCTTACAGATGGAACAATTTTTCATCATGGTTGGGCATTGCCTTTATCTATAAGGCTTTGTTGTTCCACAGTGTTTACATTGACTCTGTTTGACTTACTGCCTATGTTAGTATGTCACATACCTCCTTAGTGTGTTGGTCATGTGTCAGGATCATTCTCAGAATTTTTCTGGTTTCTGTTTCCAGCTGATTTGAACAGCTTTCTTTAAAATTTAAAACAAGAAATCGGACAGTCATTAATGATTCAACAGCAATTCTGTGTCTTTTGAATTCTTATTTGAAAAGCCCATAGTCACGGTTTTCCACTGCCTGTGGAGCTTACTAAATTATATACAGATTCCTTTGGAAGCTAAACTCTTCTGTTAAATATTGCCATTTTAAGATTGAAGTAAAAATGAAAAACTTTTATTGTTTTGTCAAAGGTATCCCTATCTTCTTTGATATTTGTGACTTATAACATCATCTACTTTAGGATCCATCGAATATAATAAAGTATTCACTTCTTCAACTGGAGACTTGGTGTTTAATTTGAAGTAATTCTATATCTTTAGAATGATTTTCTGTAAATTGTCTAATCCTGTATTCTTTTTGGCCTCTGACATTAAATCCTTTTAGAACTATCATTTTCCCTCCCTTTTCTTCTAAATGTGTTTATTTCTTCTTATTTAAAGCTTTAAATCAGTAGTATCTCAATGCTGTTTTTATCTGCATGCTGGTAACCGTACATTCAATACTGTTTAAATGTTGTCTTAAAAGTTTCTTCAAACTTTTAAGCTCTATTTTCAGACTTTAAACTCAGTTACACAGCAATACTATATGATATTCTTCCAAAATAAAAGCATCAAATTCCATTAGGTAGTAATACTGTATTTTGTTACACCTTTTGAAGTTACAAATTCTGCCTCATAACAAGAGAATATCTTTGGACTGCCGTTTGGGCTTTTCCCATCCATTTAAATGGATAAAACTGTGGGTCATGCTTCTAGAAGTTTTTTCACCTTCAAGACAGTGGCTTCCTGATTCTTTCTAGACAAGATGGTTGTTTCCCCACCCCTCATGGAGCAAACACAAAGCACATTCCCTTGACAATTTTTAAAACTAAACTTTTATGGCAGTGACTTTAATAACTCTTCTTGCTGAAAGTGCAGTTTAAATTACAAACATCATAACCTTGTAAAACGCTTTCAATTCTTTTGCTGTTAGACACTTCCTTCAAATCTTTTTATAAATTTGACCTTTATCCCCTTAAATAAGGGTGTACTTTTCCTATATTGTGGCCTCATTATAAATTACTTTTTGGCCCTTCCTCTATCTGCTGTAGCTGGGTGTATTCAAGATGGCAGCAATACTTGTTTGGATGGTAAGCATTTCCTTTCATGTCCTTCCTTCCCAGCCTAATCTTTACTCTAAGGTTTATCTCCCATTGCCCTCAGGGATCTCTAACTTTTCTCACAGTTGCTCCCCCAGGTCTCTTCTTCTCCAAGGTCTCTGTCTCTTTTCAATGTGGCTAGTTTTTGCTCTTTTTCTAACTCACACTGTTTTCGCTGTGTCTACCAACTCTGAGCAAAAGGTTTTCATCTAGAGTGCTGCCTTAGGGCTGTTGCTGCTCCTATGACTACTGCTGACTGTTGGTTTTCACATTTCGGCTTCTGACTGACTGAAAACATTCTTAACACGACTGGAAAAACAATTTCTTCTGGGTTGAATGGATTCCCTCTATCATTATCACCTTCAGGTACATCAGCAATGGTGTGCACTGCTGAACACTGTGGTACCCAGAGACCAATGTAACAATCACTGGCAGCTAGTGACTGGGGAGTTTTTCTGCCACCAACACTCCTTTCTACCCTTTGAAAATAAGCAATAACAGTTGAAACAGCCCCTGTTTCACGCTAGCAAAATCATCAAAAAGGTTAAGTGGAAACTTATTAGCATTAAATTAAATTAACATGTCACTACCGAGGGTAACGCTGCATCCCAAACCCTGTGGAGCCCACGGGAGAACTCCGCATGCTCCCCCTCCATAGATCATGGACATTCCTACAGAGGAGGGGCAGTCAGTCAGGTGCTCTGACCC
>NC_063345.1:13978334-14010461 GCF_021869965.1 Rhincodon typus | reverse complement strand
ATTACCAGAGATGAAGAATTCTCTTCATCTGTCTTCATTGGCTGACCCTTTAGTTTTAAGCAGTTACCCTGAATCTGAAATTCTCCTACAAGAGAAAATGTCCTTTCCATATCCACCATGTCAAGATCCCTCAGATCTTATAGATTTCAATCAAATGATCTTTCACATGTCTGAACTCCAGCATAGCTTGACCAACCTTTCATCATAAGCCAATCCACACATTCCAGGTATTGGTCCAGCAAACCTTCTCTGAATTGTTTCCAATACATTTACATCCTTCTTTAGGTAAGGAAATCAATACTGTGCAGATGTGGTTTCATTAATGCCCTGTATAACTGAAACATAACCTCCCTACATTTATGTTCAATTTCCCTTAGAATAAACAGTAATATTCTAGTAGCTATCTTAATTACTTGCTTTACCCATATGCTAACCTTTTGCAATTCATGCACAAGGACACTCTGATCCGTTTCCAATGACAGCAATGCAAACTCCCACCATTTGGTGAATGGGTTTCCTTTTTATTCTGCCTGCCAAATGGACAATTTTCATATTTTCTCCCATAAACACCATTTGCACATCTTTGACCACTTGCTTATCTATACCACTTTGTAGCCTCCTTAAGGCCTCTTCACAACTTACCTGTCTTGGTACTATGAGCAAATTTGGCAATCATAACTTTGGTCTCTTCATCAAAGTGATTTGTACAAGTTGAAGCACCAGCACTGATCCCTGTGGCACACCACTTGTTACATCTTGCCAACCTGAAAAAGAGCCATTTATGCTTACTGTTGGTTTCCTATTCAGCAGCCAATCTTCTATTCATGCTGTTATGTTCTTAGCTGTTGGTAATCCTGGATAGATCAGATCCCAAAATGAAAATTGGCTTGATAAATCTTTCTTTGTTGCAGTCAGTTAACATGGTGGCAAATCACTGAAACATACTTGTACGAGGCAGTAGATATTCTTTAACAATAGAACATAAATTTATTACAAAAAAGAAGAAATAGCAAACAACCTCTACATATATAAAAGACCATTTGAAAATATTAACACAAACATCAAAACAAAGTTTCAACCTATTTCCTAATATGATCCATTACGGACTCTCAATCCAGACAAGTATCTGTATTACAGCTTTTTAGTTAATTGGCACTTTCCAGTTTCTTTTAATTGGATTGCTGAGACCATTATTACAATTTCATTTATGAAGATTTCTTGCCAAACTCTCCAGCTGAGAAGATCTGCAGACTAGTAACCACCACTGCTATGGTAACTGGCTCCTCTGAACTAAACCAAAAACTTGAATTTCCTGCTACGAAAAATACTCTCCCCTTTGTGAACTAAACTCCAGGATATTGTGAACTAAAACTTTGAACATTCTGTTCAGATGTCAAAGCTAAATTAATTGCCTTAATGCAATTGCTCTGCCAGTCATAAAGCCAACAGCGTAAGCATTTTATCCATTAACACTATATGAGTTTTTCTAGGCACTCAACTGAATTCACATACTTTCTTGGAAGTGGTGTATTCAGGTCACAGTTCTAAACTGATTTTCTGACCATTTTACAAAACAAAACTTTCATAGAACTAACCCACATATAACTGCTTCTATTTAAAATCTATATACCAAATTATTTACATTTATCACAATGCTAATATGTTACGTCCTACTCCTTGAGATTTTATTTTCTGCAATAATTTTTGATGTGGATCGTTATCAAATGCCTTTTGAAAATGACCATTTTTCTGAGCTCACAACAGAATATACCCACCCTCCACCAATGCTAGTCAGAACTCTACTCCAGCCTCTGATGTCCATTTCCCACTATGTCCAGGTGTCAGGGCTGGTAGGATAAATCAGCTCTTTGGCTTGCCTTAAAATATGGTGATTTGCTAGCACAATATCCCTCACTCACCCTGTCCCACTGGGGAAACCCCCAAAATGCAACAACAAAAAAAAAACTCCCGATATTTTAGGATGCGGGGATGAGAGCCACATTCATGGAGCGGTTGGCTGTTTCGTCATTGGGGTTTCTTGGATTGAATACATTCCAATAACAAATTTTTTATTTTAAAATATTAATTAGGATAAATGCGTCTTAAAACACACAAGGTTCCACCTTCATGTGCAGTGGCATGTGTCAATTAACTGGGGAGGGGACTGAGGGTACATTCTTACACTCAAAGTAATATTGGTGGGCTCTTATGGCACAGTGGTACTGTCCCTACCTCTGAGTCAGAAGGATTAGGTTCAAGGCTCACCTACTCCAGATGAGCATCATAATACATTTAAAAAGGATGATTAACATCTCTCTCGTAATTTTGAGGAAAGTAAGAGTTAAAATGTTAATTCACGTGAAACTGAAAGTTATTCCTCTTTTCACCCAAAACCACAAAAGCTGCTCCTATCTGTAATTCTGCACATGAAACCAAAGGTGCATTACAGAAAGTGAAACAGGGACATGACCCAGTTTTATGATATCAACCAAATCAGATACTGGATGTTGAACAAAAATAGAAAATCTTGCTTGCTGCCAGACAACGCAGTATTTCCACTGTAGAATGTCAGCCTTTCAAGCCAGTGGCTGATTAAATCCACAGGACGGGCAGGCACCAGAGTACGCTCGTGTCTTCGAAGAGTGCAATTCACCTGAAATTGACCAAACCAGTTAAATTTCAATTCCAAGCGCAAATTATCTCCCCTTTGCATATTAAGTTCCCACAGTCTTATAGGCTGGCTGGAGGAACATTACGTTGGAAGAAGACCCCACCCACAAAACTGCTCTCCTATCCCAAAATCAAATTAAATCATTATGGGAGTTTCCCTTAATTACAGCAGTTTGTTCATACTCAATGAGGTTTGAAAGATTAAGTTTTGTTTCCAGGTGTAAAATAAACTAATAAATAAGTTTGAAAAGCTTTTACATTCTTTTGCTTTACAGTTGAATACTGTAAAGAACAATTTATTAGCCAAAGTGGCGTATAGTTTTGATTTTTTAAAAAGTCATTTTCAGTAATTTAAAGGTCAGGTTCTTCACAGATTGTGGACATTGACCAAAAGACCTGAACAAAATCCAGGTTTGGACTGGTAAGTGGCAAATAACATTTGTGCCTCACAAGTACCAGGCAATGACAGTCTAAACATTCATGAACTTCCATTCCCCTCGACCACCACCAAACATCCTTAACATTCAATACCTTAGCCATCGCTAAGTCCTCCATTATACACATCCTTGGGATTATCATTGAGCAGAAAGTGAGCTGCATCAAACATGTGAATATTATGGCTACAACAGCAGGTCAAAGGCTCAGAGTTCTGTAGTGAGTATCTCACTTCTCGATTCCCTAAAAAGTGTGTTCACCATCTACAAGGCACAGATCAAGAATCTGATGGCAGATCTTCCCTTTCCTACATGAGTGCAGCTGCAACAACACAAGTTCAACACCATCTAGGACAAAGCTTCACATGTTATGACATAGAGACAGATAATCAAATCAAATCAGCCTCCCCATTCTTGTATACACAACAGATTAAAATTAAAACATCCACCAGCCCTCAAAATTGCCCCAATGAGTCCTAATCAGGCTTACTGAGTAACCAAAACTAAATACCAAGTCTAGACTTCAAACAAAATAATTAACAATTTGTTATTAACACAGTAATATCACAGGCACATGGGATTGTATCTTGCTTAATTTTTGAAGTCACTGATCAATGCAAATAGCTTGCAGTGAGTGCCAAGGAACATTCATTTAATTCTTATAAAGGAGATTCTATTCTCTAAAATGTCAATAAGCTGATAATGGGAGGATAAACAGAGAGCAAATCAACATCCATCCTGTAGCTTTGTTGCCCCAATCCTTATGACAAAAAAAAAGTTCAAACTTTAGTTCCTCTTTCTGTTTTTTCCAACATACTCTTTGTTAGACTGGTCAGCATCGGCCTATCTGATAGCCCCTATTAATATCCTAACATCTGCCAGCACTTTTGCAAAATACATCTCCAGAGTCGAAACATCTCAAAAAATCTTTGAACAAGAGTCAATCTGCAATTAACTTGCATGACAAATGCTATAAACAAATATCAGTTTGTTCTCCTGCTGCTCATAATGCAAATGTCACCTTCAACTCTCAGCTCACAGCTTCAACCAACAGTGATTTAAAAAGAAAACAGCAAGGGTTTAATACAGAGACAGTAGGAACTGCAGATGCTGGAGAATCTGAGATAACAAGGTGTAGAGCTGGATGAACACAGCAGGCCAAGCAGCATCAGAGGAGCAGGAAGGCTGACGTTTCGGGCCTGGACCCTTCTTCAGAAATGATTGGCACCTTATTCACTGACTTCAACATTCAGTCTCTCCATCAGCAATGCAACAGTGTATACCATCTCTGACGCAATACAACAGCTCACCAAGATTACTTAGATAGTCCCTTCCAAACCCTTGACCTGTATCACCTAGAAAGAAAAGGCAGCAGATTCATGGGAATACCACCACCCGCAAGATCCCTCTGAACCACACACCATCCTGATTTGAAAGCAAACTGTTGTTCCTTCACTGTCACTGGGTCAAAATCTGGAACTCCCTCATTCTCAGCACATGAACTGCAATGGTTCAAGAAAGCAGCTTGTCATCATTGTCTCACCTTGGAGGTTTATAAAACCATAAGTGGCATAGATAGCAAAGGTCATTTCCCTAGAGTGGGGGCGTTCAAAACTATAAGGCATTTTTAAGGTGACAGGAGAAAGATTTAAAAGGGACCTGAGGAGCAACTTTTTCCACACAGATGGTGATTTGTAAGTGGTATCAACTGCCAGAGGTAGTGGTGGATGCAAGTGCAGTTACAACTTTAAAAGACATTTGGATATATCCAAGAATAGACAAGGTTTAGAACGATATGGAGCAAACGCAGACAACTGGGATTAGTTTAGTTTGGGAAACTTGATTGGCATGGACGAGTTGGATCAAACGATCTGTTTTCATGTTGTATGATTCTACGACTCCAAGCACATCTCGGGATGAGCACCCAGCCAGTGGTGTCCACGTCTCATCAAAATGAAAGAAATGTAGCCAATAATGGTATGGAAACCAGGGAGCAAAATGCAATCAAATTTAATTAAAAGTGAAAGACAGAGAGCTAAATGCACGATCGGGGACATTGGATTAAGGTAGAAGCTGAAGCACTGTAAAAGAAAACTTAAGATAAAAATACGGAACCTTATGGAAATTGTTGATATTCTACAAGTATGTTATTTAATGAGTGTACAGTGAGGCAGTTCAGCAGTAACTTTGAACTTAGACTTCTAGTAAATATGCCAGATACACCTGACTCAACAAGATGCAAGATTTTCCAACGTTTCTTATAGTGTGTTGCACAGTGTAAAATGACAAATTCTCATTAGACCAGTCATTTCTCATCGATTGCAGACTGTGGAGCTTTCAAAAGCTCCAAGTGTAGAATGACCGAGAGCAACTCTGGGAAGTGTCACTCCTGCAGTGGCTGATAGCAATAACAGCAAAACAATCAGACAATCCGAAACTACAGGGGAATTGTTTCTCTCTGAACCACTAGATGGAGTAGTGGGGGAGTTTCTGTGTGAGAGAGAAGAAAAATTACTGATCTTTAGACACCTTGGGCTAAACTTTACTCGAAATCAGCTAAGCAACATTTTTACAAGTCTAGAGAATTTTCTCACACTAATATGCCTAGGACACCTCATTACATCTCTGTATCACACATCTCTGATGCTGGCTGCAGACAGAAGCAGTCAGCACTGCCTGATTATCCCAGGATCCCTGAAAAGTAGTAGGTTATAATTTCTGGATTACTCCCAGTCTTGTGCTCGTGCTCGTGAATAAAGGAATAGGCAGCTAGAGCCGATAGCCGAAATGTTGGTACAGGTGGGTGGGCTTTAAATTCCTGCATCTATTTCTGGAAAAGCTGGGAACCCATAAAGGTCCAACAAGTTGTACCTGACCAAAAGCATGACTAACCTCCTTGCAAAGGGCAGGAGGGTGAGGGCTTAAACTAATTTGACATCAAATCGGATGCAGAGTGGAGTTACAACGGTTGATGCACTGTCAAATATTGAAGGAAAGCCAAGTCGGCCTGGAAGTTAGAGCATACATGACAAGTTAAACCACAACTGATAACAACAAGGCTGGATTGCACTTCTTTTAATGCAGAGTCTTGCAAGTAAGGATTAATCCATGGAGATATCGCGGGAACATGGTTGATGGAGGGACAGGACTGGCAGCTCAATATTCTGAGGTATAGAATCTTCCAGCAAGACGCGGAGGAGTGTAAAAGACGAGATGGTGTCGCAACATTGATCAAGGAGTCACTTACTGAAATGAGAAGGGGTGAGAACTTAGAAGGTTCCTCAACTGAGGCTATGTTTGTAGAACTTAAAAGCAAAAAGACAGCAATCACATTGTTAGGAGTGTACCATATACCCCGAAACAATCAAAGTATAGATGGACAGATATGTAGGCAAATTTCAGAGAAGTGTAAAAATAATACGGTAATAATAGGAGGGAATTTCAACTTCTCCAATTTCAACTGAAATTGTGAAAGGCTTAGAGGGATGGAATATTTTATAATGTATCCCAGAGCGTTTTTTAAGCCAGCACGTAGAAAGTCGTACAAGAGACGGGCCAATTCTGGCTTTCTTTTTAAGGGATTGAATTTGGGAAAGTGGTAGAAGGGTCAGTGGGAGAACATTTCGGTGATAGTGACCATAACTCAGTAGGATTTAAAGTAGCCGTGGAAAAGGGCAAAGATGGATCAGAAATAAAGGTTTTGAATTCAGGGAAGGTTTCTTTTAATAGGATAAAGCAGGATCTGGCAGAAAAGGACTGGGAGCAGCTACTTGTAGGAAAATCTATACCGGAGAAGTGGGGATAGCCATTAAAAACAGAAATCTTGATCAATTGGGTCAATGGGCTGACAGGTGACAGATGGAGTTTAGTTGGGATAAATGCGAGGTATTGAATTTTGGTGATGCATACAAAAGACAGGACTTACACAGTAAATAGTAGAGCCCTGGGGTAGTGTATAGAACAGAGAGAACTAGGGGTTCAGGTATATTATTCTTTGAAATTTGTGTCACAGGTGGACAAGGTGCTTAAGAAGGTGTTTAGCATGCTTGCCTTCATTGCTCAGACCTTTTGAGCATAGGAGTTGGGACATCATGTTGAGGTTATACAGGACATTGGTGAGGCCTCTTCTGGAATAGTTTGTGCAGTTCTGGTTGCTTTGTTATAGGAAGGAGATTATTAAGCTGGAGAGGGTTCAGAAAAGATTTACCACAATGTTGCCAGGAATGGAGGGTTTAGTTATAAGGAGAGGCTGGATAGGCTGGGACTTTTTTTTAAACTGGAGTGTGGGAGGTTGAGGGGTGACCTTATTGAGGTTTATAAAATCATGAGGGGCATAGATAAGGCGAATGACAAGGGTCTTTTCCCTAGGTTTGGGGTGTTCAAAACTAGGGGGCATATTTTTCAGGTTGAGAGTAGAAAAATTTAAAAAGGACATGAGAGGCAATATTTTTTTTAAAAAACAGAGTGGTTCATGTGTGGAATGAACTGCCAGAGAAAGTGATGGATGCAGATACAGGTACAAGGTTTAAAAGACATTTGGATAAGTGGATGAATAGGAAAGGTTTGCAGGGATATGGGCCAAGTGCATGCAGGTGGGACTAGTTTAGTTTAGGAACATGGTTGTTGACTGGTTGGACCGAAAAGTCTGTTTCTGTGCTATATGACTCTAGGACTCTAAAATAGCGACAGTGCAGTTCTAACATGTTCCCTTAAAAGTGGAGTGGGATCAAAAATTCCATAGAATCCTGGATATTGAGGCATGTACAGGATTAGATAAGGGAAAAAAAAGAAAACTTAAGGTGGATACCAAGGGCTCAGAACATCAGAAGCCGAAAGAGGAGTCTAGAAAGTGTAGGGGGTTGTTTCAAATATACATTAGGAAAGTGAAGACAGGCACGAAAAAAAACATGACAGGTAAAATAAAGGAAAATCTAAAGGCATTTTATTAGGGGCAAGAGGATAACCAGGGAAACAGCAGGGTTCATTAAGGACCTAGTTGATAAACAGTGGTGAAGCCGGAAGTCAAAGGTGGGCTTTTAAATTAGTAGTTATACCTGTATTCATGATAGCAAAGAACGCTATAGGTATAGAAATCAGACAAGAGGACTTTGATAATCTTGAGAAAATTGCAATTGAGAGGGAGGAGTACTAGTGGTCTCAACAGGCTTAAAATTGGATAAGTCCCCAGGCCTAGATGAGATGTAATCGTGCTGCTGTGAAAGGCAAGGGAGGAGCTTGTAGGGATCTTGGCATTAAATCTCAAATCCTTTCTGACCATAGGAGGGGTGCCAGAGGATGCGAGGACAGCTGATGTGCTACCATTATTCAAGAAGAGTGGTAGGGATAAACCAGGAAACTATAGGCTAGCGAGTCTAACATCAGTGGCAGGGAAACTGTTGGAAAAAATTTTATGTGGTAGAATTTGGAGAGGCAAGGATTAATTGAGGATAGTCAGCCTGACTTTGGCAAGGGAGATCATGTCTCAAAGTTCAAATGAGTTTTCTGAAGAGGTGACTGGATGCATGAATGAAGATAGGGTAGTGGCTATAGTCTACATGGACTTCAGTAAAGCTTTTCACAAGGTTAAACTAGTTAAGTAGCTAATATTACCATGAGATCCAGGGCAATTTGGCAAATTAGATCCAAAATCAGCTTAGTGGCAGGACGCAGATGGTGATGGTTGAAGGGTGTTATTGTGACTGGAACCCTGTGTCCAGTGACAAATTGCAGGGGTTCAGAGCTGGGTCCCTTGCTGTTTGTTGCATACATGAATTATCTAGACATGAATGTGGGAGGTTAATCAATAGGTTCACGGATGATACAAAAAGATTGATGGTGTGGTAAGTAGCGAGGAGAGCCTTTGGAATACATGACAATATAGAGGGGCTTGACAGATTGATAAAACAACGGCAAATGGAATTTAATCCTGAAAAGTGAGAGGTGATGCATTTTTTTGTGGACTGACAAGACAAGGCAGTATGTAATAGGACACACAGTATGACTTAGGAAGGAGTATTAGAGGGAATTTGGTGCACATTTCCACAGATCCTTGAAGGCAATGGGTCAGGTAGAGAAGGTGGTTACAAAGACATTTGGGATACTGACCTTCATTAATCGAAGCATTGAATACAAGAGCAAGAAGCTTATGATGAAGCTGTATATAACATTAGTTAGGTCACAGCTGAGATATCTGGCTACCATACTATAGGCACTAGACAAAGTGCAGAGGAGATTCACCAGGAGGTCTGAAGGGAGACTAGATAGGCTGGAGTTGATTTCCTTAGAGCAGAGACGGCTGAAGGGGGAGGGCATGATTGAGGCATAAAAAAATTGAGGAGCAGAGATAAGGTAGAAATAGAGAAACATTCCCCTTAGTAAAAGGATCAATAACAAGAGGACATAAATGCAATGTAAAGGGCAGGAAATTTGGAGGGGATTTAAGGAAGATTTGTTTCACCCAGAAAGTGGTGGGTATCTGGAACTCACTGCCTGAAAGAGTTGTAGAGATGGAACTATCACAACATTTAGAAACCACTTGAAATGCCACAGCATACAAAACTACTGAGCAAGTACAGATAATGGGACTAAAGTAGATAGGTTCTTAATTACCTGCACAGAGACAATGGGTGAAAGGGCCTCTTTCTGTGCTGTACAACTCTATGACTACTGCCTTAAGCAAATATTTACATATTGTACAGAAAGCGCAGGTACTGAGTTTAAGTGAAGTACTTTCTAAATGCTGATACGTTAGAAATGGCGGAGGTCCAAAAATACCTATGCATTGTACTAGAGAGATCATCAAAATGTCATAGAATCTCTAAAGTGCAGAAAGAGGCCATTCAGCCCATCAAGTCTGCACCGACCCTCCGAACAGCTTCCCACCCTAATTCCAGCTGCCTATTCTATCCCCATAATCCCATATTTCCCATGGCTAATCCACCTAGTCTGCACATTTTTGGACTATGGGAGGGAACCAGACCTCTGGATTACTAGTCTTGTAACGTAATAAACATATGACATGACACACCCACAGTGTTTAGACATCAGATAAGTATGCTATTTAGATAAATAATTAGGCAGCCAAGATTATCATTTTCATTACACCAAAATACTGATGCATTTTATCCTGATGAGCACAAATTTCAATAACTGTTGTTTGAAAAATAAACGCTATTGGAATATTTTGTGCAGCTCATTTATTAATTTTCACATAAAAAATGGAAATAACTGCTGGTATAGCAAGAACCTTAAAGGTATTTTCCTGAAAGTTGTTTCAGTGATACTGCTATAAAGTGAATGCAATAAGTATTTGGAGATTCAGTTTCATTTTGATTCCAGATATCTAATCAGAAAATTGGAGATAATGAGAATAGCACACAGAATATTCATAATACCATGAGGAATGTGAAGAACAACCCTCTAGAAAAAGACGCCATCCAATTGTGACCCATAACCTTTTCTATGGCCAAAACTGGATTGTTTAACCTTCCCTCCTGTGAACAGCACACCTATAAATGAACTGGATGCAAATCTAGGCTCTGAGATCAGTCTGGCGCTGGAATATGTTCTTGTAAATTGCTGGTGGCTGCACAGTCCCTGTAATAAGATTCCATTTAGTTGATTTTGAACAGGCAGGATGAAAATTAACAACAAAAATTCATCACCTTTTCCCCTCAAGATCACTGCATGAATTCTTTGGATTGAGAACAATCAAAACTCCTGTGCATTTTACATCAAATTTGACCCAATAGCTCCAGCATTTGGAGCACAGAGGTTTCTTCATTAAAAAGGAGCGTTTGCTTCATTGGAGAGTGGTAGTGAACAAGGAGTTTGCCGAATGTATGATAGAGCAAAGAGGGTATGGTAGTGTCATGTTCTTTACTGGGTTAATAATTCAGAAAACATGAGGCCAAATCCCACACTGAAAAAAAATTGCCTAAAAAAAAATCTGCAAGTAAAAAAACCTGGTATCAATAAAATGACTATAAAGTTGCCGGATTGTAGTAAAAATCCAATAGTATGTAAATTTGTACAAAAGCAAAATGCTGCATCTTTCGGAAACCTGAAATAAAAGAGAAAATACACAGCAGCAGCACTCAAAATACACAGGACAGCGGGTGAATTCACCCCCCCCCCCAAAACCTCCAATCAGGGAAAACTCAGGGGTGGTGGGAACGACTGCTTTATCTTTGTTTTAGGCCAATACTGCTGCCTGTCATTCAGGTACCAGTCTGACTGACAGATGTCTGTACACATTGTCCCTAAGGCTGTTGACTCTTTATCTCTCAATAAGGCTCTTTCATTCCTGATGCACTGCAACATCCCTTAATTTACATCTTAATATTGCTGGTGATCAAGTACAGATCTCCAGTGTAGAATGTAAGACTTCTTTCTTCACATGCACATTGTAGATTGGTGCCTTGTCCCCTACTCATCAGTTACATCATCGGGACTTAGATGAATCTCGTTATAACACAAAAAGAGCCTGTGATTGAAGGAGCAGCAATCAGTTAGCAAAGTAAGTTCTGGCAGTGAGGGAATTGCTTGAGGGACCATTTTGCCAAGAGCTGTGGCTTTTGAGGCTTTGCTGTGTAATCCACGAACGGGTTTTTAACCACGAACTGGGCCTTTTGCTGTGGTCCATATCTTTCGCCGAGCACGTACTTTTGTAAGTACTGTAAGCATATTGTAAATGGATCAGAGATGTGGCATAAGGGTTCTTTCTTAGAGGTTGGCCCATGTCAGAAGCTAATGTCCGTGGATGTAGAACGGGACATGTGGAGCATGCTAGAGTCACCAGGTACTCCCTGTGAATTCCATGGTGAGGATTCCTTCCGTCTGGTTTGTTGGGATGCTTGGTAAAATAGGAAGCTGGATGTTAATGCAGCAAGTTATGACATTAATAAGCTGTTTAACAAGACACAAACGTTGGGGTGTTGTTGAAAGTGAGGAGGATGGTCTCAGGCTACAGTCTGATATTGATTAGCTGGTAAATTGGGCAGAGCAATGGCAGATGGAGTTTAATCCTGATAAGTGCAAGCTGATGCGTTTTGGGAGGTCTATGTAGGGAACCACATACACAATGAATGGTAGTACCGAGGAACAAAGGGATCTGTACAGATCCATCGATCCCTTAGGGTGTCAGCACAGGTAGACAGGAAGAAGGCATACGGGATGTTTGCCTCCATTAGCATAGAATGTTGGAGCATAACCTCATAAAACATTGGCCAAGCCATAGAGGGAATACTACATGCAGTTCTGATTCAGAAGATATGATTGCAAAGGAGAGGGTGCAGAGGAGATTCACCAGGACGTTGCCTGGGATGAAAATGAAGGTGATCTGATTCAGAAACTGAATTGGACCCACCATTTAAATTCCATGATGACAATAACAGGGCAGATGCTAGGAATTCTGTGGGGAGTAACTCACTGCCTGTTCCCTCAAAACCTATCCACCATCTTCAAGGCACAAGTCAGAAGTATGATGGAATAGTCTCCAGAGGGATGCAACTCGAACAATACTCAAGAAGCTCGACACCATCCAGGACAGAGTAGTCTGTTTGATTGGCACCCTACCACTACCTTAAACATTTCACTCCTTCCACAACCATCACACAGTGGCAATATTGTGTACCATTTACAAGATATATTGCAGCAACTCATCAAGCCTCCTTTTAAAATAAATGCATGTTGTGGGTGTTATTGGCTAGGCCAACATTTATTGCCAATTCCCAATTGTTCAGAGGGCAGTTAAAAGTAAACCACATTGCTGTGGGTACAGGGTCATATGTAGATCAGACCAGGTAAGGACAGCAGATTTCCTTCCCTAAAGGAACATTCGAGAACCAGTTAGGATTTTATAACAATCAAAAGTGATTGCCATTATATATGGTTTCCATGAGACTAGCTTTTTAGTTCAGATTTTATTGAATACAAATTTTACCTCCATCTGCTAAGTGAGAGTCAAACCAATTTCCCCAGAATATTAGGATGGTGTTCTGGATTACTAGCCCAATGAAGTTCCCCTTCGAGCCATGTATAGTCCTAATTTACGACCAATATGAACATTGACATATTGACATTCAATATCCCGGAACTTCCTCTCTAATAGCACTACAGGTGTAGCTACTGCAGATGGGCTACAATAGTTCAAGTAGGCAGCATACCACCAGCATAGAATTACACAGTACAAAAGAGGCCCTTTAGCCCATCATGCCTGCATTGAAAACTACTCTAAATCTACATCAGCCCCACTTTCCAGCACTTGGCCTTGAATTTTATGACATTTCAAGTGCTCAACCAAGTACTTTTTTAAAGGTTGTGAGGTTTCCCGCCTCAACTACCCTCCCTGGCACTGCGTTCCAGATTCTCACCATCCTCTGGGAGGGGAAAAAAAAAAAACTGTTCCTCAAATCCCCTCTAAACCTCCTGCCTTTTACCTTGAAATCTTGCCCCCCCCCCCCGTTTTGATGCTTCTAAAGGGAACAGCTGCTTCCTACCCACCCTGTTCATGCCCTCATAATCTTATACACCACAAGGAGGTCCTCTCTCAGCCTTCTCTGCTCTGAAGAAAATAACCTGATCTTATCCAGCCTCTCTTCATCATTAAGCTGCTCCATCCCAGGCAACATTCTGGTGAATCATCTCTGTACCCCCTCCAGTGAAATCACATCCTTCCTAAACTCCAGAGCTGCAGACAATATGCCAGCTGTGGCCTAACCAAAGTTCTGTACAGCTCCAACATGACTTCCTACTCTTTTGGCAACGCTATGAAAGTCAAGTGTCCCATTTGCCTTAACTGCCCTATAAAGGTCTCCTGCTACCTTCAGGATCTGTGGACAAGACCCCCCAAGATCCATCTGAGCTTCCCAGTGTCTTTTTCATTCATTTAGTACTTATATTGTTACTTCTTCCAAAGTGCAGCATCTCACACTTATCAGGGTTAAATTCCATCTGACCAATCAGTCTATATCCTCTTTTAAGCCAACACCTTCTTTACTGTCAAATACTAAATAAAAAGTGAAAGAACTGCAGATGGCTGTAAATCAGGAACAGGGCCTGAAACACCTCCCTAGGACCTGAACTCTCCCATGTCCAAGCCCCTCGCCCCTCATCCCACACAACAGGCCATGTTACCACAGTCTGCCATTAACTACCTATTGTTAGCCACGAACAGTCTCCATTAACAGCTATTCACCCTCCTAGCCAGATCATTACCCACTCTTTTGTCTGTCCAACTGTTCTTGTCTCTCTTGGGGCTCTATCCCCACCTATCATTTACTCCGTAGCCCCTCCCCCACTCTATCTTCTGCATATAAACTGACATTTTCCCAGCTACCATTAGTTCTGAGGAAGGGTCACCACACCCAAAATGTTAACTCTGATTTCTCTTCACAGATGCTGTCAGATCTGCTGAGCTTTTCCAGCAACTTCTGTCTTTGTGTCTGATTTACTGTCATCCATTCGGCCAATCTTCACGTCACCTGCAAACATACTCATCCACCCCACCCATCGTTTTCTTGAATATCGTTTAAACACATGAAAAATAAGGGACAGAGCACTTAGGCAATTAGGGATGAGATCTGCACTATAGGGATTCTGTGATTCTGTGAGACATTGACATTGCCAGCAATGCTCACAACCAAAGAACAAATCTAAACAAGCAAAAGTCCCAAAATTGTGATTCTTTCTAAAAGTTAGGTGTCTGAAAGTGACATCACTGGCAAAGCAGAATTTACCACCTACATCTTGAGCCAACCTCAGTGGGATGGCACTGGGCTTCTCTGACAAGGCCATTGTGTGTTCCCCATCCTGAAATACTCTCAAACTAAATGGCTCTCTAGGCCATTTCAGCCAGCAAGAGACAATCAAATTATTTTCAGATTGGGTAAGGATGACAAATTTCCTTCTCCATAGGGCATTAATGGACCAGTGCGTTCTGGTGACAATTCGATATTAATTTTGTGACCATCCCTGAGATTAGCTTTCACTTCCAGATTTCCGAGGTGTAGTGCCAAATTTTGAGGTGCTACAGTTCTAAGAAATGTGATGGCCATAACATTTCTGAATGCACTATTACACCGTTTTCCCATGTATTCATCATTTGTGACCCCAAAATGATAGGCAAGGGAAATATGCAAATTTTAACTGAGATAAACAAAAGCATGACAATTGCAGCCTCTTATACTGTCAATTCCCAGTGACTTTTATGGAAAAGAAACTCAAACAGTGGTCTCTACGAAACTATGCTTCTAAGTAAGTAATATTAATGGTAGAAGGCATTTTTATTTCAAATCATGTGGTATTTTGAATCACTACACCTTAACATAGCTGGAATTTCATTATGCAACAGTTTATTTATTTAATGCAAGCCTATTGAACCATGTATTATAGAAAACCTTACCTTCAAAATTGACGCTTCACAATAATTTGCACAATGGTCTGGTTGCACCTTTCTGCTAAAAGAAGAGGCCAACCTTTTTGTTGAATCCTCTCCTGATCAGTGACAGCCACGCTGCTTAGAGAAAACATTGATGACAAGTACATGGGAACACCATCATCTACAAGTTCCCCTCCAAGCCACTCACCATGCAAACTTGGGAATATAATCACTTGCACCTTCAGCATCAAAAATCTGGGTCAAAATCTTGGAAATCCCTCCACAACAGCACCATGGGTGTTCCTACGGAAAATAAACTGCAGCGGCCCAAGAAGGCAGCTCACCACCACCTTCTCGAGGGCAACAAGAGACGGACAATAAATACTGGCCCAGCAGCAACACACACGTCCCATGTGTGAATAATAAGAAAAAAAATACTTTACTGAGTTTCACTAGTAGGTTTACAATGACCACTTATTTGTGAACAACGCAGTGTTAACGTGAATCAAGTAATGAATCACAGGAGGACTGCAGCAGTTCAAGAAGGCAGCTCACTACCACCTTCTCAAGGGCAACTAGGGATGGGCAGTAAATGCTGGCCCAGCCAGCAATGCCCTCATTTCACAAATGAATAAATAAAGAAATTAAATCTTTTAAGAATACAATTTACAATAATTTATTTATGTATATATTCAGTGAATGTAGCAATGCAATAACAAAGTTGACATTTCTAGTCCCAAAGTATTCAATTAAAATTTGGTCACTCAGCACATGGTTCAATTGAAACAAATAACTTGTATTTACACAGCACCTTGGTGCTCAGGACATCTGCATGTGCTTTACAACCAGTTAATTAATTTTGAAGTGTATTCCCAGCTGAGGGGAATGCATAGTACTAAGTTAGTATTCTTGTCAGCTGTTTGCTGTGTTGCTGGCTGAAGGATAATTATTGCCCGGGCAGCATTCTGCTCTTTTTCAAATGTGTCACCGAACCTTTTCTGTCCACCTAAGACAGCAGATAGGATCTCAGTTCAACATTCCACCCAACAGACAGCACCTCTGACACTGCAGCACTCCCACAGTAGCTGCAGTAGCACCAGGACATGCTTAAATCCATGGACTGAGGTATGAATCCACAGGCTTCAGAAACAGAGACACGACATCTATCATTGAACAAAACTGAAATTTAAAATAGGCTAAGGAATACATTTGAAAAGTCCACTTACAAGTTCAAATTTAAAATATTACACATAAAAGTACAGCCAATAAATTCAAAGTATCTGAATTAAAGCAAAATACTGCAGATCCTGGAAATCTGAAACAAACACAGAAAACTCAGCAGGCCTGACAGATTTTTCCAGGTGTTGAGTTTTCCAGTATTCTATGTTTGTTTCAAAATACCTGAAGTTTGATAAAGGTTTTGACCTGCAGACAATATGCAATTTCTAGGACTGACAAAATATAAAGCAGATAAGCACATCTGTCCTAAAATGTTAATTCACTTGAAATATACCATTTAAACTAAAAGGCGCAGGAACAGAAGTAGGCCTTTCAGCCCATTGAGTCTGCTCCACTGTTCAATGAGATCATGGCTAACCTAATAATCCTCAATAAAAACCATTCTGAGGAAGGGTCACTGTACCCGAAACGTAAACTCTGCTTTCTCTTCACAGATGCTACCAAACCGGCTGAGCTTTTCCAACAACGTCTGTTTCTAATAATCCTCAACTCCACTTTTCTGCATTTTCCTCTTGATTCCCTTACTGATTAAAAATCTGTCTATCCCAGCCTCAACAGCCTTCTGCAGTAAAGAATTCCACAGATTCACCACCCTCTAATAAATACCTCCTCAGCTCTGTCTTAAATGGGCAATCCCTTACTTTGAGATTATGCCCTCTGGTCCTAGACTCTTATACTAGGGGAACCAACCTTTCCACATTTACTCTGTCAAGGCCCCTAAGAAGCTTGTTTGTTTCAATAAGGTTGCTTCTCTCTCTTCTAAACTGCAATGGGTACAGGCCCAAACTACTCAATCTCTCAAGAAAATCCCTCCATACCTGATAATTAAGCTATTGAACCTTCTCTGCACTGCCTCTAATGCCAGTATATCTTTCCTTAGATATGGGGACCAAACTGTTCACAATATTCCACGGGTAGTCAAACTGGTGCCTTGTATAGTTTTAGTAACCTCCCTATTTTTGTACTCCATTCCATTTGAAATAAAGGCTAACATGCCATTTGCCTTCCTAATCACCTGCTGAACTTGGCTGCTAGCTTTTTGTGATTAATGCACAATGTTCCCGCTTTTTACAAGCCCTCGTTATATCCGGATTTATTCTGTCTTGCAGTAGAGCTACTGTTTGAGGACCTATAGATTACTCCCACTAATGTCTTCTTCCTCTTGTTATCTATTACCTCCACTCATCCATTGATTCTGCATCTTTCAATGCGAGATCATTTCTTGCTATCATATTTATTCTGTCCATTCGAACAAAACCACCCCATCATCTATACCTTCCTGTCTTTCCTTTCAAAAAGTCACATGCCCCTCAATATTTAGTTCCCGGTTTACCTCCTAGCATAATCATATCTCCATTGTGGCTATATGATCATATCTATTACCTCTAACTATGCTGTTAGTTCATTTATTTTGTTCTGAATATGATATACATTCAAATGTTGTCTTTTTATCATTTTGTCACCCTTTAACTCTATTTGCTGCTGATTTTCTATGCTTCTACACTCTGTACCTTCCTGATCCCATCTAGGGATCTACTAACTCCAATAAGACTTAAACATGGAGCTCCTCATACATCATCTACAGGAATTGAATTCTATACAATTCTGTTGAATTTTAAAAATAAACTAAGGATTGCAAATCTGTTCACAAAAATATACATTAATACAGTGCTTGTAAAAGGGTAAAATGTCTCAGAAAAACAGAAATAACATATTTAAAATACAGGAAGGAAATCAATGGAAATTACATTCTGATTTACAAGTTTGGTCAAAGGCACAGTGATATCGGAAGTCTCCAAGGAGAGACATTTTCAGTGCACCAAAAAAAAATTCCATGGAGTAAAAATCAGAGGCACACAATATTCTTTGTATACATGGTGGAAAGGAATGGTTCAGGATGCTGACTGGCTTGAAAACATCCCTCGGAAAGAACTCAACCTCTTGTGTAAACACCACGTTTAAGGTATTGCAGATTGTCTGTCAATGTATGACTCACATATTGTTGCTAATCCTGAAATATTTTTTAAAAATCTGGAAGATACATGTTTCAATATCTGGCACAAAGATCGATGAATAAGCACTGCCACTCCCACAAGCTTGTAAAGCATTTCATGGGCCATGTGTAGTGTCCCTACCCTGAGTAAGGAGGCCTGGGCTCGGGTCCCACCTGCTCCAGAGCTGTATAATAACATTTCTGAACAGATTGATTAAAAATATCTATAAAACATTTCATTGTCATTCCATTGTCAAGTGGTCAGATGAGTTGGCGGAATCTTTGTAGTCTGCAGAAGAGCATTTTGAACAGCATGCTCCTAACATTTTTAATTGTTTATGAATATCATAATTTGTTCCAAGGCAATTTTCTTTTCCAATTTGGTTGCTGTCATAGTGATTTATCATTTAACACATTGTCGTTTATTCTTCTCAAACAAGACATCACATCAGGTTACCAAGGATCCTTTATTGCCGGCTGTGATTTCAGACAACAGAAACTTCAGCACGTTCTGTGTAAATACATATGAGAAAAATTACCTGATTAACTAGTCTCCTTATAGCAGAATGAATGTCCCTTTATTTTACTGTAACTTTCTAATTAAAACATCTTAATGGAGATTGTTTCCTAAAACTGGCAAGTAACATTTGTAAATAAGACACAGTATTCAAAGCAACTTCATGATATTTTTATAGAAATAACAGTAGAAGAAGTGTTAAGGCAGTACGATTAATAAATGTAACTTAGGGTTAACCTATGGAACCCAGGCCAAGATAAAACTAAAAACAATGGGTTATGGGAGAGAAAAAAAACCCAAAATGCTCAGAGAGCCACTGCAGACATGAAGGGCCATAATAATCCTGTGATTTTCCATTTTCCAGCCTAAATGTAGGGTGGGCGAGCTCAATGGTGATTGACTCATCATGCCCACTTGCCAAAGCGAGCTCCAATCAGCTTGTTAACAGCCAGTTGATGAGTGTCTCAGCAAACACAATCCCCTTGCCTGTCACCAACCCACATAGCCTCAGCTGCCAGACTTACTGCATCTTTTTGGTCATATGGGTAAAATGCCATTGGCAGGATAAGGTTGGTGACCATTAATAACATGGGGAGCTGGTAGTGTTAATTTAAAACTCATGCTCTGGGGAAACCGGTTCAAATCCCACATGGCAGATTGTGAAACTTGAATTCAATCTTTAAAAAAAATCTACAATTAAAAGCTGATGACTGTGTATCACCGTTGATTGTCATAAAAATCCATTTGGTTCACTAACGTGCTTTAGGAAAGGAAACTGCCAACCTTCCCTGGCCAACATACGATTCCATACCCACAGCAATGTAGTTGACTCTTAACTGCCCTCTGGGCCATGAGATGGGCAATAAATGCTTTATCACAAGAATAATTAAAAAACAAATTGGCAATTGGCTATTTAAGGGCCTCAATAATTACAAGGGCTCAGGGGATGGCCTGTTAGTAGTAGCATCAACACCCTCACTGAAAGTTTTTAAGACAAGTCAGGACAAGCAGATAGGCTGCCCACTGGATTTTACAAACCCTTTCCCCAGCCTTCAAATCCTCTGGTGGGGGAGTGTACAATCCAGCCCTTGGTGTTGTAAAAGAACTTATAGAACATTTTGTGGTACTTACATATACAAGTGTCTTATTAGTTTCCGCATCTTGAAATATGGGGAACAAAAGTTTCACAATTTTTTTACCATGAAGAACAGAATATATAAAACCTGAAATTGAATTAAAAAAGTCAGTTTTCACTTGCTATCCTAAAGCATGTAAGAAAAAAAGTCACAAAGACATCAAATTTTCATTTTTGATTAAGATAATATGGAAATAACTTTCTCCAAGTATTATTACCCAAGAAAACACATGCACTTTAGCAACTGAACGGACCAGTGGTAAGGCCACATAATAAATCTATTGCTGAAAGGAAGGAACGTAATGAATAGAAAACTGTAGTAGTCAATCACTATAAATGGACAGCGTGGGCTGAATCTTTATCCCAACAAATGTTAGACTTTAAAAATCATTCACTTGGACGGCAGAACATGAATATGACTGAAAAGTGAGGCATGTTGCTGAAGCTTCTCATTTTGAGCTCATCAGCAATATTGATAACTCTAATGGCAACACCTCAGCCAGAGACAACTTGCCGACCAACCAATCAGCACCCTTTCCTCCTATCGTATAAATTACTGTGATCGTTTGAAATTTGCCGTTCTTGCATTTGTTCTGATGAGTGCAAGACCTTCAAATTCCCAAAATTGACCCAAACCCACCTCCAATCAACCCATTTTCATGTTTAACAATGATGGGACAAGAAGCAGGCAGCCAACTCATTTCTAAGAGACTGTTTAGTCAATTAATTATTTTAACGAGACAGGCAGCCTCTGAGATAACACTGGCCAGCAGACTTGGCATTCCTCAGGAAATGCGACAGTTGAAGGGAGACATCGACAGCTTCAGGATGTAGGCAAATGCTTCCCATAGTCCCTCAAGTTCCCACCAGAAATGTCCTTACGCCCACAACTACATAAGATTAGGAAGTGAACTGCTCAACCTGCATGGGGAATTGGACCCAACTCTAGCCCTCAGCCCTTCTTCTTACCAGCACCACTCCTCCTGTCCTGACCTGCCAGGACTCAGCCCGGTGTATCCGGAAACAATGCTGCCGTTAGAATGTTCGGAAACAGCTAAACTCTCTACGAAGTAAATATTCTCCTGTTCAGTGGTCAAAATCCAGAATTCAGTTACGTAAAAGATAAAACTACCATAGTCCCGGAGGACCATGGGGCTGCTCTCTCACAGAAAGAGAAATAGGGAGAAGAGGACTGGTGATGAGATTAATCAGGGGGTACACCATGCCTCAGGCAAGGTAAGAGGTTGAGCAGATGGTGACTTCAGCCAGTGTGGGAAATTGATCCCACGCCATTCTGCAGTTGCAAATCAGCAATCCAGCCAACTGAACTAACTGACTCTATTCAATCACCTAGCAATATTTTACAGGTATTTTCTGTATTGTCTTGCTATTTTAACTATAGGCGGTATTTTTGGCCAGAGGTGATTGGGAAAATGGTTCAAATGTTGGGGGCAGTGTGCAAGGTTGGGAATTTTGCCTGACTTCACAGAACTTTTGTTTCCCACTAATTAGATTCGTTCACTGGCAGCATTCAAAAAACTCTGGCCAGCAACCAGCACGTTTCTCCCAGTCTACTCTATCTAACGCATCTCAGCTTTAACCTTCAGGAGAATGTATGCTGACCTCGCTAAATAAGATTGCAATTCTTGCGCCCATCAATGACCAGCTAGACCAAGTGGCCCATTTGTAAATTTTATGTAATGATAGCATGCTCACAGCACAGAACAAAATAGGAATATGCCCACGTTCCCCTTACAGTTAAGGGACCTCTGTTCAACCTGTCTGGGCTGGATTTGACCTTAGGCTGCAGAAGTAAAAATCCAATGTTCTTCGTTACTCAGTTCCCAGGTTAGTAGAATAAAAATGTAGCATCATTGCGACTTTTAATGATAGCTCATCAGAATAACCAGACAGCTCAATTATTCACTGCCTAAAAGGACTAGATGGCGATAAATTGATCAGCCTTATAATAACACATTGAAGAGCTCAATTTCTGCCTTCTCTCAATGTTCAGCTCTCCTTGCACTTTCAATCTTTCCTAGGCCAAAGATTCTTGAAGACTGACAGAAGAACATGCATCTTACCATGCAGCAATGCAATGGATCCATTCAACAAGCAGCCACCATATTGTGCTGGGTCAGCAACAGAGAAAATGCATTGGCTGCACTAAAATCTGATATCTGTCCTGCACCAATGGCTTAGCAGGTTAAGTCAGCAAACACATGACAAAAATTGTCCATGCTGAACTTTTCATTTATATGTCCAACTCTTCAAACTGGGCATAGCCATGAGTGCTGAGAAGAAAGCAGCAAGAAATCCATCAAAAAGCTGGCGGAGAAGGGCAGCATGAAAAGGAAGGGGATCCGGAAAGAAAGTTATTCCACCTAAATTTACAAAGTGAGGAAGCAGGTTCACCTCAGCATCTCCTCCAAGCGATCATGGTTAAGACTTCCTGCCTGGCCCATTACAACAAGCCAAGAACCATCAGCTCCTGATGGGGAGATCCACACTGCTGTGTACCAGTGAGTTAACCAAGACGGTGACTGAGTGCATCAGCTCCAAACACAATAACTCATTGTAGTGAAAAAACACATGCCCCTCCCGCTTATTCAAACAAGTAGACCATTCAGCCCTTCCAGTCTGTTCCGCCATTCAACAACATCATGGCTAATCTGCTTGTTTCAAATTCTATCTTCCCATCTACCCCGATACCCATGAATCCCCCTACCCAACAACAATCTGTAGTGAATGGAACAAGGTCAGCCAGGTGGACCGCATGGAATACGAGTTCTCTCACTGTTAACTGCTCCAATCAGGGAGCCCTGGCTGACAGATATAAACAGGAGCATCAGACATCCTGTGTACTCTAGGAGCCGGTTCGGAGCTAGCTGGGTCAGTCTCACGTACAATGCATGTATAAATAAAGGGTGACTTGGGTGACAGGATACGTGCCTTCATGGAGTTATTTCACTATCCACTTCAGTTCTGAAGAGTCATTCTGGACTCGAAATGTTGACTGTTTTTCTCTCCCCAAAGATGCTGCCAGGCCTGCTGAGTTTCTCCAGCATTTTGATATTTTCCAGCATCGGCAGTATTTTGCTCCTTTAAGAATCAATCCACCTCTTAAAAATGTTCAATGGCCCCACTTTAACACCTTCTGAGGCAGAGAAGGTCAAAGTTGCACAACTCTTGGAGAAAAAAAATTATCATCTCTGTCCTAAAATGATGACCCCTAATTTTAAAACAATGTTCCCTAGTTCTGGACTGATCCACAAGTTCTCACATTGAACTGGTCGTAATTAGTGCAGGAAATGACCAAACAAGAAGAGGACATGATGTTATGATTTGATTTAATTGCAAGATCAGTCCAATCTTTGGATAATACTCAAGAATCTACTCTCCTGGTCAAGGTTAGGTTGTGTATAGGAACACTGAAGTAAAGTTTAGAGGGAAATAAAAGGGATGAAAATATAATTCTGAATTACTGGTTTACCTGAAGCTTTCTCCTGCAGTAATTCCTCAGCTCTCTCTTTAGCAATGGTTTTCTCTTTAAGGGATCTTTCTGGAAGTGGTTCTGCAGGCTTTCCATTAGGCCATAATGTCTCTCTTAGACAGTCCACATACAAAACTATTTGTTCCTTACTGAAGAACTGGTCCAGCTTTTTCTCAAAAAATCTACAAAAGAAACATAATTCATGCATCAAAAAGTGAGTAAGAGGCCAGAGCTAAAATTATATTACCAATATAGTTCAATCAACAAAAGAACAGATACATTGGATGTCTATAATAGGACATTATTCCAGTTTTCATATATGGGCAGGTGTTTACATATTTTGAAACCTTGAACTAGCTTTTGTCCTTACATTAAATTGTATTTAGGATTCAGAGTTTAAATTTGCTCTGAGAGTTTCCACAAATTAGGAAACAGACAGTTTTGCATAACCAGTGTACTGAAGCACAAGAACTTACCATAAACCTTGTATTCACATTTAAAATACACCACCCAAATTTCTGATATATCTTTCTTAAAACTTCACACAATATTGATTTATTTTTTCAACCAAACACACTGACATTTATTTTGTAGTTTGACCCAAGTAAAGACATTAAGCTTGGTTATTTCAATTTTTTCACGAAGAAATTTCTATGAATATTAATGTTATGTTAAAATAGATTCACGAACAGCTTCTTCTCCACCGTTCTGAATGGACCTCTCAAATTTTAAATTTAATGTTGATTTCACTCTTTGTGCACCTTCTCTGCAGCCGTAACATTATATTCCTTGCTCTGTACTATTACCCTAATGCACTTTGTATGGCATGATTTGCCTGTGCTGCATGCAAAACAAAACTTTTCACTTTGCCTAGGTACACGTGACAATAATAAATCAAATGAAAAAAAACTAACAGTTCGTCAAATATAGACCATCAATATTAGAGTAGATCTTCAATTTCACTGTTTTACCTTCTATTGGAATGGAATTCAAACTATCAATTTGCTGGAGCTGTTGGTTTGTTTGCTGAGCTGACTGGTTTTTGTGCAAATGTTTCATCCCCTTTCTAGATGACATCTTCAGTGCTGTCGCTCTGCTCCGTTATGAATTGATATGGGTCCGGTCTGTTATGATGAGTATTTCTGTTTCCGGTTTTGCTCCCTCGTGGTTTGTAGATTGGATCTATTTCAACATGGTACCAGTGGTTGAAAACCATGCTTCCAGGAATTCTTATGCTTGTCTTTGTTTTGCTGGTCTTAGTACTGTTATATTGTCCCAGTTAAACTGATGTCCTTCTTTGTCAGAGTGAATAGAAACAAGTCGGAGTTGGTGTTCACCAACTCGCAGCAAAATGCCACGACCAACACTCCCTTGTTTCTATTCACTCTGACAAAGAAGGACATCAGTTTAACTGGGACAATATAACAGTACTAAGACAAGCAAAACAAAGACAAGCACGAGAATTCCTGGAGGCCTGATTTTCAACCATTGGTACCATAAGTAAACATGTTGAAACAGATCTCATCTACATACCACTACACAGCAAAACCAGAAACAGAACTACCCGCCATAACAGACTGGTACATATAAATTCAGAACGGAACAGAGCAACAGCATTTCAATGGAGGCTAAACAGCACTGAAGATGTCACCTAGAAGGGGGACAAAATGTTTGCACAAAACCAGTCAGCTTGGCAAACCAACCAATAGCTCCAGCCACAAACCCGAGCTACAGATCTTCGCTATAACGTTAAACATCAGTTTACTTCTATAGCACAATTTACTTCTATTTGAAAATAGAATTAGCTAGATATATTTTGAAGTTAAAAGCAACCTTGCGTTTTCCAAAGCCACAGTCAGAATTTATCCTTCTGCAACGAGATGTAAAAAGTCCTTTGATTTCTCTTTCTGCTGTTTAGGAAGTGTCCAATCTCCTTTGTGGTCTGCCATGACTCATATCATTAAAGGGATTTGCAAGCACAAATATCATGGGCCTTAAGTTGCTGTCAAAATAGCCACACAGCTAGCAGTTTTTGCTGTTATTTACAGGACATGTGCTACACGCTATGGGCAAATATGCAATAAAACGGGAAGATCCAAAGTTATTGTCCAAGATGCTCTCTTCCACCATTAATTTTTCAAAACTGGCATTTTGCTATCTGCCACATCAAGTGATATTATGTCACATATTTGTGCAAACAAAATTCATCGTAGAAGGTTATAGCTGGTCTGACGTGATGCCAGGAGCCTGTCCTGCAGTCAATAAAGATTCATGCATATTTAATTATGCCTGGAATGGCTGTTAGAAATCCTAAAACAGGTGTAAATTTTGGGTTTCTGCCAATGAATCCTGACATTGAAATCAACAATCATTTCTCATCCTTCTGGTTTTAATTGTTAGAGACTTTAAAAGTGTAAAACATAAAATTCAGACTTATATTTAAAAACATTTTTTCTTTGTGCTTATTTTCACTCTTAATCCAAACTTTCTTTTCCGCTCTATTTTTCCTTTTTTCCTGACAACATTGAGTTCATACTCTTTAATTTATCCTCCCTTCTCAGCCCCTATGTTGTTAATTTCATATTCCTACAATCTGATTGTGGCACAGTGGTAATGTCCCTACCTCTAGGCCATGAAGGCCTGGATTCAAGCCCCTCTTGCTCCAGAGATTCTTTTTCGGCATAACATCTTGGGCCGAAGGGCCTGTACTGTGCTGTACTGTTCTATGTTCTAGAGATTGTCATAACATCCCTGAACACGTTGATTAAAAAGAGTGTCTATACTTTGATTAAGAGGATAGAGTTACATGCCCAACTCACTCAGCTCCCAGATGTCTAGTTTCCATCATTGCCACATTATCAGCTTACACTTTCAGCAACTATGGGATTAAAATATCACTGCAATTAACAGGTAAGGGAATGTTGAATTAATTTTATGTGAATCATGGCCATATATTGGGCACTGCCCATTTGAACTCTGCTACACACAACATAGAGGCCTAGTTAGAGGCTAGATATTACATACATGGCCTAATTAGTTCATACGTTTGTTTCTGCTCCACATCAATCTCTTGTATCCCTCGTCTTGTATCCCTCGTCTACCCCATCAATCACACTGGAACTTAACCTTCTTACCAGTCATTGTGAACTACACTATGGATACCAGCTAAGACATGACAATCTCTTAATACCAGCTGAATAAGTAAACATCCTAGTCTTAACTCATCTTAGGTTTTCTCCTCTCCCTTCAGTTAAAAAGGAACCTGGAGTAATGACACGAATGAGAAATGGTGATCAAGCAAGTTACTCGTTAATTAATAAAAAGCAGGGGTGAACTGTTTTAAATTAAGATTGCATTCTGGATTGCATTAAGATTGCATTTATGATGTCAGTGCTGATACAACCTGCCGTTGGCCAATATTTTAAACTGTTAATTATAAGCCACTTACTTCCTCTTGTATGTCAGGAGAGGACTTAGCACAGTTGTCAGAAATACTTTGTTGAAACGGTAATCCTCTGTAACAAAAAGATACATTTATCACTAAAATGACTGTCGTACAATATCACAGGTAGGATGATACATGAAGTGTACTTAATTATAAAACTGTACAAGATCAATGAAGATCCTTTGGCCCATTCTGTAGGACCAACTCTTTGAAACAACTAAGAATTTAGTTGTAACCCCAGTTGTTCTGCAATGACTTTCAAGTTTTGATTTTTCAAGTAAATATCCAATTCTCAAATGTAGTTACTGATCTGTCCACTGCCACCACCCCTTCAGGCAGTGCATTCCAGATTAAATATTACTGAAAACTTATTCTTCTGTTTTAAACAGATTAACAAGGTTCATGTATCAGGTGTTTTTATATTACTAAAAAGAATGCAGGGGCAATGGAGATTCACAGATTCATGATCCCTTGAGAGAAGTAATTTCATTTCTGTTTTAAATCTGCCACCCCTTATTCTAAAACTATGACCTCTCATTCTAGGTTTTCCATGAGAGGAAACATCCTTTCCATGTCTACATTGTCAATCCCCTTTAGCATCTTATATACCTCAATTAGATCTCCTATCATTCTTCTAAACTCCAGAGAGTATAGGCCTAAATGCTCAATCTCTCTTCATAAGACAAACTCCTCATCCCTGGAATCAATCGAGTGAACCTCCTCTGAACTGCCTCCAATGTAACTACATCCGTCCTCAAGTAACAGGACCAAAACTGTACTCTGGATGTGGTCTCACTAGTTGTACAGTTGCAGCAACACTTCACGACTTTTGAACTGTATTCCTTTAGCAATAACTACCAAAATTCCATTTGCTTTCCATATTACCTGTTCTACCTAAATACTAGTTTTCTATGATTCATGCTCAAGAACACCCAGATCCCTCTGCACGGAAGCAGTCTGAAGTTTCTCTCCATTTAGATAATAAGCTGCCTTTCTCGTCCTCAGACCAAAACGGATAACCTCACACTTACTCACTTATTTACCTAACCTATCCATTTTCATTTATAAAATTCTTATTTCTTCATTGCAATTTACTTTCTCACAGTTTAGCGTCATCTCCAAATGTGGCTATAGTACTTTCCATTCCCACATCCAAGTTATTAATACAGATTATAAATAGTGGGGGCCAAAGGACTGAACCTTGTGGCACCCCACTAGTTACATCCTGCCAAACAGAAAAAGACACATTTATTTCCATTCTCTGCTTTCTGTTGGTTAGCTAATCCTCATTCCAAGCTAAATATTACCCCTCAGCCTATGTGACATTACCTGTATGTTAACCTTGTGTGCGGCACCTTATCAAATGCCTTCTGGAAATCCAGATAAACTACATGTGCAGAATCCTCAATATCTATATTGCTTGTTACATCTTCAAAGAACTCTAGCAAATTAGTCAAATATGATTTAGCCTTTTGTAAAACCATACTGACTCTAGTGGATTGCATTCTGACTTTCCAAATGTCCTGTCATTACTTCCGTAACAATGGATTCCAACAAATTCCCAATGACGTATTTTAAACTAACTGTCTGTAATTTCCTACATTCTGCCTCCCTCCCGTTTTGAATAAGCATGTTATAGTAGCATTTTTCCAATCTGCTAGAACCTATCCTGCATCCAGGGAATTTTGGAATATCCACTATCTCAGCTGCCAGTTCCTTTGGGATCCTAGGATTTAGGCCATCAGGCCTTGGAGACTTATCTGCTTTCAGTCCCAATAGTTTGCTTAATACCTTTTCCCTAGCAATGACGATTGTTGGAAGTTCCTCCTTTTTTATAACCTCTAGCTTACCTGTTAACATCGAGATGGTCTTGGTGTCCTCCACTATGAAAGGTGAAGCAAAATATTCATTTAGTAACTGCCATTTCTCTGGTCCCCACTATTAGTTCTCTAGTCTCATCCTTCAAGGGACCAACATTCACTTTTGCTATTATCTTTCTTTTTCAAGATTTATGACGTTTTTAGTGACCCTTTGTTGATCTTCAAAAGTTTCCTAATCTTCCAGCCTATTACTTCCCTTTCCAATATTGTATGCCTTCGTTTTTGACTTAATATTATCTTTAACTTCCTTGCTTAGCCATGGATGTTTTCTCCCCCTCTTACAATCTTTCTGGAAAATATTTTATAGTTACAAGCAATTGAATATCTCTTTAAACACCTGCCACTGCTCAGCAACTGTCCTACCTTTAGTTTTCCCTTTCAATCCACTACGGCCAGATCTGTCCTCATGCCTAGGTAATTACCTTGTTTAACTCCAGTACGCTAGTTTGAGATTCCAGTCTCTCACGCTCCAACTGAATTTGAAGTTCTAACATACAATGATCACTCTTTCCTAAGGATTCTTTACTATGAGATCATTAATTTATCCCACCTCATTACACAACATCAAATCCAGAATAGCTTGCTCCCTGATTGTTTCTTGGAGCAATGTGTTCTGGAACCACTCTCTTCTACAGTCACGAACTCACCCTCGAGCCTACCCTTGCCAATTTAATCAATCTAGTCTATATGCATGTAAAATCACCAATGATTTCTGCTGTACTTTTCTGACAAGCCCCCGGTATTTCCTGGTTTATATTGTGCTCCACTGTGGAACTGTTGGGGTACCTATAGATTACTCTCTTTGGGACTTCTTCCCCTTGTTATTTCTTATTTTTACCCAGACTGGTTCTATGTCTCGATCTCCAGTGCTTATATCATTTCTCACGACAGCACCGACATCGTCCTTTACCAACAAAGCTACACCACCCCTTTTCCTTCCTGCCTATTCTTCTGAAACACTGAGAATCCTTGGATATTCAATTCTCAAACCTGGTCTCCTTGCAATCGTGTCTTTGCAATTACACTACATCAAAACCATTTGTCTCTATAGAATGGAGAAGATTTAACTATCAGGACAGGTTACATAGGCTCAGACTAATTTCTCTAGAAGAGAGCAGAGAAATGAAAGAGTTTATTTTAAATTATAAAAAATAATAGCAGAAATGGTCTGTCTGAAAATGTTGTACTGGCAGGTTCAGCTGAGGCAGTGAAGAGGGTATTAGATGATTACTTAAATAGAGTTAGGGCAGGACACTGGCACGAAGTCACAATGCTCATTGGAGAGCTGGTGCAGACACAATGGAGCATAACAGTTCTGTAATATTTTCATTTGTACGGCAGTCCACAAGAAGGAGACATAAGAACAAGATATTAACTAATAAACCCAATAAAACATTCATGAGAACCTCTTTATCAGGAGAATGGTTAGAATGTGGAACTCGTTAATAAAAGGAATAGTTAAACTAAATAGTATAGATGCATTTAAGGGAAAGTTATACAAGTCCATGAGAGAAGGGAATAGCAGGATATCCTGATAGGATTAGATAAGTAGAATGGGTGGAGGCTGATCTGTAACATGGAACATTAAACTTATCACAGCAGAGCTACAAACATGTAATTTGGCTGAGGATGTTAATTATATATTAATTGTGTATGTAATCATATTCAAGTAGTGGGCATTAACTGGGACTCAGTTGTACTATTATAACTCGGATCAGGAGAGCTCTTGTGGTGCAATTGTAGTATTCCTGTCTCTAGGCCAGAAGGTCCAGGTTGAAGTGCCATATGCCCCAGAGGTATGTCATAACATATCTGAAAACACTGACTTAAAAGAGGAGCAGACTGAAACTGTGTTAAGTGCTTAAAGCCCAAGTTCCAGTTCTATCTGGTTATCTAAAATATAGCAGTAGACCAAAATGCAGGTTCAGTTTAACTGCAATAAGTTCCTAATTTGGTCTTGTTGGAGTGAAAGGACAGCGAGAAAGAGTAGCTTTGGCTCAATGTCAACAACATAACCAAAGTCCCATCCCGCCCCAGTTATACTCTCTTCCATCCTCTTCCGTCAGTCAGAAGATATAAAAATTTGTATACAGTACGAACAGATTCAAGAATAGCGTCATCCCCACTGTTATTAGACTTCGAACGGACCTCTCAAATTTTAAATTTAATGTTGATCTCATTCTCTGTGCGCCTTTTCTGCAGCTATAACGTTGTATTCCTTGCTCTGTTCTACTACCCTAATGCACTTTGTATGGTATGATCTGCCTATAGTGCACGCAAAACAAAACTTTTCACTGTACTTAGGTACATGTGACAATAATAAATCAAATCAAATGTCTCATCTGAAAGATGTATTTTAGTTGTGCCTGATGTAAACCAATAACAAAAATGTAGCAAGTCGCCAATAAGTCTCAGTGTCTGAGGAGTCAATGATGTGGAATGCAATAACAACAACATTATCTTCGTACAAGTTCACTTGAGCAGGAGCATCCAAACCTTGGGAAAAGCATGCTCAACCACATACACCCTATTAACTTTTAATAAAATGTAGACATGTAGAACCTACAAAGATAAAATAGACAGATAAATATGTCCACAGCGGACGGTAATACTGAAAAAGTCAGATCTCAGAGCGAAACCTCGCTTGATAGATGATATGTTTTATTCTTGCAGTTTGGTCACTGTGGTTGTCAGTGGACATATTCGATTGAGGCTGCCAGTGTTCTTTAAATAAAAGAACACAAGGTTATTACACAAAAGGAATAACAAACTATACAAGCCATTTAGAAAGACATTAGTGCAAATATTAAAAATAATCAGAAACAAAAACAAAATTTGCTTGAAAAGCTCAGCAGGTCTGGCAGCATCTGTAAAGAGAAATTAGGTTCAACATTTCGGGTCCAGTGAACCTCAGCTCTGAAGGAGGGTCACCAGACCCGAAA
>NC_063345.1:13971275-13977934 GCF_021869965.1 Rhincodon typus | reverse complement strand
TTCAAGCAACTTTTGTTTTTGTTTCGGATTTACAGCATCCGCAGTTCTTTTGGTTTTTATTTAGTATGAAAAATAATGATTCAAACCCTTTTCCTAGCAATACCCATTATAATCACTCAATCCCTGTGAAATATCACTCGTATCTTGAATTTTGTATTCAAATGATTCTTTCCCATTCTTCTCCTGGGACTGTTGAAGCAGCTCAAGAATTCCTTTCAGCTCTGATGGCCTGGATATGTTTTTCTAATTATGACAGTCTGAAGATTTATACCAACTCAACTTCTGTTGATATAGCTTCTCTTCTGAACTCAACCTACTGGTGGTCCCTGACCAATAATGCTCACCTTAGTAAACATTCAGTAATTAACTCCCCAGAAACTGACTGAATCATTTAACTTTGTTCACATACTTTCTCAAAATCACTACTTCACTGCTCAAAATGGCTTCCTGAACTTTTCATTAGGAAAAAACCAAATCATCTTCAGAACTAAATTCACGTTTCCTTTACTTTCAAACCAAGTTCCCAAATAATAACAATATGCTGCAAACTTTCACAAATAAAATTGACAGATGTTCACAGTTTTAAATGTAGCTCCAGCCTTAAATGAATGCATTTGATTAGATTCCATAAAGTCAGGTCATCAACTGACAAATTTCAAGGAAACCTCTGAGGAAGTTCTGAGGAAGGGTCACCAGACCCGAAACATTAATTCTGTTTTTTTCTTCACAGATGCTGCCATACTTGCTGAGCTTTTCCAGCAACTTCTGTTTTTGTTCCAAATTTCAAGGGAGGTTGTCCTATTCCAATTTATGATGATTAGGGTGCACCATGATTTAGACATGCAAATAATGTTTTGAGTTTATTCAAATGTAAAAGTAAATTGCAAAAGAGTGCGGTTAAGGTAGTCGTCCTGTTTTTGATTGTACAAGACAGTGTATTTGAAACAATATAATTATTACATTTTCATAGTCAGGAGAAATCAAGTGACTGCATATCCTGAATTAGCTTAAGTGGAACAGTAGAAGGGAAGGTGTTGGTCAGATCTTAGAAAACACTAACTGCTGAAAGAAATTGCTCCAGGTGACTCTCTGCAGACGCATTCCAGCACACCAGATAGAGAGGGATTAACTTCAATACTTTAGCCAACAGCCCAAAGGGTTTACATGTCAGATCACCATCAAGACTATAGACTTAATATTGAAAGCACATAGATGCTATCCTTTAACTTGCTAACAAACTTCCAGTTTAATGCCAAATGTCCAAGCAACAAATGGTAACTATCCCATTCCTAAAATATTTTCAACCAATCTGTACACAGAATAACCCTTCTAAAAAGCACAATGGACAGATCTCTTACTCAACAACAAATGTTATAAAGTGTTATAATTCTTCCAACTGAATTTGATGGCTCAAGCATTGCTGGAAGTGCCGCCCTTATCTAATATTTGCCATCAGATTTTCAACAGTTGTTTTATTGAGCAGCTGTGGGTGGAACTGAAATAAACTCAGAATGGGTTAGAAATTAACTAACCATCTACAACTGCTACATCTGTTAAAGAAAGATGCAAACTAGACAAGTTTCTAACAGTATTTATTTTTAGCCTTGTGTTATTATAAAATTTATATTTTGCCTCTAATTACTTGATGATCTACCACTTTAAAACAATTTGAACTTTGAAGTGTAGTAACTGTTGTAATGTAGGAAGATGCAGCAGTCAATTTGTGCAGTTAGGTCCGACAAACAGGCAAAGGGCCTTAGTTTCAATATCTCCACCAAAAGGGGCACACCTCTGACTATGCAGAACCACCTCTGCACTGGAGTGTTGGCCTGAGGTTTGTGTTTAAGTCTCTGGGCCCTGAATACAGACTACTAACTCAAAGCTTCGACTGCTATCCCGAGTCAGGACTGACCAATGGATCCTGAAAGACAGGGGGCTGTCACCCAATTCCCAACCATTCCGGGTGATAATAACAATCAAGAAAATAATATTGGAACTTCTTCACCAAAACTGAGCCGAAGTGAGATTTTCTGAAATGGAAATGGTGACTTTTTCCCCTGAACAACGTGGTCCAGGGTGAGGACTTTCTCAGTGTCAAAAACAAGATGCCAAGATGGGATTCTCACTAGTGGGTGTCACGAGGCCTATTAGCATAGATTATCATTCATTAACAGCCTCATTATTACTTAATCCAGCCTCATCACAACGCACTCTCCTATTTTACCACCTACCAGACAGAAACCAGATACTGAGAAGTGCCAATGTGGAAGTCAGGGCAGTTACTTGGTGACACTAGTTCATCATTTGTGGACCTCAATCTTGGACACCCAGCATCAACATCGCAGTACCAGTCCATGGGCAGTGACCACATGCACACCACATCCATGGACACTGGCATCTGCCAGGCTCACTGCATTATGGCACATCTCTGAACTACTCATCCAGCTTCCACTTGACGACATCGCAGCTGAAAGTCCACTCAGCATGGAGGGGAGTTACAGGAGGCTCAGAGACTATCATCCTCAGGAGCAAGATGCAGTGTTGCTGCAGACTGATCAGAAACTGAACTGAACTGGACATATACATACTGTGGCTATAACAGCAGGTCAGAGGCTATGAATTTTGCAGTGAACAACTCCCCTCCTGAGTCCCCAAAGCCTGTCCACCATCTAAAAGGCACAAGTCAGGAGTGTGATGGAATAGTGCATTGCGCTCCGACAACACTCAAGAACCATCCAGAACAAAACAGCCTGCTTGGCTGCCATCACTTGCAAGACTATCTCAAACCAACTCACCATCCTGACTTGGAAATACGTTGCTGTTCTTTCAGTGTCACTGGTTGAAGGAGGCAGCCTGCCACCACCTTCGCAAGGGCAACTAGAGAGGGACAATAAATGCTGGCCCAGTCAGCGACGCTGTCATTCTGTTAAAAAAAAAGTGTATGCCAGGTAGCCTGAAATGATGCCCATATCCTTGAGAGCTCCTGTTTCTGCTGCATTTGAAGGAGCCAGATTCCCTACTGGGGGCATCTGGGGCAAAGATGGTTACTGGAGCAAAGGTTACCCTCTGAGGCCAGAGCTGATGACTCCATTGTGCAATCCCCTGACTATGGTGGAATGTGGATACAATTACAACCCATTCTTTGACCAGGGCCCACTGTATAGCAGACAATAGACCTCCTGAAGCTGAGGTTCTGCTGCTTGGATTGGTTGCAGGTGCAGGGATGAGAGAATCTATCATATAATCCTAGCACAATGTGCTCTTTGCAAGAAGAGCAGCAAAAGTGGCGAAATGATGGATGCTGATGAGCTGGGAGAGCTGGAGCAGTCTTCCAAGAGGAAGGTGAGGATACTAAGCAGGAGGAACTTAGCTTTCTGCACAGTGTAGCAGTGCAATGTCTGTTGTTGCATGCCAGACAGGTAGATGAAGGCTCAGAGTCGTGACCATTCATTGACTGGGTCCCTGGGCCAAATTCGTGTAACTACCTCCCTAACAAGCATTGTGTTTTTACCTACAACACATGAACTGCAGCAGTTCACCACCACCTTCTCAAGGCAACAAGGCTCAGACAATAAATGCTGGCTCAGTCAGTGATGCCCACATTACCCTATGAACAACTTTTCTTTTGGTAAGATTCTGGGCAAGAGTGACCGTTGCAGAAACAGAAGCAGTGATCTAGAGAGGGTTTTAAGGTGGGATGTTTCGAAGGACAGGTTATCTGTATGGCTTGGTGCTTGAAGATTGATTAAGTATAAGAATGTGCAGTTGTGTGTGCAGGCAAGTGTTAGCCCTGCCACCTACGTGCCCTGAGAAGCATTGGCTTGTGGCTGCTGTCCCTCTGCATGAATGGAATCTCTGGATTGCCAATGCCTAACCCATGCTCAAAGTTGCTTCCTGTGCTAGACATCTTGGGATAATTTGGCAGTGGCAAGTTTCCACCTATAGCAATTGGTAGAATCAGGCTAACATTTGGACCCAAGGAGTGCCAATATGGAGTTAATGAAGCGAGTGTGGAATGATAACACTGAGAAGTCTCAGCAGACCTTGTAGAAAGGTCAAAAAATGACAAAAGTGCCACTGAGCCAGTTTCTGGTAAGGTTGAGACCGTAATTAGCAGTCTATTGCAGAAAGATGTAAAGATGTAAAATACAACTTCTGAGCTATTTCCTTATTTAAGAACCTCATCAAAAGTCAGGTTAAATGGAGTCTAAACAAAAGATGTAGTCAATATAGTGTGTGGGGAAAATCCATTGTCTTATTTCAAAAATTAAATTTCAAAAGGAAAACAGAAGTTCACCTGTACAAAGCAATTCTTCCAAGAGCTCCTGAAGCTGGTCTGTGAGGCATCCTGTCTGTTCTGTAGTTCGTTGAACCTTTTTCTGAGATGGTCTATTTATCATCTCCCCGCGGCAAATCCGGGTTCCACCTGCAACTTTCTTTTTAGAAGTACCCGACATACATCTGAAGCCACAATCTGCTTCAGAGTTTTCACTAAACATTTCAGAAGGTAGTGATTCTGCAGAGTCTCGGTTTGGCATCTCTGCGTTTTCTGGCGCTGTTTCCAAAGGCTCATCTTCATCCACATCAGTGTCACGTGGGCCTTCCGAAGTATCACTTGCTGTACAAATTACCTATGGCATATATAGTTGTGAAAAGAATCAAATTATCACACACAAGTTCATAAAAATACATTTCCTTTTACAAACATATTGAATAGTAAATTACACAAATACATCTAGTTACTATGTCAACTTTGTTTCCCTGTCTTTCCTGCTCTCAACTGCAGCTTTCCAAAATCTCTGCATTCCTACCAATTCTGGCCTCTTATCCATCCCAAATTTTCACTGCCCTATCAGTGATGACAGTACCTTCCTCCCTTTGTCTATCTCAATTTTCTCAAATAACTTCGTTAAACCCATTGAGAGGCGACCTTATAGCAGTTTATAAGATAATGAGAGGTACAGATAGAGTTAATGGTAGCTGTCTTTTTCCTAGGATGGGGGATTTCAACTCTAGGGGACAGATTTTTAAGGTGAGACTAGAAAGATTTTAAAAAGACACGAGGAGCAATTTGTTTTACACAGAGGGTGGTTCGCGTGTGGAATGTACTTCCTGAGGACGTGGTGGATGTGGGTACAATTACAACATTCAAAATACATTTGGATAAGTACGTAAATAAGAAAGTTTTGGAGGGATATGGGGCAGGAGCAGGCAGGTGGAACAAGTTTAGCTTGGGACTACGTTCGGCATGTACTGGTTGGACTAAAGGGTCTGTTTCCATGCCATATGACTCTATGACTCTTCACATTCCTAATTCTCTCCTCATCTAACTTACCACACAAAATCGACTTCTTTGACCAAATGTTTTGTCATGTACCCCAAAGTCACCTTGTGTCTTTTGTTGTCAATTTTTTTTTGGTGACAGTGACAGAAGCACCTTGAACTACTTTACTTTCTCAAAATTACCTTCAACCCACACTCGCAAGACTTTCCAGTTCTTTGATTCAAATCTGATATGGACCACAATCTGCTGGCAATGATTCCTCATATCAACGCCTATGTTTTGTTTTAATTTACTCATGGGATGTGGGTGTCGCTAACTGGGCCAGCATTTATTGCCCATCCCTCGTTGCCCTTGAGAAGGTGGTGGTGAGCCACCCTCTTGTACTGCTGTAGTCCACATGCTGTGGGTTGACCCACAATGCCCTGAGGGAGGGAATTCCAGGATCGTGACCCAGTAACAGTGATTGACGAGGTTGGGATTGTTTTTGCTAGAGTTCAGACGAATGGTGGGGAATCTCAGAGACCTATAAAATTCTAACAGGACCGGACAGGCCAGGCAGACGCAGGGAGGATGTTCCCAACGGTGGGTGTGTCCAGAACCAGGGGTCACAGTATGAGGATTTGGGGTAGTCCATTTAGGACGAAGATGAGGAGATATTTCTTCAGCCAAGCCTGTGGAATTCATTATCCCAGGAAGTAGCTGATGCCAAAACATTGAACGTATTCAAGAGGCGACTCGATATCGCACTCGGGGCAAATGGGGTAAAAGGTTATGGGGAGAAAGCAGGATTAGGCTATTGATTTGGACGATCAGCCATGATTGAGAAGAATGGCGGAGCAGGCTCGAAGGGCCGAATGGCCTCCTCCTGCTCCTATCTTCTATATTTCTATAAGGCAAGTTAGCATCATGAATGGCTTTGTGGAAGGGTGGGGGGGCTTGCAGTTGGTGGCATTTGCATGTAACCACTGCCCTTGTCCTTCAAGGAACTGGTCATGGGTTCAGAAGTGCTGTTTGAGGATCTTTAGCAAATTTTTGCAGCATATCTTGTAGACAGTACAAAATGCTGCTATTAGCTTCAGTGGTGAGGGACTGAATGTTATGAATGTCATGCCAATCAAACAGCCGCTTTGACCCCCCTCGCCGTGCATTTGCGGTGAGATTCCGTAATGGAATCAGAAGTCAATTCAAAGGACCATTAATCCCTGACTCTCTATTTAATGGACATAATCAATGTGCTAGCGCACCCCCAATTGGAACATTATTGTGTGGTAAAGGTGCCACAGATACATAAATTGGTACTATTACTTTGCGTTTGCGTTGATGGAGTTAGTTCTAGTCACCAAGTCACAGAGGAAGTCTAGTGGTGCTGGGGTTG
>NC_063345.1:13966189-13971175 GCF_021869965.1 Rhincodon typus | reverse complement strand
GGGAGCGGGGGAAGTGTCTTAATTTTGAGGAAAGGCTAGATAAGCAATATTTGCACCCTTACAAACAGGCATCCAAGATGTGATCAAATATCTATAAGAAGGTAAACCAGAAGCTTTATATGATCATGGGAGTAGAATAGCTAAAACTAGTAAAAAGGTAAATTTACTTCAACTTGCACTTACTTGCTCACTTTAAAGTAGTAAACCATTTCAAAATACTTCACGAAAAGAGGTGTTACAAAGCAAAAGTTGCCTCTGAGACACAAAGTGAAATGTTTGGATAGGGCACCAGAAACCTAATCTCAGAGATAAATTTAAAGGAGTGTTAAAAGGGATAATGAGGATCAGGGGCACAGATTGAATCCATGGCAGCTGAAACCATGGCCGCTAACAATGTTAAATTTCACTGACAAGTGTTTTAGGCTGGGTAGCTGCTTGGTACTTGCTTTAAACTGAGCTCAACATTATCTCAGGCACTGGGCAGAAGAGAACTTCATTCGAGTTTAATTTAGATAAATGTGAGGTGCTGAATTTTGGAAAGGCAAATCAGGGCAGGGTTTGTACACTTAATGGTAAATTCCTGGGGAGTGCTGCTGAACAAAGAGACCTTGGAGTGCATGTTCATAGTTCCTTGAAAGTAGAGTCGCAGGTAGACTGGATAGTGAAGAAGGCGTTTGGCAGGCTTGCCTTTATTGGTCAGTGCATTGAATATAGGAGTTGAGAGGTCATGTTACGGCTGTACAGGACATTGGTTAGGCCACTTTTGGAATACTGTGCTCAATTCTGGTCTCCCTGCTATAGGAAGGACGTTGTGAAAGTTGTAAAAGGTTCAGAAAAGATGTACAAGGATGTTGCCAGGGTTTGAGCTATAGGGAGCGGCTGAATAGGCTGGGGCTATTATCCCTGGAGTGCTGGAGGCTGAGGGGTGACCCTATCGAAGTTTATAAAATCATGAGGGGCGTGCATAGGGCGAATAGCCAAGGTCTTTTCCCCAGGGTAGCAGAGTCCAAAACTAGAGCGCATAGGTTTAAGGTGAGAGGGGAAAGATTTAAAAGGGACCTAGGAGGAAATTTTTCACGCAGACAGTGGTACATGTATGGACTGAGCTGCCAGAGAAAATGGTGGAAGCTGGTACAATTACAACATTTAAAAGGCATCTGGATGGGTATATCAATGGGAAGGGTTTAGAGTGTTATGAACCAAATGCTGGCAAATGGGACTAGATTAATTAAGGAACTGCCATAGTTTTAAGGGCTTGAATGATGAGAAATTTGTTAATGTTGAAAATTTTCTTTATCAATATGTAGATGTACCTACTAGGGAAGGAGCAAAACTTGACCTTCTCTTGGGAAATAAGGCAGGGCCAGTGATTGAAGTGTTAGTGGGGAACACTTTGGGATCTGTATGCATAATTCCACAGTTTTAAAATAGTTATGGAAAAGTTAGGCCTTCTATAAAGGAAGAAGTTTTAATCAGGAGTATGGCAAATTTTGAGGGTATGAGAAAGGAGCTTTCAAAAGTTGATTGGAATAGACTGTTCACAGGTAAAGGGACGACAGTCAAGTGGGAGGCGTTCAAAAATGTGATAACGAGAATTCGGAGACATTATGTTCCTGTTAGAGTAAAAGGCAAGGCTGGTAAGAGTGAATAAAGATATTGAGGCCCTGGTTAAGAATAAGAAGGAGCCATATATTAGATATAGCCAACTGGGATCAAGTGAATCTCTTGAAAAGCATAAGGGGTGTAGGGGCATTCTTAAGATGGAAATGAGGAGGATAAGCAGGGGATATGAGATAGCTTTGGCAGATAAGGTTAAGGTTAAGGATAAATCCAAAGAGATAATCCAAGAGATGTGTCAGTTTTTACTGTGAAGAAAAAAAAATGGAAGCTAAGGAACACCAAGAAATAAATATTGATGTCTTGAAAACAGTCCATATTATAGAAGAGGTGGTGCTGCAGGTCTTAAAAAATATAAAAGGTTTGATAAATCTCTGGGACCTGATCAAGTGTATCCCAGGACATTGTGGGAAGTTAGGGAAGAAATTGCAGGGCCCCTTTGAATCAACGACAGCCATGGGGGAGATGCCGGAGGATTGGAGGGTGGCTAATGTTGTGCCTTTATTTAAGGAAGGCTGTAAGGAGAAGCCTGGGAACAAAAGACCTGAGAGTCTGACATCAGTGGTGGGTAAGTTGTTGGAGGGGATTCTGAGAGATAGGATTTACATGCATTTGGAGAGGCAAGGACTGATTAAGGATAGACAGCATGGTTTTCTGCAGGGGAAACTGTCTCACAAACTTGATTGAGTTTTTTGAGGATGTAACCAAAAAGATTGATGAGGGCAGAGCAGTAGGCATTCTCTACATGAACTTTAGCCTTTGACAAGATTTCGCATGGTAGACTAATTAATAAAATTAGATCACATGGGATTCAGGGAAAGCTTGCCAATTGGATACAAAATTGGTTTGACGATAGAAGACAGAAAGTGGTCGTGGAAGGTTGCTTTTGGACTGGATGCCAGCAGCCAGCAGTGTTCTGCAGGGATCCGTGTTGGGTCCATTTTCATTTCATTTTTGGAAACATGATTTGGATGAGAATTTAGGAGGCATGGTTAATAAGTTTGCAGATGACACCAAAATTGGTGGTATCGTGTACAGTGAAGAAAGTTATACAAGATTACAAAGGGATCTTGATCAATTGGGCCAATGGGCTTAGCAGATGGAGTTTAATTTGGATAAATGCGAGGTATTGCATTTTAGTAAAACAAACAAGGGCATGACTTATACAGTTAATGATAGGGCCCTGGGTAGTGTTGTGGGACAGGGACACTTAACGTGCAGGTTATTCTTTGAAAGTTGCATCACAGGTAGACAGGGTGGATAAGGTGGGCGTTTAGCACACTTGCCTTCATTGCTCATTTTGAGGTTGTACAGGATGTTGGTGAGGCCACACATGGATTACTGTGTACAGTTCTGTTTGTCCTGCTATAGGAAGTATACTATTAAACTGGAGAGGGTTCAGAAATGATCTACCAGAATGTTACTGGGACTGGACGGTTTGAGTTACAAGGAGAGGCTGGGACTTGTTTCACTGCAGTGTAGGAGGTTGAGGGGTGACCTTATTGAGGCTTATAAAATCACGAGGGGCACAGATAAGGTAAATAACAATGGTCTATCCCCCAGGGTGGGGAAGGTCAAAACCAGGGGGCATATTTTTAAGATGAGAGGAGAAAGGTTTAAAAGTGACCTGAAGGGCAACTTTTTCCACACAGAGGGTGGAATGAAGTGCCAGAGGAAGTGGTAGATGCAGGTACAGTTACAACATTTAAAAGACAGTTGGATAGGTATGTGAATAGGAAAGATTTAGAGGAATATGGCCCAAATACAGGTAAGTGGGACCAGTTTAGTTTGGGAAACTTGGTTGGCATAGACGAGTTGGACCAAAGGATCTGTTTCCATGCTGTATGACAAAAAAAAGTTGAGTCTAACACACTGGCCATAGTCTAAAAACCATTTGTAATTTTGGCCATGGAAGAGGACAAAGCTAATTACACCAAATTCTAAGAATAGCTTGTGCATAGGCAGCTATGTCATAGTTATTTTTATTTATGGGATATGGGTGTCACCACTTAGAGAGATAAAGTTAGAGATGGATTTAATCGTGAATTATGTTAAAGTGAAGTGAAATGCAGTGAGTTAAAGTTGAAGTCTAGTTAGATGAAGTGAAAAGTACTGAAAAGTGCTGCACTGAATATATGTTTTATATTGATACCTAAAGAGTTAAATAAAGAAGGGTTTGTTTCATTAAGTTCCAAATCAACTCCGTCTTTTGTCTAACACACAAGGGAAGAACACCTGGGAGAAGGTTAAAGTAGTCCTTTTGGGTGTCACATTTGAGGCCATCATTCATCGAAAAATCTCTAATTGAGAAGGTTGTGGTAAGTTTCTTGAACTGCTGCAGTCCTTCGTATTTAGGAACCCCACAATGCAGTTAGGAAGGGTATTCTTGGATTTTGACTCAGAAATACTGAAGGAGCGGTGAAGTTGTCCCAAGTAAGGATAGTGTGTGGAGAATTTCCAGATGGTGGCGCTCCCATGCATCTTTTATCCTTGTACTTCTAGGCTGTAGAAGTCTCAGGTTGGATGAAGGAGTGGAAGGGTGGATTAGCAAGTTTGCGGAAGATACGAAGGTGGGTCGTGTTGTGGACAGTGCAGAGGGCTGTTCTAGGTTACAAAGGGACATTGGTAGGATGCAGAGCTGGGCTGAGAAGTGGCAGATGGAGTTTAACTCTGATAAGTATGAGGTGATTCATTTTGGAAGGACAAACTTGAAAGCAGAATACAGGGTTAACGGAAAGATTCTTGGCAGGGTGGAGGAGGAGAGGGATCTTGGGGTTCATGTTCACAGTTCCCTGAAAGCTGCCACCCAGGTGGATAGAGTTGTTAAGAAGGCGTATGGTGTGTTAGCTTTCATTAATAGATGGATTGAGTTCAAGAGGTGTGAAGTTATGCTCCAGCTATACAAAAGCCTGGTTTGGCCACATCTGGAGTATTGTGTCCAGTTCTGGTCGCCTCATTACAGGAAAGATGCGGAGGCATTGGAAAAGGTGCAGAGGAGATTTACCAGGATGTTGCCTGGAATGGAGGGAAGGTCTTACGAGGAAAGGTTGAGCGAGCTAGGGCTTTTCTCTTCAGAACGACGAAAGATGAGAGGTGACTTCATAAAGGTGTACAAAATGATCAGAGTTGTAGATAAAGTGGACAGCCAGAGACTTTTTCCTAGGGTGGAGATAGCTATTAAAAGGGGGCATAGTTTTAAAGTGAGTGGAGGTAGATACAGGCGAGATGTCAAAGGTAGGTTCTTTACTCAGAGAGTGGTAGGGGTGTGGAATGCATTGCCGGAGAAGGTACTGGAGTCGGCCTCATTAGGGGCATTTAAGCAGCTATTAGATAGGCATATGGATGATAGTATAAGGTAGCGGTGGAGGT
>NC_063345.1:13844079-13965789 GCF_021869965.1 Rhincodon typus | reverse complement strand
CCAGTGACCCTTCCTCAGAACTAGGTAGGGATCACCGGACCCGAAACGTTAACTCTGATTTTTTTTCTTCACAGATGCTGCCAGACCTACTGAGCTTTTCCAACCACTTCTGTTTTTGTTACCCCAGCGTGAATGTTGTCCAGGTCTTGCTGCATTGTGGACATGGATTCCTTCAGTATTTGAGTAGCGAATGGTTCTGAACGTTGTGCAGTCATTAGCAAACGTCACCATTTTGGACCTTTTGATGGATGGAAGATGAACCAGCTGAAGAGGGAGTCACAGTGTTATTAGATCACGGATGGAGGTTGGGTCTGTAGGATTCTTGACGATGCCTTCATTCTCCATATATAGTTGTGTTTAATAAAGGCTCCAAATGTCCACACAAATGAGTGTGGACCTTACTCATCTTATCAAAGCAGTAACAAGCACAGAAGCTATCACAAGGTATCTTGATACACATACTTCCCTGTTTTATTTCAATGTGAGCAAAGAAAACATTGATTATACAGTAACAATGATAAACACAGTCAGGACTATTGATTTACATCTCACACAAATGAGAACTGTAGCTGCAGTTCTCTTTTCAAGAAGCATTTTCAAGTGTTTTCACTGTAAAACCTGGTTGAGACCATAAACTGAAATATATAGCCACATCATATGCATTTACCTCATCATCCTCATTGAACAGAGATTTTAAGAGGCCCCAGTACTCTCGAAGCTGATCATTGGCCGAGAAGAATTTGCGTGTACTCTCATTCTGCAAAATGGACTCTTCAGACACCAGCTTCTACATATAGAGAAAAGAGAGGTTTTAGTCATTTGGTTTAAGAATGTTTTCATTATAGGAGAGCTTCCTGGATTGCCTTTCATATTTTCTCATTAACCTGTTCAGGGATGTTACAATACACCTCTGGGACAAGTGGGGCATGAACTCAGACCTCCTGGTTCAGAGGTGGGAACACTACCATTGACACAATTGAAATTACCATAAGAGCCGTTATATACATTTGAATGTAAATGAGTATGTGCAAGCAGATCACAACATAGTGGTGGACTTGTTCCAGCAGGTAAATATATCAGAACTTCTTTATTCAAACGTACTTTTTTTTAAGAATGCGGTCATGGGATGGTTGGGCCAGCATTTACTGCCCATCCTCTATTTGTCCTGTGGAAGGTGGTGGTGAGCCGCTTTCTTGAACCACAGCACTCCTTGCGATGTAACGTTGCCACAACAATGGATCATAGTCCCAAAATTACTTAAGGATATATCACATTTTTAAGAGAGACAGCTTGACTGGTTTTCAGAAAAAGGTCATAAAAGCCAGAGATCTTGGAGGATGCAACTCAGTGACTATCTGGAAAATTCATGTGTGGTTTACACTCAGCCCTGAGAAACAGCATGGAATGTTATACATTGAGGGGTGTCAAGGAATTTCAGAGAAACACTTCAAAGGAAGAGATACAAGGCAGAAAGCTGAACCATCACCTGAGAGTCAATAGTCCCAAACTGTGGGCACAATGTACGGTAAAAGGAGGCAGAATAAGTGAAAAAGATGTCTGTGCTTGCTGCTGCCAGGAATACACAAGACAAGTGGTTAAAAACCAAATGCACATCTAGTGCAAGTGTGCTAATCTAATGTTCTAATGTTACTGGGCTATAGATTACTGAGAAGGTTATAGTTGTTGGACATTACTGCCTTGGAGATTTGACATTTAAAATTTAGCTCCTAACTTCTGAAACCTTGCAGCAGAATCTCCTTTCTAGTCCGATCAAAGTCTTTGGTACTAACATGGATGACAACAACTGGATTCCTCCCCTCTCTCTCCAAGTTCCTCCCAAGCCCCAAGGAGATGTCCTTAACCCTGACTCCTGGCAGACAACACAGCCTTTGGGACTTGTGCTCACAGCCGTATAGAACAGTTTCTATCCCCTAATTATACGGTCCTCGACCACTTCTATATTCCTGTTTATCCCCCTGCACCACAGTATCATGATCAGTTTGGTCATCCTCCATGTAGTTCCTTCTCTCATCCACACAGCTTGCAAGAACCTTCTAACTGTTGGACAATTTCAGGGGCTGGAACTCCTCTAGGGCTATACCTCAGGTCCGTTAAACAGCTGATACCTGTCTCACGTGTAATCACACCCTCCTGTCTTTGATCATCATCTAAGTTTGAATTAACTAGTTTAAAAGGTGCTCCTGCCTCCTGGAGCAAAATGTCCAGGTAACTTTCCCTATCCTGATGTAGCATAATGTCTGTAATTCAGCCCAGATCTCCCCAACTTGCATCTGAAGATCTTTGAGATACAAATGCTTGCTACAGATGTGTCTAGTATAGACCACCTTTTTATCCAGCATTACCTGATCTGCCATCCCTATCATACTTTATTTAAGTTATTAACTAATGACTCGAGTATCTCTGCTCTTCACACTTGAATAATCCCCATTCTGAAAACTGTGTGTTTTTTGTAATGCACCAGTACCAAATATATATCTAACAAGCATTTGTAAGAAAGAGACTGACTGGCAACATGAATACCAACTGAAGATCTTAATTTTACTTACAAAACTGGAAATACTCACTGATCAGCTGCTTTCGATCAAGGATTGTAAAGGGAATTTGTGCACAGAGCCTAAAGAGATAGGAAAGGTCCTTAATGAATACTTTCCTTCAGTATTCACAACTGAGAGGGACCTAGTTGTAGAGGAGGACGTTGTGAAACAGGCAGGTAGGCTAGAGGAGGTTGATGTTAGTAAAGATGATGTGCTAGGAATTCTGAGGAAGTTGAAGATAGACAAGTCCCCCGGGCCTGATGGGATTTATCCAAGGATTCTATGGGAAGCGAGGGACGAGATCGCAGGGCCTTTGGCGATGATCTTTTTGTCCTCACTGTCCACGGGTATAGTGCCGGAAGATTGGAAAGAGGCAAACGTCATTCCCTTGTTCAAAAAAAGGGAATAGGGATAACCCTGGAAATTACAGGCCAGTTAGTTTTACATCAGTGGTGGGCAAATTATTGGAAAGTGCTCTGAGAGACAGGATTTATGATCACTTGAAAAGGCACAGTTTCATTCGTGATAGTCAGCATGAATTTGTGAGGGGTAGATCATGCCTCACAAACCTTATTGAATTCTTTGAAGAGGTGACCAAACACATGGATGAAGGTGGAGCAGTCGATGTGGTATACATGGATTTAAGTAAGGTGTTTGATAAGGTTCCCCATGGTAGGCTCATTCAGAAGGTAAGGAGGCATGGGATAGGGGGAAATGTGACAGATTGGATTCAGAATTGGCTGACCCTTAGAAGACAAAGGGTGGTAGTGGAAGGAAAATATTCAACATGGTGCTCAGTTACAAGTGGTGTACCACAAGGATCTGTCCTGGGTCCTCTCCTAATTGTGATTTTTGTAAATGATTTGGATGAAGGAGTGGAAGGGTGGATTAGCAAGTTCATGGATGATACGAAGGTGGGTCATGTTGTGGACAGTGCGGAGGGCTGTTCTAGGTTACAAAGGGACATTGATAGAATGCAGAGCTGGGCTGAGAAGTGGCAGGTGGAGTTTAACCCTGGAAAGTGTGAGATGATTCATTTTGGAAGGACAAACTTGAAAGCAGAATACAGGGTTAACGGAAAGATTCTTGGCAGGGTGGAGGAGGAGAGGGATCTTGGGGTTCATGTTCACAGTTCCCCGAGAGCTGCCACCCAAGTGGATAGAGTTGTTAAGAAGGCGTATGGTGTGTTAGCTTTCATTAATAGAGGGATTGAGTTCAAGAGTTGTGAAGTTATGCTCCAGCTATACAAAAGCCTGGTTTGGCCACATCTGGAGTATGGTGTCCAGTTCTGGTCTCCTCATTACAGGAAAGATGTGGAAGCGTTAGAAAAGGTGCAGAGGAGATTTACCAGGATGTTGCCTGGAATGGAGGGAAGGTCTTACGAGGAAAAGTTGAGAGAGCTAGGGCTTTGCTCTTTAGAATGACGAAAGATGAGGTGACTTGATACAGGTGTACAAAATGATCAGAGGTATACATAGAGTAGACAGCCAGAGACTTTTTCCTAGGGTGGAGGTAGCTTTTACGAGGGGACATAGTTTTAAAGTGAAAGGAGGTAGATATCGGGGAGACGTCAGAGGTAGGTTCTTTACTCAGAGAGTGGTAGGGGCATGGAATGCATCGCCGGAAAGGGTAGTGCAGTCGGCCTCATTAGGGGCATTTAAGCGGCTATTAGATAGGCATATGGATGATAGTATAAGGTAGCGGTGGAGGTTAGATAGACCTTAGGTTTAGGGTAAAAGTTCGGCACAACATCGTGGGCTGAAGGGCCTGTACTGTGCTGTACTGTTCTATGTTCTATTTGTTTAGCAACTGAATGCTTCTCACCTTCCTCTGAGACATTCAACTCTAGCTCTCTATTGCAAGTTGCCTCGCAAGTACTAAGTCGCACTCAGTTTGCTGTTTATTTCTGTATCCAAAACCAAGGGCCTAGGTCATTTATTGAGGCTCTATTTTTAGCTAGTTCTTAATTGTGCTGCTCTACCAATGGAACCCTTAAAAATAAACCTGCTCAAATCTCAACTATAGAATCTAAACTCCAAATTTCACTTTAATGCCAACTACAAAATAAATTAGGTTAAATTAGTCTTGAAGAATTAAAGATTTAGACACTTTCTAACCCAACAAATGAATGTACTCCAGGTTGTTGTGTCAGGGGATTCAGTGATCACATCACTAAATGTCATGGGGAAATGGTTAGGATCTCACTCATTGGAGATGGGCATTGCATACCACTTGTGTGGAGTGAATGTTGCTTGCCATGCATCAGCTCAAGCTTTAATGTTGCCCATCATGGACAAGGGCTGCTTCAGTATGTGAGGAGTTGTGAATTATGCTCAACATTGTGCAAACATCAGCAAAGTTTGTCCCCCCCCGCCTCCAACCCCCGATTGCTGTTGACTCCAGTTTTGCTCAAGCTCCTTTAGGGCTCCACACTCGGTTACATGCAGCCCGTTGTCAATATGGAATCACTCTCACCTTACCCCTGGAATTCAGCTCTTTCATCCATGTTTGGACAAAGTCTATAAAGAGAGCAGGATCCAAGTGGCCTTGGCAGAGCCCAAAGTGAACGTTAGTGAGCAGGATATTGCTGAGCAGGTACTGTTTCATGGCACTGTTAGACGACCCCTTCCATCACTTTGCTGATGGTCAAGAGTAGACTGGTGGGGTGGTAATTGGCAGGGCTGGATTGGTTCTGTTTTTCTGTGCACAGGACATACTTGGGTGGTTTTCCATATCACTAAACAGATGTCAGTGTTGTAATTATACCACAACAGCTTGCCCAGGAGAGCAGCTAGTTCTGGAGCACAAGTGACCTGTAGAAGCTCAGTTATTATGTATATTTAAAGGGAAGACTGACAGATTTCTAAATATCAGTGAGGTAAAGGAACATGGGAATAGTGTGAGAAAACATATTGATGTGGACGATCAACCATGGTCATACTCAATGGCAGGGCAGGTTCAACAGGCTGAACAGTCTATTTCTGTTCCTTTGTTGCTATAAGGAAAGCATTGGTATATCAAGACTATTCTAATAGAAAAGCTGTTCAAATCGGATCTTCTTCACTCTTCATCATACCAAATTCAATAATAATTATTGAATACATTTGGTTCTCTAACCTTTAAAAACCCATTTAGTTGACATTCAATGTCTTCTTTGAATTTGCTGTCAGTTATGTCAGGTTTGATTGATGGGAGCCTTGTTCCAACCAAAGAATTGAATGTCTGAAAAAGAAGAACAAAGGTTTTGGTGGAAGGACAGATCAGAACGTTATCTTTCTGATTCTACAAACTACATTCAACTGTGGTACAAACTGATTGAGTCAAAGTCGAGTCTCTGACAAAGGCAAGAATACCCGGACGCTTAAATTTTAGAATTCCAAATTACTCATTTGTTCACAATACAAAGGTTGGCGTGGGACCTAAACTCACAATGCCAGGGGAGATGCTAATGTAGTAGTAATGTTACTGGCCTAGTAATCCATAGACACAGGTTAATGCTCCAGGGATACAAGTTCAATTCTCAGCAAAGCAGCTCATGGGATTTAAACTCAATTAATAATTCTGGAATATTAAGAATATCTTAGCAATGATGACCATGAAACCATCATTGGTCAAAAAAAGAAACACCATCTGGTTTATTCATGTCCTTCAGGGAAGGAAATCTGCCCTCTGTCTGACCTGTTAAACATTGGACTCCAGACCAATGTGACTGGCACTTCACTGTACACTAGAATGGCCTGGCAAGCTGCTCTATTCAAGGGCAATTAGAGATGGGCAAAAATGCCAGCCTTACTGGCGACACACATATCCCATGAAAGCACCTCTTTTTTTAAATTTCCACTCATACTGCATGCCTAAATTTTCATCTTCACTACATTCAGTAGTAACCTGGCAGCAAGGACTGGCATCCATTGCAAGACTTGTTCATACTCTGTCCCATATGTATGGGAAATCAGTTCAAATAAATTATTACCATGTGCCAAAGAGAAAGATCTATCCTCATTAGCTTATTATCAGGGTGTAATCATGTTATACAGGTACTAACATTTGAGGTTAGTTTGAGGCAAAGTGACCACAGGACCTGATCCTCCTGGAATTCTGCCCCACTCTGAGATCACACACTGGTTGCACATTCAGACTGCAGTCACATAATAGCATTATGGATACTACTGAAGCTACAAGTTGCCAAAGTCCCAGAGGCTGCCCTCTCAGCTGAGAGATGGATGACTGGTCTTAAATTGCACCTGAGGGTCACCATGCCTCAGGCAAGGTGGAGGAGCTGGGGTCTTCATAGACCTGAGCTAACACGGGAATTGAACACATGCTATTGGTGTCACTCTGTATATCAAAACAACCAGCCAACCAACTGAGCTAATCAAGCCCTGTTTGGAAACCTTTTTGCAAAAGGCCCATTAATCCAGACTCTGCCTTCTGTGTGGCTATGCGTACTGATACATTATCCCCATGAGCTCCTGTCTTGTGTAATATCCCTTTATATGGCACAATACCAAATGCATTCTGAAAATCCAAATACGTGACATGGTTGAGGAAACCACCAGAATTCATGGCCTTACAGCTCTACAAGAAACCAGTGCTTTCAGGAGGGAGTGGGAAAAAGGGTAGCCAAGTGGGGGGAAAAAATATCGAACCAACACTCAAGAGGATTAAGCAATAAGGGTGAAAACTGCTTTAATACCCCATTCCAAAACAGCAAGTCAAATTTCTAGACTGGTCACACAGAGTTGTGGAGATTTATTGACCATGATTTTTCATTTATAGGACCTACCTTTTTTTTTGGAAAATTAAATGCTCACTTCTGTATTTTTGAAGCAAGAAGCTGGTTACCTTACTGAGCTCTTTCTGAAGGTTCTCAAATTCATGGTATTTTCTCTGAACAGACCAGCATTCCTCCGCAACTTCCAGATTTTCTACATCTATTATACAAGTTGGATTCTTTATTTCGTCCCAAAGTACCTGCAAAACATGTAACATTAGCATCTTAAACAGGGAAATTAAAAAGTGTGTCTTCTCTCATGGGGCAGGCTAGAGATTGGAGGCACAGTTTAAAAACGGCCACCTTTATTGTGAACACTGCCACCACATGGCGCAACATGTGCGCACAAAAATACACACAACACACACAAATCATCGTAGCCAGCTGAGGATGCACAAAGCTATTGGGTAGGGTGGGGGGGGAATGTGGTATGAAGGCCACAATCAGATTAGCCATATATTGAATAATGAAACAAGCAAAAAGAGCCGAGTGGCCTATTTCTGCTCCTGATTTGTAGGTTCTTACGTCCCTTGCTCCTGCTAAAAAATGTAGTCAGCCAGGGCGGTCACTCTTCAATCACATTAGTTAAGGGAAGATTTAGCTCAGTGTGATTTCTCAGCACAAATCGAATAACCTGCAGACACTCTATGTCTAGATCCATACTGATGAATAACCACACAAGTGATGTCCAAAGTAGTTAACTCCTTATCCAGCATGTATCAGTCAGCACCTCCCTTCAAACCTTTTAAACAGTATGGAACCATACAGTCAAATTATACAGTATCAGCCAGGAATATTTCCATTACAACAACAATTTGCAATCATATAGCACCATGAAGGTAATAAAACAATCTCAAAGCACTTTGTTTTAAAGAAGTCATATCAGACTCAAATCATCGATTCCATTTTTCTCTCTCTACAGATACTGCCAGACCTGTTGAGTTTGTCCAACACTTTCTACTCGTTTCAGATTTCCATCATCTGTAAAATTTTGCCTTTACCTCAAGGCGCTTCACAGGTCTGTGATCAAATACAGTTTGAAAACACAATCTAAACTACTTGAAGACCTTTTTGGAGCGGATTATCAAACACTTGGTCATAAAGGAATTCCTCAAGGCCTGCCTTCAAGAATGAAGAGAATTAGAGAAACTCATGTTTAGGAATGCAAATCTCAAACTTAGGCTCACAGCAGGTGAAGGCACTACCATCAATGGTGGAGCAACTAAATTCAGAGATATTGAAGAAGTCAGAACGAAAGAGAACTGATGTTTCAGAGACTGTCAGGCTGGAGGAGATTACAAAAAAATAGGGAGGAGCAAGGTCATGGAGGAATCTGAAAAGATAGATGAGAATTTCAAAATTAAGAATTGCTTAACCAGGAGCCAATGAGGGTCAGCAAACAGGGCGGTGATAGGAAATGAGACTTGGTGCAAATTTGGGCACAGGCAGCAGGTTTAAATGACTTCAGGATTTTTTTTAGAATTAGAATTAGAATCCCTACAGTGTGGAAACAGGCCCTTCGGCCCAACAAGTCCACACCGAACCTCAGAGCATCCCACCCAGATCCATCCCCCTATGACCCACCTAATATACACCCTCTACCTCCCTGAACACTACGGGCAATTTAGCATGGCCAATCCGCCTAACCTGCACATCTTTGGACTGTGGGAGGAAACCGGAGCACCCGGAGGAAACCCACGCAGACACGGGGAGAATGTGCAAACTCCACACAGACAGTCGCCCGAGGCTGGAATCGAACCCAGGTCCCTGGCGCTGTGAGGCAGCAGTGCTAACCACTGGAGGCTAATAGACAGGTGCTCAACCAGACATTGGAATCATCATGTTTGGAGGGAATGAAGGTATACATGAGGGATTCAGCAGCAGATAAACCAGGCAGGACAGAGCCAGGCAATGTTATGGAGGTGGAAGTAAGTGGTCATCACTATGATGGAGATTTATAATAAGAAGCCCACTGCAAAGTCAGATAGGACTCCAAAGTTGCAACCAGTCTGGTTCAACCTCAGAGAGCTGCCAAGGAAGGGGATGAAATAACTCCACAGAGGCTGGTATCCCATCACCAAGTCACCCTTGACTCTGGTACTGCCTCAGTATCTCTAACACTCCTCTTTTTATCTGTCAACCAGCTCTCATTGATTGGACCAGATTAACAGCCCCAATCAGGGGACTCATATTCTATAAGTTCCAAATGGTTATAGTCAATGCCTAGCGAAAAATAAAATTATAACAGGAATCAAAAACGTGATTCTATAAGGCTTTTATTTAACAGGATATTCTAAAAGAAAAGTGAATTCAGACAATCCAGCCACTTCTTAGTCAATCTGTGAAAACAGCACAAGTTCACAATCTCACTGAGATGGGTCTGTAAGTTGGCAAAAGTGAGAAATATTAAAATTTGCACTAATGGAATAGGGGGCAAGTTGTTGCACTGAAGCCTGGATTATCAACAGCAGAACTTTTCTACGCAGTATTGTATTTCATATTAAAGGACCTAATGTGGGAGACTGCTCCATTCCACAGCTCCGAGCCATTACCTTTGAGGGTAGAGGATAGAAGATTTTAGAAAATGAAAGTGATTGTTCTGGTTTAAATTGTAATATTTAAAAAAACATTAAAACAAAACCAAACAACCACAACACAGCCTTCAAGAATGACGTGTACTTTAAGAAGCTAATTTACAACATACCTTTGAAATAGTGATCTTGCAGTTTCTTAGTGATGTTTCTTCATTTTCAGAGGGAATAAGGCTGTTTTCTTTCAGCCATTCAAGCATCTAAGTTTAAAATATACAGCACATAAAACATTTATCTAAGACATCACTGGCATAAACATAAACCCTTTTTGATTTTACTGCTGGCAGATCCTTTGGTTTGGATAAAGATTTTAAAAAAAACTATTACTGGCAAGAAAAGCTCATCACACAATGGCCAAGATGAAATTAACCAGTGCAAGTTCAATGGGGAATCTGGGTGGCCTACAAAGAGCCAACAAACTGTGCACATCACCATTACAGCAAGGAGCTGAGCTCCACTATCATGAGGATATAAAATTGATAAGCCCACCCCAGGAAGGCAGTGGACTGGAACCAAGATTTCCTGGGATCCTTTCTAAGTCTTTTAGTTACTCTCAATAACTGGATGCAAGATTGATAGGTAGACCCAGAAAGGTACAGGAATTTACCTTAATTAGGGACTGGGAGCACACTAAAACCAAGAATGGAATTTCTTTATTTCCAATATTCACCATTATGGGAAGCCAGTCCCGATTATTCCTCACACATTTCATCTAGCTGCCAAACTGAACTTGGTTCAATAGTGGTGTGTTACAGTTCACTCTGGGAGTCTGATTTGCTGTGGCAACATATACCCTTACATAGTTTTGTGGCCCAGAGCCGCAGATAGTAATTTGAGAAGTGCTAATATTTTTTCAATCACATGGCTGACTGGGAATCTCTCCCGCTCTCACACTGGCATGTATTGGAAGGATTTTGGTTAGGCCACAGCTGGAGTGCTGCATGCAGTTCTGGGCATTGCACTGCAGGGGTTGCAGAGGAGGTTCACCAAGATGCTGCCTGGGATGGAGCAGTTTATTTGAGAGAGGCTGGATAAATAGGGTTGTTTTCTTCAGAGCAGAGAAGTCTGAGAGGAGGCTTAAAAAACACGTATAAGATTCTGAGGGGCATGAACAGGATGGATAGGAAGCAGCTGTTCTCCTTAGTCAAAGGGTCAATAACTAGGGGGTATAATATTAAGGGGACATGTCTTGTTTTGTATGATTTTAGGACCATAATGAATCCAGTAGCATTTAGTGGGTTTTTTGCACCTTAAATACGTGAGTAGGAACACATCATCACCAAGTTTTGTAGAACATTAGTTGTTGGTGGCATCAAATAAGACCAGGCCTTCTTGAAAAATGCCCAGAATTAATCCATAAGTGTCCTACAATTTGAAGAATCCTTACTCAAAATAAACCTTGTTCCTGGCTAAAACAGGTTAAGAAAAACTTCCTTTCCAAAGTAATACAGGAGACAATTGAGGCCATTCCAATATAGTTACACCCCTCTTAGAAATATCTTGCAGGAGAAAAAACATAATTTAGAAATACTTTAAAAATCTAAAGGGGAATAAAAAGTTTTCATCGTGTACCACCAATGTTAAACTAGACATTGACACACCGACTATAGATTACTCTTAAAGGAATTTCCCACAGACCTCATCATGAAATTTGAAACCGTCTTCTTCAGCAGAATCGTCAATACTGTCTTCCAAATTGGACACATTCGCAGGAAACGATCTAAAGTTCTGGTCAACATCTTCATGTTCAGAACAAGACTGTCCATCAACTTCATCTGTGTAGCCAAATGACGACCTGGTTTCAGTACTCTTCTTTCTAACTCTCTCAAATATTTTTAAGAACTTTTGTACTCGTTTCAATGCTTGAATGGAACAAACACTCCAATCAAAATAAAACAATAAAATCACTGAACAATTCCAAAATGTGACAAAGTCATCAGAACCTCCTTCTCAGGAGCATTGTATACAGTCCCACTGAATTTGAACTGACTCATGAAAGCAAAAAAAAATGAACCATGATTTCCATTATCCTGAAGAGCATGGAGAAGATGAAAATTAAGTGAGTGCAGTAAAGTTTGTGTGCATTGAGAAAATAAAATCTATAGGAAATTGATATAACAGAAGCATCGTGACAGCATGTTTAGGGTGGAAAAGTAACAGAGAAGTTCATTGAGTTAGAGAACATTGATCTTCTGATTTCAAGACATTCCAGCATTCAAAAGGGCAAGACATTGTAAACTAGATAACCACAAACACAGGTTTTGTATAAAGTCATCTGATGGTGACTTACTTATGTTGGGTGTCAGTTAGATCAGTTGGCTGGACAGCTGGTTTGCAATGAAGAATGACATCAACAGTGTTGGTTCCATTCTCATACTAGCTGAGGTTGCGACAGAGTCAGAGATGTTCAGGACAGAAACAGACCCTTCTGTCCAACTCATCCATGCCGACCAGATATTCTAAATTAATCTAGTCCTGTTTGCCAGTATTTGGCCCATTTCTCTCTAAACCCTTTCTATTCATATACGCATCCAGATGCCTTTTAAATGTTGTCATTGTACTAGCCTCCACCACTTCCTCTGGCAGCTCCTTCCATACACACACCACCCTCCAGGTGAAAAAGTTGCCCCTTAGGTCGCTTTTAAATCTTTCTCTTCTCACTTTAAACCTATGCCCTCTAATTTTGGACTCCCCCCTTGGGGAAAAGACCTTGACTATTTACCCTATCCATGCCCCTCATGATTTTATAAACCCCTACAAAGTCACCCCTCAGTCTCCGACGCTCCAGGTAAAATAGCCCCAGCCTATTCAACATCTCCCTATAGCTCAAACCCTCCAACCCTGGCAACATCCTTGTAAATCTTTTCTGCACCCTTTCACTTTTAATAACATCTTTCCTGTAGCAGAGAGACCAGAATTGAACCACAGAGGTCCCATCTTCTCAACTCCACCCCTTGCCTGAGGTGTGGTGAAGCTCAGGTTGAATTCCTCACCAGTTGTCTCTCTATTCTCTGGGTCTATGGTAACTTATACATGTTTGTGTGTTCATTAAGCAGCAACTTGTCAAAGATTTGGAGATACCTAAAGTGATGTCAAATGTCCTACAAGGTGTACAGCAGGACAAAGCTGTAAAAAGCAATTGACAAAGCAGTGTCGTAGGAGAATTACTCACCTTTTTTGCTCCATTTCTTTTTCTTGTTTGCCTTAGGAATACTACAATTTGTGCAAGAACAGAACAATAAAATTTCAGCTTCACACATAAGGGATACACAGGCACAATAATAATTCAACGCATCTTATGTCTGATACATAAAAATAAATTCTGTGGCATTATTCTGAAGAACAGCAATGGAGTTCTCTTTGCAGTCTTGGCCAGTATTCAACAATCACGACTAAAAACAAACTGTTGAACTTCCTACATTACAACATATCTACACTTCAAAAATACCTAATTTGCACTGTGGTGGCTTGTAACTTCATGTTTTGATAGATGCTACATAAATGCAAGTGTTTTCTTCTAACCATCTCTCTCCACCATTGGCTAAATGAGTTTATCCAATCAGTGGAAGGGTGAAGCACAAAATCCCAATCCCCAAGCTGTGTGGAATTATCTGATCCAGTTAGCTACAACCGGCCTCACTAGTCCTACACTAAGGAAGCAAAACTAGCTGCCAAGGATAATCCCTCCTGATTTTTATCCAGAAATTCTGGCAGGTGCATGTGCATGAATGTCAGATAAGGACTGTTTTGGACCCACCTACAAACCCTTCTCCAATCCTAGGGTCTGTTGACTTTCATGGGGGCCTAATTTTAAACCTTGCAACCGGGATCAGAGTTCAAAGACGAATGGGGTCAGAGTACAATGAGGCCTCACACAAAAATAATTTTTATTCTAGCAGGATGAAAGGTAGAAAGTGCATCATGCATTCCAAAAGTGCTACTCACTTGATTTCATTTTTTGTGCCCATTTTTGGGGAAGGGTTTTTAACGTCTTCAACTTCTTTAGTTTCATCTGAATCTTTATCCAAAAATTTGATCAATGTCTGATTGATAAAATCCACATCACAGACCGTGTTTATCACTTCCTCTAAAACTGTGCAGTTGGGAAATATGTTGGAGTAAAAAAAATTAATTTGACAATGAATGTTTCTTTTCTCATGGCTTGGGTTGCATCATAGCAATATTCTTTTAAATATAATAATGCCTTATATGCATACACTATTAGTTACCATGCACATCAGTCTGAACTAGGCTGACTCATGCTGCAGTGCAGTTCTATGGGCACTGCTTACGTTCTTATCTTGACTATTGCCTTGCTAAGTAATTTAGGACACTCACAGCATGTTACGGCTGCAAGGCTGTCTTTCTCGGCATGAGTCACCTTCCGGCTGACTTCAGCTTATCCAGCCACACATCTCTCAATTCAATATCTAAACTCAGCACTAGTTAGGGAGATTGGGTGTTGAAGTCAGCAAAATCACAGGTATTCCATTCCAGGAAACTGCCATGGAATTTCAATCTTGCGCCTTCCTTCAACACCACAACGCATTATATTAAAAAAAATTCTGACAAAATCACAGCGTTAAAAGATGCACAACAATTTTTATTGTCAACCAATGCCGGTAGTAATATTTAGCTTGTCCCATTCTGCAGTATATTCAGTGAATGGCCTGTATGCTATAGCTGCAGGTGGACCAGAAAGCAAGGCTCCAAATTTTCGGGATAGAGCAGGGTTGCATGTGGCATAAACCAGCCAGTGACACATAAACCAGTCTCTTGCAGCTAAGGGATCAGGATGCAATGTTTGCATGTTTTGTCACAGATCCAAGCCTCTCATTGCCAGCATCCTCCCAGAGCCATGATTGGCATGAAGTGAATTATTTTCTCTCTGAGCATCGTTAGCCTATACAATTGTCTTTCTAAGAGAGCAGTACGGGGCTGGATCATTCAATTTATTCAAGGCTGAATTAGAGTTTTACTCAATTAGGGAGTCAGGGGACATGGGGGTCAGGCAAGTGAGACCACAATCAGGTCAGACCTGACCTTATTTAATGGAGGAGCAGGTTCAAGAGCTCGAGTGACCTACTCCTGCTCCTAAATTCCTGTGGTTTTGTGCTCTAATAGATTCCAGGAAATGCAGTGCATCGGACTGAATAAGTGCTAGCATCTCCACCTTTTGATAAGTGGATCTCTTAAAACCAACAACACAACAACCTCACAGTACACCAACTAGATTCACTAAGGCTGATTCCAGAGAGGTTCTGGCCTGGAATCTTCAAGCCGCCAATCCAATTGGTTTACTTTTAGCTCAAGCAAGATAAGCATGTCGAGAGTTAACGAAGCATAATAAGAAGCTTCTTGAAGAAGAAACACAACGCAGTTTGTTGCATTAAAATAAAAGAACAAAAGATGCTGGAAATCTGAAACAAAATTTTTTGGAGAAACTCAGCAGGTCTGGCAACATCTGTGGAGAGAAAGCAGTGTTAATGTTTTGAGTCCAATGACCCTTCTTCAGAACTGAAATTAGAGGCATAGAGTCATATAGCACAGAAACAGACCCTTCCCTCCAACCAGTCCATGCTGACCATAATCCCAAACTAAACTATTTCCACCTGCCTGCACTTTGCCCATATCCCTTCAAACATTTTTTAATTCATATACTTATCCAAATGTCTTTTAAACAATGTTAACTGTATCTGCATTCGCCACTTCGTCTGGCAATTCATTCCACACAATAACCACTCTGAGTTAAAAAAAAAGTTCCCCCTCATGTCTTTTTTAAATTTTTCTCCTCTCATCCTAAAAATATGCCCCCTAAGTCTTGAAATCCCCAACCCTAGGGAAAAGACACCTGCCATTCACCTTATCTATAATCCTCATATTTCTATAAACTTCTATAAGGTCACCCTCAACCTCCTATACTCCAGTGAAAAAAGTCCCAGCCTATTCAGTCTCTCCTTATAACTCAAATGCTCTATTCCTGGCAACATCCTGGTAAAGCTTTTCTGAACCCTCCCTAGCTTAATAATATCCTTCTTATAACAGGGCGAGCGGAACTTGGCGCAGTATTTCAGAAGGGGCCTCACTAATGTCCTCTATAACCTCAACACCTATACTCAAAGGCCTGAGCAATGAAGACAAACATGTTAAATGCCTTCTTAACCACCCTGTCTACAGTGAAGCAAACTTCAAATAATTATGTACATGAACCCCTAGGCCTCTCTGTTATATAGCACTACCCAAGGCCCTACATTTAATTGTATAAGTCCTTCTCTTTTTGTTTTACCAAAATGCAACACGTTGCATTTATTCAAATTAAACTCCATCTAGCACTCTTCAGCCCATCGACCCAATTGATCAAGCTAGGGAAAGGTGGTATTTATGGTTTGTAAAAGTAGATGAAAATGGGTTGGCTGTGCAAGCCACTTACATATGGTCTTCTTATCAGCTTTTCTTTCTGCTGAGCATAATATTGTCCATCCCTTAGTCTCTTGAACTGTCAGTCTCTCACTCCTGTCCATCCTCCCTATCCTCTCACTCCTTTCTCCCCACCCAGACCCCCTGTCTTTGGCATAAATACCAACTTTTCCTCACAGTCATCAGTTCTGAAGGGTCACCGGACTCCAAATGTTGATTCTGCTTTCTTTCCTCAGATGCTGCCTGAGTTTCTCCAGCAATTTGTTTTTTGCTAGAGTTTATTGTATTGTGGATAAACCAAAACAAAAAATGACTACTTTAAGATTTTCGAAGATGGCCAAAAAAACCTCAAATTTCTGAAGGTGACCAAGTATCATACTGGAATCTACAACTTTAACCAAAATCTCTGATTAGGTCAAAGGACAAATGATAAAATGCATTTATTTAGTACCTTCAACACAGATCCAATGAGCCAATGTAAGTCACCAAACACAGGGATAGTAGCCAAACAGGAGTTAGGATAAGGGAAACAAATATTTTGGATGAGCCAACATTTACAGGGGCAGAAGACAACACAGTAACGTACATTTCCACACAGCACATTCACAAGACCCTCACTTTAAAATTTCTTTCATGTTTTAGCACAGCCAGTGCTGGTACCTGCCTTTCAGTGCAACAACCTCCTTCAGTACTTGTTGGTAAGTATTTAATTTCCATAATGAATCCGGAAGGAGATTGCCTATCAGGGTTTCTGCAGCCTCCCTCAGAAAAGACACCTCTTCTTGTCGAGTTTGGAACATCTTCCCTCTACAACCAGACACATTGGTGAGTTTTCTTGTAAAGAAGGATGTTTTACTTTGTAGCATTCCAAATTTAAAATCTTTAAATTACTTACGTTGAGCAAGTGATTTAATACCCACTGGTAAATGTAACATTCAGTCTACGTCATGTTTCAACATTGAGATTTCAGTGGCTCGATATATTAAAATCCTGTGGCATTTTTCTGAAGTGACCCAACAAACTGCCACTTCTGTCTCTGGAAGTGATAATTCAGCTGTTCTCACCCACAGGATTGCAGAGACCCACAACTGTGATCAGTACTCCAGGAGTAGTTTAAAAAAGATAATCAGCCAAGATTTCTGCTCAAGGTCTCTTTCTGGCAAATACTGATTGAAATTAAGGACTACTGACTGAGGGTAGTCCACTGGTCAAGCTACCACATTGCAATTGCTGGGGAATAGTGCTCCGTTACCAGTTACACTTTCCACCTTACAAGGAGCACTGAAGCATTGAGGGAACATAATGTACCAAAACTATTCACTTAATGCCAGGTTCATGCTAAGGGTGAAGATTGTGCTGTCATGGCAATTTCACTGGATTAATAATCCAGAAGCCTATAATAATGCTCTAGGATATGGATTCAAATCTGACCACTAAACCTGAAGGGATTCAAGATGCAATAAAATCTGGAATTAAAATATCCGCAAATAAGGTTGACCATAAAGTTGTCACTGATTGTTGTAAAAATGCATCTGCTTGACTAATGCCTTTAAGGAAGGAAACCTGCTGTCCTTACCTGGTCTGTGACTCCAGGACCACACCAATGTTGCTGACTCTTACTTGCCCTCTGAAGTGACCAATTGGGCAATTAGGAATGGGCAACAACACCAAATCCCATAAAAGATTATTAAAAATTCTTAGCTATCCATTCAACAACAAGATGCAATTTCTAATCCTGAACCAACACCTGTTCGCAAAGAACAAGCATTTCTTGTATTGTCATGATCTGCAAATAGGATTTAGCACAATGTGTGGTGGCAGTGGAGTCCGAATACAGCGTTGATTTATTTCACCAGATAGGGAACCAGGAATTAGAATCATAGAATCCCTACAGTGCAGAAAGGGACCATTCAGCCTATTGAGTCTGCACCGACCCTCTGAAGAGCATCCCATCACTGAAACCCCTCACTTTATCCTTGTAACCCTGCATTTACCATGACTAACTCACCTAGCCTGCATATCCGACACTATAGGCAATTTAGCACAGCCAATCCACCTAAGCTGCACATCCTTGGACTGTGGGAGGAAACCAAAGCATCCAGCAGAACCGACACAAACACGGGGAGAATGTGTAAACTCCACACAGACAGCTGCCTCTCAATCAAACTCTGTTGTCAATCATACCTTGACTCCTAAAGGAAAGTGAACTCGTTCAATGTTTAAGAGACTTTTCATTCTCCACTTGCTACACAGACTGAGAAATCTAGTACAAAAACACTAATTGCTGGAGAAACTCAGCAGATATTGGCAGTAGCTGTCAAGAGAGAAACAGAGTTAATGTTTTGGGTCCAGTGACTCTTCTTCTGGGTTTCATTTTGTGGTTAAAAGGACTGGGTGGGAAGAGAGATTTTTTTTCCTGTTTTAGGCAGTGACTTGTTACGACTCAGACTGCACGATCCGGAAAGGGAGAAGAAACTGATTTGTGATGATACTATGGCTTTAAAGAGGTGCATTGTCATTTCTTTTAAATGGACAGCCATCTGCTCAAAGCCAATGAAATAAACAGCTTGAGAGGTCTTGGGGTTTTTTATTTGAAGAAGTTGGAACAATAGAAGTAGCCTGAATGGGTGGGTTCAAGCTCCCACAGAGCCCGAATTTTTAGTTTTAGCTTTCAGCAGTTGTTGGGGTCTTGAAGTTTTGTGTGAAAGCTCTCGTTCCTCTCTCTGTTACAGGTAACAGCTGGGGTTCCCTTCCTAATGCTAGGAATTGCATGTAAGACAATCTATTTTACTAGTTAAGTCAATTATTTTCTTTTGCTTTTCTGTTGTCTGTATTTTAACAGTAGTGTAAAAATAAAGTGTGTTTTACTTAAAGTCAAGTAGTTTGACCAATCAAATTACATCTGGAAAGCCATGTCTTACACTTACTTTTAAAATAAAAAGTTAGGGTCTACGCTATCTTCTTAATATATTTTAAGGGGTTTGGTCCATAGCACATGCAGTAGTAACTCACAAAAGAAATTTAAATACTTACATAATCCTTATTCCCTTGGCAAATTTTTGGAAGAATTGTCTGATTAATCTCATTCCTCTGTTCCTCCCTCCCACCCCACCCCCACAACCCTACACAGCTTTTCTCTTTAAATACATTTCTGCTACCCTTGAACAATTTTGACTCAATTCGCCTCCACTACCCACAGAGGCAGAACATCTGAATTTGAAATGAAAAATATTGTAAGACTGCAACAAAACAGCACTTGAGTGTGATCTAAACGGTCACGCAAACAGCAGGTAAAAAGGTATGATAGCCAAATAGCCTTCTCCTGCACGGTGTTAGCTGAAGATGGAAACACAGGGTGAATATGTTTCTTCCAATAGTGCCAAAGGATTTCCTAACATCCATCGACACACCTGGAACAGGCAGGCAGAGCCTCAGTAGAATATCTCACTCACATACTAGAATCTCAGATAGTCCTTCACTTCTTCAGTGCAGCAGTATAGAATCGGTTCTAATTATGAGCTTCAGTCCTGGAGCGTGGCTTGCTTTCATGGCCACAGACACGTGCATCACCAAATTAGCTAACTAGTTCCATAATGAACCAGATAAGCAGTCAGGTGAACACAAGGAACTAGTTACCGAAGCATTGCTACTTTTCCTGCCTCTATACTCAGAAAATTAAACATCCATAGCCTGGGCTTCAAATTCAGTTGAAACGTTGTTAGCTTTTCACTTCTTGTGTGATTTCTTTTTGCACATGAGTCAGGAAAACTAAAACCAGCTTCTGAATGTATGCAATAGTTGGCAATTGTTGATTCAAACACATGCCAGAACTTGCATCAAACTCTTGTAAAAACGTTAATACTTAGAGTAAAACTGAGTTGGATACACAGCAAGGACCGCAGTTCTTGAAGTTGTTGGCAATAAGGTGTAGCTCACATTAGTAGTCACAAAGGAGCCACTTTATATAAAATGGATGCACAAACTGGTGGAGTTCTTTCCCATTATGGTATTCAAACCTCTTCTTTTTGCCAACTTCACTTCTTAGGATTAAAACATATCACCTCAGATTAGATTTCTCAATTCAAGAGTTGGCAGCACTTCAGGCACACATGAAACATACTTAAAAAATTTCTAAAATCACACAGGGCTGGGGGAAGGGTTCTGAGATTCAGAGACATAGGAGGAGCTTCAAAAGTATAGATAAGTAATACAGAAAACATACCAGTTTCAGCAGACTAACAGAAAAATTTACTAAGCTGTCGGAAACATGGCGGATTTGAACTCACTAATACAGAGACAGGTCAGTTGCAATGTCACATGGTGATCTTAATCGCAGGAAGTAGCATTTCACCAGATGTAATAACTTGCTGCAGCTCAGAACATTTGGGTAGAAAAGCAGACATTTTACATGAGAATAAAATAAGAATAAAAGAGAATAAAATAAGAGTTTCTCCTGAAGTAGGGAGAGGAAGGTCAACCAAGGATGTTGCTCTTGGGTTAAACACAACATGGCATGGTGGCTCAGAGGTTACCAGTGTTGCCTCACAGCGCCAGGGACCCGGATTTGATTCCAACCTCGGGCGACCATCTGTGTGGAATTTGCACATTTCTCCCTTGTGTCTGCGTGGGTTTCCGCTGGGCACTCCAGTTTCCTCTCAGTCCAAAGATGTGCAGGTTAGGTGGATTGGCCATGCTAAACTGCCCATAGTGTTCAGGGATGTGTAGATTAGGTGGGTTATAGGGGATGGGTCTGGGTGGGATGCTCGGAGGATCAGTGTGGACTCGTTGGGCCGAAGGGCCTGTTTCCATATTGTAGGGATTCTATGATTCTATGATAATACACTTGTTCAGTTATGTTGTTCTCTGTGTATAGTTAGCCTGTCTGAAGGCCTTTGTGACTATGAGTAATACTGGTCTGGATAAGTAGCAGACACTAATGGACTTATACCTCAGTAACGTTCAAAGGGGGCAACATTTGAAATTTTTACCAGCATGTCCCAACAGTCAGGGAAGGTTTGCAAATAGCAATGTTGGCCAATACTGACTGATAGCTCACTCTACCAACCAGCCACGATCGGTGTGCTGTTCATGACTCATGTTTATATTTACTGTACATAGCACATGACTGGGCAGCATTTATTGTCCATCTCTAATTGCCCAGTTCAGAGTCAACCACATTGCTGTGGGTCTGGAGTCACATGTAGGCCAGACCAAGTAAGGATGGCAGTTTCCTTCCCTAAAGGACATTGGTGAACCAGTTGGGTTTTTCTGACAATCGACAATGGATTCATAGTCATCATTATATTCTTAATTCCAGATTTTTTTTTTATTGAATTCAAATTCCACCATCGAACCCAGATCCCTAGGTCTCTTCATTAACAGTCCAGTAATAATACCACTAGGCAACTGCCTCCCCTCAGCATCTGCACAGCAACTCTTCACGGCACAAAGCATCTTGTTGCTTTATGGAAAAGAACATGGGCAAAAAGTTACATTTTGATAGAAGCTTTTGAAGGACAAGAAAGAAAGAGAATGAAGAGGTTTAGATAGACTACTGTAAAATGAAGAAGCCGAATACTAGATCATGGGTGAGTCAAAACTCCCACAGGGTAAGAGTTCTGAATACAGGGTGGAGACAGTACTGAGGAAAATCAAACTTCGAGGTGGAAATAGCATAAATAAGGGTTCAATTGGTACACAATGCTAATGTTGCAAATGCTATGTCAATTGTCGACACATGCACATTCCAGTTGTAGGTAACAGCTGCTGATACTAAGTGGCATCTCCAGTTTCTTTGCCAGCTGTACAATTACTCGATTATATGTCTATCTCAATTATATGTTAATTGTCACCTTGGGGGATAAATATCATGATTAAAGCTAAGCTCAGCTAGAGATCTAGCAGGTCAATTGTTGACTCAATGAAAGAAAATGGATCATCCCAGTGCATGAATCCAAATGGTTTACCATGAGTCTGTTGCTGGTTTGGAAGTCTCTGCATATCAGAACCTGTAGACTTTAAGGTAAGAGGGGAAAGATTTAAGAGGAACTGGAGGGGCAACTTTTTCCTCACACATCGTAGAGCATGTTTGGAATGAACTGCCAGAGGAAGTGGTGGAGGCTGGTATCTGGATGGGCACATGACTAGGACCAGTTTAGAGGGATATGGGCTAAATGCTGGCAAATGGGACTAGATCAGTTTAGGATATCTGGTTGGGAGAGACGCATTGGACCGAAGGGTCAATTCCATGCTATATAACTCTATGACTTAGCCCAATATTAAATCGGTTGTAAAATCAGTTCTAGACTGACAATTCAGTAAATCCAGAGATGAAAGCGAAATGCAAAAGGTTGTTTCGAATTCAAGCATGAAAACATTTAAGTAAGGTGTTTATATTCACCATGAGTCAACTTCCACTCATAAGTTTCTCTAGAATTCCCTTTTGCCTTATATTTATGGAGTCCAATTGCAGCAACTCTAACAGGTGGAGATATCTTCGCCACATTTACCATAATTGAACATTTTCACAACCTTAAAGACCTTTAACAGGTCACTCCCTCATTCTCCCATTTTCTAAAGGAAATCGTCCCAGAATGTTCAATGTTCAAGGGTGTCTGATCCTTATTATAATGGCTCTGACCTTCCGATAATCAATCCAAATGACATTAGGAACAAAGGGGCCTGCTGATCAACTTTACCGCCAACCACCCCACCTCCATCTGCTATCATTATCCTCTGACCTAAGAGCCAGCAATGATCCTTCGGTTTGGGTGGCTGACATACAAGTAGTAGCCGTAGCCACCCCACTCCCAGCAGTTGCCATCCAGAGATGCCAGGTCAGCAGCTTTCAGTGGGTAGAATGTCTGCAGCCAGGGCCTTTGATCCCTTGAGAAGGAGCACTTGACAATGATCGAGTGGAACAAAAGGGGGCAAGTCTTCCTGAAAAGAGACAATGCAAGGCTCTAGCTGACGACCAAGATCTCCTTTGCCTCCAAGATTCCATTCAAAGTTCCCATTCCTACATCAATCCGGAAAAGCACCCCTATTTTGAGCTATATTTTGTTTTTACAAGTAACATTGGTCTTTTCATTGAAAAGCAAGCTAACCACACCATTATGAAAACCGGCCGGATTGACGGATGTGGTAATTGGAGGGTGGGCTCACAAAAAGAAGTTTAAACTTGCATTGGTCAAGTAAGGCTTGTTAAAGGGGCCAGGCCCAAGATGATGGCTGTCATGTTGTTTATATTAGTATGCAGTAAGAGTCCTTGGCCATTGGTCTTGGATCATGGGACTTTCCTTCAAGGCCTGGAAAATTGCAAAGTTTTGCACATTTTTTCATAGCATTATTAGCTCTGTTAACTTATGCATGATTGAAAGGTAAACGCATGAAGATTAGAGGGCAGAAATGCTGTCTCACCCATTTAGAAACATTGTCAAGAGAAGGCTTATCTCCTGAAAAACTCTAGCCAATCTCAAACTAAGAAATTCATTTCCAAAGGTGACACTTTACCACCTTGAGGATGAAGAACAAACACAAATGGTTAGTAGGGATAAAATTCTAATGGATTTTGCTGGTGTCTAGGTGATATTCCTATTTCAGCTGGAGTCCCGTTTTTCACCACTGAATTTTCCCTTTTAAAAAACACACACAATACCTCTCCTTTCTCTTCTTGGCAGTATGCAAATGGTTGGTAAGTCTTCGAATCAATTCGATTTCTATTCTGGTGAGGTCCAGATTCAGAATCTTTGAGACTGCATGATCTACAGCCAAGTTAAACTCATGGAGCAGGACCTGGTAGAGTGGCTGATCAGTTCGGGGTTCAGGTGGATTGTACCATAACAAGATGAACTGTGAGTAACTGCATTCAAACACTAAAAGACACAACAATTTCAATGAGAAAAGAAGATCTGTAGAAATGCTTGTACAAATCATCCTTTTTAAACAAAACAACAGTTGTTAAGTTTCTGAGTGAAAATTCATGTAAAACATTAGCTTGGCAGATCCACACCTCAGAAAATTACATATCCCTAGGCTCACCATGAGAGGTGCCAATGGGAGAACCATTAGTAGGCACTAAAAGAAAACCAAATAAGTTTGGACATTGCAAAAACAAAATACATTTGCATGTGTTTAAATGTAGCACCAGTTTACAGGACCAGCATGCAATAGACCTCCTGATTTTGGTTGAACAGGTAATTGTGATGTATCAAACTAACTACAAATAGAGGGATGCATCATGTTTTACAGAATCCCAGAAGTGTTAATGGTATAGGAAGGGACCATTCAAGCTCATTATGTCTGCACCAGGTCTCCAAATGATCATTGCCCAGTGTCAATCTCCTGTCTTTTCCCCATACCTTTGCATATTATTTTTATCCAAATCATCCATTACACTTTTGAATGCCTCAATCAAACCTGCCCCCACCACATTTCCAGGCAGTGCCTTCCTTACCCGAACGACATGCTGTATTAAGTTTTCTCCTCAGCTTTCCCAATTGAGGTTCTGATAGGGATAAGCATCTGGTGCATTCTAGTGTCTCAAAGCCTTGGTCTTGTGGGATTGTGCATATTTTACTTCTATTCAGTCAAGAGATGAGGGTGTCCCAAGTTAGGCCAGCATTTATGGTCCATCCCTGAGGCCAGTTAAGAGTTAACCACATTGTTGTGGGTCTGGAGTCACATGTAGGCCAAACCTATGGCAGTTTCCTTCCCTAAAGGACATTATTGAACCAGATGGGTTTTTCCAACAATTGGCAATGAATTCATGGTCATCACTAGACTCTTAATTCCAGATTTTTTTCTTAATTGAATTCAAATTCCACCATCTGCCATGGCAGGAATCGAACCTAGGTCACCAGAACATTAGTTCTGAGGAAGAGTCACTGGACCTGAAACGTTAACTCTTGATTTCTCTTCACAGTTGCTGTCAGACCTGCTGAGCTTTTCCAGCAATTTCTGTTTTTGTTTCTGATTTACAGCAGCTGCAGTTCTTTCAGTTTCCCCAGAACATTACTTGGGTCTCTGGATTAACAGTCTAGTGATAATACCACTAGGCCATCACCTCCCATATCATCATCATTCACACTAATTGACAGAAAGTCACTAGCTACTGACACACAAATGGAAAACCTCAGCCCATGAATGGCTTAATTTGAAATCTTTCACTGCTCTCAAGTTGGCCATTTAAAAAAACCCACAAAAATATTAAGGGCCAGTGATTCCAAAGCAATGAAGACATGATTAAATGGTTCCGGGTTTACTGTGGCCAGCACACACAAAAACAATGACCTAAATTCAGAAATGTTGAATATTTACCTTTCCTGAGGGACTGTCGAAGGGCTGGATCAAGCACTCTCCCATCAATTGCATCCACATGATCATGAGGTTGGTTTACTTCCTGTGTAAAAATTAGATACAACGTTACTGTCCCATGGTACACATTATTTGATTAGGAGTGATTGCCATTTGCTGGGTCCATCAGAAGATTATGCCTTGCACCACATATGTACTAAGGCACAAAGAATATCCCCTATAAGACTTAGTAATCTGGGAACTGATGGTAACTTCCACTCAAAAGTATTTCAAGACTTCCTGGATTGCTTATTCAATCCATCCAATAAACTTCTGGAAAATTAAGAATGAACGTAATACATTATTTTGTAATTAAAAGGCTTTACGTAGGGCAATCCCTTGCAATGGCTTCTCTCCCTTGTCAATGCAGTCATCTCCAGTGATCCCAAGGAGCGATCATATTTTTCACCTGTCCCTTGTCAGCATCATCGGAGAAAAAAAGCTAAATCATCAGCCTGGTTATCTAATATCCAGTTCTAGATATGCAGAAATTTCCTACAATTGGGAAGACTGAAGGCATGTTTTCAATTCCGGCTCCATCCTCTTGTCTCTAATAACTGACTCCATCTAACCTACCTAGCAATTGGACAAGGTTAGGTCTGTCTGTTTGCGCCTTGATATCACATCTCACTGAGATAGTATGAATAAGAGGTTAGAAAGTCATCATTAAAATCAGCTACTTTCACCTCCATAACATCAGAGAACTTCACTAATCTCAGCTGATCTGCTGTTGAAACCCTCACTCAAGCCTTCATCAGCTCATGATTCAACTATTATAAAGCATTTCAGGCTGGTCTCCCCCATTTTACCATGTATAAATCAAAGTTATCTGAAATTGTACTGTCTTAACTCGCAGTAAATTCAATTCCTCTATCACCCTTGTGCTTGCTGAGCTACACTGGCTCTTGATTAAGCAATATCATCTTGATTTTAATATTCTCATTTTTTGTTTTAAAAGCCTTTAAAGCTTCACTGCTTTCCATCTCTAATCTCCTCGAGACCCTCTGATATATTCATGCTCCTCTAATTATGGCTTCTTGAGCATTTCCAATTTTAAATGCTCCATAATTGGTGGCTGAGTCTTCAGTGGCCTCGTCCCTCACCAATGAAATTCCCCTGCTTCTCTCCACCTTATTAGCTTGCTTTCTCTTTTCAGACACTGCCTTCTTAAAGCCTAGCTCTTTGACTAGGCTTTTGGTCCTTTGATCTTATAGATCTTTATGTGGCTCAGTATCATACTTCGTTTTATAACGCTCTTATGAAGTACTTTCATAACTGTTTTTGAATCAACCAAATGCCTAATTAATCAAATGCAAACAAATCAAAAATACCAAAAGATGGAACGATTAACCAGCAGAAAACCAAGGAAATTCTTCAGTCTTCTCTTCTTAAGGTCACCATTCAGGAATCAGCAAATATCATAAAATTAACTAAACTGCTGCCTTTTTACTTACACATTTTAATCCAAAGAAAACAAATATTTCTGCAAAAACCTGAAAATAAAACTTGTCAAGCTTAACTATAAACTTCATTATTAAATATAATGTCTGCAGAACATCCTCCTGACCTCCTCTCTGTAACTTAAGTTAAGCAGTTCACCTTTGCCATGGTTATTTCACAAGGAAAGTGGTGATCTAAAAGTGATGATCATATTCCGTCTATAAGAGATGTATTTCAGGAATTTGTGGTTTTTATCAGGCCATTCTGGGAGTAATACAGTACAGTAAGATCAGCCATGTCACATAGAGATAAAAATGGACAAACAACACTTGTTTTTAGAATTTCAGACTGTTTGAAAAAGAATTTGAGGCAAAATGAAGACACTAGAGATGTTCAAAGACTGAATTATATATAGAAAATGTGGAAATACCCAACACGTTAGGTAGCATTTGTAAAGAGAGAATTGACTTTCAGGTGTTCTAAGGAACTGGACTCAAAACTTTTTCTCTCTCCTTCAATGCTGCTGGACCTGCTGAGTTTCCCCAGCAATTTCTGTTTTTATAACATTTCAGGTTAATGGTTTCCCCATCAGCAATGTAATTTGCATGGTGCTTTGGGTATTTTGTTGTTGAAGCGATGATCATGAAGTTCTTTAATGCTGCCATGAGTATTGTAGCCAGTGAATTTATCCAAGTCTAGACCATGGCAAGCGACAAGCATTTGCGTGCTGGATTGACATTAGGTAGGGAAGGACTCCTGCATTAACGCATCACTAACTGTTCAGAAAGAACTACAGAGCTGGAGTGAAAAAGATCAGAAAAAGATACTAATCAGGTAGACAGAAAAAATAGACTGCACTGGACAGAAATGGAAGAAGAAAAAAAGAACCTGCATCTTAAGTGAACACCACAGGGAGCAAAGAGAAATGACTGTACATAGAATCATAGAATCCCTTCAATGCAGCTCATTGAGTCTGCACTGACTGTTCAAACAGCATCTCACCCAGACCTGGCCACCAACCCAATCCCCATAATCCTTCATTTCCCATGGCCAATCCTCCTAACCTGCACATCTTTGGACTGAGGGAGGAAACCAAAGCACCCAGTGGAAACCACACAGTCACATCATGAGGATAACTGGAAATAGGAGGTCTTGAAAATTGGTAGATAAGTGCATTTTAACCTCTCCAAGTTAGGACCAAATAATTTCCAGATTTTGGAATTTTCTTGATCATAGAATGACTTTAGCGTGCTGAACCACAAATATGTGTGAACTAGAAAACACTGTTATGTAGACATATAGAAATAAAAGAAGTGCCATTTTCTGTGCCTACAAACTCCTTTAACAATTGTTACAAGTATTGAATATGTTTCCATTATAACTAAACCGGGATTGTTGAGGACCCCAAGTAGAAGTCCCAGGCCCCGAGAATCAGTTGTTTTCTAAATCATTTGGTGTTCTTTCATCATCCTTGGTTCTTAGTGGCCATTTGCAGATATAAGTAGTTCCACTCGACCATGTTTCGTTGGGAATGTGGCTGTCACTGACCCCTTTGTGAATGTTGCTTACATCTTCAAGTGTGTTTTTGCCTGGCTGTACTGTGACACTGAATCTGTTGCTGTTTTTTCTGTCGTGAGACCACAGTGTTTGTCACATGGACAGTATCAATTCTTGGTTTTTTGGCTATCACCATCGTTGCCATCATAATTAAAGTTAAATTACAGAGCAATGACAAGAACATGATGATCTGATTTGGAATTATGCTAATAACTTTCAATCAATTCTAGAAATCCCTTATTTTTGTACTCCCACATCTCTAATTTTCTGCCATTCCTCCTGCAGAGGCAGTGAAATAATATTGAGACATGATAATCTTAGCAATATTAATCAATAGTTATTCCTCTATAACAGGCAATCAGCCAAACTGCATATGAACACATGCATATGAACCACAGTGTTAAAACTACATCTTAAAATACAAATGTGTAGTTTTCTGTTGCTGTCTAAACCTCCCACAATATAGTGTGCGTTAAAGACTGCACAGCAGGAAGTGGTTCACAATACTAACACGATCCAGTGGAAAGTGCCCAGTAGCACTCAATAGAGCATAAGATGCTTCAATTACCCTTAAGTTAATTCAACACTGACATATTAACCTTAAAATCACTCTCACTGAAATGAATACACAGGAAGGAGATTAATTTTCTTCCCTATTCATTTGTGGGACGTGGGTGTCGCTGGCTGGCCAGCATTTCTTGCCTGTCCCTAACTGCCCTTGAGAAGTGGTGGTGAACTGCCTTCGCGAACTGCTGCAGTCCACATGCTGTAGGTTGACCCATAATGCTATTAGGGAGGGGATTCCAGGATTTTAACCCAGTGTCAGTGAAGGAAAAGTGATATATTTCCAAGTCAGGATGGCGAGTGGCTTGGAAGGGAACTTGAAGGTGGTGGCGTTCCCATGTATCTGCTGGCCTTGACCTTCTAGATGGAAGTGGTCGTGGGTTTGGAAGGTGCTGTCTGAGGATCTTTGGTGAATTTCTGCAGTGCATCCTGTAGATAGTACACACTGGTGCTACTGAGCGCCGTGGTGGAGGTAATGGATGCTTGTGGATGTAATGGATGCTTGTGGATGTAGTGCCCATCAACCGGGCTGCTTTGTCCTGGATGGTGTCAAGCTTCTTGAGTGTTGTTGGGGCTGCACTCATCCATCACACTCGTGACTTGTGCCTTGGAGATGGTGGACAAGCTTTGAGGAGTCAGGAGGTGAGTTACTCGCCACAGTATTCCTAGCTTCTGGCCTGCTCCGGTAGCCACTGTGTTTATGTGGTGAGTCCAGTTGAGTTTCTGATCAATGATAACCCCCAGGATGTTGATAGTAGGGGATTCAGTGATGGTAACACCATTGAATGTCAAGGGACAGTGGTTAGATTGTCTCTTACTGGAGATGGTCATAGCCTGGCATTTGTGTGGTGCGAATGTCACTTGCCACTCGTCAGCCCAAGCCTGGATATTGTCCAGATCTTGTTGCATTTGAACATGGACTGCTTCAGTATCTGAGGAGTCACGAATGGTGCTGAACATTGTGCAATGAATCATCGGCAAACATCCTCACTTCTGACGTAATGATGGAGGGAAGGTCATTGCTGAAGATGGTTGGGCCGAGGACACTACCCTGAGGAACTCCTGCAGAGATGTCCAGGAGCTGAGATGATTGACCTCCAACAACCACAACCATCTTCCTACGTGTCGGGTATGACTCCAACCACCGGAGAGTTTGCCCCCTGATACCCATTGATTCCAGTTTTGCCAGGGCTCCTTGATGCCACACTCGGTTGAATGCAGCCTTGATGTCAATGGCTGTCACTCTCACCTAACCACTGGAATTTAGCTCTTTTGTCCATGTTTGAACCAAGATCAGGAGCTGAGTGGCCCTGGTGGAACCCAAACTGGGCGTCACTGAGTAGGTTATTTCTGAGCAGGTGCTGCTTGATAGCACTGTTGATGACACCTTCCATCACTTTACTGATGATTGAGAGTAGACTGATGGGGCGGTAATTGTCTAGGTTGGATTTGTCCTGCTTTTTGTGTACAGGACATACTTGGGCAATTCTCCACATTGCCAGGTAGATACCAGTGTTGTAACTGTATTGGAACAGCTTGGCTAGGGGAGCAGCAAATTCTGGAGCACAAGTCTTCAGTACTATTGCCAGAATGTTGTCAGGGCCCGTAGCCTTTGCAGTATCCAGTGTCTGCAACCGTTTCTTGATATCATGTGGAGGGAATTGAATTGGCTGAAGACCGGTATCTGAAATGCTGGGGCCCACTGGAGGAGGCGGAGATGGATCATCCACTCGGCTCTTCTGGCTGAAGATTGCTGCGATGGCTTCACCCTCGTCTTTTGCATTGATGTGCTGGGCTCTTCCATCATTGATGACGGGGATATTTGTGGAGCCTCCTCCTCCAGTGAGTTGTTTAATTGTCCGCCACCCTTACAACTGAATGTGGCAGGACTGAAGAGCTTAAATCTGCTGATTGCTCTAGTTGATCTTTCATTTTCCCTTGAATAAATATGGGGGAATAGCCATCATTCCTGATTGATAGGCCTCCAGTTTAAGTTAAAATAGAAAAGAATACCAAGAAAACAAAATTCGTTCTGCAGCTGCTTTTCACAGACAGCATGGGGCAAAGGTGAAGTCAATATACTGTAAGTCACCAGCATTTTGTAGTAGTTGTAACAAATCCATTAGTTTTCACAATAACACTTCTCTGAAACTGACAGAAACTAAGCATCTGCATATCCAAAAGTTGCTGTCAGTGATTCTACATTTCTCCATGTAGTGCAGTGTTGAGGTCCTCCCTAAATCACTTACTGAACTGATGAAAACTAACTTTCTTACATTATTAGCCTTGCTCAAAAAAGTTAACTGGGATCTTAGTGTATGTTAAGTTTATAATTATTATAGAACAAATTCTGACCTTGGAACATTGATCATTTTTGTTAAATTTCTCCATTGTGATCAAGAAAATGTGATTTTTTTTAAAAAATTGAATTTTGATAATTTTCAGTTTCTATTACATGTACTTATTTAAGATATATAAAGAGTGAAGGTGCATTTTACTTCCTGGTACGCTGTCTGTGAGAATACTTCAGTGAGTGTATGTTCAGCTTGCTGACATCACTATTGCTACATAACTGGCGGTTCCCTCAACTTCATGCCAAATACAAAGCAACATCAGGAAATTAAAAATCCACACCAGAGATTGCTAGATCACTGTGGGTGGCTTTCTCAGAGGTCACAGCATTGTTGTTTAATTGCAGACTTTAAGATCCTGGCCAACATTTCTCAGGATCAAGATCAAGATCAAGATCAAGATCTGTGCAAGATTTCCCCATCTGTCCTGATCTGATAAAAATGTTACAAAAATGGGATCGTACTACAAACTACGAATGAATATGGCCCTTCTTCCTGCAACTCGTCAATGGCCTTTTCAGACAATGGATTTTGTGTAATGCTATATGTCAAGTAAAATTAAGAAAGAAGATTACTGTACAGCATTATAGAAGCATCTTATTAATAAAGTACAAGGGTTAAAAGACAGAAATGGGACAAATGGGATTAAAAAAATTGAGTTTGTCCGAAGTGTGGATTCGTTGTCGTACAACATGTTGCTTTCCCTTGATGCCATTGTGCACCTCTATCTGTGCCAGATTTGGGGTTGATGAGGAAACCCTTAACATAGCAATTAGAATTGCTATAATAGATGTAATGGCAGATGTTAATCATAGCAGGAACTCTATGAAGTGACTGGATTCTGGTAATTGTTGCACAGTACCCACTCATTCTGATATTGAAAAGTGCTGATAAAGGCTATCAAAACTGAAAGTTAATATGTAAGAACCAATGTAAAGACATTTTGACAACTACAGTCCAAAGAATCAGCAGTTTTTACTTATGGCTTCTAAACTGGTGTCCCTTTTTCAATTTGTTTCTTGCATTTCAATCCTGATTAGCACAAATCACAAATCCTTGTGCCATGTCTCTTTAGAACAATGCTTAAGTTCCATATTACCAAGAAATTACATAATAAAATGAACAAAACTATGCAAAATCCATTCACTATGCCAGGCTATGGACCAAGGCGGGTAAATGAGATTTCTGTAGTTTGGTATCTGATGGTCAGCATAGACATGATGGGCCAAAGGGCCTGTTTCTGTGCTGTATGACTCTATGTACTATAACTGTTCAGTTAAATTACATTTCCCAATGTGTTTAGCCTAATAATGGCAAAATACTGCAGATGCTGAAAATCCGAAATGAACAGAGAATGCTAGAGGAACTCAGGAGGTCTGGCAGCATCTATGTAGGGAGAAGCAGAGTTAATGCTTTGAGTCAGGTATGACTCTTCTTCAGAACTTGCACAAAAGTAGTTATCGTAAGTGTAACCTGAATGGAGTCACTTTAAACATATGAGTGGATTTACAGGACGCTCACAGATCAAGCAGCCCTACTTAACCAACCCATGACTGACTACAATACAAAACAGTCAAGTCCAAATATTTCATGGTTAAGCATGAAGTTGAAAAAGATCTAGAGTTATTGGCAGGCATTTAACACAACCAGAAAATCAAATAAGTAAACAGGAGAATGACATACTAGCCACAATTGCTACACTCTCATGAGAACAGAAAGTTAAGACTTCAAGGTGAATGCCAAGACTGAAATTCATTATCTCAGTTGAGGAAAGATATTATTGCCATAGAGGGAGTGGAACAAAGGTTAACCAAATTTCTTCTAGTGTTTCTGGTTCCTCTAGCACTTCAAAGAAGGAAAGTTGATCCAATTGAAACTTGCAAAATATTTAAAAGGATAGACAGGACAGATGTTTCCCCTGGTTGGAGATCTAGTACCAGGGGCACAATTTAAGAATAAGAGGGAATGACATTTGGGACTGAGATGAGGGTGTCATAGAGTAATAGAGAATGGAAACGACCCTTCAGTTCAACTAGGTCACACCGACCATATTCCAAACTAAACTAGCCCCTCTTGCCTGTGTTTGGCCCATATCCCTCCAAACCTTTCCCATTCATGAATTTATCCAAATGTATTTTAAATGTTATAACTGTACCTGCATCCACCACTTCCTCTGGCAGTTCATTCTACATATGAACCACCTTATCTTCCCAATGAACCAAAAATCTCAATCCTTGCACATTAAACCTTCTCTCAGCCATTGATTTATTTGCCCTATCTTTTTATTCTTACTCTCACTAGAACGTGAACTGGAGTAAATCAGAGATTACTATATTTGAGGTTCTGCTTTTTAACCTTCTACCTAACCTGCTTTATTCACTCTGTAAAACCTTAAACCTTTCCCTGACTATGTTGTTTAATTTATTTTTATTTTATTTACTCAGAGGGTTGTGAATATGTGGAATTCGCTAACACAGAGGCTGTGGGAGCTCAGTTTGTAAGTATATTTAAAGTGGTTGGTAATGCTTTGATTATCAACAATATTAAGGTTATGGAGACAATGTAGAAAAAGATGTTGAAGTGCTTGATCAGCCACGATGATGTTAAAAGACAGAACAGGTTTAATGGGCTGAATAGCCCACTCCTGTAACTATGACCACTCCAGTATTGTGTGTCAGAAACTTCTGCTCAGTAAAAAAGCTATAGGTTTTCAGTGAGGAGTTTATGAAATGGACCAATTGGCTTTTCTTTATCCAAACCTTTCTCATTTTAATTTAGTTCAGTATAAGGCAGAAGTCTATGTTCTGGCTATTTTTGAGAAGTATGTTCAGCTTTCCCTGAACTTTGATACAGATGTGTTGGTGAAACAGAGTAAATCACAAGATTGGGTTGCTAACAGAGGACTGAGGTCATAGTGAAAGACTGGAAAGCATATGTACTTTCTTTTTAAGACTGAAAGTACCCAAGGGGGACATACAAGGGCCGCTTCCTATGGATACAGACATTGGTAAATAATGCAGTATACAAGTGGTGCATTTGGGAAATCCTGACAAGATAACAATTATCTTAAAACCAGTTAACTTAAACTAAACAGTTAAAAAGTTAATTTAAAACCAGTGCCTGTCATAATTTTGATGTTTGATTATTGCATCTGGTGTTGCATTAAGGAATACTGCACAAAGATACATCCTGCCTAACTCGTTCCTGTATTTCAAACTAGTTAGCTGCCACTAAAATGACAATACCTTTGGAAAATTTGTATATGTTTGCTAGAATATTTCAATCCCTATCCTTAACATCAAAATAATTAGGTTGACTGGATGTCCAGGATCTGGTGACTTGTCAACACAGTTGACAAATGAAGAATTCATTTAGGACAAATAAACAGAATCAAAAAGAGGAACAAAAACAGAAGTTGCTGGAAATGCTCAGCAGGTCTGGCAGCATCTGTGAAGAAAAAAAATCTGTTAACATTTCAGATCCAGTGACCCCTTCCTCAGAACGGAGACCCAAAACGTTAACTCGGATTTTTTCTTCACAGATGCTGCCAGCCCTGCTGAGCTTTTCCAGGAACTTCTGTTTTTGTTCCTGATTTACAGCATCCGCAGTTCTTTCAGTTTTTAATTAGAATCAAAAAGAGGATGTGCCTTTTCTTCAGTATAACACTGAAGTGCTGATAAATGAATGAATAAGTTAAATTGTAACGTTTACAACAATGCCATGTTGATCAAATGCTGCCTTAACAAACACCAGCATCCATTGTTAAATTTGGTGCCATGTGCATTTTCATACAAATCAAAAGTTTCAGTCCATTTAAAACAAAGTCATACAGGATTAATTAAAATATTAAGAGGGAAAATTGTTTAGATGAAGATAAAGAATTATTTCTGCAAGCATCAGATAACTGATCAACTTCTGTCAGGCAAACAGCCAAGTTGCGGTAAGAACATAGAACATAGAACAGTACAGCACAGTACAGGCCTTTCGGCCCACAATGTTGTGCCAAACTTTTACCCTAAACCCAAGGTCTATCTAACCTCCACCCCTACCTTACATATCATCCATATGCCTATCTAATAGCCGCTTAAATGCCCCTAATGAGGCTGACTCCACTACCCTCTCCGGCAATGCATTCCACACCCCTACCACTCTCCGAGTAAAGAACCTATCTCTGACGTCTCCCCTATATCTACCTCCAGTCACTTTAAAACTATGTCGCCTCGTAATAGCTACGTCCACCCAAGGAAAAAGTCTCTGGCTGTCCACTCTATCTACAACTCTGATCATTTTGTACACCTCTATCGTCACCTCTCATCCTTCGTCGTTCTGAAGAGAAAAGCCCTAGCTCTCTCAACCTTTCCTCGTAAGACCTTCCCTCCATTCCAGGCAACATCCTGGTAAATCTCCTCTGCACCTTTTCTAACGCTTCCACATCTGTCCTGTAATGAGGCGACCAGAACTGGACACAATACTCCAGATGTGGCTGAACCAGGCTTCTGTATAGCTGGAGCATAACTTCACACCTCTTGAACTCAATCCCTCTATTAATGAAAGCTAACACACCATACGCCTTCTTAACAACTCTATCCACCTGGGTGGCAGCTTTCAGGGAACTGTGGACATGAACCCCCAAGATCCCTCTGCTCCTCCAACTGCCAAGAATCTTTCCATTAACCCTGTATTCCGTTTTCAAGTTTGTCCTTCCAAAATGGATCACCTCACACTTTTAAGCACTGAGTAAAATTTCGACAAAGGAATTCCCAGACAAAACAGATGAATAATATTCCAGGAAACAGCAAATGAAAGTAAAGGGTCACAAATCAGCAATAAGGCGCTAATATTATATTTAGCTTCAGACTGATATTGGCAAAAGCATTTAAACCAATACAATTTGTATTTAAGCAAAATACTGCAGATCTTGGAAATCTGAAACAAACACAGAATGCTGGAGAAACCTTGCAGGTCTGGCTGCATCTGTGAAGAGAAAAACAGAGTTAATGTTTCAGAATTCTGTAGAAGTCATACCAGACTCAAAATTCCTCTCCACAGATGTTGCCAGACCTGCTGAGTTTCTTCAGCATTCTCACAATTTGTATTTAACTTGCAGCCTTATTCACATTTAACAACAGTACACTAAATACAGCAGAGCATTAACACTAGGCAGCAGACGAGAGTGGAGACAGATAACAGCAAAGAGACAGATGGCCAGGGGAAATTGATACAGGTAATCAGAAAATGGATTTAGGGTCATTCCAAACAACTGGACTGGAAGTACTGACGAACAGTGATGGTGGGGATGGGGGGTAGTCCAAGAGGATAAACAGAAATCCAGAGTCAGAGCAGGGAAATAGTAGGTGACACAAAGCTGGGGGTGATCATTCAGACAACTGGAGCCTGTAGAGGGAATTGAGAATGAAGGGAACTTGGAACCAATGATGTTGACACGGATGACTTGAATAAGGAGCTTATGGAATGAAAGGCAACTTGAAGAAATAAAAAAAACTAGCTGAATCATAGGAAGCAGAAAGTAGTGGTTAGTGGCTGTTTTTTGAATGAAGGAAAGTTTATTGTGCAGTTCCCCAAAGTAGGTTTAGGACTCCTACTCTTGTTGCACGTTAATGACGTTGAGCTTGTATATAGGGAAAACTTGGAATTATTGTGAATTATGCAGAGGATGATGTAGAACTTCAAAAGAATGTGGATCGGTAAGTACAAAAGCAGATAAAATTCAATGCAAAGAAATAGGAAGTGATTTTTAAAAAAAAATCATTTACGGGATCAGGATGTCGCTACCTAGGCCATCATTTATTGTCCATCCAGGGGGCAGTTAAGAGTCGACCACATCGCAGTGGGTGTGGAATCACATGTAGGCCTGAGTAGGTAAGGTTGGTAGTTTCCTTCCCTATAGGACATTAGTGAAACGTCCCGGAAAATAGCGGTGGCAGCGTCAGTCGAAGCTTTCAAAAGCCAATGAGATTGTTGATTTAAAAGGAATATGCAGGACGTTCTGAGGAAGGGGCGCCGGGCCGGAAACTTTAACTCTTTACAGATGCTGCCAGACCTGCTGAGCTTTTTCAGCAACTTTTCTGTGTTTGTTTCGAAATATGCAGAGCTACTGGGTGAAAGTGGAGGAGAGTCTCTCGGTAAATTACAGATCAGTTCAATCACGACCGGCCAAGCCTAACCAGAAAATAACCCGTAAACACACCTAACCTTAACTCTAACACTTTACTCCTAACATGAACCCCATATCCACGAGTTCCTGGTCTGAAACATGATCCTTTAAACGTAAAACCGAAATCTCTCTCACACACACATACACACAGAGGATAGCGATTCCGCCTACAGAAATAGACAGGAGATAACAACTGAGCTACATGAAAAGGTTTTCAATGGAGGAAACTGTAACCACGCAAGAACTAGTCATATAGACTGCGGTTGCTATGGTTTGGTAGTGGAGGTTTTGCAGAGTGGGAAATAAATCTCATTGTGTTTATCTATCTGAAGGTTGCAGTTCTTCAGCAAACAGACCGTGCACTCACCGCGGTTCTCTCGGGCAATCCCTGATCCCGGGGATCCAGGCTGTGGTTCAGCTCATCTCTGTTCCTCTCTGTGGCCGGAGCATCGAGCAGCCTCCAGCTGAAAGCCAACAGCAGCAGTGGCGACACATCTAGCAACAAGCTAGGGCTCCAGTAGATAAAAGGAGCGACAAAAAGAACGCCAGCAAGTAGCTGTTTCAGAGACATGTCTCCGCGCACAGACAATACAAAAACATACTAACAGGGGCGGAGCCTGTCTCCGGAAGCGGGGGGAGGGTGTGGAGAGGAGAGATAAAGCCCTTTTGCCGTTGGCTGACTCATGGGACATGAGCAAATTAAACGTCCCGCTTTCAGAGGGTCGGAAGCACAAACTAAATACATCCAAAATATCACTTGTATTCGTTCTCCTGGCGACTCAAACTTGCTGGAACGTGTAGCGGAAGCAGGTTCAATTGAGATATTCCATGGTATTTTAAAAGTGAAAGACAGGAGGTTTAGAAGGGGTTTGAGGTAACAAGTTTCACACAGACTATGATGGAAATGTGGAATGCACTGCCTGGGAAGGGAGTTGAGGCAGGAAACCTCACAACTTGGATGATCACTTGAGTGACGCCTGCTGAAGATGACTAAGAAGCGAAGGAATAACGGACGTGCAAAGAAGGGTCGTGGCCATGTCCAGCCCATCAGGTGCACAAACTGTGCCCGCTGCGTCCCAAAAGACAAAGCTATTAAGAAGTTTGTCATTCGCAACATCGTGGAGGCTGCTGCAGTTCGAGATATTTCGGAGGCCAGTGTCTTTGATGCATATGTGCTGCCCAAGCTGTATGTAAAATTGTCAGCTGTGCCATCCGCAGCAAAGTGGTGAGAAATCGCTCAGGGCCAGGAAGGATCGAACTCCACCTCCACGTTTCAGTCCAGGCGCCAACATCCCACGTGGCCCTCCTCAAAAGCCTATGTAAGCGTTGCTGGATCCTATAAATTGGTTTGAAAGAATAAAAATGATGAACAACTGGAAAAAAAATCATAACATTAAAGGCTCCAAACCTATGATGGGAAAGTGATACGTACTCAATGGGCTGAAAGGTACTGTCTGATTCTAAGACATTAGATGATTATTTAAATAGAAATAATAAGCAGGGTTAAGAGGATTGCACTCTCTTGATACTTATTTGGAGAGCTCTCCTTGACAAAGTTGTTCTAACTCAGCCCTATTTTACCGTGCACTTCAAGTTAGTAATGGACGAGATTGCAGAAAACTTGTAAGTCCATGGTAAATACTTGCTGGTTGCTTGCTGTCAGTGCATGTTAATTTTTAGTGTTCCTTGTACAAATATATTTGTGGCTGGCTGAATATCATTATTTAACATTCCATGCCTTTTCACTTTTTTTGTTTTTAATCCTTATAAAGCGTACACCTCATACTTCCCCACATTGTAATCCAGCTTCCCACTCACCTTATATTTATTAGCACCCTTGTTAGCACCTTATGTTCTCGTCATGTCTCCACAGAGAATTGTCTACATCATTCATATTGATTTTAAATAGATGATCTACACAGTGCCCCACCAGTGACAGCCTGTCAACTTTAAAATTCCTGATTTATCCCTACTATTTGCTACCTGTTGTTAACTGATCCTCTCGCTTTATTAATACATTACCCTCAGCTTCTTCAGCTCTATCTTGTGTATTTCCTGCTTAAGATATCTTGCTGCGACAATAATTGATTTTAAAAACTGAATTCTCAACTTTCACTGCACTACAAATTGCCTGTTTCATTCTTTAATAAACTTCTAGATAGTTTACAATTCAGATTGTCTGACATAATCTTCTGTATTACTAACATGAGAACCACATTAGGGAAGAAAATCTGCCACCCTGGTCTAGCCTACATGTGACTCCAGACGCACTGCAATATGGTTGACTTTTAACTGCCCTCTGGGCAATAAATGCTGATCTAGCCAGCGATGCCCACATCCCATGAATGAATAAAAAAAGTCACTACTCTTTTTGGTGGGGTGGGGTGTACATTCCTAAGGAATTATTCCCAGAAGCTGATAATAGCCCGAACATCATAATGGATGGAATTTGATTGAATGGCCTTCTGACAAACAGTAACATTCACAGGGATTCCTTTCATGATTCCATCAGACCTTCAGACCCATTTAGTATCTGTGTTTCTCAACTTAATGTTGGGAGGAATCTTCTGAGAAGGATTCCTCACCAAATATTGTTCCAAAAAGGGGCCAGAAAATGTAATCCATCTCAGCATGGCCAGGAACTGGGGCAGTAAAATTTACTGCAGTGCTGGTGACTCAGAAGGGGTCAAAACAATAGCCATGGATGTTGCTCCCCATTGTCTTCTAATGACATCTGAAGGAAAATGTGTGTTTGATCCCGGATGATATCTAAAACATGTTCAACTCTATTGTGGCATAGCCTAAATCATGCATTAAAACTACAAGTTGATGTCAGAATCCCTAGCAACATACCAAACAGCAATCAACGGTTTCAGACAAAGAGAATAGAAATAATATATTGCAGGACAATGAAACTGAAACTGAGACTCAATTTTGCAACTCAACAATGGTAACCCTTCCAATAGTTTGGTCTTTGAATGTGCAATAAGTATTTCACATCTGATTTGAGATTTGTGGAGATGGTTGAATAGTAAAAATGTTATTGTGCTAGTAATGTACAGGCCCACACTGATGCTCTGGGGATATGGGTTCAAAGCCTAGCATGGAAGTTGGTGGAATTTAAATTCAATTAATGAATCTATGCAAAGCTAGTCTCAGTAAAGAGCCACGATTCAACCATCAATTGTTGTAAATAACCCATTTGGTTCACTAATGTACTTTAGGGAAGGAAATCTACCACAATTACTTCTTCTGACCCACATATGACTCTGGATTAAAGTAATATGGTTGACTCTTAATGGATCTCTGAATTCATCTAGAAATCCATTCAGTTCAAGGGCAATAATGCCTTTCCAGGAACACCCACATCCCATGAAAGAATAAAACAAATATTATTTCCAGGGATCTATAATGGAATCACAGCTTTCCAACACATATATAAAGGAGTTGGATGTTTTGATTTGCTAACTTAGATACTTAGTGCATCAGACTGTCAAGTAAATTGTCCATAAGAGAAAAGGAAGTTACAAAGGGATATAAATAGAATAAATCTGTGGGATTTCCATTCTTGGGTCAGAAACCTGACACTGAGGGTCTGTCCACGGTCTTGACCCCTTGTGTTCCCTATAGGACTCCTACTATATTTAATTATCATTCAATTAAAGACTCGGGAGAGGGTCCATTGTCCAATTAAGGATAGAAGTTACTCTCTCAATGTTGAAAACTCAATGGAAAGTCATCCAGCAGTGACATTGTCATCATCTGGACAAAAATAAAGAATGTAGTGTGTGAAAGCATGAAGTTATGCACTTTGGCAGGAAGGTGAGAAGAACTGAAGGTTATTTAAATAGTGAAAGATGCAGAACATAGAACTATACAGCACCGGAACGGGCCCTTTAGCCCAAGATGTTGCGCTGAATATGACACCAAATTAAACTAATCCCTTCTGCCTCCCTATGGTCCATTCCTTGTATATTTATGTGCTTATCTAAAATGCCCTTATCATATCTGCCTCCACCACCACCCATGGTAGCGCGTTCCAGATTCCTACCACACTCTGTGTAAAAAAAACTTACCCCTCATATCTACTTTGAACTTCCCCCTCTAACCCTAAGTGCATGCCCCCGAGTATCAGACATTTCAATTCTGGGAAAAAGATTCTGACCATCAATCTTATCTATACATCTTATAATTTTATCAACTTCTATCAAGTCTCCACTCAGCCTCCACCACTCCAGAGAAAATAATCAGCGTTTTTCTAGCTTCTCCTTATTGTTCATACCCTCTAAAGAGGCAGCATCCTGGTAAAGAGATAGCAAGAACTACAGATGTTGGAGTCAGAGACAACACAGTGTGGAGCTGGAGGAACACAGCAGGACAGGCAGTATCAGAGGAGCAGGAAAGTTGACGTTTTGGGTCAGGACCCTTCTTCAGAAGAAGGGTGTAAACCCGAAACATCAACTTTCCTGCTCCTTTCCTGCTGCCTGGCCTGCTGTGTTCCTCCACCTCCACATTGTGTTGTCTCAGCATCCTGGTAAACCTCTTCTGCACCCTCTCCAAAGCCTCCTCATCCTTCCAATGATATGGTGACCAGAATTGAATGCAATACTCTAAGTGTGGCCTAACCAAAGTCTTATAAAGCTGCAACATGGCATCCTGACTCTTGTACTCAATTCCCTGACCAATAAAGGCAAGCATGCCTTTTTTTTTGCTTTATTCCAGGGGAGGCGATGGCCTAGTGGTTTGATTACTGGACTGTTTAATCCAGAGACCCAGATAATGTTCTGGGGACCCTGGTTTAAATCCCACCGTGGCAGATGGTGGAATTTGAATTCAATAAAATATCTGGAATTAAGAATCAACAATGACCATGAATCCATTGTCGGTTGTTGGAAAAACCCATCTGGTTCACTAATGTCCTTTAGGAAAAGAAATTGCCATCCTTACCTGGTCTGGCCTTCATTGGACTCCAGACCCACAGCAATGTGGTTGACTCTGAACTGCCCTCTGGGCAACTAGGGATAGGCATTAAATGCTGCCTGGCCAGCGACGCCCTCATCCCGTAAATGAATAAAGGAGAAAAAAAAAAATCATTTACGGGATGAGGGCATCACTGACCAGGCAGCATTTATTGCCCATCCCTAATTGCCCAGAGGGCAGTTCAGAGTCAACCACATTGCTGTGGGTCTGACTCACATGTAGGCTAGACCAGGTAAGGATGGCAGCTTCTTTCCCTGTGAACCAGATGGGTTTTTCCGACAATCGACAAGGGATTCATGGTCATCATTAGATTCTTAATTCCAGATATTTTTGATTGAATTCAAATTCCACCATCTGCCATGGTGGGATTCGAACTTGGGGACCCCAAAACATTATCTGGGTCTCCGGATTAACAGTCCAGTGATAGTACCACTAGGCCATAGCCTCCCCTCATGTGCCTTCTTTACCACTTTATCAACTTGCGTGGTCACGTTCAGGGAGCTATGGACTTGGACCCCAAGATCCCTCTGTACATCAAGGCTGTTCAGAGTCCTGCCATTAACTGTATACTTTTCATTAACATCTGATCTCCCAAAGTGTAGCACCTCACGTTTACCCAGATTAAACTCCATCTACTCATGTCTGCAACTGATCTATATCTCACTGCATCCTTTGACAGCCTTTAAATTATCCGGGACATCTCCAATCTTTGTGTCATCTGCAAACTTACTAACCCACCCATCTATGTTTTCATCCAAGTCATTTACATATATCACTAATGAAGGACATTAGTGAACCAGATAGGGTTTTCCAACAATTCACAATGGTTTCATGGTCATCATTAGATTTTTAATTCCAGATACTTATTGAATTCAAATTCTGCCATGATGATTAGCTGAGTTATGGATTAATAGTGTAGCCATAATACCAGCAGGCTATCGCCTCCCCTTATCATTAGGCCATCGCCTCCCTTAGTCCCCTTATCTAAGGAAAGCTATACTAGCATTGGAGGCATTCCAGAGAAAGTTCACTAGGTTGATCCTGGACAAGGGGAAATGTTCTTATGAGGAGAGGATGAATAGGTTGGACCTCTACTCATTGGGGTTTAGAAGAATGAGAGGTGACCTTATTGAAACATACTAGGTTCTTAGGGGACTGGACAAGGTGGATGCTGAACTATTGTTTCCCCTTTTGACAGTGTTAGGGTCAGAGGGTGCAATCACAGTAAGGGGTATGCCATTTAGAACAGAGATGAGAAGGAATTTCTTCTCTCAGAGGATACTGAATCTATGGAATTCTTTAACTGCTCTGATGGATTTCCATTATCATAGACCACATCCCAACACTGTGCTGAAGTGCTCATTGCTCAATGTAAAGCTTTAAAGCTACTGTACCTGATACTGTGCTTTCCTGCGGAAGACTTCAAATGGGGGTGTTCTTCCTGGTTTGAAAAGACAGGAAATGATCTCAGTGTATGCTGGAGTAGACTCGAGGAATCGAATGGCCTACTTCTGCTCCTACATCTTATGGTTCTATGAGTTTAGCTTTTTTGTCCATGTTTGAACCAAAGCAGCTCTTTAGCTGGAGTTGTACCTGCATCAGGTAATCAGCAGGTGACCTTGAGAAAAACAATATTTATTCCCTTGCGCTACACACCTGAACAGGCTCTAATGTAAATTAGGAACAATGTATACAATTGGTTGTATTTGCATTCCTTTTCCGTTGCAAACTGGGATAATTACTGACTCTGGGCCTACATATTCCATTCCGCTCTGTTCTATTACAATTACCCTCCTCTGCTTGTTGGCATTGTCAGTGAGGGTAAGAATCTCAGCTCCTCCTGATAGCTGCATGGTATAATTTGCAATGTACAGTAATCACGGCATTGTCACCAATACTTTTCATCTGCATGCATGCACCACTTACATGCAAGACAGAGTTGCATGAGTTAGGAACTTACAAATTTAGAATTTAGTATGATTCATTCTTCCATTTGTGACAGTTGTTCACAGAGATAATCAAGAGTAAATAATTCAGATAAAACAAGAGAGACTAGCATTTATATAGCACTTTTCACGACAGTCAGGATGTCTCAAAACAGTCTCTGTTTATTTTTAATCAAGCTGTTCGGATGTGTTATGATACGCCTTCAGGGTAGATGGGACTTGAACCCAGACCTTCAGGCCCCGTCGTAGGAAATCTAAATGTCATCACTATTGTAATGTCGGAAATACAGTTGTCAAATTACACAGCACACTCCCACAAACAAAATCTAATAATGTTTCAATGACACTTGCTAATTGATACACATTGTCTAGGGTTCAGGGAGAACATAAAACAGAGAAATTTTATATCCACCCAAGAGTGTTGATGGGGCTTTACTATAAGGTGGCAAGACACTCTCAACACTATGCTGGAATATCAGCCTGGATTTTGACCTTATGTCCCTGGAATGGAAATTGAATCCAGACCCTCTTGACCCAGACTGAACTACTAACTGAGCCGCAGCTGGCACGTATGGACCAAGAGGACCTCAATCCCTGCTGTGTGCTATTTTTGCTGTCCCCTTCACCAGGGAGGGGACAGATGTATGAACGTTGCTCACTTGAAAGCTCTGCATTCAAACCAGGAAGAACACCCCCACTTGAAGTCTTCAGCAGGAAAGCACAGAATCAGGTGCAGTAGCTGTAAAGGTTGACATTGAGCAATGGGCACTTCAGCACAGTGTTGGGATGTGGTCTATGATAATGGAAATCTATCAGAGCAGTTAACACTGCAGAAAGGGAGAAGAAAGAAACCATTAATTTGTCTTTTATCCTCACAAATACTTTGGACCTGTTGTACATTTCAGTGTTTTCTCTTTTTAAGTCAGATTCCCAACATTTGCAAATTTATTCTGTTTCTTTTTATTCTATGCATTTCCTGTTAATTCATGTAGCTGGGGTATTTCATAACCCAAAGTTTATGTATTTACTGTTGCTGCCATCTTATGGTTAGAATTCTGAATGATTTGGTGGTGATATTAGTATCACAGCAGACAAATTATATTGAACTTTGGTTAGACCACAATTGGAGTACTGCAAACAGTTTCGACCTCCTTACCATAAAAACATATAGAGGGAGTGACACAGATTCAACTACGATTTACCAGGAAAATAGCAGAGTTAAGTGGATACACTTAACGAGAAAAGTTAAACAGACTGGCCTTTTTTCCCGTGGTAAAGAGAAGATGCCAGATGACCTGATAGAGGTATTTAAATTGAGAGAGGATTTGATAGGCAGAATGCATAGGAGAAGCAGAGTGAAGGTGTTTCCACTTGTCAGGACAAAATCAAGAGTCATAAATATAAGGTAGTAACAAATACATTCCAGAGAAATCACGAGAAACGTATTTACCCAAAAGAATGGTGAGAATGTGGAACAAGCTATCACAAGGAATGAGTGAGGCAAAAGGCGTAAATGCATTTAAAGGGAAGCCAGATTACAGGGTGGAATTTTCTTGATCTGCCTGGAACTTTTGGAAGGGTAGGCACAGCAACAAAAACACCATTTCCTGACAGCTGCGCAGAGTTTTGCCGTTATGTTCTAGAACCTTGCAAGCTGGTCAACTTTCTTGACCTTCACAGAACCTCCTTAGCAGTTATTAGCATTTCATAAGCTCTTATTAACATCCTGGCCCTCTGGAATTACATGCAAGGTCACAATCTCATAAAACAAAAACAGGAAAGTTGTGTGTTCGCAAACCGTATGTACATGTGTGTACCAGGCACGGGAGGCTTCTTCCTCATAACTCCAGTGAGAATAAACTTCTTCAGTAACTTGGCTCCTTCTTAACCAAAGGCTTTCCCTTTTGCAAACACTCAGCCTGATCAAGCAAGACAGCCACACTGGGAGACACCAGCAAACCTGACCGGGGGCAGGCAAGTGCTGTTGGGCTCAAAAGGGGCCTCAATTCAAAGGTCCATCTTTTACAGCTGTGTCCTTGCCCCATACAACCCTTTGTGTGAAAAGCTATCAGATGTATATGTTCTCCTAGTTGGGTCAGCGACCTGATGGTGTATGAGATGCTTCAGTGGGAACCCTGGTGGATGTGTGAAAGGCCATACTGTTTTGGTGCAGGCGGTGCTACACTGGTACCTGCAGTGAGGGATCAACTATCACCCAAACTCCTGTCTGATATTCCTGAGCAGAGGCAACTTATAATGTTAACTCACACTTGTAAGACAAGACTTGGAAACAGAAATAGGTTGTTTAGTCCTTCTGGTCTGCCAACGAGATCATGATATTTCTGATGATCATCAACTCCAATTTCCTGCCTTTTCCCCACAATCCTGGATTCCCTTACTGATTAAAAACCTGTCTATCTTAGCCTTGAAGGAGCATGAAGCATTGAATAGGCTGTGGTACATGACAGAGCAGACTGCAGGAGATTGTCCATCCTCTTGCAACACTACAGCCAGATAATAGAGTCATAGAGTCATACAGCATGGAAACAGACCCTTCGGTCTAACCAGTGGTTGGATAAGGCTGAAGATGACAGGAAGGTAACAGGAACTGATAAGAGGTCTAACAGTGGGCTGTGTTGTGAATGGAAGTACGCTCAGTCAGTCGGATCTGCTAAGAGTTAAAACCTGCAGGAAACCAGGAACTGCTGGCTCTATCAGATAAGGTATACACTTGGAGAAAACATTTGGGACTGCTCGTGTGCATGGATATTGTCCAAAGGAGGCATACATTTGGACAAAACATTCAAGATTGGTCACATGCATGCATAATTCCAAGTAAGGAATGTACTTGGCACGAAGACTTGTGCATAAAAAGCGTGAAGAAATCCATTTTTATTATCAACACTTTGACGACTTGCGTTGTAAGAAGGTACCCTATGTCAGGAGGCATGGTGGAGACATCAAGCAGTTTCAGCCTGGCCAGCTGCAAACTCTCCTGGGTAATAACGTTTGGCTTTAGTTACAGAAATCAGGGTAGTGAAAGGCAGTGATTGAGATATATCTAGTAGTTAAAAGTGTAATTATTCATTTAAGTATGTAATAAATGAATTATGGTTTCATAGAGCTCTAAGTGTCTCTGCCGTATCTTCGTCTATGTAGTGTGTTGTCTCTCAGAGGTGGGCAACATAGTCCATATCTAACATGTTCCTAAACTAAATGGCCCCTACTGCCTGCACTGGGCCCATATCCCCCCAAACATTTCTTATTCATGTATTTATCTAAATGTCTTTTAAACATTGTAACTGTACCCACATCCACCATTTCCTCTGGAAGTTCATTCCACAAATGAACCACTCTGTGCAAAAAATTACCCACATGTCTTTTCTAAATCTTTCTCCTCTCACCTTAAAAATATACCCCCTAGTCTTGAAACTCCCCACCTTAGGTAAAACACACCTGCCACTCTCCTTATCTATACCACTCATGATTTTATAAACCTCTACAAGGACATCTCTCAACCTCCTACGGTCCAGTGAAAAAGTCCCAGCCTATCCAGCCTCTCCTCATAATTCAAACCCTCCATTCCCAGCAACGTCCTTGTAAATCTCTCGTGAACCCTCTTTAGTTTAATAATATCCTTCCATATAACAGGCTGACCAGAACTGGATGCAGTACTCCTGAAGAGGCTTCACCAACGACCTGTACAACTTCAACATAGTGTTCCAACTCCTATACTCAAAGGTCTGAGCAATGAAGGCAAGCGTGCTAAATGCCTTCTTAGCCACCCTGTCTATAGGTGATGCAAACTGCAAAGAATTATGCACCTGCACTCCTTGGTCCCTCTACAGCACTACCCAAGGCCCTACTTTGCCTTATTTTAAGATTCTCACTGTAAGGCACTCATAGGCACTGATCTCCGCAGTCACCTCTGTCTGGACTTCCTTTCTTCATTGAGTTGCCATCCATGGGAAAAAGAACTTCCTTTCTCTCCACTTCTAAGGGAGTTTTGTTCAAGCGTTGTGCCACTTTTTTCCTGGCTGCTGACATTCGCAGGCATTGGTAGGGATTTGAGGGGAGGCTGAGTGATACGCTGGTCTTGCTATCTGGTCGCTTTTTAAATATGGTACCTGAAAGTTGGAGCCCAGCAGGTTCCAATGGAGAGGTAGAATCTCTTCCTCATATAATTTGTCATTTTACTGCACGTGCAGATGTAAAGAGCTGAGAAGAACATAACTGTGTGGGACAAACTGCACCCCAACCCCCAGCTTTAATGCCCACCTCCACTAGTCTAAATAACAAAGAAAATTCAGACCACCATAAGGAAGAAAGTAAAATTGTGTAATAATAAGAAGAAATGAAACAGGTTTGAGGAAAGAAAGTTGAAGTTTGAAATAAATGAACTGAATGCTGAGGGGTGGGAGGAACTTAACATGGAGGATAAACAGCAGCATAGACCAGTTGAGTTGAAGGCTCAATCTTAAGTATTTGGGAAGGTCAGGGTCAAAATAGCAGAAAACGTCTTTGCCACAGGAGGGCTCTGTGTGTCGATGAGCAGAAACTGTAACCTAGACTGAAATAAAACCTTCATGTCCTATGTCCAGCTGGTGGAGCCCTGCTAGGCTCCATTGATCTGAGCAGCTGCTATAGAGGGAAATGACCACTAGTGGGCAAGAAGACTGCAAGGCCTAGAAATACTAATGTGTAGTTACTAATTGAGAAACACCAATGTCAATTGAAAGGTCAATCAACTGAATGACTGAAGGCAGCCATTGGAGCCTCCATCAACTGAAGCAAAATAAAAACAGCACCATCATTTTTTTTATTCATTAATGGGATGAGGGCATCGCTGGCTAGGCTGCACTTATTACCCATCCCTAATTGCCCAGAGGGCAGTTCAGAGTCAACCACATTGCTGTGATCTGGAGTCACATGTCAGCTAGAACACCAGGTAAGGATGACAGTTTCCTTCCCTAAAGAACATTAGTAAATCAGATGGGTTTTTTCCTCTGACAATCGACAATGGATTCATGGTCGTCATTAGATTCTAAATTCCAGATGTTTTTTATTGAATTCAAGTTCCACCATCTGACATGGTGGGATGAGAACCCGCGTCCCCAGAATGTTATCTGTGTCTCTGGATTAACAGTCCAGTGATAATACCAGGAGGCCATCGCTTCCTTGTAACTTACTTGAGCAGCTGAGGAGGAATTAGTGGAGTTTCACAACATTTTACAGTAAATTATTATTAATAAATTCCTGATTATTCATTTCTTTATCATTGTACTGCTTATCTTTCTGTACAAGCTTAAGGATCAGGATATAAAATAAAGTTCAAAATATCTGGTTTAGTTACATAGAACTACGTTTAATTTAGTAATAGAATATTATCCCAACCAATCTGTACTGGTGTTTAGATGTTTTATAAATTAACCTGTTCGGCAATGTTATTACAAACCTCTGGAGCAGGTAGGACTTGAACACATGGCCCCTGGCTCAGAGGTAGGAACTTTACTACAGTATGATCCCTGTGCTGGTGTTTATACTGGACCACCAAGTGAGCGTTGAGGATGGGGGCTTTATGGTAATATTACTGAATAATAATTCAAAAGATTGAACTAATGATCCCCAAATAGCAGGTGTTAAAATCCCACTATAGCAGCTGGAATTTTTTTGAAGAGTTAATTAAATAAATCTGAAATAAAAAGTTAGTGTTAGTTAATAACACAAAACTACCTGTTTGTTGCAGAAACTCATCTTGTTCATTAATAGCCTTGACAGAAGGTAGTGCGCAGAGGAGGCAGGGCAAATGGTGCTTCAGGGATCCCAGGCTTGGGCCGCACCATCCCTCTCTCAAATTGTGACTAACCAGAACAATGTTATTTCCGTAACTGAGAGACAGAATCAGAAAGAGCTGCTCTTCCAATCAGAGATTCTGCCTCCCTTACTCCTCCAATTAAAGGCTTTTATGAAAAATAATGTTCAGGGGATGGGGCTTCACAGCATTTATTGCCCATCCAGAATTGCCCAGAGGGCAGTTAAGAGCCAACCACATTGCCATGGATCTGGAGTCATATGTAGGTCAGATCAAAATACCTCCACAGAGGCTGGTATCCCATCAGCAAGTCACCCTTTATTTACACATGAACAGTCCTTGACTTTAGTACTGCCTCATACAGAGTCAGCTACTGGAGTGTCAGTATCTCTGATACTCCCTTTTGTAATCTGTCAGCCAGGGCTCCCTAATTGGACCAGATTAACAGCCCCAATCAGGGAACTCATAATCTATTTCCCAGTTGGCTGACCTCGTTACAATCACTACACAGACCAGGTAAGGATGGCAGATTTCCTTCCATCAAGTATATTAGTGAACCAGGTGGGTTTTTACAACAATCGACAGTGATTACGTGGTCATTATCAGACCAGCTTTTTATCCCACGGCGGTGGTATAGTGGTAATGTCACTGGATTGGTAATTCAGAACCCCAGCCTCATATTCTGGGGATATGCTTTCAAATCCCACTAGAGGAGACAGCAAAATTTGAATTCAGTAAAAATCTGGGACAAAAAGAAAGCTTATTTAACAATAATAATGTAACTACTGTCAATTGTTGTAAAAACCCATTGGTTCACTAATGTCTGCCATCTGCCATCCTCACCTGGTCTGGCCTACATGTGACTCTAGACCCACAGCAAGACTCATAACTATCCTCTGGGCAGTTAGGGATGGGCAATAAATGCTGGCCTAGCTAGCAATGCCCCCATCCCATGAATGAATAATAAAAAAAAGGGAGAATTTCACATCTGTCCATGATGGCATTTGAACCCATTTTCCCAGAACATTAGGCTAGGTTTCTGGTTATTACTCCTATGCCATTGCCCTAATGGCACCATCACCCTTTAAACTAACAAACCTACATGCAGCAGCTGCCCGTGACTGGAGGAGCAGCTGGGAATGTGTGTGGCTACAGCCAGTGGGTTGCTGGTGGCTGTGATTGAGCCTTGGGGAGGGGATGCCATGAGCTTTGTCCAGTCAGATCTCAAGATGGCAATGTTGGCCAGGCTGGGGGATTGCTGTCAGCCAGGTCTGGGGGGGCTGCCCATGCTGGTGGAAGAAGGCAGAGAAAAAGGGATGTGTTAGCGGATACCAATGCATGTGCACTATCTCTCCCAGAAAAAAAGGAGGCTACTAGGACTAGGAGCAAAAAGAGGAACCTGCAGGACAAAAGTTAGAGGATGCAAGGGGGAGAAGAACAAAACTGCAAAAGAGAAAGAATAACTTTAGACCTGTTAACAAAGAATTATTCAAGTAACTGGGAGCAGGAAAACTTAAAATCATTGAGGGAATAACTTCCTGGAAGATGAAACAAAAACAGAAATTGCTAGGAAAAGGTTGGTGTATATGCTGAAGATGGGGTGGCACATATATCTCAACCTTTTCCTAGCTGCAACCAGTTCTAAAAAAGGGTCACTGGACCTGAAATGCTTTCTTTCCACAGATGATGTCAAACCTGCTGAGTTTTCCCAGAAATTTTTGTTTTTGTTTCTGGCTTCCAGCATCAGCAGTTCTTTGGTTTCTTTGAAAATGAATGAAGAATCTAAAGCTAAATGCTGCACAAATTCAGAAGCTGTTGTAATGAATACTGTGTCAATTGTTAAAATTAAGTCTGGGACTGAGATCTGAGATGTAGTTCTACAAGTGTAAATATTCTCTCCACATCTACTCTGTCCAACCCATTCTAAAGAAGAATGCCCCAACTTACTCTCACTTTCCTGATAGCTGTAATCTTTCAGTTTTGATGTCATCCTTGTACACCTTCTTTATACTTTCTTCAATGTTTTCATGTTCATATGGTATAAAGAACAAAACAAAGAAAAGTACAGAGCAGTATGTCTGACTGGGTTCTGATTTAACATAACTTCACAAATTTTGAATTTTAAGCCTCTAGAAATGTCCAAAAAAGAAAATGTCAATATTTTGGCCATTCCTTCAGAGCTGAAAAGAAATCTCTTATGGAGGACAGCAGAAAGAGGGCTCAACCAATGCACAGTTGGATGATGAATGTCACAGATTGGATTTAGAGCAGCTACAGTGGGTGCATTGGGATGACACAAGAAAGCCAAGCAAGGTATGTCATGACAGCAGATCTCCTGCCAGAAGTAACTACAAGTAGCAGAAGAGAAACAGGTGCTTCATTAGAATGTTAAATTGCTTTGCAAACCTGCAATGTTTCTTTTCATGATTTATTCACCTTATCATTGCTATTGTTGTACATTCATTTCTTATTTTCAATGAATGAAAGTGATGCCCCTGCCAAAGTGTATCATCTTTATCAATGCTAAAGCTTAATTATAACTTAACAGCGTTAGCTTCAAGTTCCCTCATGTCTTCTTCTATTATGTTTTACTTTCCTTTACTTTCTGACAGTTTAATGCCATTAGCAAATTTTGAGATTTTGATATTATTCTGGTGTCCCAACCATTGTGGTAAATTATAAATGGAATGGTCGCAACACTAATTCTTTGTGAAATACTAGTTTCTGCCTTCCTCCAATCTGAATAATTACCCTATCAATGGAATACTAAAAGCACTAGCTGCACCATCAGAACAAATGAGACAGAGACAGTGAAACTGGGGAAATGGAATAACATTCTTGCAAAAAGAATGGAGTAGAGGAAGTGCAGTCAAGAGAATTGTGGGAGTCAGTGGACTTACAAATGACCTATCCCCAGAAATAGAGATAGGGAACTCAGAAAAAGAAATAAACGAGTTAGGGATGGTCCAGATGAAGCTGAGGGAAGAGCAAAAATTGAAAGCAAAGTTGGTGAAATTGTTACAGGCAGACGAACTCTATATAATCGCAGTAAGAAGAGAGAAAATAAAGTAATCCTGCCTTCTATTCTCTCATAGATCTTCACTTCTCTGCTTCCCTTTTCCCTTCCTCCACCTTTCAGTCTGTTCCATCTCTAATTTTTTTTCCGATGAAAGATCATCAACATGAAATATTTATATCTCTGTAGCTGTTGACAGACCTGTTGAAAATTTCCTGTATTTTATTTCAGCAATCTCAGTGTTTTGCTTTTATACTTTCCAGCTTTGCCATAAATCTGCCCTTTCTCTTCATTTCAACATATGATAGTAGGTTTCACATTCTACATAGGTTTCATATATGTTTCATAGGTTTCATATTCTACATAGTGCATAAAAACTAGGAGCAGGGGTAGGCCATTCAGTCCTTCCAGCCTGCTCCATCATTCAATATGATCATGGCTGATCCTCTATCTCAATGCCACATTCCTACTTTTGCACCCTATAACCCTTGATGCCTTTAAGATCTAAATATTTATGTCTCTTTCTTGAATATATTCAATGATTTGTCCTCCATGCCCTGCTCATATGATATTCCTCTTGAATTTGTTGTCGGATTTATTTTATGACTATCTTTATATTTAGGTCCTTTGGTTTTGGACATCCTCACAAGTGAAAACATCAAGCCAATTTTACCAGTCCATTGGTGACATGGCATATTAACAGTAGCATGAATCTCTGTGGTGTGGCATTTTGTGCCCATTGGTGTGCTTAATTTTCAAAAATTCATTCACAGGATGAGGGTGTCAGTGGCTGGGCCAGAGTTTATTGCTCATCTGTCTTGCCCAGAGGGCGGTAAAGGTTCAACCACATTGCTGTGTGGCTGGAGTCACATGTAGGCCAGACTGGGTAAGGATGGCAGTTTTCTTCCCTAAAGGACATCAGTAAACCAGATGGGTTCTTCCAACAATCGATCATGGATTCTTAATTCCAGATTTTTTAGTAAATTCAAATTCCATCATCTGCTGTCACGGGATTCAAACTCAGGTCCCTAGAATATTGCCTGGATTTCTGGATTAACATTCCAGCAATAATACCATTAGACCATCGCCTCCGCTCATGGCCACCATCTACCCTTGTCGGTGCTTTACTGGTGTCAGGTGTTGCCACCATGTGGGAAAGCAGCAGGTGAACCTAGAGGCCTCCTCAGTTAGTCCTTGGGGTAGCCTGCCTTTAAAGGCAGGTCCATGACCAATGGTAGACAACAAATAAATGGCCAACCACATCTGCCCTAATAAGGCATCACCATCGGAACTTCCCACCCCCAGCCAATCTCTGCGGTCTGCCTGTCTTCCCCACACAGTAAGCAAAAAACAGAAGTCTGGCATGGAGATGCCCTCCTTTTTGTTCTGTAACCTCAGCAGCGGCTAACATTACTGGTGACACCACTGTTTTGCCAATGCTATGATTGGGCCTCCAGCCTCGATTGGACAGGGGTTCCTGGCAGTGGCCTATTAGAGTTGGCTGCCCAGAGTCCCACTACACACTGTTGCAGGGTTGGTTCCAACTTTTGGATCCCATGGCAAGGCTCTCAGCATGTGATAAAATTTCATCCTCCCACACCTGCCTATTCAAACTCCTTCAAAGTTTTATAACAGCCTTGGATCAGTCACCCATTCTTTGAAGAAAACGGTGCTCCTGCCTGTTCAGTATTTACTGCTGGGGTAAAACCATTCATTTTTGGTATCATCCTTCCACATTCTTCATGTACCTTGTCCAGTGCCTAAAATGGAGGCGAGGATTTTAAAACGTGGGAAGCTTTGACATAACTTTAACATTACTTTGCTTTTTCAATTCTGTGGGAGGGGCAGGAGTGGTCTGAAGAAATACCATAGAATAATTACAGAAGTACGGTGGTGAGTGTATTTTCTCCAGATTCAGTGTTGATTTTCCATGGATTTGATCACACGATAGTGGAAACAAGTTCAGCAAGTTCTCAAGGCAGAACACGAGAGCAGTTAGCTGATTACACAGCACGTTGTCATGGCAACAGTGACATAGAACCGTGAAGTGATTCAGCTCTCCAGAGGAGGAGCCAAAGTTTCACTGAATTGACTGCAGGGCTTTCCATATTAGGAAATGCTGAAACTACTGCCTACTCACATTCTCAGGGTGACCTTAAACCAAGTGAAGTAATCAGAGAAAGTCCTCCCAGTCCTTGTCTTCTTGTTGTTTTGCCAAGATATTATCATGTGTAATTGTAATTATAAACCACACAGTGTCACATAGTGTGTGAGAAAAGAATTATATGGCATTTTTTAAAATATCAATTTGAACCGGTGTGGAAATAATACTGCAAACTTTTATGACTAGAAAAAAAGATCTGATATATTTACCAGAGATAGCAAGAACTGCAGATGCTAGAGTCAGAGATAACATAGTATGGAGCTGGAGGAACACAGCAGGCCAGAAATTTCTGAAGAAGGGTCCTGACCCGAAACATCAGCTTTCCTGCTCCTCTGACGCTGCCTGGCCTGCTGTGCTCCCCCAGCTCCACACTGTGTTATCTCTGATATATTTACCATTGCCTTTGCCCCAGAACACTTGGAAATATCTGTGTTCCTCTAATTCTGTACTCTTTACCTCCCCTGATTGTAATTGCTTCACAATTGGCAGCTGTGCCTTCAATTATCTTGGCTCTAAACCCTGGACTTCCAACCAATGTTATATTTTATTGCAAAAGGTATTGATTCCTAGAGTAGGGAGCTTGTACTTCAGTTGTACTGGGCTTTAGTAAGAGTGCATCTGAGGTATTTCGTATAGTACTGGCCACCTTACTTACGGAAGTTGTTAATGCAGCGAAAGCAGTTCAAAGAAGGTTTACTAGGCTAATACCTGGAATAAGTGGATGACCTTATGAGGGAAGGTTAGACAGGCTGGGTCCTTTAGAATTCAGAGGTGACTTAATTGAAATATGTAAGATCCTGAGCAGATTTGACCAGGTGATGTCCATAGGAAGTTTTTTCCCCGGGAGAATTGGGAACAAGGGGTTATAGTTTAAAAATAAAGGGTTGCCCATTTAGAACAGAGATGAGGCAAAACAGTCCTCTGAGCATTGAGATATTTGGAATTCCCTTCCTCATAAGGCAGTGCATTCATAATCTTTAAATATTTTTAAGGCAGAGATAGATAGATAGATTCTTGACTACTAAGAGAATTAAAGATTATTGGGGATATATAGGAATGTACAGTTGAAATTGAAATCAGAGCAGCTATGATTTTATTGAGTGGCCGAGCAGGCTCAAAGGGCCAAGTGGCTTACTCTTGTTCCTTGTTCATATGTTCGTAATATCCTAACCTTTTGTACTGCTTTTTCACCTTTAAGACGCTCCATAAAAACCTACCTCTTCGACCAAAGTTTTTGAATAAATGCCCCAATATCTTTACTGCAACTCAATGTCATTTTTTGCTTTGCAAACATTCATGAGAAGTGTATTGGGTGTTCTGCTGTTTCAAAGGTGATATATAAATAAAGTTGTGTTTGATAGTAGTAGCTGAAAAGGAGTTTGCTTCATCCTTCCCTTGATGCCTTAATGCGTGTAGGCAGCACCCATGTAATGCGATTAGTGGCACTAACTGATTCCAGTCTGGCTACCTATGGGCTCCTTCAAGTAACTTGAGAGCCCTTGGATTAGACAAAGGAAAAATCTGGCGGGGTCATTGCCTTGATCACCTCACTGATAACTTGACAATTAACTTGGTGAAATGCTCTTTATTCATATGCCTGAAACTTGTTGGTCTTCCAGTGCAAGGAGCTGTCTATGTGCAGGGGTTGCAGATTGGCACATTATAATGTTCAGCTACATGCTGCAGAACAAACTAACATTTGGGCAGCCAGTAGAAAGTTCAATGCCAAAATGATACAGTCTGAGGCCATCCCACTATAAGAAACTGAGGCACTGCAAACCAACACAAAACTTTAAGGCTGCATCCATCAGAAAATGTTTTAAAAGAACTTTAGTCTGTAAATAAGACTTGTATTCTGACAGTAGTGATGCAGATCACAGTTACTTCCTGTATTGAACTAAATTGATTTTTTTACATGCTGTCACACTAGAATATTATGGATAAAATATATTTGGAGAAAATGTTGCTCCTATTGATTAGTTGATCCAAAATGAATCAACACAGAATGTTTGAATACTCACCCTTAAGATATTTTGCAAAAGGCTTCATTAGGTATCCAGAAATCTGCCAATGTAAGTTTGCAAGCCTAAACAAAATCATTCAATCATTTCTGAAGAAGAGTCTAGGCCCAAAACGTCAGCCTTCCTGCTCCTCTGATGCTGCTTGGCCTGCTGTGTTCATCCAGCTCTACACCTTGTTATCTCTCATTCAAAAAGGTTCCACCTTTGCTTTTACAGCAATAACCACTTGCATTTATATGACATATTTAATGCAGTAAGATAATAATATTTCATAGGGATGGTCTTTAGACAAAATGTGACATTAAGATCAATGACCAAAAAAACCCTGTTAAGGAGCATCTTAGTTTGCAGAGAGGCAGCAAAGTTTTATAGAGGGAATTCCAGAGCTTGGACCCTCTGTAGCTGGAGGCATGGCTGCCAATGAAAATCAGGAATATGTGAGAAGCCAGAATTGGAAGAAGGCAGGATTCCTGGATGACAAATTGGCTGCTGTGCTTCCTATGTTAAAACATTTCAGAAGTACTTCATTGACTGTAAAGTGTTTTGAGATGTCCTGAATTCATGAAAGGTACTATATAAATTCAAGTTTTATTATGTCTTTTCTTTGCTACGAGTCCTTTCCTAGAAATTATTCGGTCACTTTAAATCCTGCTGCCTTTAATTGTGTTACCTAGCAACACTGGTAGTTCACTTTCCATGAGCATAATTTATGGTAGTGAGGCAGAAAATCAGTCTTACAACATTACCATTCAAATAACTGCACATTTCTGGGCAAGGTGATTCTGACATTGTGTGGAATTCAAGCGGAGGAAGTAAAATAGTCTTCGATCTAGCTGTTAGGGTGTCTTTTTGCTGCCTGAAAATCAGGTGGTCCATACAGGAAGAGGTGAGCATTAAACAGCAAACGTTAACATTACCATCATTTGTCTATCCAAAGTCAACTGGAGCCCCAAAAAATACTGTTACTAAATCAGTACCGCTTTGAATCCAATTAAAAATAAAGACCAACAGCTAAAAATCTGGAATAAAAATAAACTACAGGCTGAAAATACTCAAAATTTAGAAAGGGAAAGACCAAGTCAATATTTCAGAATAATTGGAGGGCCCTAAAGGCTAACTTTTTTTTTAGCTGATGAACGAATGATTGATGTCGTCTTATCCTCAATCTGCTAGAGTTGTTCCTTATTAAAATCACAATTGTGACAATCTTAAACAGAGTACTTTAACTTATACAGCAACTTCCCTAAGCCAGGCAACACTAAAGTGCTTTATGATCAATTAAATACTATTTAAAGTGTAGTCATTGCTATAATGTACACAGTTAGATTCCATAAACAGGAATGTGACCATATACAGGTAATCTCTTTTTAATGATATAGATTAGGGGATAGCTATTGGACAGGACACTGGAGAGAACTCCCCTGCTGTTCTCCGAATTAGTGCCAGGAGTTTCTTACATTCACTCAAGAAAGCAAATAACTCCACAGTTTAATAACTCATCCAAAGATAGCACCTCAGACTGTGCAATACTCGCTCGCTCAGGTCTGGAGTGCGGACACAATCCCACTTCGAGGTTTCATCACTTCCTCCGGACAATTGCAAAACATAGATCCATTGCTTATAAATTGGACCAAGAACCTGGAATGCCAAGGCCAGATATAGCTCTGCAATACAATAGCAACAATTGACATTTATAAAGTACCTTTAATAGAGTAAAACACCTCAAGGTGCTTCACAGGAGCAATGTCAGGGTAAATTTGACACTGAGCCAGACCAAGAATCATGAGGACAAGTGACCAAAATTCTATCAAAGAGGAGGATTTTAAGGAGGACCTTCAAAGAAGAGAATGGTAAAGAGGTTCAAAAAGAGGAGTTCTAGAGGTTAAGGTTGACATACCTTGTCCTGTGAAATTGAATTCAACTAAATTATATTAATTTTTGAAGCAGTAATAAGCCTGGATCTGAATGTCTTCCTCAGATCCCTGGACTAAAATACCAACCACTTTATCAAGACTATTTCTCATCACTTTTTCCCCTCTTTTGCAGACAGTGTTTTTGCCTCACACAGCCATTATCCATGGTATGATGCTGGAGTGACAGTGTCTCTCAGGGGTGAGCCTTAACAGAAAGCCATACCACTGTAAGGGATATTTGGAGGTAGGGAGAGGGTGGATGGGTATCATCCCATCCTCATTCAGTAATGCAACATGCATATTTTGGGCACTGATCACCAGAGAAGAATTGAGCACAGGGATACTGGTTAATTTTCTCCTCCATAGTCTACAGGAGTGCAGTAGGCCCTTTTTGCAAGGCAGATGGAAAAGAAGAGTAGGAAGGTCTTATTCCAACTGCAAAAGGCATTGGCGACGTTGGACTTCTTAAAAATTAATTTACAGGATGAGGCCAGCATTCATTGCCCATCCCTAATTGCCCAGAGGGCAGTTCAGAGTTAACCACAGTGCTGTAGGTCTGGGGTCACATGTAGGCCAGACCAGGTAAGGATGACAGTTTCCTTCTCTAAATGGTTGTTAGGGGAAAAAAAAATCAACAATGGATTTGTGGTCATCATTGGACTCTTCATTCCAGATTTTTATTGAACTCAAATCGACCATCTGCCATGGGCAAAATTTGAACACAGGTTCCCAGAACATTACTTGGGTATCTGGATTAACAATCCAGTGAAATACCACTATATCATTGCCTCTCCATGTATTACTTGGGATATTATGTACAAATCATAGATCCCTACAGTGTGGAAACAGGCCCTTTGGCCCAACAAGTCCACACGGTACCTCAGAGCATCCCACCCAGACCCATCCCCTATAACCCACCTAATCTACACCTCCCTGAACACTATGGGCAATTTAGCATGGCCAATCCACCTAACCTGCACATCTTTGGACTGTGGGAGGAAACTGGAGCACCCGGAGAAAACCCACACAGACACAGGGAGAATGCGCAAACTCCACAAAGACAGTTGCCCAAGGCTGGAATCGAACCCAGGTCCCTGGCGCTGTGAGGCAGCAGTGCTAACCACTGTGCCACTGTGCCACCCAGTTTTGGTCTCCTTTGTTATGGAGGGATACACTCACTTTGGAAGCTGATTCCTGGGATGAAGGAGCTGTCTAACGAGGACACATTGAGCAGGTTGTGCCTTGGCTCACTGGAGAATGAGACATGATCTTATTGAAACTAGTAAGATTCTGAGGGAACCTTTCCTGTCATGGTAGAATCTGGAAGGGACACAATTTTAAAATAAGGGGTCACCCATTTAAGACAGAGATAAGAAAGAATTTCTTCTCTCAGAGGGTCATTGGTGTTTGATGAAGAATCACTGGACCTGAAACATTAACTCTGCTTTTCTTCTATAGATGCTGCCAGACCTGCTAAGTTTCTCCAGCAATTTCTGGTTTTTGTTTCAGATCTCCATCATCCACATTTCATTAGTGTTTGGAATGCTTTTCCACAGAGAGTGGTGGAAACTAGATCAGTGAATATAGTCAAGGCTGAATTAGAAAGTTCTTGATTGACAGAGGAGTCAACGGATAGTGAGGGACGGGCAAGAAAGCTATGTTCAGACCACAATCAGAATACCAATAATCTTATTGACTGGTGAAGCAGGCTGGATGGGCTGATGATTTTATATGATCTATTACAGCTAGGTCTTCCTGTTCAGTATAGCTGAGACAAATTGCTGAGCCATCGAGGAAAACCCAAACCATGCTGACTACGCTGCAGTTTCTGGTGAACAGCATATTCAAAGAACAGCTGGGAGTGCAGAAGCATATTCAGTTGTCAGTTCTAAAGAAGAATCTTAGATGCAAAGCGTTAACTCCATTTCTCTTTGCACAGAATCTGCTAGACTCGTGGTGTTTCTCTAGTTTCTGTTTCAGTTGACAGGCTATTTGAAGGCAAGTAATTAATTAAAAAGAAACACCTTGCATTTATGTAGATCCTTTCTTGACATCAGGAAATTGCAAAAAGCATTACAGCCAAAGAAATTACAGAAATTACATTTCTGAAGAAGGGTCCAGACAGGAAACGTCAGCTTTCCTGCTCCTCTGATGCTGCCTGGCCTGCTGTGTTCATCCAGCTCTACACCTTGTTATCACAGCCAAAGATGTAATTTTGAAGTGTAGTCCCATGTCAGAAATTCAGGATGTGAACAGCAATGTAATAAACTATCAGGTAATCCGTTTTTATTTTTAGTAATTCTGTTTAATGAACATTTATTCTTTAAGACTGTGTGTTTTCCTTTGAGTGGTCCCATGTCATCTTTTACACCAAACCTTTAATGCAGAACTTATCATCTCACCTGAGGGACAGTACATGTGATATTGCTACACTCTGTCTTGGCTGCACTTAAAATGTCAACCTTGATTTGGCAAGTCTTAAAAGTTGGACTTGAACCTACAACTACTGATTCAGAGCTATCATGGAGCAAAAATTCACATCAAATTAACATTTATCTTTTATGAATACCCTCGTGATTATTGCAAAATACCTTTCGCAATATAGTTCGAGTATAATCATATCTTTAGATAAGTAATGGCAATCATACATGCTGTGGAGCGAATGAAAGAATTCTTCATTGTGCTGGGAGTTTAAGTTCACCCTCTAAAAGACATTATATCTGGAGTTTCTATCCAAAGATAAATCACGAGATTAAACTGAAAGTATAGATTTCCCTTATCCCTAATATTTAGTAATCAATTTACATAAATATTACGACTGGGGAAGATCGAGGGAGGTCATCGCGTTAGTGTTTCTCACCTTTACCAGCTAGTCATGGCGGGCAAGGGAGTTTTAAGGGATTAAGGTATTAGCAGGAGTGAACTGAGCAAAGTCCTCGACAGAAGGTGGTTGAAAGAACTACTGTAGCTCTTATCATTCGCACTTGGAAAGTATCCCATTGGACTCAGTATCACACATTAGCAGAGGGCAGGCACAGCTATCTACACTTAATCATTGCTGCTGATGTGTCAATGAGCCTGTGGCCTTGCCAAAAGTACGAACTGCATTCCTGTAAAGCAGCCTGAAATGTCATCTCAAATCTCCGTGCATTGTTTACAGAGACTGTTCGGATTATTATGGTAAATACAGAACCCTGTGGAGTGCTCTATCACACTGATAAAACAGCAGTACAAGCTGCTGAACCTTTCACAACCGCTGACATCTTGCAGCTTTACATTCCACACTTCCGACAGCTGATCAGCTGTTTCAGACGTCACGGATCATGTGACTCAGCAAACGCCTCATCCAATTTCGTGAGCAATCGGGTTCATTGATTTTTCCACCTCTGGCAACTAACGGGAAGGAGATAACAAATGGAAAATTATATTTTCCAGCTTTGAATGGTTGCGTATGGCTAATCTGAAGGAAACCTCACCCTAAGAAGAAGCTGGAATGTGTGGATGAGAATGGGGAGGGGAGAGGTGACTCCTGGAGGACTAGTGAAGGGCATTTTGCCACGTGACCTTTTTTGGGAATTCCGGGGGAGATTCCACTTTGCAATTTTCCTGTATGTTTTATTTAAACTCACGTGGAAGACTATGGGCTTTGCCCTCAATCAGGAATTTTGAACGGAGTTGATTACTCCGCGATGGAAAAAAAAATCTTTACACTCCCGCCACGATGCTGCAAACTTTTTCACCTCGGACTGTACACCTCCGAAAATGTGTCCTCTCCATTCCTTCAAACCGCAACCATTTGTCTTCAATCTTCAGTTTTTGATCAATAGGAGGTAAAATGAGTAATCGAAATCAGGAGGCTCGAGCAAAACTACAACTGGGATTCTACAATAACCTTATGCAAATTCACCAATCTTTCATTATTTGTACACAAAACAGAAGTTGCTGGAAAGGTCTGACAGCATCTGTGGAGAGAAATCAGAGTTCACGTTTCGGGTCGAGTGACCCTTCCGCTCCTTTTCGGGTTTTACTTTCATTATTTGCGTTTGAAGGGAGTTTAGGTCAGAGAACAGGACGACAATGCTGACTTTGATCGTGCATGTATCCTCTCAGACTGGTGGATACTCAATAAAAATACAGTATTACTTTACTATTATATCTGAAGTGCTTTACCAACACAAAATGTTGCATAGTACGTCCTACAACAATGTTCTCTTTATTTTTATGTAGTCAGTTTATAGCAAGTAATTCACCTCCTGAATCCCCAAAGTCTGTCCATTAGTGAAGGTCATTTTCTCCTTTTTGGGAATTCACCTGTTCTGCACCCACGATCAATTCTATTTAATAATATTCCCGTTCTGTTTTCTTTTGGTTGTTGGAGGTCAGTCAATTCAGTTATCTCTGAATAATTTCTACAGGATAGTGTTCTAGGCCTAACCATCTTCAGTTGCTTCACCCACTATCTTCCCACCGTTGTAAGCTCAGAATCAGGGATGTTTGTTAATGATTGCACGTTGTTCAGCACCATTCACAAATCCAGAGATACTGAAGTAGTTCATGTCCAGACACAGCAAGACCAAGATAATATCCACACTTGGCTCAAAATGGGAAGTGAAATGTGTGCCAATCAAGTGCCAGGCAATAACTATCTTCAACATGGGAAAATCTGACCATTGCCCTTCGACATTATGGCATTAACCATAACAGATTTTCCCCATTATCAACATCCTGGAGGTTACCATTAGCAAGAAACTAAACTGGATTCATCAAATCAATACTGTGGCTACAAGAACAGGTTACAGCCTTGTAAGTAATTCACCTCCTGACTCCCCAAAGCCTAGACACCATCTACAAAGGCACAACACTCAAGAAACTTGCCACTATCCAGGTCAAAGCAATCCACATGACTGGCACCATACCCACTCCCTACACCATCGATGCTCAGAAACAGCAGTGTGCACCATTTACAAGATGCATGACAGGAATTCACCAAGGCTTTTTAGATAGCACCTTTCAAACCCACAACATTGACCTTCTAGGTGGCAATGGAAGCAGATACATGGGGAGTTCCTCATCTGCAAGTTCACCTCCAAGCCATTAATCCTGACTTGGAAATATATTGCTGCTCCTTAAGTGATGCTAGGTCAAAATCCTGGAATCCCTCCTATGGACTGTTGCAATTCACGAAAGCAGCTCACCCTCACGTTCTCAGGGGATACTTGTATTTTTAACAGATGTGGCAAAGATTATACAAGAGCAAGGAGATTATGTTGAAGCTGTACAGAATTTTGGATGGGCCACAGCATTAGTACTGTGTGCAGTTCTGGTCACTGAGTGATTGCTGTGGTGAGTGTGCAGAGGAGATTCACCAGGATGTTGCCTGGTATGGAGCACTTTAACTATGAAGCGAGGCTGGATAAGTCTGTGTTGTTTTCTTTGAGGCAGAGGGAACACCTGATGAAAGAGGCGGAAAGGCTATGGAACACATGGATAGGGTGACTAGAATACAGATGTTCATCATTAGTTAAAAGGGTCAGTACTAAGGGCCACATGTTTATGATGAAAGACAAGCAGTTTAGAAAGGGGATTGAGGAAATATGTTTTCAACCAGAAGGTGGTAGTCCCACAACTTTTTTAAAAGTACTTGGATAAGCACTTGTCTGTACCATATGATTCTATGAGTTAACTAGGGTCGGGCAATAACTCTGGCTCAGATAGTGACATTCCATTTAGGACTAGGTTGAAAACAATTTTCTGCCCTTGGGCAACTGTTGACACAAGTACGTCTTTTTTTAAAATGAAGTTTGACTGAATGCTCGATATGAATATGTAGAATGAGACAGATTTTTAAATCGGTAAGGAAAATAAGGGTATGTGGGAGAAAGCAGGAAAGAGGAATTGTGTATAATCAGATCAGCTGTGATCACATTGAATGGCAGAGCAGACTGATTTACTGCTGCTCCTATGTCTTAGGCCACCTTTTTATGACAGCAAAAGTATTCTAAAGTCAAAAATATACCTCTGAAGCAAATTGAAATGTGACAGCCGATTTGTATAGAACAGTCTCCTCCAAACGGTATTGTGAAAATAACCAGATAATCTGTTTCAGTGGTGTTGGTTGAGGAATGAATATCAGCCAGGAGGGAAATGCCCCTGTTCAAAATACTGCCAAGGGATCTTCCATAGTTAGCTGAGGATGCAAATTCCCTTTTTCTAAAAATAAATACTCAATTTTTTTTTGTGTACCAAACTATGGGAGAACTGTAATTACTTATTTTTAACATTTTGCAATTCAACATGATTCATATATAAAACATTTCTAGAGAGTTGCACACTCAATGTATATCAATACTGATTCTCTCACTACAGACTCTACGTAATGAAAGTACTTAGGACTTTCAACTATAGTAATTAGAAAGACATGCCTAATCACATACACATTCACACCATTTCCAAACAACACCCTCAGTTTTCCTATAAACTATGAGGATAAATTAAACTTGCTCTATTAAGTAGAAAGAAATGTTAAATGTTTACCATTATAAACTCAATCAACATTAACAATGGAAAATTAGTTTATTGGACATTGCTGTGTGGAGGGTTCTATCAAAATAAGGTGTGGTAGGTTGATACATTGTATAAATCCAGTATTGAAAGCAATCAGGGATAGGCAATATGTGTAGTTTGTCTAGCAAGTTCACGTTCCATGAACAATAAGAGCTAAGCAAGTGAAATTCTTTTGTCCTATTTAAATTCATGTACAGTACTTGATCATAATTGAAGTAAATCAAGTATATGAAACAAAAGGAGGCACAGAAGACATGGGCAGAAAACATGGCAATTGCTGAAATGAAGTCCAAACACAGACATTATGGAGTAAAGTTCTCCTCTGTGTGGTGACTCCATCTGGTTTTGTGGTACACACTTATTAGGGTTTAAAAATGTCTCAAGGCATAGTAAATATACAGATGAAAAGAAAATGAAAATGTGCAGAGTGTTGGCTTTACATACTATTAATATACCCCACACAGAGAATAGAAGAGTTAGTGCACATTAAATCAACCTCTCTTCACCTTCATTTGTAATGTAAAATAAGTTTTACAAACTGTACAAGACTCTTATGAAGTAGCCAGGTAGCCAACAGTACACATGACAACAGTGCAAGTGACAATAACAGCTTATATTTACATACTGCATTTGGTAAAACATCCCAAGGTACTTTACAGGAATATGATACAACAAAATACAACTCTGAATCTCACTACGAAAATTAAGGCAGATGACCAAAAGCTTAGTTAAAGAGATAGGTTCTAAGGAATGAATTACAAGGGTACAAGAGAGGTTAAACAGGTGAATGGAACATATTCCCAGAGTTTGGAGTCAAAGCATATGAAGGCACAACCACCAGTGATGGAGTGGTTAAAATTAGAGATACGCAGGAGCCCAGAATTAGAGGAGCAGAGGCATCTCAAAGGGATCTGAGCTGGAGACAAGAATGTATTGAAATAGTCAAGTCTAAAGGTGACAGAAGCATGAATAGGGTTTCAGCAGCAGCAGTTGAACTGAGACTGGGATGATGCTCTGCATCTTACAGAAATGGAAATAGGTGGTTGTAGCAATGGTACAGACATGTGATTAGAATTACATCTTGACACTGTACATGAATGACAGAGAGATTGTGGACGGGCTGCTTTAATATCAGAATGTTGGCATGGAGAAGGATGAACCAGTTGATAGGGAACAAAGTTTGCAGTGGGGACCAAAAACCATTTAGTCTTCTACCATTTAGTTGGAGGAAGTTTCTCATCCAGTGTTGGTAATTTTGCACTAATGAAGGAGATGAGCGAGATCACGAGGTGATAAAGCTGGATCGTGTCAGTATACATGTGAAAATGAACTTGATGCTTTCAATGATGACACCAAGGGGCAGCTTGCTGAGAAATAGAACGGTGCTAAGGATAGATTCTGGGGTGTGAGGGAAGTACACACACCAAGGGTAATGGTGACAAAGCAGGAAGAGAAGCTATTGTATCTGACGAAGTTGCTGACTTGCTCGCCAAGCTGGCTTGTTTTCGTTCTGACGGTTCGTCACCATGCTAGGTAACATCATCAGTGAGGCCTCTGATGAAGCAATATTGTTCTACTCCACTTGGAATTTATACTGTCCGGTTCATTATGGTGAGTAGTGTCATTTCCAGTTTTGTTCTGTATGGGTTTGTATATTGGATCCAATTTTATATGTTTGTTGATAGCTTTATGGTTTGAGAACCATGCCTCTGGAATTCCCATGTGTGTCTATGTTTGGCTTGAGCTACTATAGTTACATTGTCCCAGTTAAATTGATGGCCTTCACTGTCCGAGTATACTGATATTAGGGAAAGTTTGTTTCGTTTTGCTGCTAGCTGATGTTCATGTATTCTGATGGCTAGTTTTCTTCCTGTCTGTCCAAAGTAATGCTTGTGGCAGTTGTTGCATGGTATTTTGTAAACTGCAAGTTGTGGGAGTGGGGTCTTTAATCCTTGTGAGTGTTTGTCGTAGTGTTTGCATCTGATCCCCAGGCTACAATTAGATAAATTAAAGTGGAAGCAAATGAGAGCAGTCATACTTGTTGGATGACATTGGAATTGTTGGAGGACAACAGTGTGAGCAACCAGTTTAAATTCTGCCGATGAGTTTAGAGAAAAAGTTTATCTTTGTCAAAGTCATGTTGGATGTTGCTTGGGACTTGTACAAGAAGATGAAGTTTTCAAATTCATGCATTTTCTTTTCCAAACAAAATTACATACATCTGAGCTACTTGGAAAACTGCATATGCACTCTCCATATACAGGATTGAATTAGAGTCATACAGCATAGAAACAGACCCTTCAGTTTAACCAGTCCATACCAAACACACTTCCAAAATAAACTAGTGCCACCTGCCTGCTCCTGGCCCACATCCCTCGAAACCTTCCCTATTCATGTATTTATCCAAATGTCTTTTAAATGTTGTAACTGCACCCACATCCACCACTTCCTCAGGAAGTTCATTTCACAAGCAAACTACCCTCTGTGTAAACAAATTGCCCCCTATTTCTTTTTTAAATCTCTCTTCTCTCACCTTAAAAATGTGCCCCCTAGTCTTGTAATCCCCAATGCTAGGGAAAGGACAACTACCATTAACTCTATCTATACCTCTCATTATTTTATAAACTTCTTTCAGGTCACCTCTCAACCTCCTATCTCCAGTAAAAAAAAAGTCCCAGCCTATCCAGTCTTACTTTATAACTTAAACCTTCCATATCTGGCAACATCTTGGTAAAATTCTTCTGAACCCTCTTGATAATATCCTTCCTATAACTGGGTGACCAGAACTGGACACAGTATTCCAGAACAGGCCTCACCAATGTCCTGTACAACCTAAACATGACTTCCCAACTCCTATACTCAAAGGACTGAGCAATGAAGGCAAGCGTGCCAAACACCTTTTTAACCACCTTGTCTATATGTGCTGCCACCTTCAAAGAATTATGTACCTGAAAACCTTGGTCCCTCTGTTCTACAACAGTACCCAATGTCCTCCCATTAATTGTATAAGCTCTATCCTTGTGTATTGTACCAAAATGCAATACCTCATATTTATCCAGATTGAACTCTACCTGCCATTTTTCAGCCAATTGACCCATTTGATCAAGATCTGTCTGGAATCTTAGAAAATCTTCTTCACTGTCTACTATGCCACCAATTTTGGTGTCATCCCCAAACTTACTAACCATTCTTTCTGTATTCTCATCCAAATTGTTTATATAAAAGACAAACAAAAGAGGATCCAGAACCAATCCCGTGAAACATTGCTGGTCACAAGCCTCCAGTCTGAAAAGAAATCCTCCACCATTCCTCTCTGTCTCTTGCTATCCAATTGGCAAGCTCACCCTGAATCCCATGTGACCTAACTTTATTAATTAATCTACCATGTGGAACCTTGTCAAAGGCTTTACTAAAATCCAAATAAACAATGTCAACTGCTCTGCCATCATCAACCTTTTTGGTAACTTCTTCAAAAAACTCAATCAAGTGTGTGAGGCATGATTTTCCTCACACAAAACCATGCTGGCTATCCCTAATCAACTTTTGCCTTTCTAAATGTCCATAATTTCTTTCTTTTACAATCACTTCCGGCAATTTACCCACAACCAACATCAGACTCACAGGTCTATAGTTCCCCAGTTTCTCCTTACAGCCTTTCTTAAACGAAGATACAATATTAGCCACCCTCCAGTCATCAGGCACCTCACCCATAGTTATAGATGATGCAAATATTTTGCAAGAGGTCTTGTAATTTCATCTCTTACTTCCCACAACGTTCTCGGACACATTAGATCAGGTCCTGGAGATTTATCTACCTTCATATTCTCTAAGATTTCCTGAACTTCCTATTCTGTAATGTGAACTGTTTTTAAAACAACAAAGTTTATTTCTCCGCATTTTCTAGACTCCATTTCTTTCTCCACATTAAAAATTGATGCGCAATATTCATTTAGTATCTTTCCCATCTCCTGGGGTTCAACACAAAGATGACCTCCCTAATTATTAAGAAGCCTTATCCTCTCTTTAGTTACCCTCTTGCTCTTAATGTATTTATAGAATCGCTTTCGATTATCCTTAACTTATCTGCCAATGGTATCTCATACCCCCTCTTTGCCTTCCTGATTTCTGTCTTAAGAATGCCCCTACACTCTTTATACTGATTAAGAGATTCAATTGAACCAAATTGTCTGAATCTAAATAAGATTCTCTTTTATTCTTGGCTAGAACCTCAATATCTTTCTTCATCCATTGTTCCTTAATCTTGCCAGCCTTACACTTCACTCTAACAGGAACAAAATGCCTCTGAACTCTCGTCATCACACTCTTGAACGCCTCCCACTTGACAGACATCCTTTTACCTGCAAACAGTTTACTCCAATCAACTTTTGAAAGTTCTTGTCTCATACCATTGAAATTTACCTTACTCCAATTAAAAACTTTAACTTTTATGGAAGGCTTATCCTTTTCCATAACTGTTTTGAAACTAATAGAATTATGATCACTAGACCCAAAGTGTTCCCCCACTTTTACTTCAGTCACCTACCCTGCCTTATCACCCAAAAGAAGGTCCAGTTTTGCTCCTTCTCTAGTAGGAGCATCCACATATTCATAAAGAAAATTATCTTGAACACATTTGACAAATTCTTCACCATCCAAACCTTTAACACTAGGGTAGCCCCAGGCAATGTTTGAAAAATTAAAAATCCCCCATTATTACAACGTTATTATGCTTACATATATCTGAGATCTCCCTACATATTTGTTTCTCAATTTCCCACTTACTACTGGGGGCCTATAGTACAATCCCATCAAAGTGATCTTTCCTTTCTTATTTGTAATTTCTAGCCATATATTTTCATTCCATGATTTTTTCAAAACGGCCCCCCCGCTTTTTTTTGCCTCCTTTTCCATCCTTCTGGAACATTGAGCTACTGGTCTTGTCCATCCCTCAGCCAAGTTTCTGTCTTAGTTATGAGGTCCCAATTCCATGTTCTTAAACATGCCTGGAGTTCATCAGCCTTACCTGTAAGACCCCTTGCATTGAAATAAGTGTAATTTAGTTCTTCAGAGTTACTACATACTCTGTCCTGTCTTTCTTTTCTAATTGACATGCTGACCTCACATTCAGAACCTTCCCCATCAATCTTTCTGTTTACATTGCTACTTAGAATTCCTCCACTCCCCCTCTCTATCAGAGTAAAGTCTCTCTTAATGGAATTAGCAAATCTCCCTGCTGAGATATTGGTCCCTTTCCAGTTTAGGTTAGACCCATCCTTTTTGAACAGGTCTTTTCTATCTCAAAAGACATTCCAATTGTCCAAAAACCTGAATCCCTGAACAACACACCAGATCTTCAGCCATTGATTTATCTCCTTTAACCTTTTGTTCCTTCCCTCATTTGAGTTTAGCATTGGGAGTAAACCAAAATGATTACTTTCAAGGTTCTATTTTTTAAACCTCTACCTAACCTCTTAAATTCACTCTGTACTGCTTTAATTTATTCCTTTAAAATGTCATTCCTACCAATGTGTACAATAATTTCTGGCTTCTCAATCTCACCTTTAACAATATGCTTGAGACAATTAGAGCTTTCCTTAATCCTAGCACCAGGAAAGCAACAAACCAACCTAAATTTATGCTTACTGCCACAGAATCTCCTGTCTATGCCCCTATAACAGTTCCCTATAAGAATAATTCTATTAAATCTTGTCAAATGCTGCCTAACATAAGAATCATTCCAAGTGTCCAATAAGTGACTGGCCCTTCCATTTAGGGAAAGTAAGAAATGCAGATGCTGGAGTCAGAGATAACACAATGTGGAGCTGGAGGAGCCTATCTTGGAGAGTCTATCCCCTTCTGCAGTTCCAAAAGCTGAATATTTCTTTTATAGTGGAATAGCAACCGGAGACATTTGAACTACCTTCTTACCTTTCCTGACAGTCACCCATCTATCTGACTGATCCTGCTGCGTAACAACTTTTCTAAATTGACTAGCCATTTCACTCTGTACCTCACATATGCCCTTAGTAACATAAAAAAAAGTTTCAACAACATTTGATGTATAAAATAAACTACCTTTCATTACCTACAGAAAATAATGCTTGGGTTCGATTCCACTCTCGGGCGACTGTGTGGAGTTTGCACATTCTCCCCATGTCTGCGTGGGTTTCCTCAGGGTGCTCTGGTTTCCTCCCACAGTCCAGACATGTGCAGACTAGGTGGATTGGCCATGCTAAATTGCCCATAGTGCTTTGGGATGTGTAGATTAGGTAGGTTATAGGGGGATGGGTCTGTGTGGGGTGTTCTGAGGGTAGGTGTGGACTAGTTTTTCCACACTGTAGGGATTCTATGAAAACTTAAATAAAATCAACCACTTAGCTGATCAACTGAATAAAAAAATTCCTCTTCAATAAATTCCTTCCAGAGCTGACCAAGTGTAAGACTCTCTAAGCCTGCAGGAATTAAAGTAGAAAACCCATCAGATCCATTCATAAGGGTCTAATTAGGTGCAGTGATTAATGTAGTGATCATTTGGAAAATCTTTTCCTGTTAGTGATTTTAACGGAAAGATGGAGCTATAATAATTAACTGTGGTGACAAGGGAAACAGAAATATGGAGGAGAAACTGAAAGAACTGTGGATGCTATAAATCAGAAACAAAAATAGAAATTGTTGGAAAAGCTCAGCAGGTCTATGGTGAAAAATCAGAGTAAATGTTTCATGTCGAATGACCCTTCCTCAGATGTTCTGATCTGGGTGAGATACAAGGAATAGTGAATCGACACAAATTCGTGGACAAAATGTGCTGCTCACCTTCCCCAAGAGTTTTGTGTTGTTGTATTTTCACAATAATTGTCCATTAAACTCATCACAAAATGTTAGGGTAATCACCCTGTTTGGACGTGGTTATAATTTACCTAGATGGCCTTCACACTGAGATGAATTTGCACCCAGACCTTATTACCCAGAAGTGAGGGCTATTCTCGCTGCGGTTGTTATGTAGCAAAAGATCTTTTTTAATGTGATGTTTTTACAACACCACTCAGCATCTCTGGCTCAGGAAGGGAACAATATAAAGTGTTGAGTCTCATTTCTGCAGGCAGTAAATTATTCTTACACAATTTTTTTTGACTTCGACAGCGTCCTGCGTGTATAGTCACATGAAGCTTATTTTCCTGGAACCAGCCTGAAGCGAGAGCCTATTCTTTGAGAAGCACTCCTCCAGATTCAGCATGGTTGGCCTGGTGTCTCAGCTACTCTTACTGCCTACCAAAGGCTGTAGGGATTTGCAAGTTAATACTCAATCTGCTTGTCTGTACACACCCTTTCCTTGGCCATCAAGTCTTGGTATGGGATTCAAACCCAGAGCTTTCTGGCCTAGAAGCAGGGATGTTATGCAGTGCTTCAGGAGAATCTGTTCTGCATTTTGTAAAAACAATTATTTTTAATTTCTGCCTCTTTTTCTGATTTAAAAAAAAATCCTCTTTTAATTTACTTTATCTGATGTACATCAGCCCCACCAATCCATTCACCATCCTTAACTTATGGAAATTACTAAATGAATCCATCCTTAATCAGTCCTTGCCTTTCCAAATGCATGTAGATTCTGTCTCTCAGAATCCCCTTTGATAACTGACTCACCAGTGACATTAGGATCACCACCTGTAGTTCCCTGGCTTTTCCTTGCAGCCTTTCTCAAATATTGTGTCTCTCAAATTTGTGTTTTTTGAAGGGGTGACCAAGATGACACATGAAATCAGAGTGGTTGGTGTTGTCTACATGTTCCAGACATTGGTAAGGCCATGTTTGGAGGACTGCATACAATTCTGGTCACCCTGCTATAGGGTGGATGTTATTAAACTAGGAAGGGTGCAAAAAAGATTGACAGGAATTTTACTGACACTGGAAGGTTTGAGTTATAAGGAGGCCTTGTTGGCTTAGACTTTTTTCCCCTGGAGCATAGGAGGATGAGAAGTGACCTTGTAGAGGGTTATAGTATCATAAGCGGCATAAGATAAAGTGAATAGCCAAGATCTTTTCCCCAGAGTGTGTGAGTTTCAAAACCAGACCGCATAGGTTTAAGGTGAGAAGGGAAATATTTAAAAGGGACCTGAGGGGCGACTTTTTCTCACACAGGGTGGTACATATGTGGAACAAGCTGCTAGAGGAAGTGCTAGACGTGAGTACAATTTCCACATTTAAAAGCTATTTGGACAGATACATGGATAGGAAAAGTTTAGAGGGATATGGGTCAAATGTAGACAAATGGGATTAGTTCAGTTTAGGAAATCTAGTTGGCATGGACCAGTTGGACCGAAGGGCCTGTTTTCCTTGCTGTCTGACTCTACAACTCTACTCGTCTTCCATTGCCTCTGCATATCCCTTTAATAAGTTTACTTTCGTGTACCAAAGACAAATATTTATTTAAGTAGGAAAACATTTGTTTCACGCTCCTTCAGTAAAGTGCACAAGAAAATGAATTGTGAGAAGGTGGGGGTCATTTCCATTCAATTAACCCTGGGTGGGGAAGAGAAAATGAATGGATTAGTCACCGATGCTGTTCCTCCTTTTTGCTGGATCTCTGATCATTTACTTACATGGAATGCAGGGTGTGCGAGCGCTGTGTCCTACGAAATAGCTCCCTGTATTGGTAGGTGTAGGGGGAAGTACAATGTGCAAGAAATGACTCAGTCCACAGTCACACTTTCCCCACTTCCCTCTGGGCTTTCCGGGCATGCTCAAATCTACCCTTGCAGATTTATAACCTCGCCCAATTCGGATCGGAGCCAAGCGTCCAGTCGAGAAAACGCGAGTGCTTTTTTGTTTTGGGTGACAAACGGCACTCGCTTACCCTGGAAATGACTTTCACGCGCAGTTGCAAGAGGAGGTACACAGAAAAACAGAGTGATTCATGTACAAGGATGATCCAGAAGACAGGAAATGCCAAAGTGAATGAGTACCAGGGAGGAAAAAGAAAGTTGCAGTGAGTTTTCTGGGATTGCCCTTGGGCATCATGTGGTGTCTCATTCCCACTGTGATTCAGCTCAAGGAACTTTAAGTCCTTTATTCAAATGAAGTCGCCAAGACACCAAAGGGCTCGCATCTATAAACTGGAGCTCATGACTTCGAATGGAATGATCTCGTTACCTCTACGGGTGGAACACTCGTGAAACTCCGTAACAGCTGGGTACACAATCTACAAGACGCACTGCAGTCATTCACCTTCAGCTCAGCAGTACCTTCCAAACCTGCGATAGCTACCATTTAGACAAATTCAGCAGACGCACGAAAACACCGCCACCTGCAAGTTCCCCTTGAATTCACACATTAACCTGACTTGGAACTATACTGCCATATCTTCACTGGCACTGGGTTAAAGTCCTGGGAACTCCCTTCCTCTCTGTGCGTTATGAATGCCTCTACACCCCAAAGACTGCAGTTCTGAACAAGGGTCCAGACCCGAAACGTCAGCTTTCCTGCTCCTCTGATGCTGCTTGGCCTGCTGTGTTTATCCAGCTCTACACCTTGTTATATAAGCAGTTCAAGATTGCAGTTCATCACCACCACCATCTCAAGGGCAATATATTTGTGTCTAATCAGCAACACCTCAAATGTCATGAATTAAATAAATAAATACATTTGCACACAATAAGATTCCACGACAGTACAATGATCACAACCATTTAGTACATCTCTTATTGATCTTCCCTAAAGAATGCTGGGAAAAATTCCTCTGCTGTTTGAGGGGAACTTTTAGGTCTAACTGAGATGATAGATGGAACCTCGGTGTGGGGTCCCACCTCCAACAATTCAGCACTCCATTTTATGCACTGAGTAGGGTCTGAAGTTCACAATGTTTGAACTCAAGAGGCATAAGTGACATAGCTGAGCCACACTGAGCACTTCAATGTACAAGTTCATTTGCTCCCTCATTCTATTTACTATGAACATTCCCATTGCAATTACATTAATGCACATGAACTGTTGAACAGCACAACAGTTGAATTAATGGCCCTGAATCACTCAGCAAGAATCTCAAACATTTTTTTGCCAGCTTCCAGGGTGCCTGCCAACTGTGAGCAACTCATTACACTGAGCAGAATCTTGCTGACAACCACTTAGTAACTAGCAACTCTCATGCCCTCCTCCCCTTTCCAACTGTTAGCCCTCTGCCAACTGTGAATATTATATAAGCTCTTTGCACACTTGAAAAGTGCTTATTTGATGTGACAACTTACATTTACTGCCCATTCCTAATTTCTCTGGACAAGGTGATGAACCACCACAGTCCATGCAATGAAGGGATTCCAGAATTCTGATCCAGCAACAGCAGAAATGGGAACATGACAAGATAATATATTTCCAAGTCAGCACACTCATTGACCTGCATATGGTTGTGGTTTCATACACCTACTACGCCTGTACATCTAGGGTTTGGTAGCTGCTGCAGTAAGACAGTGAAGTCACGGTGAATGGTCTCAATTTACTGTATCAAATGCCTCAGCAGTTTCTCCATCACACAAAGCTCATTAAACTAAACGAAGACCAATGTCTGATCGTAGGGTCCTTGTGAGTAGTTTAAGATGAATGCACTTCTGGCTGAGGATAGTTGCAAATGCTTGGCCTCATGAAAGGCACCACTAATAAAGATGTTGTTTGTGGAAACTCCTTAAATTTTCTGTTGAGTACACACAATTGTGAAAATGCACTCATTATCTCATGTTTAGTCTTGGGTGGGGTGAAATCATGCACACCTCATTGAACCATACATGCAAATTTGAATAAGATAACCCCACCACTTTGTGATGGTTTTATTTAAGATAAATATAATGAAGTTATACTTAGTGGATAAAAGGGAGAAACACAAGAACAGTTCAAAATTTAGTTGAGGCCAATTTCAATGCACTGAGACCATCGAAACTGGGAAACTGATGACAAATTCTGTGGGAGGTGTTGAAAAGCAATTAAAAAGAGCCAGTTTACACTCCAAACATCAAAAAGTCTGCTTGGTCTCCAAACCCACCAAAAAGAGCCACAAATCAAATAAAATAGAACAGCCAACATAAAGTGAAAGTAATGCAAAAAAGGCAGAGGAAAAAGTCTTTTAATTTAAAAAACTAATAGTATACAGTGAATTACTTTGCATTTATTTACTGTAAGCATTTTGATGATGCACACCTACTGCATCAAGAACACGATGTCCAAAGTCAAATGCAATGTTTATATCTTCTGTGAGAATTAGAGAATGAGCTTTGAGAACTTGACCATCACACAGACAAATTACAACTTGCTTCCGGATGTGCATTCAGTGTATCATGGACATATGACATTTTCAGTCTAGCAGGTGCCAAAGTGTTGAGTTGATTTAAATTATACACCTTACTGCTAGATGCTATTGTATTCATTCTAGTTTCTCCCCACCTTTCCATTCAAATGGCTGTAGATTCCAGAGACTAAAAGGACAGGGCTGTCCAGATTCTGGATGACAACTTCAAAAACAGATTTCATCCTATTATTAGTTAGTGGAGCAGGGGGGTTCAATAGTTGACTTCTATTGTCCTTTAGTTCAGTAGGCAAATGCAGTACTGGACAAAGTCAGGAATGAGCCAGATCGTTTCCTGGTCCCACTCATCATCCCTCCCCACTCCCCAGCATTTCCAGTAGACACGTTGCCTGAAAAAGGAGCACAAAATTTCAAAGAGATAGTAAGAACTGTCGATGCTGGAGTCAGAGATAAGTGTGGAGCTGGATGAACACAGCAGGCCAGGCAGCATCAGAGGAACAGGAAAGTTGATGTTTTGGGTCAGGACCCTTCTAACGATAAAAAATTTCAAAGAAGTCAGTTCATTAAAACAAAAAATGCTTGCCTCTGATAAAGAAATTGATGATCAAAACTTCTAGTTCAGGTGATGGTGTTTTTCCAATGTCCCTGTAACTTTTCTGACAAAGAAAATCTAAAATGTTTCCATCTCTCCATCTAAGTGAAACAGCTACATTTAATAGCAGTAACAAAAAAAATAAATAAACAAACCCTTTATGGTTGTACTAGAAGCACTAATACTAAAACCCTTCTATTGTACTTGCTGCAGTACAAATTAGGCCAGTTATTGAAATAAAGTCCTACTCTAAACATGTGAAAAAAAAACAAAATGGATACTATGCTTCCTTTTCCAATTGGGGAAGATGCCGAACTAGAAATTTCAGTGCCAGCATCTGGGCAGAAAAGAGAACTCAAACTAGTTAAATTCTGGAATTAGGACAGAATTCTCTGCAAACTGAATTCAAGCAGGTTATTGATTAATAAGACTCAAATCTTCATGTCTACATTGTATCTCCCAAGTTGATCACATTAGGACTTCAAAGTAGTCCTGGCATGCATGTGTGCACACACATTCACAATGCATGGGAAATTAACTACCAATATTTGGGTTTCCATGCCCATGAACCCTCGAAGTCTCCAACACAAAGCTCAGACTTGGACTGGTCCATTGCCATAACTAGTTGGGTATGGCTCTGTTCAGTTGTGTGATGATATTCAGCATCCATGTAAGACCAAGACTCTTAAGAGGGCTGAATACACCAATTAGTGTCATGGGGAGGTGATGCATTGTAATATTATTAAAATATTAATCCAGAATTTCAAGCTAATTTGAGAACTTTGATTTGAATTCCATCATGGCAGATGAAACGTGAATTCACTAAAAGGTTTGAGTAGATTTGTAGCTCGGGTTGTGGATGATTGGCTCGCTGAGCTGGTTTGTTGTTCTGCAGGCGTTTCATTACCCTACTGGGTAACATCATCAGTGCAGCCTTCGATGAAGCACCATTGTGCTCCATTTTTTAAAAAAGCAGGAAATACAACAGCTCTTCATTGGAGGCTGCACTGTTACCCAGAAGGGTAATGAAATGCCTGCGGAACAAACTAGCTCAGTGAGCCAACCAACCACAACATTTGAATTCACTATCTGGAATGGAAGGAATCCAAAAGCATAACCAATGCTAGTCATGAAAACCCACCTGGTTCTAGTCTTTTAGGGACGACATCTGCAATCCTTACTTGGTCTGGCCCATATGACTCCAAACCACAGCAATGTGATTGTCCAGAGGGCAGCTGAGTCAATCAGGAGATTGACAGCAAGTGGTGCCTAGCCAGCAATGCCCAGATTCCACAACAAATTTTCACAAAAGAGGAACATGTGCTCTTTGTCTATATTTAGTTGACCACCTGCAGTCAAATCAAGTCCCAGCTGCAAGAGTCATGGATGCAGATATCTTGAGGGGAAGTGAATAGTGGTAGTTCACAGCATCACTGACTGGATGATCTGGGACACATCCAAGACACTGGCTTCAGATCAACAATTCAAGTCTCACACAAGTCAAAAGGATTTTCTAACTTAAGTGATCATGCAGTTTGATATATCAAGTCTTGCAGCACAAGCCATTTTGCTAATCAAGATGTCTGGCTCAAGCAAGCTATTATGGAGTGGGTCTCCATCATACTACTTTGCCAAAAAAAGAAAAAACTAAGAATTTTCTCCATTTCATAACCCAAGTTAGGAACTATGAATCCTAATACAAAGGTTTGTTTACATCCCTGTTACATACAACTGTTTATTACACAAAGTGAAAAATATGAAAGCCACATCCTAAATACATGCGTATTAGATCAAAACCAAATTCAAGATAATTTGATTCTGTCCTCTCACACTAATTCCCAATTCTAGATATTTCCTAATCAACCTGTTGAGATGTCAGCGTTAGATGCATGCAGATATTACACACCTCTGGAGTAGATGGAACTTTTACCTGGGTGTCTTAGCTCAGGTAGGGAAACCACTGCAAGTTTCTAGATTTTACTTAGCTGACATTTGGTTCAGTGCAGACATTAGTCACTCTGTAGTACACTTTGTTGGCAGGCAATTTGACTGCAAGAAACATCATATCCAACCCAATGTTACTAAAGTAGTTTGAGTGTGCAGCCAGCTGAAGGTGATCAGCATCAGGGTTGAGGTCACTTACTTTCTTAGCCTAACAGTATGATGGCCATTTTCTCAAAAAGCTGTTAACACCAACAAAAGCAGCAACTGCTTTACTGTGATCCTACTTACTACATAACTCCAGGCTCTCTTGGTACAGAGATCGTATCCCTACCTCAACCAGGTGGTAGGGATTCAAATCTCTTGCCCCCAAGAAGAGCTGAACAAGTTGCCTTAAAATCTAGATACAAATACTGTTAGAGTGGATCAGTGAAACCAGTTAAGTGCAACTGAAACCATCCAAGTCAAAATTGACAGAGGCTTTAATAGCATCTACTTGCCTTTTCCAATGAGGATGCAAACTGGTTGAATTCAAGTTTCACACCCAACCAACCTCAAACACACTGTGTGCAGTGTGCACACTGTATGCAAGAGACATTACTGCAACTCACCAAGGTTTTTCAACAGCACCTTCCAAACCCAATATTTACTCCTCAAACCAGGTCAGCAGGTGCACTGGAACACCAACTGCAAGCTCCCCTCCAAGTCACACCATCTTTACAAACTAATTAGCATTCAATACTATTTGGCTAGATCAAAATCCTGGGACTGTAGACTGGCTGGATTGCAGCCATTGAACCTCCAAAGATACGAGATAGAACAAAAAGGTGACAGCTTGTAGCTCAGGTCATTGTGGTTGTCAACGTGCAGCTTCAGAAGCAGACTGATACCTAGTATGGTGACAAAACCTCTGAATAAACTTATCAACTCAGCAAGTCAGTCAATAAAGCAGTCTGGACAGTGACTGACAACTTGAAAGGATGAAAATTTGGGCTTTTCAAAATGTTCTCTGGCAACTATTATAGGTATACTGATCTGTTATATATTGGGCAACTTGCTACACAAGTACATATTCATAAAGTAAGGTCATTCTCATACTCCATTCTTGAATTTTACTGAAGACACTAGGAGGCGCAATGTCCAAGTTTCTACGGAAACATTTGAATTTGTCAGGACAGCTGCAATATTGATTTTTGTTTGTGTTGCAGAATAACTTGCTGTTTTGACGATGAGTAAAGCACAGTGACCCATTAACTCCAAACTTCAGATCACTATCACAGAAACTCAAGTACATGTTAGGAAAGGTTAAGCACTTCAAATAACCACAATCTTTGAACACAAGGACAGCTGTATCAAGAATTTCACACCATCCCAACCTGCTAACAGTTAATCCAAAACAATTCCAAGTATCTTTTTTGGCAGCTACACTTCAAGTAGTCTGCCAAAAAACAAAATACAGACATTCAAATTCATGCTAACACTGAAGGTCTTCAACTTGATTACACAGCTTGCTGTACTAGTGGCAAGTAGCAGCAGTTTTCAATTCACCCTTCTAGGTGAAGATGGGTGAAATTACAAGCTGACAGCTAAATGTATCTTGTGTGTTGGAGGTATTTATTCAAATAAACACATCTTGAAATAATTGGAAGACTTCCCAGTCTAACAACATATCACTGAGTGTCAACAATCTAGCATGCAGGACTGTGCACCATTTAGGTGGTGTGTATTAAAAGCAGACAGACAATTGACTGAAGTGCCAGATTAAGACATTTAGGTGAACAGCTTTTATTAGCTACTTGCAGTATTAAACACCTCAATGCTACAAGCTAGCAGCAAGGTATTAGGGTTAGAGGAGGAACTTCTTAAACTAAAGTGAATCTGCAGAATTGCAGTGGATACCTTCACCCTTCAAATTCTACAGTCTCATCAATATGGATAATTACCCAACATGCAACAGAATAAGACCACTCACCCCTCCAGAGCAGATTCAATGAGAAGATTCCACTGAGACATAAGACGCAGTCATTTACAGTCTTTTATTTTCTTAGTTACAGTAATTTAAAAAGATCAGTTGGATGAAGCAATTTAGACCCAGCAGTATGGAATGACAATAAGTTTAGAGAATGATTGTGGTCACTTCATAACCCAAACCAGAAGATACCAGATGGGTCCCCATAAATAGGTGTAACTTAACAGTCCATGAATGTACAAGATATGTTACAAGTACAACACTGGTTCACATAACATTGACATCTGTGACCATTTAGACAAACTTCTTGAATTCATCATACAAGACCAGCACAAAAGCACCACCCATGCCTCTGAGCACATTGGACCAGGCACCCTTGAAGAAAGCACTGCCACCCTCGTCCCGCAAGATCTTCCTCCAGCAGTCAATTGTTCCTTTGTACATGATATCAACTGAAAGTAGAAACAATTATTTTGGCTCTCTTCCTACAGCTTCAAATTAAATTACAAAACACTAACAATCAAGTGTTATCCTTTTAGAATTAAAGGGGGAAGTAAATTCCATACCCCATTGCATGTTAAGAGGGATATCATTATAATCACAGCCCAAGCCCACAGAATATGTGTCAATATGACCACCACCCAAACCCCTTTGAAAATTCTGTTAAGACAATTCCTTTAGCCTACCACAATTTAGTAGAACCAATGTTTGCATGGAGATGAAGTCTGTACCATTCATTTGGTAATTTTTCATAGTTATAAAGGATGCAACACTGACTTCTGGTTGATAGTTACCACCTTAAATATCCTATTACTAGGCCATTCCTTCACAGCTGTGAATATCCTGGAATTCCCCCAACACCACAGCACATGTACATTAGCACAGATTGCAGTGGCTCAATAAGGCACCTCCACAACACCTTCAAGGTGAATTTTGGGGAGGAACTAATGGTTGAACACTACCAAAAACACCAATAAACCAAGGCAAAAGTATCAAACAGTCAACCTACCTCCTTTCCGACCGGACTGCATCATCATACGACGACGAACAGTGTCAAATGGATAGGAAGTCACACCAGCAACAGCAGTCACAGTCTGAGCTATCATCCAACTGATCACAATGTGAGTGTTCTTAGGATCAGGGAGCATTCCTGGGGCAAAAAGAGATAGTTGAATTACAACAGAAACACAAGAGACACAGGTCAAGTCAAACAAAGTGTTTCACTACGTACCTTTGGCAGTGTCATAGATGCCAAAGTATGCGGCTCTGTAAATGATGATGCCTTGTACAGACACATTGAAGCCTTGGTACAGCCCCCTCATGCCATCTGACTTGAAGATCTTGGTAAGACAGTTACCCAATCCTGTGAACTCCCGCTCGGTGGCAGACTTTCCAACATCAGCAGCTAGGCGCGTTCGGGCAAAGTCAAGGGGGTAGACAAAGCAGAGTGATGTAGCACCAGCAGCACCACCAGAAGCCAGGTTACCAGCAAAGTAACGCCAGAACTGTTTCTTGTCAATGCCACCAAGGAAGATCTGCTTGTACACATCTTTGAAAGCAAAGTTCAGTGCCTGGGTGGGGAAATATCTGATCACATTGGCCAAATTACCACGCCAGAAGGACAAGAAACCTTGCTCTCTCGGAATGCGTACAACACAGTCAATGATCCCTTTGTATTGCTTCTCTGCTGCAATCTGTTTGCTCGCATGTTGCACCTGCAATTGAGAAAAAAATTAGTTGAGTTATCAGACTCCACGAAATCACATTAAATCCAATTTCCATGTCCAGAAAGGCAACCCCACAAACTGAAAATGCTGGACATCTTAAATTTAAGAAAGCCGGAGAAATCAATATCTGGCAGCATTGACTGGGAGAAGAGATGAAATAACATTTCAAGTCCAGTACAATTCCTCATTGGAATGAAAAGCTATGCTGGACTCAACTGCTGTTTTTCCAGGATAGCCAACATCACCACAATAGTTACTCTACACAACAGAGACTGGATGGACTTTGTCGACCGAGGCTGCAAAAAGAGAGTCATTGATGAAATCTCAAGGCTGCAGCAGGAGCCCACTTCAGGGTCATGTGGAACCAAAGACTACACTTTTGTCCTTCCCTAAAAATCAACCTTGAGAAGGTGAATGGCCTTCTTGAATGACTGCAATCTGTGTACATACATAGGACGCACTCCAGGAAGGGAATCCCGGGGTGGTGACCCAATGAAGGAAGAGCGAGATTTCCGAATGAGGACCCTGGGTCACATCTGAATCTGGGACCTGCCCACCGAGTTCAAGAGGAGTTTCGGTAGAATTCTTACCGAAGAGTCAGGAGCTGCGGGGAAATCGATCTTGCAGATGACCTTCTAAGGCGGTCTGGAGTTACGCACCCAAGAGGGCGGTTTTTGACGAGACACGCTCGGGACCGAGAAAGCCACCCGCGGGCGCTCAGCGACGAGGGAATAATGTCACCAGACGAGACAAAGTCGCCCCCTTCGAGCAAACATTCCGCCAGGGAACAAACATTTCCCAAACCTCAGTGATATCGGTGAATGAAAAGGAACTTTTTGGGAGGACCCTCAAACGTCCGTATAAAATGGTAGAGATTTTGTTTTGCAGAATGGCGGCATCCACGCGTGTTAAACCGGGGCGGAACATATCGGCGTTTAAAAGAAGGCTTTAGGTAAACATCCCAAGCCCCGAACATTTCTTGCAATGTTAACAAACCCCACCAAAAACCTCCTCCAGCCCCCTCCCCCCCGGTTAATGATGGGGAAAGTACGCTCCGAATTGTGCTCGCCGGGATTCCGGATGCAGTGGGCCTCAACCCGCTCCATCAGCCAACAGGCCTCACTCCTCCTTCTCCTTGTCGCGACCTTGATTTGCCTTACAAGTCACATCCTCAGCCTTTACTTATTCCCTCCCCACCCCACCCCGCGCTTGCCAAAGCAGGGAAAAAAAGCAATAAAACATTTGGAAGAGCCGCCGCATCGAATTCTATCGACCCGCGACAAAATGCCTATCTGCTTTACATTAAATGTGTCCCTCGCCCGCACTAAGGGAGGGAGAGAGCAGGGGTGCTCACGGTTACTTGCTGCAGAGGATGTGATGGGGGCTGGGGATAAAGGGAAAGGAAGCACAGCTCCATTTTGCATTTGCTCAAGAGTCAGTATGAGGCCGATAAAGCAACCGGCTTCTTTTTTCCTGTATCTTATACCTCCTCCCGAAGTCGCTGGGACCAAACTTACAACTGCGCCAAAACATTGTAACAAAAGCAAGCATCAGAGGCTACATTGAATCTGCGCTAACGCTGTCAGCGAGGAACCCTAGAGACTGAATGGATTGCAGTACCTGCAGCAGGAGCTTCACTCTCTCGATGGGAGCCACCGCTGTCTTGGAAATTGCAGCAGCCACGCCGCCAGCGAGGAAATCCTTAAGGAAACTTACAACCTTATCACCTGCCATTTCTTGTTCTTTTTCTTCTTTCTTGTGAAATTAAATGCTTGATTTTTTTCCGCTCTCGTAAACCTGATCTTGTTTCTTCTGCTCCCCCCCAACGACTTGCAAACAACCTTGCAGCAAAGCACAATCCTCACTTTTTACTGCCGGCACCGAATGAAATGGCCGAATTTGCGGCGGAAGTGAAGCTTTTATGCGGCGTAGCTCCGGCGTTAACTCCGCCCGGGGTGCGGTGGCATCCACGCTGATTGGCTGATCCGGACGGCGCCCGCTTTCTGATTGGGTAGATTTGGCACTACCCGTTCTCTGATTGGCCAACATTGGCACCACCCGCTCTCCAAGTGGATAAACCTGTCGGCCCCCGCCATAGCACCCCACCCTCTAATTGGACTGGACTGACATCCTCTGCCATCTGATTGGCTGGACTGGGGAGCACCTCGCCGACTGATTGGCAGCATGTAGGGTTCCCGCTGACTGATTGGACGGACGGTGGTGCTTCCTATTATTTGATTGGTCAAACAGCTTGCTGTCTGAATGGCTGGGTCAGAATACCGATCCCCTGAAGGTGACAATGTCCCCAAAATGTTACCCTGGGCTCCTCTGTAACTTCCCGGAGCTGAGCCTCTTGTTACAGTGTTACTCTGGAGAACACATCAGGGAGAGAGAATCATCTCACAAAATCCTGAACGGTCACATTGTCACTGAGTTGCATTTTCCCTTAAAATGTTTCAGTTATCCCGCATAGAACTGGTTTGCTGTTTTCATTAATTTACTTCCAATATATTTCACATAACTTGGTGATTGTACAATATGATGTATTAAAGGAGCACAAACTGCTGTAAGGAAATCAGAGTCAATTGGTCTTTGTTTTCGAGCTCTTTAATAAAGGGTTGTCCTCTAACGTTTTTAGCCCCCAGGTTTAGCAATACCAGTGTTTTTCGTCTCAGGATCTTTATGCTTACTATATAATCAATTGACTAATATATTTGACTTGATTACACTGAGTCTGCTATGTCAAGGCATGTTCGAACCTTTTTCTTCACACAGAGTCAACATAGTTTCATGAAAGGGAAATCATGTCTGAATGATTTATTGAAGCTTTGCCAGTAAGTCCCAAACAGAGTGGATAGAAGGGAACCAGTAGATGTGTTGTATTTGGATTTCCAGAAGGCATTCAACGAGGTACCATACAAATGCTTAAGTCATAAACCAAAAGCCCATGGTATCGAAGGTAGCATAATAGCATGGGTAGAGAAACGGCTAATGGGTAGGAAACAGTGTGAGTAAGGATACGAGGTTCTTTTTCCTAATAGTGACCAGTGACCAATGGGGATCAGTGCTGGGACCACAACTATTTAGGATATATATTAATGACTTGGAGGAAGGAAGTGAATGTGCTGTAGCCAAATTTGTGGATGACACAAAAGTAGGTGGAAAGGCAGGTTGTAAGAGGGATACAAATAGTTCAGAGACATTGGTAGGTTAAAAAAGTGCACAAAATGCAAGCAAATGGAGCATAGTGTAGAAAAATATGAAGTTCTTTATTTTGGAAGGGAGAACAAAAGAACAGTATTGTTTAAATGGAGAAAAATTGCAGAAACCTGCAACACAAAGGGACTTGTACTTTGAACAAAACACAGAAAGCTAGCACACAAATGCGGTAGGTAATCAGGAAGGCTAATGGAATGATGGCCCTTTGTTTCAAGGTAGTTGGAGTATAAGAGTAGGGAAGTCTTACTGCAATTGTACAAAGTGCTGGTGAAACCACATCTGGAGTACTATGTGCTGTTTTGGCCGCCTTATTTAAGGAAAGATATCACCTAATTGGAGACAATTCAGACAAGGTTCACTGGCATGATCCTCAGTATGGAGGGATTGTATTTTGAACAAGGGTTAAACATGTTGGGATTCTACTCATTGGAGTTTAGAAGAATGAGGTGATTTCATTGAAACATATAGGATTCTTAAGGAGCTTGACAGTGTAAATGCTGAGCAGATATATCCCCTCATAGGACAGTTTAAGACCAGAAGCTATAGTCTCAGAATGAGAGGCATCAATTTAAGACTAAGATGAAGAAGAATTTCTTCTCTCAGAGAGATGAAAATCTTTGGAACTCATGGGAAGCTGGAGAAGAGATTGCAGGGGACTTTGCAGAGATATTTGTATCATCAACAGCTGCCGGAGAGGCGCCTGAAGACTGGAGGATTGCTAATGTTGCGCTGCAAGAAATGCTGCAAGAAAAAGTCAGGCAACTACTGACCAGCGAACCCGACATAAGTGGTGGGTAACTTGTTGGAAAGGATTCTGAGAGATAGGATTTATTTACATGTATTTGGAAAGGCGAGTTCAATATTATAATGAGAAATGGAAAGGGATGTTGGGTAATAACACCTACCTTTATTGAGAGTGGGTGACTGTAAGTCTTGCCCATAATTTTTAAATTTATATTTGCCAGTCGTTGTGCCATCTGGAAATGGGAATGGCTTTTCCTTGAATCCTTACCTAAACATTTCAGTATCTTGCACATCTCTACAAATCTCACCCAATCACCTTTGCTGCTCAGAAATCAAACCCAATTCAAACCCAACTTCTCCAGCTAGTCACACATATAAAATTCCTCATCTCTGAAATTATTGTGGCCAATTTTGGGCACAGTACTCTAGTTGTGGCCTAACCAGAGCTTTATAAACTTCAACATAACTTCTCTGCTTTTGCACTTAACATTTCTATTGATGAAGACCAATGTTCTACTTGCTTTGCTAAATTACACACAACGTATCCTGCCAAATTCAGAGATCTATGCACATAATCCCTCAAATCCCTCTCTCCCTGTATACTTTTTAGAACGTTGCCTTTATCATGGTCTCTTTCCATCCTTTCTCCCAAAAGACATCACTGTACACTTCTCTATACTAAATTCCATTTGCCACTTGTCTACACATTCTGATCACTAATCTATGCTTCATTCCATTAATTAATATCATCTTCATTGTCAGCCACATCATCAGGTTTAGTATCATTGGCAAATTTTGAATTTTTGGTCTGAATTCTAATATTCTGGTCATTTATATAAAGTTTTTTTTAACAAGGTGATTCTGGCACTGAACTTTTGGGAACTTTACAGTCAACCATCTTCACAACCTCAAATGTAATTATTGACCATGTCTCACTACTTTCTGTCTTTTCTTCTGAGCATTGATTTTGTTAACAGTCTGTAATGTGGTACCTTGCCAAATATTTCCTTAAGATCCACATTGACAAAATCCACCAGTTTTCCCTCATCAACATTTTCTGTTACTTCACCTAAAAGAAAATCAATTCAATGCTTCACAAATCTTTTGGAATTCTATGAAGACATTACGAGCGAGGTGGACAATGGGGACCCAGTGGATGTGGTGTACCTAGATTTCCAAAAGGCCTTCGACAAGGTGCCGCACAAGAGGCTACTGCATAAGATAAGGATGCATGGCATTAAGGGTAAAGTATTAGCATGGATAGAGGATTGGTTGACTAACAGGAAGCAAAGATTGGGGATAAATGAGTGCTATTCTAGCTGGCAGTCAGTGACTAGTGGTGTGCCTCAGTGATCGGTGTCAGGACCGCAATTATTTACAATTTATATAGATGATTTGGAGTTGGGGACCACGTGTAGGGTGTCAAAGTTTGCAGATGACACTAAGATGAGTGGCAGAGCAAAGTGTGCAGAGGACTGTGAAACTTTGCAGAGGAACATAGATACATTGAGTGAGTGGGCAAAGGTCTGGCAGATGGAATACAATGTAAATAAATGTGAAGTCATACATTTTGGTAGGAGTAACAGTAAAAAGGATTATTACTTGAATGGTAAAAAGTTGCAGCATGCTGCTATGCAGATGGACTTGGGTGTCCTTGTGCATGAATCACAGAAGGTAGGTCTGCAGGTACAACAACTAATTAGGAAGGCAAATGGAATTTTGTCCTTCATTGCTAAAGGGATTGAGATTAAAAGCAGAGAGGTTATGTTGCAGCTGTACAAGGTGCTGGTGAGGCCACACCTGGAGTACTGTGTGCAGTTTTGGTCTCCTTACTTAAGAAAGGATGTACTGGCACTGGAGGGGGTGCAAAGGAGGTTCACTAGGTTGATTCCGGAGTTGAGGGGGTTGGCTTATGAGGAGAGACTGAGTAGATTGGGATTATATTCATTGGAATTCAGAAGGTTGAGGGGGGATCTTACAGAAACATATAAAGTTATGAAGGGAATAAATAAGATAGAAGTAGAGAGGATGTTTCCACTGGCAGGTGAAGCTAGGACAAGAGGGCATAGCCTCAAGATTAGAGGAAGCAGATTTAGGACTGAATTGAGAAGGAACTTCTTCACCCAGAGGGTTGTTAATCTATGGAATTCCTTGCCCAGTGAAGTAGTTGACGCTACTTCAGTAAACGTTTTTAAAGATAAGGTAGATACTTTTTTGAACAATAAAGGCATTAAGGAATACGGTGAGAACGTGGGTAAGTGGATCTGAGTCCATGAAAAGATCAGCCATGATCTTATTGAATGGCAGAGCAGGCTCGAAGGGCCGGACGGCCTACTCCTGCTCCTAGTTCTTATGTTAAATAGTCAGGAATTATCTACTTTTTACAAGTCTATCTTGACTCTCCTGAATTAACTCAGACTTTTTTAAATGCTTGCTAATTATTCCTTGATTATTATTTCTTAATTCTTATCCATCATTGCTGTCAAAATGGCTATCCTACCATTATTAGGAATGTCTTTACACATAATTTTTGATCACGTGTTATAACACAGCTCTGGGAACAGTTGGGTCTTAAACATGGACTTACTGGCCCAAAGGGACACGACTGTATGATATAACAGACCTTCAGGAATGTCCTTATACCATTTCTTGAACAAGACCATTGGGTGCTATTCTTCAGATGAGATGTTTGTTAAAGGTACCATGGCATTAAAGTGTCAGCCTTTCAGTCGTCATCGTGTATGTGAGCCTGAAGGTTGTGAGTTTAAAACCCCACTCTGTATATCTGAGCACATTATCTTTTCCTGACTTTACAACAGCGATTTATCCTTTAATTGTCTCAGCAGCGGGCTATGTCCAGGAGCCATGAAAGATGCAATATCACTGTAAGCGTTTCCTCATGGTCTCTATTTATTTTTAACTAATATCATTCAAAGCAATCTAATAAAAATGCTGACTTAAAGAAGGCTTAAAGACAGAAAGCAGTGAGACATGGTAAATAATTACATTTCAGGCTGTGAAGATGGTTGACAGTAAAGTCCCCAATTTGTAGGTCCTTTTGATTGTGAAATAGCTAACACATAAACATGCTGTATTGATGCCAAAATCATTGGTCCTTCCAGAATGAAGTTTATTGAGAAGAACTAATAATTGTGTATCATAGCTGAATGGTAGTTAAAAATAATCCTGCAGTTGATTATCAGAAAATATTACGATTTGCACATTAATATATTATTATGTATTAATATGTATTTATTATTGCATATAAAGGGAAGTTGGTTAGCTCAATTGGCTGGACAGCTGGTTTGATGATGCAGAGTGGTGCAAACAGTGTGAGTTCAATTCCCACACCAGCTGAGGTTACCATGGAAGACTCTCCTTCTCAACCTTTTCCTTCATCTGAGGCATGATGACCTTTAGGTTAAATGGCCACCAGTCATAGATCATAGGATCCCTACAGTGTGGAAACAGGCCCTTCGGCCCAACAAATCCACACCGATCCTCACAGCATCCCACCCAGACCCATCCTATCACCCACCTGATCTACACATCCAAGAACACTACAGGAAATTTAGCATGGCCGATCCACCTAGCCAGCACATCTTTGGACTGTGGGAGAGAAACCGGAGCACCCAGAGATAACACACACACTCACAGGAAGAATGCGCAAACTCCACACAGACAGTCGCCTGAGGGTAGAATCGAACCTGGGTCCCTAGCGCTGTGACGCAGCAGTGCTAACCACTGAGCCACCGTGCCGTCATCTCTAATATATAGAACATAAACACAACACAGAAAAACCTAAGTAAACGTTTTAAAATCAGCAAGTTAATGCATCAATGCATTTTTAAATGTTATTCCACAAGTATCTGTAATTTCAGCAGTTTAAAATAAGGCTTTTGGGGATATTAAACTTCAAATTATTATATATTTTGGAAACTATATATATATAAATAATATTAATGCTTCTAAAGTTGTAGACCTTTGCCTATAGAATGCTGACTCTGTCAAATGAAGACAAATACCTGCAGCCTCAGAACATATGCAACATCCAGGTGGCAACATTCAAAAATGCAGGACAGTTGCTGATGTATCCACTCCAGCTTGCAGTGGATAGTCCACTCCCTGGGGCAACCAATCACAAATAAAATGGAAGGAAATAACCAGAAACTGCTCCCCCAATCACAGGCTGGTGTCCCACATATTTGCTGCTGATAGGCTTGTAGTGATCCTACCAGCTGCAAAGAAGCAATGTGATTGGTGAAACCACTATCAGTTAAGTAAGGAGGTACCACTGTATTAACCCAAAGAAGAGAAACATCCTCATTTCAGTTCAAATAAAACCTGTTTGGTGGTGCATCAAAATAATTTGAAGCAAAATTAGAGGACAAGTTTTAAAAAAAATGAAAATAACAATAAGTATATGTTTTAAATGTGTGCTTTGCTGCAGCAGCATGCAGATGTAGAGTGGAGGTCACAAGTTGTGGGGCAATTTAGAAGTAAAGATTATAGTTTTTGGATAAAGGGTAGCAAGCAGATTTAAAATAGAGATGAGGAGAAATTACTTCTCTCAAAGGATCGTGAATCTGTGTAATTTGTTACCCCAGAGTGTGGTGGATGCTTGGACAGTGAGTAAATTTAAGGAGGAATGAAATAATTGCACAGAGGCTGGTATCCTGTCACCAAGTCATCCTTTTGTTTAAAATGTGCACAATACACTGGCAGTGACCAGTCAGGTCAGAGTCCCTGAAGTCAGGAGAATCTCTGAATCCCTTGTTTATATCTGTCAGCCAAGGATCCCTGATTGACCCACGTCAACAACCCCAATCAAAGATCTCATATTCAATAAGATTCACCTGGTTCCAATCACTACAAGGAGATAGCCAGAACTTTTAATTAGTTATTGGTTGAAGGGTTAGAGAGAGTGAGCAGGAAATTGGAGTTGGGGTCAACATGACATCTGCCATGATAATATTAAGTTGTGGAACAGGCTCAAGGGGCTGAATTGCCTACTCCTACACCTAGTCTTTATGTAGATGTTTCCACTGAATAATAACATTTCTTTCTTGCAGCAAATAATCTGCACAGAAACAATTACAAGGGGCTAAAATCACAATGATGTCAGTGGATTGATACCATCTTTGTGACAGGGCATGATGGTGATCTTGAAATAGTAGTCTTCCACACATTCTGTCCAAATGTGTTTTTCACTAAATTCACCTATTATTTGTTAACATAATGTTCTGCTGTCCTCTAGTTCTACACAAGTATTACTCATAAATTTATAGTAGATCGATGAATGTTGAGGGAGGCCCATTGGCTAGATGATTAGGTTATGGATCAGGTTAACGCTAATCTGATTAGCACTAGACTATGATCACAGGGATTCGATCACAGCCCTGGCTGAGATAGGATTGCCCCATGCCTCCTTGCCATACCGCTGGGAAAAAAAAAATTCACATCACTTTGCCAGGGCTTCAGTGAATAATCACCAAGGACTTATAATGGTAGCGGCCCCGGGAAATGTTGTAGAACAATGAGACCTAGAGGTGTAGGTGCACAGCTCCTTGAAAGTGGAGTCACAGGTAGACAGGGTGGTGAAGTGGGTGTTTGGCATGCTTGCCTTCATTAGTCAGTACATTGAGTACAGGAGTTAGGATGTCATGTTACAGCTGTACAGGATATATTGGTAAGGCCACTTTTAGGATATTGCATTCAATTCTGGTCTCTCTTCTGGAGGAAGGATGTTATTAAACTTGCGAGGGTGCAGAAAATATTTACAAGAATGTTGCCAGGGTTGGAGCGCTTCAGTTATAGGGAGAGGCTGAATAGACTGGGACTTGATTCCCTAGAGTGGAGGCTGAGAGGTGACCTTATAGAGTTTTATAAAATCACGAGGGGCATGAATAGGATCAATAGCTAAGGTCTTTTTCCTAGGGCACGGTGTCCAAATCTAGAAGGTATGGGTTTAAGGTGAGAGAGGAAAGATTTAAAACGGACCCGAGGGGTAACTTTTTCATGCAGAGAGTGGTGCGCGTGTAGAACAAGCTGCCAGAGGTAGTGGTGGAGGGGTTACACTTACAACATTTAAAAGGCTTCTGGATGGGTACATGAATAGGAAGGGTTTAGAGGAATACAGGCCAAATGCTGACAAATGGGACTAGGTCAGACTGGGATGTCTGGATGGCAGGGACAAGTTCAATCACAGGGTCTGTTTCCATGCTGTATGACTCTGACATACCTTCACGCAGAGAATTCCAGATGAGGATGATAAATGTTATATTTGCGAGTATATTTTATATTGTAACCAGTTCACTGATATTACTCATTCCTCTGAAGAAACAAGCAATGGTATCAAGGATAGAGCTGGATGAACACAGCAGGCCAAACAGCATCAGAGGAGCAGGAAAGCTGACGTTTCGGGTCTGGACCCTTCTAGGCCCGAAACGTCAGCTTTCCTGCTCCTCTGATGCTGCTTGGCCTGCTGTGTTCATCCAGCTCTACACCTTTTTATCTCAGATCTCCAGCATCGGCAGTTCCTACTATCTCTGAAGCAATGGTATCGACATTTTTTCTCTCGGAAACTCACCCACCATGGCAATTCCAAAGGAAATAGAATTTAATCCCACTCCTTCTGATGGGTTCACTCTTCCTACGTGGTCTTGAGTTGCAATGGATTCTGTCCCTGCCTCTGAACCAGAAGGTCTTGGTTCGATTCCCGCCCCAGGAGTTGATAGTCAGGAAGGTATACTCATAATGCAGCCAAAACAGATGAAGACACAAGCTGCATATCCTTTCCACCCAGGTGGATATCAGGTTGAAAGAGTGGAAGAGATTTCTGGTTGGCTGTGTGGGATGGTAAGAAATTGGAGCCTCTATCCATAGCTCCAGGCTACAACTTCCTTGTAAAAGGGCATGTTGCCACAGCAACTCGAAATCCCTGAATGTAGTGGTGGCAGAGAACACGGAATCCGAAGTTTGAAAACTTGTATACCAGAACACAAAGAGTTTTCAGTAATAGTACCTCTGCCTCCGAGCCAGTGGAAGTAAAACTGATGACAATCGAACAAAATAAAGGACAAGACAAAAAAATGTAGGAATTATTAAAACAAGGAAAATTAACAGACAAACAGATAAAACAAAACTTTTCAAATGATCATTAGCAAAGCAAAGTTATAAACATGAAAGATTAAAATATACCCAAGACAGAGAAACTGGGAACCACAAAACAAGAACGAGATTGAACAAGTAGTTTGGTCATAGAAGAAGAATGATGTTTGTGTATTACCAAGGTGATAATGCTGCGTCACTGTAATGTAATTGTTATTGTGCACGTGTAACATGTATGACATGGCCTAGCCCTGAATCCGGCTGTCACAGTGAAAATCTGACAAAAGATCTTTACAAAAAAAGTTGGAATCTACATTGACGCTATAGTTTGACGGGGTGTCAATGATAGTGACTACTCAAGGGTGGGGTCTTATGCAGCGGATACACAACTTCCAGAACATATCAAATTCCACTGCCAACAAGAACGAGCAAAAATGAGGCTTCCTGACAAATGTAACAAATACAGCATACGTACAGGATAGTTTCCATTTATATTATAGTTAATCAGATTGAGGAGTTATAGCCACGGATTGCCTTGTAGGATTATGATGTTGTGGTAATAATGAAGGCCTGTCTTAAATATCTGGGTATTAATTATTCCTTAGTTACAAGGAATTCAGAAAAGTTGGGAAAGTAAGAAGAGTAGGAGTAGCATTTTTGCTGAAGGACAGCATCACAATATTGGGAAAGGTTTCAGACGGTTCAAGGAGAGAATTGATTTGTCTAGAGCTAAAGAATAAGAGAGGTGCAATTACATTGCTCAGTGTAACATACAGAAGGCCAGTTGGCGGGAAGGATATAAAGGAACAAATCTGCAAGGAAATTACAAACAAAGAACAATACAGCAGAGGAACAGGCCCTTTGGCCCTCCAAGCCTATGCTGACACATTTTGCCCTTACATATTAAAACTGTCTTCACTTACAGGATCCGTATCCCTCTATTCACTTCTTATTGTGTCTGCTTCCACCACCTCCTCTGGCAGCGCATTCCAGGCACTCACCACCCTTTGTGTGAGAAACGTACCTCGCACATCTCTTTTAAATTTCCCCCCTTGCACCTTGAACCTGTGTCTCCTAGTAATTGATCCTGGGAAAAAGCCTCATACTTTCCACTCTATCCATGCCATTCACACAATCTTATAAACTTCTATCAGGTTGACCCTCAAACTCCTGTGTTCCAGTGAAAACAAACCGAGTCTATCCAACTTTCTTCATAGCTAATATCCCCCATACCAGGCAACATCCTGGTAAATCTTTTCTGCACTTTCTCTAAAGCATCCACATCCTTCTGGTAGTGTGGTGACCAAAACTGTACACAAAATTCCAAGTGTGGCCTAACTTAAGTTCTATAAAGCTACAGCATGACTTGTCTATCCTTATACTCAATGCCTTTTCCAAAGAAGGCAAGCATGCCATAAGCCTTTTTCACTACCTTATCTACCTGCAGTGCCACCTTCAGTGATCTGTGGGCCTGCACACCCAGGTCTCTCTGCAAATTAATACTCCTAAGGGTTTTGCCATTCACTGGATAACTTCCACCTGTATTTGACCTTCCAAAATGCATCACCTCACATTTGTCTGGGTTTAACACCATCTGCCATTTTTCTACCCATGTCTCCAACTGAGCTATATCCTGCTGTAACCTCTGATAATCCTCCTCACTATTGCAACTCCGATCTTTTTATCATCCACAAACTTACAAATTGGACCAGCTATGTTTTCCTCTAAATCATTTATGTAGATCATGAACAGCAGAGATCCCAGCACAGATCCCTGTGGACCACCACTAGACACAACCCTTCATTCTAAAAAGCATCCTTCCACCACTACCCTCTGCCTCCTATGACTAAACTAGTTCTGTATCCAGCTTGTCAGCTCACCCCTGATACCATGTGACTTCACCTTTGGTACCAGTCTGCCAGATTTTCAAAGGATTCACTGAAGTCCACTGAAAACAGCAAATGCTGGAGATCACAGTGGGTCAGACAGCATCCATGGAGAGAGAGCAAGCTAGCGTTTGGAGTCCAGCTGACTCTTCATCAGAGCTGAAGTGAAGTGTGGAGTGGACAGCATTTATGCTGTAGTTTGTTTGGGTGGGGGGGTGGGTGGGGAGGGGTGGGAATGGGGGTAGTGGATGTAGGATGCTTGAAAGGATCATTCTGCGCTATTTCAGACTACCCCAGCCGAACACCACCACCAAACATATTTTCCCCTCACTCCCCATGTCTGCATTTTGCAGGGATTGTTCCCTCCGGGACACTCTAGTCCATTCCACAACCACCAGCATCACTCCCACCTTCCCACAGCGCCTTCCCATGTACATGCGAAAGGTGCAACACCTGCTCCTCCACTTCCTCCCTGCTCATCACCCGAGGGCCTAATTAGTCCTTCCAGGTGAAGTAGCATTTCACCTGTACCTCCTCCAATCTTGTGTATCATATTCACTGCAGCCAATGCAGCCTACTATACATTGGAGAAACCAAACGCAAAGTGGGTGACCATTTTGCAGAACATCTCCAGTCTGTGCACAAGCATGACCCTAACCTTCCCATAGCCAGTCATTTTTAACATAGCATCCTGCTTGCACACCCACTTATCCGTCCTCAGCATGCTGCAGTGCTCCAGTGAATCACAGCACAAACTGCAGGAACAACATCTCATCTTCAGAGTAGGCACGTTACAGCTTTTTGGACTTAATATTGAGTTCAACACCGTTAAACTGTGAACGATTTCTTCCCTTTCATTTAGCTTGTTATCATGTCTTCCCTTCCCTCATCCCAGTTACTGTTCTTTCGAGTCTGGCAGGAGACACACCATTGTTTTGCCATCCTCACATTCTGATCACTTAATCTGAACTATCAACATCTCTTCTCCACCTACACTGAGGACCCCCATTACCTCCCTAAAACTATAGCATAAATGCTGTCCCCTCCACACTTTCGTTTCAGCTCTGATGAAGAGTCATCTAGACTCGAAACGCTAGCTTGCTCTCTCTCCATGGATGCTGTCTGACCCACTGTGATCTCCAGCATTTGTCGTTTTCAGCACAGATTCCAGCACCTGCAGTAATTTATTCCTACTTTACTGAAGTCCGTGTAGACAACACCAACCGCTTTTCCCTCAATCATGTTGTCGGCAAAATATTACCAAGTACGATTCTACAGTGAGTCAGACACAGTTTATTAACAAAAGCTTTTGGGAGAAGCAGGGACCTCAAAGGGGCCTCACCAAACTTCTCAGCTATTACAGACGATTTCAAAGGTTATATACATTTGCTGTCACGCACCAACCGCACACCCCACCCCCCCCAAGTCATGTACACAGTTCTTTAATCTGTTCCCGGCGTCTTGCAAAGCGGGTGACGGTTAGCGCTTCTATTGTTGTCGGGACAGGATTTGTTGTTTCAGCAGATGTTTCATCTTAATTGTGTAAAGTTCGATCTAAAGGTCCTTTGTGTTGTTGATCTCTTTACTTCCTCCTTCAGTAAGTTAATGTCTTTAAAAATTAACATTTTTACTTCTTCCTTCGGTAAATCACTTTACTTATTCCTTCAGTAAGTTAATCACTTTACTTACTCCTTCAATCATCTTCGTCTCCTCCTCAAAAAAACTCAATCAAGTTAGTGAGCCATGACCTCCCCCACACAAAACCATGCTGTTTGTCACAAATCAGTCCATTTGCTTCTAAATGTTTATAGATCTTGTCCCTGAGAATCTTTTCCAATAATTTCCCTACCACCGACGTGAGGCTCACAGGCCTGTAATTTCCTGGATTATACCTATTACCTTTCTTAAACAATGGGACAACATTAGCTATTCTCCAGTCCTCTGGGACCTCACCTGTGACCAAAGACGATACAAAGATGTCTGTCAATGCTCCAGCAATTTGTCCTCTTGCCTCCCTCAATATTCTGGGATAGATCCCATCAGGACCAAGGGACTTCTTAATTCTTTTTAAGACGCACAACATCTCTTCCCTTTTAATAGCAACTTGGCTTAGAAATTTCACATTCCCTCCCTTGAGTCATCCTCCACGAATTCCTTCTCTTTGGTGAACACTGATACAAAGTATTTGCTTAAGACATCACCTACCTCTCCTGGCTCTACATAGTCATTGCCTCCTTTGTCCTCGAGTGGGGCCAACCCTTTCCCTGGCTACCCTCTTGCTTTTCATATATTTATAAAAAGCCTTGGGATTCTTCTCAATCCTGTCTGTTTATGACTTTTCATTACCCCTTTTAGCCCTTCTAATTCCTTGCTTAAGTTCTTTGCTACTTCCTTATATACTTTAAGGGCTTTGTAAGTTCCCATCTTCCTAGATCTTACATATGCTTCCTTTTTCTTTTTGACCTTTTAGGTCGTAACATCCCCAAGTAAAAACCGAAAGAACTGCGGATGCTGTAAAGCAGGAACAAAAACAAAAACAGAAGTTGCTGGAAAAGCTCAGCAGGTCTGGCAGCATCTGTGAAGAAAAGGATCAAAGTTGACGTTTTGGGTCTGGTGACCCTTCCTCAGTTCTGAAACATTGATTATTTTCTTCACAGATGCTGTCACATCTTTCATAACATCCCTGGTCATTCAAGGTTCACATAACTTGCCATACCTTTCCTTCATTCTCACAGGAACGTGCCGCTCCTGAACTCCTATTAACTGCCGTTTAAAATACTCCCACATGTTCAATGTGGATTTACCCTCAAACAGCCACCTTCAATCAACAATCTCCAGGTTTTGCCTAATATTGTTGTAGTTCACCTTTGCCCAGTTTAACACCTTCACCCGAGGACTGCTGTTATTGCTGTTCATGAGTAACTTAAAACTCAGTGTTATGGTCACTACTCCTGAAACGCTGCCCCACTGAAACGTCACTCACCTGGCCAGGCTCATTTCCCAAAACTGGGTCCAGTATAACTCCTTCCCTGGTTGGACTGTTTACATACTGATGTCAAGAAACCTTCCTGAATGATCCTTACAAATTCTGCTCCATCCAAACCCTTAGCATGAAGCCAGTCCCAGTCAACACAGGGGAAATTAAAATCACCCACCACAACAACCCTGCTGTTTTTACATCTTTCCAAAATCTGTCTACATGTCCTCTCCTCTATCTCCCGCTGGCTGTTGGGTGGCCTGTACTATAACCCCAGCATTGTGATTTAACCTTTCCTATTCCTGAGTGCCATTCTGCCTCGCTGCCCAAGTCCTCTGATCTATCCTCCCTCAGGATAGCTGTGAGATACTCCTTTACCAGTAATGCAACTCTTCCACTTGTTTTACACCCCTTTCTATCACACCTGGAACATCTAAATCCTGGGATATTCAACTGCCAGTCCTATTCCTCTTTCAGCCAAGTCTCTGTAATCACAATAATGTCATTGTCCCAAGTACTAACCAATGCTCTGAGTTCATCTACCATGCCAATTATAATTCATGCATCAAAACACACTTATTTCAGAACACTACCCCAAACCTTTTCAGGAATGTTTCCCTGCCTGTTCTGTGTCATGTTTGCCCTGATTTCCAACTCTCCCTCAATTTCTGCATCTACTGCCCTACTCCTCTGGTTCTCACCCCCCCTGCCATACTAGTTTAACCCCTGCCCCAAGGACATCAGTCCCAGTCCTGCCCAGGTGTAACCCATCCAGTTTGTACATGTCCCACCTCCCCCAGAACTGGTCCCAATGCCTCATGAATTTAAAACCTTCCCCCTCACACTGTCTTTTCAGGCACGTGTTCAGCATGCTGTTTCTACTGACATCATGGAGTTAGTTATTGTTAGGGACCTGAAATACTCATATGTACTCTGAGATAGTAGTAATGGGTAGAGGGGCAATTTCCCACACATTCAGTTCAACATGAAAGGAGACACTGCTAGGCATGTTTCTTGGGAATCAGGTAGACCAAGTAGATAAGTGACATTGGGAAACAGGAGGCAGAAATTATTATTTTGTAGTGTTTAAGATGATGGTAGAAAATATCATTGGTGAATTCATAGTAAGAATAAATCAACTGATGGAAGGCTGACTTCAATGGGGCAAGAACAGAGCTGGGCTGGATAGACTAGTACCAGGGGTCAGTAGCTGAACAATGGGCTACCTGCAAAGAGGACATCATCTGGCCACAGTAAAAGTTATATTCCCTTAAAAAGAAAAATATTAGGACAAATAAGTCCAGAGCTCCCTGTATCACAAGGGAGATAGAAAAAGTGTGCTTATTATAGGTGTTTGATCGTGAATGCAGATGAGAACCAAACTGAATCATAAAAGGCTCAAAAGAGAGGTGTAAAAGCAAATATGAGAACCAGGATGAATTATGAATAAGGACTGGCATCTAAAACAACAGAAAATCACCAAGTCTTCTATAAATATAATCAACAATAAAATGGTGGTAAAAGGAAGGGTAGGGCCAATTAAGGACCAAGCAGGGGATTTTAGTATGGCCTAGGTGTTAACTGAATACTTTGCATCTGATTTTACCCATTAGGCAGATGCTGCCCAAACCATGGTGATTGAGGAAGAAACTCAGTCACTGGAAGAGTTTAAAATTGATAGAGAGAACATATTAAATGTAAATATCGACAGCACAATGATAAAGGCAATGGGACTGGATCACATGCATCCAAAAGATATTGAAAGAAGTGGGAGGAAATTGCACAAGGCACTGAAAATTACCTTTGAATTTAATCTGGATTTGAGTCTTAACACTCCTTGTCAAGGAGGCAAATGTAAGGGGCGGAAAAACTTCTTCACTCAAGCGAGTAGGTGGGGTATGGCTGTACTGCCTGGAAATGTGGAGGAGGCAAGTTCAACTGAAGCATTCAAAGACAACTGATTAGCTGGATGTAACTATACCAAATGAACAGCACAGCTAAAAAAGGCATCTTCTCCAAGGCAACTAGGGATGGGAAACAGACGCTGGTACAGCCAATGACACGCACGTGAAGAAATGAAGGCCAAATTTAAAAAAAAAAAAAACCACAACCAGCATGTTATTTTCTGAAATTAGGGGGGAAAAAAAAAGATAAAAACTCCCTCTTTCTCTGATGGCTTTTATTCATTGGCTCCCACGTGATATAACCTCAATTACAAGTTGTGATCTCCAGCTTTCATTTCAGGCCGTCAACATTTGGAATTGTGGAATGTCCTTACAAACCAAGAGAGTGAAAATTATCTGCTCCTATGATGCTGCTTGGCCTGCTGTGTTCATCCAGCCCTGCACCTTGTTGTCTCAGATTCTCCAGCATTTGCAGTTCCTACTATCTCTGAGTGAAAATTATTGCTGTGTCTCAGTCAGGCAGCCAAGCTGTACAAAAGCGATTAATCAGAGGTAGTAACCCAACCAATGATATATGAAAATATCAAAGCAGAATACTAATTACTGGGGCAATAACTGAAAACACCTGTTGTTACCTTCCAAGGAAGGCCAGGAGGTCAAAGTGTTTAAAAACAGGCACTCCATTAAAGGAGGTGTTCACTCTGCAAACAAAGGTAAGACTTAGCTGTTTCCTAACCTAAAAATGGCCAATAACATCATTATTATACCATGTGATTGGACTCACAGTTCACCAAACTTACCGAATTAAAAAAAACATCTGGCTAATTTTCTGGGGACATGGGTTAGAATCCCACCTAGCCAGACAGTAAAATTTGACCTCAATACCTGGAATAAAAAAAAACTGGCCTAACGGTGAGGTGACCATGTAATCAGTGTCAACTGTCATCAACTTTACTAATACCTTTCACCTCAACCTCACATTCATCTAGACCATTTCCGACACCACCTTCCCCTTCCTGGACCTCTCTGTCTCCATCTCAGTCTCCGTCTCCGTCTCCGTCTCCAGTAACCGTCTCAAACCGACATTTATTTCAAACCCACTGACTCCCACAGCTACCTTGACTACGCATCCTCATACCCACCTCCTGCAAGAATGCGATTCCATACTCCCAATTCCCCCACCTCTGCCGCATCTGCTCCCAACATGGAGCGTTCCACTCTGATATCCCTGATGTCCTCTGACTTCAAAGGATTGCAACATCTCCACTCTGGTGATTCACTATGGCCTCAACTGCATCTCTTGCATTTCCTGTACTTCTGCCCTCAACAACCCTACCCCCAACAAAAATAAGGACAGAATCCCCCTTGTCCTCACATACCACCCCACCCACTCTTCGCCACTTCTGCCACCTACAACCTGACCCCACAGCCTAAGAGATATTTCCCTCCCCACCCCAATCGCCTTTCATAGGGACCACTCACTCCACAACTGACTCATCCACTCCACACACCCCACTAGCCTCACCACCCCCCGGCACCTTTCCCTGCAACCGCAGGAGGTACTACACCTGCCCCTACGCCTCCATTCAAGGCCCAAAACAATCTTGCCAAATCCGACAGGGATTTACCTGTATGTTCTCCAACCTGGTCTAATGTATCTGTTGCTCCTGCTGTGGTCTCCTCTACATCGTTGAGATCAAGCACAGACTCTGAACGATTTGAGCACCTTCCAGTTGCCAACCATTTTAACTCCCCCTCCCATTACCTTGGTGACATGTCCACGCTGGGTCCCCTTCACAACAACACCACATGCAAACTTGAAGAACACCACCTCATATTCCGCGTCGGGAGCTTACAGCCTGATGGCCTCAATATAGAATTCACCAGTTTCAAAAGTCTCCCCACACCCAGCCTCATCCCATGTCCAACCCTCCCTCTCATCCCCGCCTCCTTGACCTGACACAACCTGCCCATCTTCTTGGGGTGGGAATGGGATATAATCAATTCAGAGATAGTAGGAACTGCTGATGCTGGAGAATCTGAGATAACAAGGTGTAGAGCTGGATGAACACAGCAGGCCAAGAGGCATCAGAGGAGCAGGAAAGCTGACGTGTCGGGTCTGGACCTTTCTTCAGAGATGGGGGAGGGGAAGGGGATTCTGAAATAAATAGAGAGAGAGGGCTAGGTGGATGGAAGATGGATAAAGGAGCATAGGTGGAGAGGAGACGGATAGGTCAAGGAAGCGGGGATGGAGCCAGTAAAGGTGAGTGTAGGTGAGGAGTTAGGGTGGGGGTTGGTCAGTCCAGGGAAGACAAACAGGTCAAGGAGGCAGGGATGAGGCTGGTAGGTAGGAGGTGGGGGTGGGAGGAGTCCGATGTCCCCCCCCCAACCCTTCCCACTGACCAATCTCCTACCTGCATCTACCTATCACCTTCCCACCTACAGCCCCACCCCCTCTATTTCCAAGCTGCCTTCCCTATCCCCAATCCTGATGAAGTGGGTAAACCCAAAATGTTGACTTTCCTGGTCCTCTGATGATGGTGCCTGACCTGCTGCGTTCCTCCAGCTGCACACTGTACTGAAAACTGTAATGAAAACTGATTTGATTCACTAATGTGCTTTAGGGAAGGAAATCTACCATCCTTACCTGGTCTGGCTTCCATGTGACTCCAGATTCACAAGAGTCAAACACATGGCTTAACTGCCCTCTGGAATAAAATCAATGTTAATGAAATAAATGTTGGCCTCATCAGCAATGCCCACATCACATCAATTAATAAACAAAATGCGGCTGATGTAAGTCTGTTGGAGGCTAGTCAGAGAACATTCACTTTGCTGATACTTGGGGTAGGAGAGGTCGGATAGACTGTACTTGCACCACTGAAATTTAGGAATAAGAGATCTGTTAGATACAACTAAGATTTTAAGGGGACTTGAGACAGTGAATGCTAAAATGATCTCTCTCCTGGTGGGAGAGATTAGAACAACTATAAGGATACAGTTTAAAGATCAGGGGTTTTCCACTTCAGACACAATCTTTTTCCTCTTAGGTTGATTGTCTTTTGAACTCTCTTCACAAGACAGTCGAGATGAAGTTAATTGACCACGTTTATGGCAGAGGTAGATAGATTCTTGACTTGCAAGGGAGTGAAACATTAATTGGGGGTAGTGTGGAGATGAGACCACATCATGAATTGAATTGTAGCGCAGGTTTGAGGAGCTGAATGGCCTATTGCTGCTTCTACTCTATGTTTGTATATTCCTCACAGTATCAACAGACACTGTCACAGAGTACTGCATTGGACTCCTTCAGATCTACAAGGTTATGGAATGCCTGCAGCAAAGAGAATGGTGAAATTCACATGCAGTAAGCATTTAGAGTTTGGAGAAGTTTCCCATTGCAGGAAATGAGAATTTAACAAGTGCATTCAGACTGATGTCTGCTGTCATATTTATCAAACTCCTGTACAACTCAGTTACATGGAACAAAGAGCACGTAGTTGTAACATGAAAATAGGAGGTTGTCACTTCCTCAGACCTATTCAATTAGGTCATTGCTGATCTACACCTCAACTTCATTTAGCTCTGTAACCCTGATACCCTACATAAAAGTCTATTTTGGTCATGAATTTCAAACTATTGCCAGGAAGCACAGCTTTTTTCTTGGGGGAGGTGTAAAGAAAATTCCCAATCTCTACTACAAAAAAGTACCTCCTCATCTTATTCCAAAATGGCCTTGCTCGAATTTTATTCTGACCCTTTCTTTTACTCCATCAGAGGACACAGACTTGATCGTTTCTTGTATCTTTTCAACATGTGGACAATTCAAGCTTCCGCTGTACACAAAACATGTCATCACATCAATGTCACCATATCCCAATAAGCAAACAGCAGCAAATACAGTCAATCCATTACTGTCGTGGCAGAGATTAAAGCATAGCTGCTAAATCAGAAGTAAAATGATAAAATTTTCCTGACCGCTATGTTGCTGGTCAGGTGTATACATTATGGGAATAACTACGAGCTGGATTGAGATGCCACGTACATTGAACAGAGACAAAAACAAAAATTGCTAGAAAAAGCTCAGCAAGTCTGGCACCATCTGTGGAGAGAAATCAGTTAACATTTTGGATCCAGTCATTCTTCTTCAGAATTCAAAGTTCTGAGGAAGGGGTTACTGGAACCAAAACATTGACTGATTTCTCTCCACAGATGCTGCCAGATCTGCTGAGCTTTTCCAGCAATCTCTGTTTTTGTTTCTGAATTCCAGCATCCGCAGTTTTTTTTTTGGTTTTTCGTTTAAATGGTGACAGACTAACATCTGAAACCACCATTTTAGAATGGTATTTAGAAAACCAGTTGGAGACCAAAGTCCAGTACTTACATAAAACAGGATCACAAAATAATCACAAAAAGCTATGGTGAATATTACATCCTGATAAATTATTTCCCTCGCAGATGTATTATGGATGGCAGATTGCATGTGTAGACAGAATCAGCAATGTACAACAATTAAACATTTTGAGTGTAAATGTTTATTACATGTAGTAGACAAACTCAGAAAAGATATTCTACCTTTGGCCTCAAAGGATATTCAAGATAGAGGTTGACATGGCTGATTTTAAAAAAAAACCATTAATACATTTAGATTCTAAAGTTATCACAGTGCATAATTCTGTTATTGCTCAAAAATTGTGAAACTGGCAGATCACATGGACTGCACAGGGTAATTTTTCAAAGAAAGTTATGATAATACATTCCTTTGCTACAGATGGGAGTGGGGTCGGGGGACCAAATTAGTTATTCAAATTTGTGCAATATTCTGATTGGGATGTGACCCAATGAGATTATTCAGTCATATTGGCTGGTTTCAACACTTGGTATCGGGGACTGTACAGATTTAAAATGTAATCCTTCTGTTTTCATCCCCAAACAAATTGTGACCTTGCCTGAGCTAAGTCTGAAGCAATGTGGAATACTTGCTGACCAGAGACACTGAAGATGATGGTCTACAAACACTGATTTCAGTTTCTCTTTGTGTACATCTTGGCTCTTTAAGATTTTATTTTCCTCGTTTTAACATCAAGCTCGTTTGTAAACAACAGGACAGTGAAACAGGAGTTAACACCCTGAAAATGGGAGATTGTACTACAATTAAACTGGACTGTGCACGTCTAGAATGTACTAAATCACATCTTCGATTCTCTTTGGTTTTGATATCCATTTTCTCCACAAAACAGTATTTTTCCAAATCTAAAAAAGCACAACGTAAAATGCAAGTCTTTTTGGTTGATTGGCAGAACTTTAGGTTCACTTGACACCTCACATCTGTTCTGATGCAGGCACCTTCAATACTGTCACACTGTTTATTATGACCAGCTACTGATGCATGGGTGCAGACAATATCCACCAGCGCGACGTTATCTTGAGAAAACGAAGCAAATAAAAATGGCAACAAACTGTCAAAAAAAGTTAGATAATCACAAGGTAAGTCCATTGAAGTTTGAGGGCTACGTATTAATGTTAGGCTGGCCCATTCATTCAATATGGACCTCAGTTAGTTCAGTAACAGATGCCATCTTGGTTATTGCACGAGGCAACTTACGTGCTAACAGTGTGATGTGAACAGGAGGAGTATATAGGTTTTGAAGGAAAAAAGGTTCTTTGGAGCAAGGAGGTGAAGTCAGTGCTCAAGATGAACAAACGTCCTGTCACAGGCCAGGACAGCCTATTGCCTCAGCCCCACCATTTGGTACCTAGTGTGGATTGGTTAGTCTTGAAACTCTTTTCCCTGATTAACCTCCTCAGCTCCCACAGCTCCTCAGCCCCCAGGCTCTGGTCCACGCCTGGGCTGAGCCGATAGCTCAGCGGAGACACGATGTAGCCATTCTTGTACAGACAAACCCGCTTGCAGAACTCAAAGGTGCTGAACATCAGACCATAGTACGGAACGATCTGTGAATTAAACGCAGTGATTGAAACAGGCAGGCAAAATGCAAAAGGCTTAAATTGAACATGACTGGTCTCTCCAGCAAGTGTACTAGTGGGTCAGGCAGGAGGGTATTTCATAACCTGTTACTGAAAAAGCAACAATATTTAGCTTATAACTCAAGTTAATGCTTAACCAAAAGGGCACAATGCACTGGACAGAAGTGTAAAAAAGGACTTATTGCTCTGAAATCACCTCTTGGGATTGTAAAGAGGTTTCATTTGGAGATAATTCAGAAAGCTTTTGATCCACATCTGTTGATATAGCAGCTGTCCTCAGTGGCTTTTTCCCCATCCAGTTGCTGCATTTATGCAATTTAATAAACTAGTCAACCTAATTCTCAGCTCCACTCTGGACATTGTGATCACCATCCTCCTCCCATAGGAAAAATTCTTAATTGCTCTTCAGAATAATGAAATGAGCCAAAGAGAATAGCCTCATTTTTCACAAAGTTCAGATTATCGCATACTCTTCCGAGATGAAAAGAGCTTCATCATTATCCTAAAAAAAAAATCAGCTTTGTGGGACACGTTGTATGCATTGGGTTAATTCCTGTTCATAAGGTTTTTTTTTGGTCTGAAAAATCAATTTGCTCCATTAGACTTTTCCACATGACTGACCAATTGGAAAGGAGTCAATTTCCATCACTGGGTCATAATGTGCCATTTGTAACTCCACAACACTAAACACAGATACCATATATTAGCTGGAAATTTATATTTGATCTGGCTTAGTTTGCAAATATTTGTTAACTTGTTCTAATTCTGAAATATCATATTTCCACCCCCAATAAAATTATCACTATCTTTCTTCTTCCTTCAACTCCTCTGTCATAGTACATCACTTATTGAGACAATGAGGCTGATCTTAATTTGTTAAATCAGCTCCAAAAGAGAAGCATATTCTTTCAAAAGTGATGCTTTGGCAAAAGGGGTCTTTCATGAGACAGCCAGAGCTCCACTGGATTCAGACAGCAAACGTTGATTTAGTGAAAAATTAGGAATTTTACAACATCATCTGAACCCAGTAGCATTTTTTGGGGACGTGGACAAAGCTGGCTCTGGCCACATGGTCTGGCAGTGAGAATAAGTATAGTATAAAATAAGAGAATTGATTTTTGCCGCTCCAAAATGTTAAAGTTAGAGCTGGGCTGTCCAGGACCATTAGACCTATGGAAGACAGGGATACTAGGGGATTCAGAGACAAGACTGGTGATTGGATTTTTAAAAATCCATTCACAGGATGTGGGTGTTGCTGGCTAGGCAGCACTCATTGCCCATCCCTAATTGCCCAGAGGGCAGTTAAGAGTCAGCCACATTGCTGCGAGTCTGGAATCATATGTAGTGTCAGACTAGGTAAGGATGGCAGTTTCCTTCCCTAAAAGACATTAGAGAAACAGATGGGTTTTTCCAACAAACAACAACGAATTTCTGGTCACAGTTATACTCTTAATTCCAGATTTTCTTTTGAATTCAAGCTCCACCAGCTACTGCGGCAGGATTCAAACCTTGGACACCAGAACATTGAGGTCTCTGGATTAATAGTCCAGTGATAATACCACTAGGCCAACATCTCCTCTCAGAAAGAAGTTAAGGTACAGATCAATTGATTGAATGGCAGGACTGATTAATGGCATACTTGTGTTCCTATGGCATTAGCTTTTAAGACCTTTTCCTAACATATAGGTAATATAACTTTAAATAAGCATATATGCTCAAAGAACTATTTTATACAAAATGTTTATTAAAACAAAGGTGGCTATTGGAATGTTAGCCTTTCTTTACAAGGGGAGTAGAACATAAAAAGGAAGGTTATTATGCTTCAGTTATATAAAGTATTGATGTGAGGCAGATCATGAATATTGGTCAACATTGTTGTCCTTTTGTTTAAAGGAAGGCTGTAAAAGTATTGGAGATAGTTCCAAGGAGGTTTATCAGATTGATATGCGAAATGAGTGGGTTGTGTTAGGAGGGTAGATTGGACAGCCTGAGCTTGTTCCCAATGGGTTTAGAAGAGTAAGGGGTGACTTCATTGAAGTGTCTAATACATGGAAACGATGTTTCCTCTTGCATACTTTTAGCAGTTGGGGGGTGGAAAATGAGCGTGGTGTGGAATCAGACCATTCAGTCCATTAAATCTGCACCAACACTCCATGCATCCCACCCAGAGCACCCCTCCCAACCTATCCCTGTAACCCTGCACTTCCCATGGCTAATCCACAGAACCTATTCATCTTTGGAATGTGGGAGGAAATTGGAGCACCCAGAGGAAACCCACACAGCCACTATGTTTCTTTGTTATCCATTAGAGGCCTGTACCTGTATTCTCCATGGATAAACAAGGATTTGGTATAGTCTGCAATAAAGAACTTTTAGTAACGAAATATTAGCTGCTTTGGGTAAAGGGATGCGTGCTAAATTATCATGACTGTATGTGGGGCTACTATGGCTGGGTAGAGGCACATAGGCTGGCATGGGGAGCTCACAAGAGAGACAGACAGGGAACAAAAGAGGTCAAATATACTTACATCCACAAAAGACAATTAATTGTTTTTGTCTAATGTATGCTCTCTCTTGTATTACATTGTCTGACCTGGATTTCTGTGTTCAATGTAAGGCAGTACAGAGTAAACAATACGTTTCTCCTGACACCACAAAATTACTGCTGGGTTTACGGAACCAGCACTCACCTTTACTAGGTTCGCTGTTAGACCATTCCACAAGCTCAGGACACCTTTCGTCTTCACAATTTGCTTGAAACAGTCCACGACACCAGTAAAGTGTACATCCACCCCCCCGTAGTGAGGGAGCAGGGGACTCTGTGCCTATAGTAGAAGGTAAAAGGCATTCACATGTGGAAACCAAGATTAATCTCATAATTTGCATTTCGATGTCACCTTTGCTGTAACAAAATACTAAACACACTCCAGGAGTGTAACAAAACCAGAGGATGAGGAATTAAGACAAATTGCTAAAAATTTGATCAAAAGAGGCAAATTCTGTTTTTCCTAATAAAAAAGGAGCATCTGACAGGGGAAGGAAAGATGTTACAAGTATCACAACTCCGAGGTAGCACTTGCTTTTTATTTAATCATTTTTGTGGGATGTGGGCGCTCACTGGCCAATATTTACTGCCCATCCCTAGTTGCCCTTGAGAAGGTGGTGGGGAGCTGCCTTCTTGAATCACTGCAGTCCACCTGACCCAGCAACAGTGAAGGTACGGTGATTTCTTACAAGCCAAGATGCTGAGTGGCTTGAGGGGAACTTGAAGGTAATGATGTTCCCATATGTCTTCTGCCCTTGTCCTTCCAGATGGAAGTGATCGTAGGTTTGGAAGGTGCTGTCTAAGGATCTTGGGTAAATTTCTGCAGTGCATCTTGTAGATAGTACACACTGCTGCAACTGAGTGTCGGTGGTGGAGGGAGTGGATGTTTGTGGATGTGGTGCCAGTCGAGCAGGCTGCTTTGTCCTGGATGGTGTCAAGCTTCTTGAGTGTTGTTGGAGCTGCACCCATCCAGGCAAGTGGGGAGTATTCCATAACACTCCTGACTTGTGCCTTGTAGATGTTGGACAGGCTTTGGGGAGTCAGGTGGTAATCAAACTCCAGTATTCACAGTCACTAAAGAGTTAAAGATATTCAAATAAGACACAAAATTCCCCAACTGACTCAATTTTCAGACCCAGGTTGATAGAAAGCATGGAATAGGTTGCTGTGCTTAACAGGAATTTATTTATTACAAGTCATTAGATTCCAGCTGCAGGAAATCAGTTATATTGGCATATAACACTGTAAATTAAAACTCCAAACTCCTTGTAACCACCCTCCCAACATACAGACACACAGAGACAGATGTAGACAGGGAAGCAAAAAAAAAAATAAAAATGGGAAAACAGGGAAAGTAGTTCGGTAATTTTATTCACAAGATTTGTTGAGCTAGTTCTTCCTGACCAGAAGATTTCTTCTTGGGTTTACTTTTCCAAATGATTTGTAAGAGGTGCAGTGGCTGGTTCACTTATGCATTCTCTGATTTATCAATTACAAAAGGTCAAAGCTTACAGCAAAAGCTGAAGGAAAGTTAAACTGTCTTTTTTGTCAAGTTTAAAAATGGCTTACCGTAAAGAGAAGGGAGATCCTAGCACCTTGGCCCTAGCCAGATGATGTTCAGTACCCAAGAACCAATCACATGATTGTTGGCAGGCAGAAAACCTTTGTCATTATTAACTGGTCACTTATCCATTGACCAATCAACATCTTGTTGACAACCAAAGCTTCATCTGAATACAGACACACCCTGCCTGACGCCAGTTCATCTGCAACCTACTTCAAGTACTATCTGTTTGAGCTTCTGATTAAACAATGTTTGCCATTAGAGTCAGGTGACTTGCTTTTCAAGGCGTGCTGCAATTTTTAGGAAAAAAATCAGTTCCATTTCATTTCAGTCCGCAATTTTAAAACACATACAAATAAAAAGACGTGGCTTTTACAAAATGCAGGTGGTGTTTAGGAACAGAATTCCCACGTGCAGGGACCAAGCTACACAGAGGATAAGTGCTAGTGGTGAACTACAGGAAATCAGGAGATAGAACAGAGCAGAATTGGAAGAAAACAATTCTCTGGGGAGAATTAATCGGCTGGAACAGGCTACTGAGGTAGGAAGGGTAAGGCCATGGAATAATTTAAAAACAAAGGGTGTGAATTAGGAGATGGGCAGCAAATGTTTGGGTAAATTGATAGTTAGAGGATTGAAGATGCAAAGCCAGCTAAGAGAACATTGAAGTAATTGAATCTGGTCATGATGAATGCATTAGTGAGAATTTCAGCAGCTCTGAGATGAGATAAACCAAAGACAGTAATTTCTTGGCTTGGATGAGGTGGTCAATTGAATTATTTATGCTTTGTCCAAATGAATTAGATAGGGAGTTAGAGAGATAGATTTAATTATCTTTGTGTTGTAGGAACAGCAGTGACAGATTACAGGCCTGTTTTACTTTAGTGCAGATTTAGGACAGGGTCAATGCTCAATTCAGCTTTTATTTGCTGCTCTGATGCTGGTTGGTACAGGAGTAGTTTCAACCTCCAAAGCTTAGAAATGGATTTGCATTTCTATTGTAAATTTGCAATTAAATCTTTAGTTTACTTGCCATGGATATTCCCTAATACGAAAAAAACAGCATCAAAATCCACTGGAGAACTGGATGGTGAGATTTCCTTAGAATGGATCTGACTTAGAGCTTGAATTGAATCTGCCAATAAGAGAAATTGAGCATTCTGACAGCAGGCAGTGCTGAACCAGTGGCAATCAGTTAGGATTTGACTTGCAAAAGCCTTTTCAGGACATCCACATGCAGGAAGCCCCTCGAACTTGGGATTACATCTGGCTGATGTATCCAGTGATGAAATGCTTTAGCAGCACCTGCATCATGTTGTAATTACTGCAAATGCAGCAAGTGACTACTCCATAAAATATTGAGGAGATGCTTTTAATTTTAAAAAACCATTAGATAAAAAGGTTTCTGATATAGCAGTGGGTCAATAGTGCAGACTGGTGGTCACAGCAGGTAGTACACACACACACACACACACACGCCACTTAGGAGGAGTTGAAGAATTAATGCAAAGAAAATGGGATTGCTGCAGTTACTGACCAGAAGAGAAAATGTACCCAAGCACACAGTCACGATAAAACACCTCAGATCACTTCACATTTCTAATGTTGCACATAAGCATAGCTCAGAACTCACCTGCATTTTTCTTTTTACAGTTTCAAAAGGGAAGGAGAGTGTTTGGGCAACACCTGCTGCCAGACAACCATTGCCAAAATTCTGCAGAGTAGTGAGTTTCACATTGGGCTTATTCCAGAGTTTATCCAGGTTGATATAGACCAAAAAGGAACCAGCGGAAAATGGCACTGACCCTAGGAAAGGAAAGGCGGGAATTTCAGGTTAAAATTAGGAGATGATTTCATTGAAACATGTAAAATTCATAACGGCTTGAGAGAGTAGATCCTGAGAAATTACTTTCACTGCTGAAAATCTAGAACAAAGGATGTCTGAGGATAAAGGCCATTTTGGGGCTGAGAGGAGGAAAATTTTCTTCACTTGAAAAGATTGCCAATCTTTGATGTTTTTCCACTCCAGAGGCCTGCGAACGCTCAGTCAATGGAAATATTCAAGAGAGAGATCAATCAATTATTGGATTTCAATGGAATCAAGGGGGTTACAGGGAGAACAGAGGAAGGTAGCGTTAAGGTATATAAGCCATGATCTTATTGAGTACTGTGGCAGTAGCACTGAAGTGCTGAATAGTCTAAATGTTCTCTCCCAAATAATATACTCCTGCTCCTATTTTTGTTATTTAATAAAATGGATCTGTTTAAATAAAAACACTTTGGTATATATTGAATGACACGAGGAAGCCCTACAATACTTTTCAGTACTGAAATCCAAGAAGTGTCCTGTTTGTACTTGCTGCAGATCTTTAAGCATTTGCAGTAGTTGTTTAGTAGTTGTTCTAGTTTGGGGGTAGGGCAGACAATGTTTTATGCAGTCAGTCAGTAAATTATACAAGTGGATAACTTTGTTTTTTTTAAAAACAAATTTTTAGCCAGAGCAGGGAAGGATGGCAGTTTCCTTCTCTTTAAAATAAAAAAAAGGACATTACTGAACCAGATGGGACTTCTCCAACAATTGACAATTGTTTCATCGTCTTCAGTAGATTCTTAATTCCACATACTTAATTGAATTCAAACTCCACTCGCTGTAGCGAGATGCAAATTTGTGTTCCCAAAACATTACGTGGCTTTCTGGATTAACAGTCCATCGATAATATCACCAGACTAACCAAAACAGAACTAAAGAACTGTGGATGGGGAATACAAATGACTAGGAGTTAGAATATATATGCAAGGATCAAGTTGCAAAGTTTAATGCCAGTTTATAAATAAAAAAAAAGAGAAAGAACTTGTATTTCTACTATACTTTTCATGACCTCAGAATATCCCAAAGCATACCACAAGTGACAATGCAATGGGCTGTCAGCTATAGATAACAACAATTTTGGGTCCCAAATTTGGGTTCTGTGATTTAGTGATTTTTAAAATTGTCTTTACTTATCAACACGTTCCTACAATTTCACAACTTTTCTCGAATCGTTCACCAACTCACATGGTGACCAAGTGCAAAACTTCCACCAGGAACACTTTTTGAGCTACAACAACTTGCATTTACGTAGTCCCTTGCAGTTCAGAAAACAGCCAGGGTGCTTCATGAAGGCATATGCAAGAACTGACCATCAAGTTTTTAAAAAAAAAAGAGATATTAGGTCAGATGACCAAACGCTTTGTTCAAGAGGTCTATTTTAGGAAAAGAAGAGGTTAAAAGGAGGAGATTCAGTGCCGAGGGTTGAGACATCTGAGCACATGCACACACAATGGGATGAAGCAAGTATGGGATCCACATGAGGATCCCAAAGTTCTGGGAGGGTTGTAGGATTGGAGACAGTTACAGTAACAGGGAGGGATGAGACCCTAGAGATATTTGAACAGTTGCAGTATTTAGCAAATGGCTACAAAACAATGTTTTTGGCATGGGTTCCCATTTTTTTTTCCCCCCATTCTTGTCCTGTGGAATGACATAGTCCCTGGGACCTCAACACACACACAAGTACCAGAGGGGGACCAATATCCTGGTGGGCAGATTTGCTCGTGCTGCAAGGGAGGGTTTAAACAAGATTGGCAGGCATGTGGGATCCTCAACAGCAGAGGGGCAAGCGCTAGGCTGGAAAGAGATACAGTAATCAGAAATAGCAAGCTGAAGAGACAGGTCAGGCTGGAACAGGACAGGGAGCAAGGGATACCTGTTGAATTAAATTGCATCTTTTTCAATGCAAGAGGGCTGACAGGTAAGGCCAATGAACTCCAGGCGTGGATAGGTACATGGGGCTGGGATACATAGCCATTATAGAAACATGGCTAAGGTGGGGACATAACTGGCAGTTTAATGTGCCAGGATACAGGTGCTTTAGGTGGGACAGAGGTGGAGGAAAGAGGGGAAAGGGAAGTTGCATTTTTGATTAAGGGAGTATCACAGCAGTAGTCAAAGATGAAATAACTGAGGGATCATCCCATGAGGCTTTGTGGGTGGAGCTAAGAAATAAGAAGGGGATGGTGATGTTAGTGGGGCTATACTATAGGCCCCCAAATAGTCAATGGGAATTAGAGGAACAAATATGCAGGGAGACTGGGGAGACTTGCAGGAGCAGAGTTGGGATTTTAGTTTTCCTAACATAGGCTGGGACTGCCACAGTATTAAGGGCTTAGATGGGGTGGAGTTTGTTAAACGTGTTCAGGAAAGGTTCCTCAAGCAGTATGTAGAGGAAGGGGCAAAAACTTGACCTACTCTTGGGAAATGGGGCAGGACAGGTGACCATAATTCTACTAATTTTAAAATAATTATGCAGAGGGACAAAACTGCTCTACAAGTTCAAGTTCTAAACTGGGGCAAGGTGAATTTTGATGGAATTAGACAGGAGCTTGCAGGTGTTGATTGGAGTAATTTGTTTGCAGGCAAAGGGACCTCCAGCAAGTGGGAGGCCTTTAAAAGTGTGATAGGTAGAGTTCAAGGTCTGTATGTTCCTGTGAGGGTGAAGGGCAAGGTTGGCAGGAGTAAGGAACCCTGGATGACTTGCTCTGACCAGAAAAAAGTAGGAGGCATGGCTCAGGTACAGGGATCAAGGGAATCCCTGGAGTATATAGTGGATAGAGGAGTTTACTGAAGAAGGAAATCAGGAGGGCAAAAAGGGGACATGAGATAGCTTTGGCCGAGAAGATTAGGGTGAATCCAAAGAGATTCTTTAAGTATATTAAAAGAAAAAGAATAACTAGAGACAGAATAGGACCCCTCAAGGACCAAAGTGTACATGTATGTGTGGAACCACAGGAGATGGGCAACAAATATTTCTACTTGGTGTTTACTGTGGGGAAAGACATGAAGATTTGGGAACTTGGGGAAGTTAGTGGCAATATCTTGGGGACAGTCCATATTGCAGCACAGAAGGGGTTGGGCATATTAGAATGTACGAAGGTGGGTAAATCTCCTGGTCCTGATCTGATGTATCCAAGAGCTCTGCAAGAAGCTAGAGAGGAAATTGCAGGGACCCTGGCTGATATATTTGCATCATCATTAGCCACTGGTGAGGTCCCAGAAGAATGGAGGGCAGTGAATATTATGCCCTTATTCAAGAAGAGCTGCGAAGAAAAACCTGGAAGTTACAGACCAGTAACATCTGTGGTAGGTAAGATACTTCAGAAGATTCGGAGGGATCAGATATACATGCATATGGAAAGACAGGGTTTGATTAGGAGTGGTCAGTTTGGCTTTGTGCATGGGAGATCATGCCTCACAAATCTGTTAGAGTTCTTTGATGAAGTGACCAGGAAGTTTGAGGGCAGGGCAGGAGACGTAATCTATATGGATTTCAGTAAGGCCTTTGATAAGGTTCCACGTGGTAGGCTGCTCTGGAAGGTTAGATCACATGGAATTCAGGGAGAGCTGGAAAACTGCTTCCTATCATCAAGCCAACTGTATATTCAGAGGGTAATAGTGGAAGGATGCTTGTCTGACTGGAGGCCTGTGACGAATGGTGTGCCGCAAGGTTCGCGCTGGGCCCATTGCTGTTTGTTATCTTTATCAATGATTTGGACGAGAATGTACAAGGCATAATTAGTAAGTTTGCAGATGACACTAAAATAGGTGGTATCATGGACAATGAGGAAGGTTATCAGAAACTGCAGCAGGATCTTGATCAGCTGGGGAAGTGGGCCAAGAAATGGCAAATGGGGTTTAATATAGATAAATGTGAGGAGTTGAATTTTGGAAAGTCAAATCAAGGTAGGAATTTCATGGTGACTGTAATGGCCTTAAGGAGTGTAGTGGAACAGAGGGACCTTGGAGTTCAGGTGCATGATTCTCTGAAAGTGCAGTCACAGGTAGACAAGGCAGTGAAGGCGGCTTTTGTCACACTGGCCTTGATCAGTCAGGCCACCGAATAAAGAAGTTGGGAAGTTATGTTGCAGTTGTACAGGACATTGATGAGGCCACATTCGGAATATTGTGCTCAGTTTTGGTCACCTTGCTATAGGAAGGATGTTATTAAACTGGAAAGAGTGCAGAAGAAATTTACAAGGACAGTGCCAGGTCTCAAGGGACTGAGTTTTAGGGAGAGGTTGGACAAGCTAGGACTTTTTTCTTGAGTGTAGGAGACTGGGGGGTGTATAAGATCGAAGTGTATAAGATCATGAGAGGCATGGATAAGGTGAATGCACTCAGTCTTTTTCCCCAGGGTTGGGGAATTGAGGACTGGAGGGCATCAGTTTAAGGTAAAATGGGAAAGAATACATGGGAACCTGAGGGGCAACTTTTTTTTTATTTTTACACAGAGGGTGGTAATGAGCTGCCAGCAGAAGTGGTTGAGGCAGGTACATTAACAACATTTAAAAGGCATTTGGACAAATACATGGATAGGAAAGGTTTAGAAGGATATGGGCCAAATGTAGGGAATTGGGGTTAGTGTGGATGGATGTTTTTGGTCAGCATGGATCAGTTTGGGCCGATGGGCCTGTCTCTGTGCTGCAGGACTCTGACTCTACCAACAATATTCTAACTTGTTTACCAGCAGAGTGAATTACTCATAGGAAAACAGCAATCATATTGTTAATTAAAATTATTTTTGATTGTTATTACAGCAAATGAACTAATTGGTAATATGCCAACAAATGCAGTGAAATAGAGAATACATGGTTCTCAAAACACTATTCTTGGAGTACTTCTGCCCTAAGTCCCCAAGATCTGGTGGCCTTACAAATCCCATGAAACATTCCTGACAACCCCACCTTATGTCTAACAATCAATGTGTTAACGTGAATGGAACCAGGATATTCGAGAATAGGACAGTACTCCCATAATTGGCAAAACTCATACTCAAATAAAATTGGGTTTTCTGCTTACTGCCCCATTTCATTCTTCTCCTCATTTCTTTCCAATAATTTTCTCCTCTCTGCAAATCTCCACATTCTTGATCCCCCCCCCAATCAATCTCTCACTAAGAATCCAAGTAGGTACGCATCAAAATTTGTTTTTTTGTCTGTCATTTACATAAAAAAATGATCTGGATGAGAATTTAGGAGGCATGGTTAGTATGTTTGCAGATCATAGCAAATCATGGTATTGTGGGCAATGAAGAAAGGGATCTTGATCAATTGGGTCAATGGGTTGAAGAATACAGATGGAGCTTAATTTGGATACATGTGAGGTATTGCATTTTGGTAAAATAAATAAGGACAGGACATATACAATTACTGGTCAGGCACTGGGTAGCATTGTCAAACAGAGAGACCTAGGGGTTCAGGTACATGGTTCTTTAAAACTTGCATTGCATGTAGACAGATTGGTTAAGAAGGCGTTTGGCACGCTTGCCTTCATTGCTCAGACCATTGAGTATAGGAGTTGGGATGTCATGTTGCAGTTGTACAGGATGTGCTTTTGGAGTACTGTGTTCCATTCTGGTCACCTTGCTACAGGAAGGATATTAAACTGGAGAGGGTTCAGAAAATATTTACAGAATGTTGCTGGGACTGGGGGTTTTGAGTTAAGGAGAGGCTGGATAAACTGGGGCTTGTAGCAGCATGAACTGCTAGAGGTTTATAAAATCATGAGGGGCATAGATAAGGTGAAATAACAAAGGTTTTTTCCCCTAGGATAGGGGAGTCCAAAAGTAGAGGCCACTTTTAGGGTGAGAGGAGAAAGATTTAAAAGGGACTTGAGGGCAACTTTTTCATACAAAGGGTGGTTCGTGCGTGGAATGAACTGCCAAGGGAAGTGGTAGAGCAAGTATGGTTACAACATTTAAAAAGATATTTGTACAGGTACATGAATAGGGAGGTGGGCCAAATGCAGGCAAATGGGATTAGTTTAGTTTGGGAAACTTGGTCAGCATGGATGAGTTAGACCGAAGGGCCTGTTTCCATGCTGAATGACTAGTGACAGTATTACTCAATAGATGTCCTTTAATAACCAGTTACGAGAAGCTCCATCAAGGGAAAGGTAGCAGTGAAGTGGGAATTAACCTGGTCTCCAAACATACTTTTTGCGGAGGGGAGCAGTGCGGGAAATAGTATCACCTACGGGCAGCTTTGCCCAAGATCACAAGCTTAACCTGACCCCCATGCCCTTATAACCAGCATTACTGTTACTGTTACCGTAATTATTACTTGATGCACATTGGTCAGAAGAACACAAAGACAACATGAAATAGAGGATATAATTCTAACAGTGGTGCAGGAGAAGAAGGACCTGGGTGTAGGTCTGCTCGGGTCATTGAAAGTGGCAGGACAGGTGGAGAGAGCATGAACAAACAGTATACAGTGTCCTCAGCTTCACTAATACGGCATTGAATACAAGAGTGGGGTGGTGATGCTGAACTTGTACAAGGCACATGTTAGACCTCAGCTGGAGTATTGTGTACAGTTACAGGTTCCACATTATAGGAAAGATGTGAATGTATTGGAGAGACCGAAGGAGATAACTAATATAGTTCCAGGAATGAGAAATTAAAGCTATGAGGATAGATTGAAAATTTGTGACTGTTCTTCCTGGAGAGAATAAGGCTAAGAGGAGATCTGACTGAGGTTTTCAAACTCATGAGCAGGCTGGGCAGAGTAGGTAGGCTGTAACTGTTTCCATTTCTAAAAAGAAACAAGAGTGAGTGGGCAATTTAAAGAGATGTGCAAACGAAGCAAGGGAGATGTGAAAAATCATTTTCACATGGTGGGTTGTTAGGGTATGGAACACACTGCCTGGAAATGTGGTGGAGGCTGATTCAATTCAGGTGCTGAAGACGGCATTGGAATTTTTTTGGATAGTAATGGTGTGCAGAAATATGGAGAAAAGGCAGGATCTGGCACCGGATAATACAACTGGCATAGGCACATGGGTCAAATGGCCTTTCTCGGCTCTGTAATAATTTTGTGATTCTGTTACAATTTTTTCAGATTTCCTCTTTCAGTTAAATCGATTTCTCATTCATTTTTTAAATCCGTTTTCATCCCTGACCATCTCCTCGCCTGGACACTGGTCAGTTTGCCCTAGCGGCCATTCATCAAGTGGCAGTATTGACAAGGAGCATTGCCCATCATTCTGTAGAGAAGGGCCAAAAATCAGGCCTGATCCTTCCCCCACTTGAACTTGCAGCAGGAATTGATAGCTAGTCATTGGGAGTGAGAATCATAGGGAAGGTGATGGCCTAGTGGTACTATCACCAGACTGTTAATCCAGAGACTCAGATAATGTTCCCAGTGACCCAGGTTTGAATCCTACAATGGCATTCGATAATTTAAAAAAAAACATCTGGAATTAAGAGTCTAATGATGACCACGAATCCATTGCCGATTGCTGGGGAAAAACCCACTTGGCTCAGTAATGATCTTTAGGAAAGGAAAGTCTGCCCTACATATCATTCCAGACCCACAGCAATGTGGTTGACTCGTAACTGCCCTCTAGGCAATTAGAGGTGGGAAATAAATACTGCCCTAGCCACGACACCCTCATCCTGTGAATGGCTAAGTTTAAAAAAACTCAGCTGAACTAGTCTCCTCTAACTCTGATTAATAAAGGCTAACTGCAGAGTCTCCTAAACTCAACCTGCCAAAAATCAGTGAACATTAACTATTTACAATCTTTCACGAATACACTTCATTATTAAGATTTTTTTAAAGGATTTGTGTTTAAAGAATTGAGGACTGTGGTTCATTTGAAAGATGGTGGAGATACCGGGACTACAAGGTGCAGGGCTGGATGAACACAGCAGGCCAAGCAGCATCATAGGAGCAGAGAGGCTGACGTTTCGGGCCTAGACCCTTCATCAGAAAAGGGGGAGGGGAAGGGGGTTTTGAAATAAATAGGGAGAGAGTGGGAGGCGGATAGAAGAGGGATAGAGGAGAGGATAGGTGGAGAGGAAACAAACAGGTCGAAGAGGCGGGGATGGGGCCAGGAAAGGTGAGTGTAGGTAGGGAGTTAGGAAGGTGTTAGGTCAGTCCAGGGAGGACGGACAGGTCAAGGGGGCGGGATGAGGTTGGTCGGTAGGAGATGGAGGTGCGGCTTGAGGTGGGAGGAGGGGATAGG
>NC_063345.1:13825305-13843679 GCF_021869965.1 Rhincodon typus | reverse complement strand
GCCTCCCACTCTCTCCCTATTTATTTCAAAACCCCCTTCCCCTCCCCCTTTTCTGATGAAGGGTCTAGGCCCGAAACGTCAGCCTCTCTGCTCCTATGATGCTGCTTGGCCTGCTGTGTTCATCCAGCCCTGCACCTTGTTGTCTCGGATTCTCCAGCATCTGCAGTTCCTACTATCTCTGGAGATACCGGGACTATTTGTTTTCAGAAAAGGTCAGTAAGAATTTGGGACTTTCTTTTAGAAAAGACTCTTATTGGAAGTCACGCGGCTTAAGCTAATTGCTTGAACTTACTGGAAATCAGATGCCTGTGATAATAGGAGTTGGTTTTCATTCTGATATTATTTGGAGATCAGTTGGGCTACAGCTGCTGAGAGATGGAGAGTGAGAGAGAGAGAGAGAAGGGCTGCTCATCCTTCTGAGAAAATGCTTTTGGTAGTTCCAGTGTGATCACTGAAACACTGAATCAACTGTTCCCCCAAAACAAAAACCCTCAGTTCTTTGATGGGTCTTGAATTAACCAGGTCTGCAAAGATCCCAGTGACAACTGCTTTTATTTAGTGGCACCAGACACCAGGACAGGGCACCAACTGAAAGCCATCTTGAACATCATATCTTGTATTTTTGTCATTCAAGACCTAACCATTATTTGGCCAAAAAGTTTTTTAAACCCCAAAATTAATTTCTGCAGAGAAAATTTTTCTTTCTTTAAAGAATGTATGCATTGGGTTATTTAAAGGGAGTAAATATACTTCCATATTTCAAACTTTGTGTCAATCAGCTTGCACCATTGTCAAATATTTTTTGTTTTGTTATAAACCAATAAATTTGTTTATTAAAGAAACATGGTTGATGGGAATTTTAATTTTAAACCTAAGGTAGATAAAGTATCTAATTGGGTATATTGGTAAGAGGCTAAAAGCATTTAACTTTATTTTGGGGCCAATAGTACTAGACAGTGACAGCGTACTCCTCCAATTTCAGTTGTCAATAGGCAGTGCAGCAACAGCCCTCCAGTACCTAATAAAACTTACAAAAACAAGTCATTTCTTGGAGTACAGAAAGTTTTGTCTACCTACCTAGTACTGTCAATGAAGCCCCACGGTAAAGTGCTAGGAATCCCTCCTTGGTGTAGATCGTGAGGAAAGTATGGATGATTCCTCTGTAGGTGGGAGCTGTGCTGTTCTGGACAATTAGACGCGTTTCGATCAGCTCTGCTGGGTAGGTCAAGACAGCAGCCACGATCCCAGCGAGGCTCCCCGCTACAATGGCACTCCAATGGGAGATGTGACCAAAGTCATCCATGAAGAAGCTGACAAACCTGGGAAATAAACAGCAATTTCTCAAGAGATGTGGGTAACAGTTGTCACTTTCAACTTGGAAAACCAAACATTGATGAACATGGGCTATCAATAGTTAGTGACACAATAATAATTGCTTTTAGAATGAATCCCAGCTCTTTATCAATCTCCTTTGACTAGAAAAGATCCAGAGCTGTTTAAAAAATAAAATCAATGCCTTTGCCAAAAGTAAGGAGAAAAATTGTTCCTGATGTCAGAAGTTAGGAAGCAAAAGGTCATAAATTCAAGGTAAATCTACAGCAGAAACAGAGGCATGTTTTTTTAAAATCCAATGAGTCGCTCTGATCTGAAATGCACTACCTGAAAAAGAGTGATGGAAGTCAATCCAATAACAACTTTCAGGAAATTGTATAAGCTTTTGAAAAGCAAAAATACCGCAAGGCGGAGTGGAAGGGACAACAGAGGAGTGGGATCAATGGGAGCTCTTTGTTCCCACTGTGATGTCAGAGTGACCAGATGTTGCAGAGTGCACAGCCACTTTAGGGATTTAGTAACAATGGCACAGTTTGTCAGTTCTTCATTTCGACAGGTCTGCCTTCTGCTGCCTTTCCACAATTAATGTCACTCTATAGTAACTGTAACAAACAGGAGAATGAAGAATTCAGTAAACAAAACAGCACTCCAATGATGCAGAGGTGTTTGTTACTGATGAAAGCATATGGTTACATATCCCAGGAAGTGGAGAAAACTAATCAAGTTTTCTCCTATTTCTAACAATATTGAAAATGCTGGAATAAAAACAAAAAACCCTCAATTGTCTTGTACAGGAGAACACACAAAGTGAGAATAATGAACATTTTAAACAATTAAGAGCAGCTTTTTATTCCAATCCGAGGATGGGAGATTTTATCATAAAGTATTTCTCAAGAACCAGACAGACGGCAAGTACAAATAGAAATTCCTATTTTTCTCACAAGCCAAGTTACTACTTAGACAACTCAATTAGTAACAAAAAAAAAAAGTTAAAACAGGACAAATGCATCTGCTAATGTGAATTACACCAATTAAATGTCAACCCATTCATTAATTCTCATTAGTTATTGCCTCCTTTCCTGAAGATTGAATCTTCTTGGGACTCATGGGAAGTAACATTCCTCCAGTACCTTACTCTCCTTCACATGAACCTAGGTGAGGTTCCAGGCTGACTTCTACCCAGCTGCTATTTTTTATCCCTTCTCTCTCTCTGGACCCCATCTCCACTTATCATTTACTCCTTCCTGCTCCCCCACCCCTTCTCTAGCATATACAACGACCTTTTCCCAGCTGCAATCAGTTCTGAAGGAGGATCACTGGACTAAAAACATTAATTCTGCTTTCTCTTCAAATGCTGCCAGACGTGCTGAGTTTTTCCAAGTTTTCTGATTTTGTTTCTTATTTCCAGCATTGGCATGTTTTTTGGTTTTTCTGTCGACGTGAGATGTTAGCCAGCTCTTTTTACCATGAAACGTATTCCAGCTAAGTAGCTTCATCCTGTTCCCCATCTCCCGGACAATTATTTTCACGTCAGCCTGTCCGGAGGTTTTACCACACGCCTTTGGAGCTGGTGGGATCTAAACCCAGACCTCCTCGTCCAGAGGCATGGACACTACACCTCCACACTAAGAGTCCCCAGCACAAATGCACATTAAGCATGAAATCACTGATTAGCATCAGAGAGCAGGGGCTTTCTCTCCCCAGCCGAGGGCACTAAACTAACTTCAGAAAGAACTAGTCTCAGCAAAAACTAAGAATTGAGTCTATCTGCCGACGACTGTAACCTTAATGCTGAGATGTTCCTGCCCAAGTTTGTAAAAACTCACAGACTTGCTGTGTATAAAATTGCATGTCCCACCCGGAACTGAAACAGCGCGTCAGTGTCTGCCGAGCGCCAGCAAGCCCAGGATTGGATACGGAGGGAGGCGTGAGAGTCCCTGGCAAAACATCAATGAACGGACTTAATCCCTACTCACAAACACCACCAACTGAAGCACAGCCTTAAGATGGAGAGAAGCAACTCACCTCGAACCATTACTTCAAATCAATCAATCAGTTTCTTTTTTTTATATATAGTAATACGCTCATGTTAAGAGTTGTACAAATTCAAAGCACTTTTGGATACATGTGAAATTAACACTGGATAAAGACCCACCTCCCAGCCCGGGAGTCCTGCACTTCTAACATATATTTCACTTGCAGTGAAATGTACAGGCCCTTTACAGCCAGGTCTCCCCTTACCTGTTGTAAGCTGAAAGTTGCACGGTGCTGTAGGGGAAAAGCCGTACACACGCGACACCATTTCCCTTCCACAGGGCCCGCAGCCCCTCGGCCTCCAAAACGATCCGGAACGTCCTTAGAAAGCCCCTCTTGCTGTGAAAAGTCCCCACTTGGCTCAGGACCTTGACCACATCCAGCGGGCAGGTGAGAGAGCGGCTGAGCAACCCTGCCAGCGCCCCGCAAGCCAGGCTCTGGCAGGAAGTCAGCCTGGAGTCCCGTTTACCCAACACCATTGCTCCCAGAGCGGCCCCGGAACCCGGTTTTTATTCTCAGCGATTGAGCAGGAACCAGCCCGTGAACTGACGAGAAGAGAATGGGGGCTGGACTTAAAGCTCGACTCATCCCCATGGTCCATGTTTGTGTTTGATTCTATTTTTAAAAAATAAGCCACAACGGGTTATAAGGAAAATCCCAGTCCTGAACAGACCTCTGATATGCTCGATGCTGACCCGTTTCCTAAATACAGCCACTCTTTGCAAGTTTGCGGATTACTGTCTGTAGATCAAAATTCGTCATCACAGGACAGCTACGCCTACAAAAGCTAGCAATCTCTTGTTCCTCAGATGTTATAGAAGGTGCTGAGCCTGAACATTGAAGTTTATAAAATAATGAGGGATATCGATAGAGTTTATGGTAGTTGCCTTTTCCCTAGGATGGGGGATTTCAAGACCGGGGGCAGATTTTTAAAGGGAGAGATTTTAAAAAAGACATGAGGGGCATTTTTTTTTCCACAGAGGATGGTTCGTGTGTGGAATTAACTTCCTGAGGAAGTGGTAGATGTGGGCACAATTACAACATTTAAAAGACATTTGAATAGTACATGAATAGGAAAGGTTTGGAGGAACATGGTGCAGGAGCAGGCAGGTGGGACTAATTTAGTTTGGGATTATGTTCAGCATTGACTGGTTGGATCAAGGAACCTGTTTCCGTGCTGAATGACTCTATAAAGAAACCACTCCACTGAGAGAGTGCACTTCATTTTGTCCAAAGTACACCAAATGTTGATTAGGTCTTCAACAGTAAATATAAACAAGTGACCATTAGATGAAGCAAATCATTCTAACCTCTGCTAATCTCACCCTGTCCAGAAGAGGCAGTGCATCAATGGACCACTATTGTTTATTTAAATCCTCATCTGTCATTACAACTGTTAGCCTTGGTTCAGTGATAGAATACTGGTCCGCAAATCAGAAGTCTTTTTGTCTCCTGTTAGGGGTAGCACAGTGGTTAGCATTGCTGCCTCACAGTGCCAGGGACCTGGGTTCGATTCCACCCTCGGCTGACTGTGTGGAGTTTTCACATTTCTCCCTGTGTCTGTGTGTATTTCCTCCCACAGTCCAAAGATGTGCAGGTTAGGTGGATTGGCCATGCTAAATTGCCCGTTGTGTCCAGGGGTGTGTAGATTAGATGTGGGCAATGTAGGGTTACTGGGAAAGGGTAGGGGGAGGGGATGGGTCTGGGTGGGATGTTCTTCAGAAGGGCAGTGTGGACTTGGTGGGCTGAATGGCCTGTTTCCACACTGTAGGGTTTCTATGAGGTATAGACAGGTTAAGCGATTGGGTGAAAATTTGTCAGATGGACTATAATGTGCAGAAATGTAGTTATGTACTTTGGCACAAACAATAGAAGAGCTGAATATTACTTAACTAGAGGAAAAATGACAGCAAATAGGGATTTTGGAGTCTTCATGCAGAATTCGTATAAAGCTAGCAACAAGTTCAGTAGGAAGGAGAGAAGCCAAATAAACATTGGGCTTCATTTCAAAGGGAATGGAGTATAAAAGAAAGCGATTGCTAAGGCACCATACAAGGCACCAGTTAGATGACAGCTGGAATACTGTGAACAGTTTTGGACCCTTTGTCTAAGGAAAAATATACTAGCGTTGGAGGCAGTCCTGAGAAGGTCCACTAGTTTGATCCTGTCATTGATTGAGTAGGTTGGGCCTGTACCTGTTGGAATTTAGAGGAATGAGAGGCAACCTTATTGAAACATACAAAACTCTTAGGGACTTGGCATGGTAGATGCAAAGAGGGTGTTTCTCCTTATGGATCTCCTAGGACCAAAGGGCATAATCTCAGAGTAAGGGGTCACCCATTTCAGGCAGAGATGAGGTGGAATTTCTTCTCTCAGAAGGTGGTTAATCTGTGGAATTCTTTATCACAGAGGGTTGTCAAAAGTGGGTCATTAAGTATATTCAAGGTTGAGATGAGCAGATTTTAATTCTTTAGGAAATCAAAGCCTTTGGGAAAAGGATGAGGTTGAGGATGATCAGATCAGCCATGATCTCATTGAGTGGTAGAGCAGAATCAATGGGCAGAATGGCCTACCTCTGCTCCTAAATCTTATGGTCTTAAACAGAAAATCTAGATTTGGTGGTTAAGCCTTGTACTTGTTGATGTGACAGTAAACTGGGATACATTGTTCTCTCAGGTTAAATTAACTTTCCAAGAACAGCAGGGAGGTTCTACCCAGTCCATGTTTATTCCCCCAATCAACATCACTGAAAAAGATAATTCAGTTGTCATGACATGCTGTTTTGGGTACCTTGCCATGGTGCATCTTGTTGTGCCAAAGACAGTGATACACTTCGAATTCACACATCATAGGCTGTAAAATACTTGGGTTGTTCCCAGGTCACCAATGCAATATTTCTTCTTGTGTAAGACACCATATTAGTCTCAGATGGAGTATTGTGCCCAGATTTGGACACCATATTTTAGGATATGCAGGTATTTGAGTGAGTGCAGAAAAGATTCACATGGTTCCCAAGAATGAGGAATTTCAGATGTGAGGATAGGTTGGAGCCTGGTTTCCTTGGAGGTGAAAAGGCTGAGAGCAGATCTGACCGAAATAGTAAAACTCTTGAAAAATCAGCGCAGAGTAATTCAGGAGAAAATGTTCCCACTTGTAGAAAGATGAAAAAAGAAAAGGCACAGATTTGAAGTAATTGCCAAAAGAAGCAAAAGTGTCACAAAAATTTCACCCAATCTGTGATTAGGGTCTGGAATGTACTGCCTGAAAGTGTGGTGGAGGCAAGTTCAAAGAGGCATTCAGAAACAAGTTAGGCTTTTACTTGAGAAGGAACAATGTGCAGGGTTATGGGGAGAAGGTAGGAGAATGGCATTAAGTGAGCCAGCACTGACACAATGAGCCAAATGGACTCGTTGTGTGCTGTAACGATTCTGTGTGAATCTCTTTCCCAATATTTGATGCTTAAGAATTACTCCTGAGATTGATTTGGTCAAATCAATAATAGGATTGAGGCAATGTTTATATTTGAAGTTGTCAACTGGCTAGAAATTGTTTTCAATCAGGGATTAAAAAAGATGTTGCTTGCTCCTCCCAAATGGACCATTGATCTCAAGAGGATGATAAGTAAGAAATACTTATCGGTTAAGTCTTGTACTTGTCAATGTGATTTTGAAACTTAGAATAGTATAGCACAGCACAGGAACAGGCCTTTCAGCCCACCATGTCTGTGTCAACCATGATGCCATTCTAAACTAATTCCATTTGCCTGCACATGATCTGTATTCCTCTATTCTCTGCCTGTTTATGTCTAACTGTCTGTTAAACTTTGCTGTCATATCTGCTTCCCCCCTGACAGTGCATTCCAGGTATCTTCAACCCTCTGTGTAACATCTTTCCTCGCACATCTCCTTTAAACCATCCCCCTCTCATTTATATTTATTTCACCTAGTATCTGACATTTGTGTTGATCCTTTCACGGAGCTTTGAACTTACACCCCAAGATCGCTCAGTATATCAATGCTCTTAAGGGTCTGGCTACTTACATCATACTTTCCTCTTACATTTGACCTTCCAAAATACATCACTACACACTTGTCTGGATTAAACTTCATCTGCCATTTCTCCACCCAAATTTCCAGCTAATCTATATTCTGCTGCAACCTTTGGTATCCTTCCTCACTGTCCATAACTGCACCAATTTTCGTGTCATCTGCAAACTTACTAATCAGTCCACCATGACTTGCATACAAATCCTTTAAATAAATTCCAAACAACAGAGGTCCTGGCACTGATCCTTGCAGAATACTACTGGTCACAGACCTCCAGTCAGTAAAATACCCCCACCCTACATCTTCTATGGTGAAGCCAATATTATATCCAACTTGCCAACTCACTATGGATTCCATGCGATTTGATGTTGTGGACCAACATACCATAAGGGACCTTGTCAAATGCTTTAGTAAAGTCCATGTACACAAAATTGACTACTTTACTTTCATCAGTCATCTTTGTGACCTCCTCAAAAAACTCAATCGAGTTTGTACAAGATCTCTCCTGCATAAAGCCATGCCAATTATCCCTAATAAATCCATTCTTATCCAGCTGCAAGCCAATCCTCTCCCTTAGAATCTTCTCCAATAATTTCCCTACCACCCATGTTGGGCTGACCAGCCATAAAACAGCTGTCCCAATATAATTTCTCCAGTTCCTGCCTAATATTGTTGTAACTCACCTTCCCTCAATTTAGCACTTTCACCCGAGAATCAGTCCTTTTTTATAATTCAATCGTGGAACATGCACATTACTACTTGCCCTTGAGAAGGTGGTGGTAAGCTGCCTTCTTGAACCACTGCAGTCCACATGCTGAAGGTTGACCCACAATGCCCTCAGGGAGGGAATTCCAGGATTTTGACCCAGCGACAGTGAAGGAAAGGTGATATATTTCCGAGTCAGGATGGTGAGTGTCTTGAAGGGGACCTTGAAGGTGGTGGTGTTCCCTTGTCTGCTGCCCTTGTCCTTCTAGATGGAAGTGGTTGTGGATTTGGAAGGTGCTTTCTGAGGATCTTTGGTGAATTTCTGCAGGGCATCTTGTAGATAGTACGCACAGCTGTAACTGTGGTGGAGGGAGTGGATGCTTGTGGATGTGTTGCCAATCAAGTGGGCTGCTTTGTTCTGAATGGTGGCAAGTTTCTTGAGTGTTGTTGGAGCTGCACCCATCCAGGCAAGTGTGGAGTATTCCATCACACTCCTAATTTGTGCTTTGTAGATGGTTGACAGGCTTTGGGGAGTCAGGAGGGGCATAATTTGTCACAGTATTCCTAGCCTCTGACCTGCTCTTGTAGCCTCTGTGTTTATGTGATGAATCCAGTTGAGTTTCTGGTCAATGATAACCCCCAGCATGTTGATAGTGGGGTACAGTGATGGTAACACTATTGAATGTTAAGGGGAAGTGGTTAGATTACTGAATAATGTGCCATCATCAGCGAACATTCCCACTTCTGACTTTACAACAGAGAAAAGGCCATTGATGAAGTAGCTGAAGATGCTTTGGCCTAGGACACTACCCTGAGGAACTCCTGCAGAAATGTCCTGGACCTGAGATGACTGACCTCTTTCAATCATGACCAATGTCCTACATGCCAGGTATGAGTCCAACCAGAGGAGAGTTTGACCACTGATACCCATTGATTCCAGTTTCTCCAGGGCGCCTTGATGCCACACTCAGTCGAATGCAGCCTTGATGTCAGGGGCTATCCCTCTCACCTCAACTCTGGAATTCAGCTCTTTTGTTCATGTTTGAACCAAGGCTGTAATGGGGTCTGGAGCTGAGTGGCCCTGGCGGAACCCAAACTGGGCATCACTGAGCAGGTTATTGCTGAGCAGGTTATTGCTGAGCAGGTGCTGCTTGATAGCACTGTTGATGACACCGTCCATCACTTTACTGATAAAGAACAAAGAAAATTACAGCACAGGAACAGGCCCTTCGGCCCTCCAAGCCTGCGCTGATCCAGATCCTCTATCTAAACCTGTCACCTGTTTTCCAAGGATCTGTATTCCTCTGCTCCCTGCCCATTCATGTATCTGTCAAGATACATCTTAAATGATGCTATCATGCCCGCCTCTACCACCTCCGCTGGCAACACATTCCAGGCACCCACCACCCTCTGCGTAAAGAACGTTCCAGACATATCTCCCTTAAACTTTTCCCCTCTCACCTTGAAATTGTGACCTCTAGTAATTGAGTCCCCCACTCTGGGGAAAAGCTTCTTGCTATCCACCCTGTCTATACCTCTCATGATTTTGTAGACCTCAATCAGGTCCCCCCTCAACCTCCATCTTTCTAATGTAAATAACCCTAATCTACTCAACCTCTCTTCATAGCTAGCGCCCTCCATACCAGGCAACATCCTGGTGAACCTCCTCTGCACCTTCTCCAAAGCATCCACATCCTTTTGGTAATGTGGTGACCAGAACTGTACGCAGTATTCCGAATGTGGTCGAACCAAAGTCCTATACAACTGCAACATGACCTGCCAACTCTCGTACTCAATAGCCCATCCATGAATGAAAGCATGCCGTATGCCTTCTTGACCACTCTATCGACCTGCGTTACCACCTTCAGGGTACAATGGACCTGAACACCCAGATCTCTCTGTACATCAATTTTCCCCAGGGCTTTTCCATTTACCACATAGTTCGCTGTTGAATTGGATCTTCCAAAATGCATCACCTTGCATTTGCCTGGATTGAACTCCATCTGCCATTTCTCCGCCCAACTCTCCAATCTATCTATATTCTGCTGCATTCTTTGACAGTCCCCTTCACTATCTGCTATTCCACCAATCTTAGTGTCATCTGCAAACTTGCTAATCAGACCATCTATACCTTCCTCCAGATCATTTATGTATATCACAAACAACAGTGATCCCAACACGGATCCCTGTGGAACACCACTGGTCACAGTTCTCCATTTTGAGAAACTCCCTTCCACTACAACTCTCTGTTTCCTGTTGCCCAGCCAGTTCTCTATCCATCTAGCTAGTATACCCTGGACCCCATGCGACTTCACTTTCTCCATCAGCCTACCATGGGGAACCTTATCAAACGCCTTACTGAAGTCCATGTATATGACATCCACAGCCCTTCCCTCATCTATCAACATTGTCACTTCCTCAAAGAATTCTATCAAGTTGGTAAGACATGACCTTCCCTGCACAAAACCATGCTGCCTATCACTAATAAGCCCATTTTTTCTTCCAAATTTAAATAGATCCTATCCCTCAGTATCTTCTCCAGCTGCTTCCCCACCACTGACGTCAGGCTCACCGGTCTATAATTACCTGGATTATCCTTGCTACCCTTCTTAAACAAGGGGACAACATTAGCAATTCTCCAGTCCTCCGGGACCTCACCCATGCTCAAGGATGCTGCAAAGATATCTGTTAAGGCCCCAGCTATTTCCTCTCTCGCTTCCCTCAGTAACCTGGGATAGATCCCATCCGGACCTGGGAACTTGTCCACCCTAATGCCTTTTAGAATACCCAACACCTCCCCCCTCCTTATGCTGACTTGACCTAGAGTAATCAAACATCTATCCCTAACCTCAACATCCGTCATGTCCCTCTCCTCAGTGAATACCGACACAAAGTACTCATTAAGAATCTCACTCATTTTCTCTGACTCCTCGCATAACTTCCCTCCTTTGTCCTTGAGTGGGCCAACCCTTTCTCTAGTTACCCTCTTGCTCCTTATGTATGAATAAAAGGCTTTGGGATTTTCCTTAACCCTGTTTGCTAAAGATATTTCATGACACCTTTTAGCCCTCTTAATTCCTCGTTTCAGAATGGTCCTACTTTCCCGATATTCTTCCAAAGCTTCGTTTGTTTTCAGTCACCTAGACCTTATGTATGCTTCCTTTTTCCTCTTTGCTAGTCTCACAATTTCACCTATCATCCATGGTTCCCTAATCTTGCCCTTTCTATCCCTCATTTTCACAGGGATGTGTCTGTCCTGCACTCTAATCAACCTCTCTTTAGAAGCCTCCCACATATCAAATGTGGATTTACCCTCATAAAGCTGCTCCCAATCCACATTCCCCAGCTCCTGCCGAATTTTGCTATAGTTGGCCTCCCCCCAATTCAGCACTCTTCCTTTAGGACCACTCTCGTCTTTGTCCATCAGTATTCTAAAACTTACGGAATTGTGATCACTATTCCCAAAGTAATCCCCTACTGAAACTTCAACCACCTGGCCGGGCTCATTCCCCAACACCAGGTCCAGTATGGCTCCTTCCCGAGTTGGACTATTTACATACTGCTCTAGAAAACCCTCCTGGATGCTCCTTACAAATTCTGCTCCATCTAAACCACTAACACTAAGTGAATCCCAGTCAATGTTGGGAAAATTAAAATCTCCCATCACCACCACCCTGTTGCTCCTACATCTTTCCATAATCTGTCTACATATTTGTGCCTCTATCTCAGGCTCGCTGTTGTGAGGCCTGTAGTACAGCCCCAACATTGTTACCGCACCCTTCCGATTTCTGAGCTCTGCCCATATTGCCTCACTGCTTGAGTCCTACATAGTGCCCTCCTTCAGCACAGCTGTGATATCCTCTTTGACCAGTAATGCAACTCCTCCACCCCTTTTACCTCCCTCTCTATCCCGCCTGAAGCATCTATATCCTGGGATATTTAGTTGCCAATCTTGCCCTTCCCTCAACCAAGTCTCAGTAATAGCAATAACATCATACTCCCAGGTACTAATTCAAGCCCTAAGTTCATCTGCTTTACCTACTCCACTTCTCGCATTAAAACAAATGCACCTCAGACCACCTGTCCCTTTGCGTTCATCATCTGGTCTCTGCCTACTCTTCCCTTAGTTACACTGACTTCATTATCTAGTTCCTTACAGGCTTTAGTTACTACCTCCTTACTGTCCACTAACCTCCTCATTTGGTTCCCATCCCTCTACCACGTTAGTTTAAACCATCCCCAACAGCGTTAGCAAAAGCAGCCCCTCGGACATTGATTCCAGTCCTGCCTCGGTGTAGACCATCCGATTTGTAATAGTCCCACCTCCCCCAGAACCGGTCCCAATGTCCCAAATATCTGAACCCCTCCCTCTTGCACCATCTCTCAAGCCACTTGTTTATCCTGCCTATTCTTTCATTTCTACTCCGACCAGCACGTGGCACTGGTAGCAGTCCTGAGATTACTACCTCAGAGGTCCTACTTTTTAACTTGGCTCCTAACTCCCTAAATTCTGCTTGTAGGACCTCATCCCATTTTTTACCTATATCATTGGTGCCTATATGCACCACGACAGCTGGCTGTTCACCCTCCCCCTTCAGAATGTCCTGCAGTCGATCTGAGACATCCCTGACCCGTGCACCTGGGATGCAACATACCATTCGGGAGTCTCGTTGATCGATGAATTAGGATGATCGAATTGAATTTGGTTTATTGTCACATGTACTCACATGAGTACAGTGAAAAGTTTACAGTCGCTACTTACAGCGCCATCTTAGGTACAAAGGTACCTAGGTACAGAATCTTAGTTACAAAGCATAAAAATAAGGAAAACAAAGTTAAAAAAATTAAGCATTACAGTCCTTCTTACTATAAAGTAGAAAAAAAAACACAAGAGAAACAAAGTTTGACACCACAGCCTGGCTATGTTAGACTCAGCCTCCTCGCAAGGGCTTGACCTCCCCCATGCCCCAGGCTGCTTGCCCTCGCCGCCTTGCAGCCTGTTCCTGCTCCACTGCCTCCACCTCAGGCTGCCTTTATCCTGCTCTCACATCCATCTGCCTCAGGCTAACTTCTCCCGCTCCTCTCCGCTATCACCTCAGGCTGCCTTCTCCCTGCCTCACCACTGTTGGTGAGAGCACCACTGAAGCCGCCTCCTTTCGTCGTTGCTGCCAAAAGGAAGAAAAAGATGAAGATGAAAGAAGACAGAAAAGGAGAAAGAAGGATGCAGCTGGCCTGGTGTTGAGGAACAGAACATGGCCTACCCCTGTCTCCGTCGCCATCTTGGGAAAGATGAGAGCAGACTGATGGGATGGTAATTGACTGGGTTGGATTTGTCTTGCTTTTTATGTACAGGACATACCTGGGCAGTTTTCCACATTGTCAGGTAAATGTCCGTGTTGTAACTGTTCTGAAAGAGCTTAGTTAGAGGAGTGACAAGTTCTGGAGCACAAATCTTGAGTACTATTGCCAGAATATTGTCAGGGCCTGTAGCCTTTGCAGTATTCAGTGACTCCAACTGTTTCTTGATATCACATGGAGTGAATCAAATTGGCTGAAAACCTGGTGATTCTGGGGACCACTGGAGGAGGCTAAGATGGATCATTCAGTTGACATCTCTGGCTGAAGATTGCTGTAAATGCTTCAGCCTTATCTTTGACACTGGCATGTTGGGCTCTTCCATCATTGAGGATGACGATATTCATGGACCCTGCTCCTGCACTGAGTTGTTTAATTGTCCACCACCATTCACGACTGGAAGTGTCATCCCTGAAACTCCTATCTATAAAACTTTATGCTGTTCCTCAGCGTGTTCAACTGGTTCTTTAACCAATCCATGTGGTCTGAGAGGAGCTGCGGGTGGAACACTTCCTGTATAGTTATCACAGGTGTGTAACTTCACCCTGATCTCCCACATCTCACAGGAAGAGCGTGCCACTCCACTAACTGTCATTACTATTGAATATAAAGAAAAGGAAAACCTTAGTATTCCATTTCATACTCAAGCACACCGCTTCGGAAGGAAATTGGTGACAGACGGACTTTCAGCTTTAGTTGTTTATTTTAGTAGATTATCTCATTTTTAGAGATCCCCTGACTTCCATTTTCTCTCGCTGAGCTGTTCTACTCTGTATGCAGTTCTTCAGCAGCACTTGGAGACTTGCCTGCTGTTTTTCTTTGTGGTCTTTTACTTGACTCCTCTGACGAGCTGACTGTTGAATGGGTATTACATGTGCATTCACCCACATCCTATCAGTTTGACCGAAAGCATGCTGCACTGTCGGAGGAGCTGTCTTTTAAATAAATTGCTAAATTGAGGCCCCGTCTGCCTCCTCAGGTAGATATTATAGATCGCATGGCATTACTTACAATGAAGAGCAGAGGAATTCTGTCCAATATTTAACTTCAAATAACACCAATAAAACAGATGCAGAGGTTTTGTGCCCAAACTGGCTGCCTAATTTTCTTATTTACAGGAGAGACTATCCTTCAAAACTACTTCATTAATATCCACACTCACGCTCTGTTCGTGATAAACGACTGCACCTCCCAGCCGCGAACCACTTCAACTCCCCCTCCCACTCCTTGGACGACATGTCCATCCTGGGCCTCCTGCAGTGCCACAACGATGCCAACCGAAGGTTGCAGGAACAGCACCTCATATTGCGCTTGGGAACCCTGCAGCCCAATGGTATCAGTGTGGACTTCACAAGCTTCAAAATCTCCCCTCCCCCTACCGCATCCCAAAACCATCCCAGCTCATCCCCGCCTCCCTAACCTGTCCGTCCACTCCTTCCACCTCAAGCCCCACCCCCACCTCCTACCTACCAGCCTCATCCTGCCTCCTTGACCTGTCCATCCTCCCTGGACTGACCTATCCCCACATTAACTCCCCACCTACACTCACCTTTACTGGCTTCATTCCCCACCTCTTTGACCTGTCTGTCTCCTCTCTACCTACCTGCTCCTTTATCCATCTTCCATCTGCCTCCCCCTCTCTCTCTATTTATTTCAGAATCCCCTTCCCCTCCCCCATTTCTGAAGAAGGGTCCAGACCTGAAACGTCAGCGTTCCTGCTCCTCTGATGCTGCTTGGCCTGCTGTGTTCATCCAGCTCTACACCTTGTTATCATTAATTATAAAATGCTTTAGGACACCTTGAGGTTCTATTAAAAAATTCAAAAAATGTAATTTCAAAATATACTTAATTCATAAAAATCTTTATATACATAGAAAGCAGTTTAGTTCTGTGCAGTAGCATATGAAGAAAGAAACAAACATTGGAGTTTGACTCTATCCAACATACAAACCCAATGCATTTCTCACTTGTACAAGACTATATTTACAAGCATTTGAGGCCCAAAGGGGTTGAAAACTGAACAGACCTCCATTTAACTTCGGCAGAAAGACCTTAGACAATGATATTTCCCCACTGTGTCTTGGCAGCAGTTGCCCCAAGCTTTAGTGCATAGGTGTTGCTAGCATTTATTACCCAACCCTAATTGCCCAAAGGCCATGTCAGAGTCAACCACTTTGCTGTGGGTGTGAATTCACAGGTAGGCTACACTAATTAAGAATAGCGGATATCCTTCCCTAAAGGACATGAGTGAATGAATAGGTTTATTATTCAGCCTCCATTAGGCAAGTTTTTTTAATTTGAATTCGAATTTTGCTATCAGCTGTGGTGGTATTTGAACACGTGTCCCTAGAATATTAACCTGGGATTCTGGATTCCTAGCGCAGTGACATTACCACTATGCCACTTCCTGCATGTCTTTATTTTTCTCATTGCCAGCACACTGCACCATAAAACAAACAAGATTTATTTTCTGTAAACAAGTGGAACAGCACTTTTGCCTCTGTATCAGAATGTTGTGTTTTCCGATCCCACTCCAGAAACACGAGCTGAACTTTTCGATCATCCTCTTGGATTACACTGGTGACATGTTACAGACCCTGTTAACTTATGAAGTAAGGAGTGAATGTCAGGAAATGTACACTATCTTGGTCTCTGTAGGATTAATTGGGGCAGATGTCCTAGACTCTTCGTGGCTCAGTGATGAGTGGAATTTTTACTGGAGTAGTCTTTTACCTGGAGCACTACCTGGTAGTCTACCTGAGTACTATTGAAGAAGCCTAGATGGCAAACTGGTAAGAACTGGAAATTAAAGTTATTGTATGCTGGACAGGGTTACTCTGGGTGCTTTCAGGGGTCAAGTGCTGAACATAAACCAACAATATCATTTTGAACCCTCTTCTGAGTTTCTCACTGAGAGGAGAGGCCTACTGAGAGGCCTTCTTCTGGTTCTGTATCTCTCAATTATTAGGACAAACAGTGCCTTCACACCCAGCTGATGACTTTCAACGTTCACACCCTGCAGTAATACATTGGAGATCCACACAAGACTATTGCTGACAATAGTGTTAATCTGCCAGATGCAGGACCTGTGTTATGAAAGGCAGTCCCTTTCCCTTTGGTTGCATGGTTTATACACGGTTGTAGGAGATGGCTGTCTTTTACCTTCCCCTCTGTTTGGAACATGTTTGGCTCCAGGAAGATTGCCCCTCTGCCTGGGCTAATGGCTATTTTAGTGCAGTCATCGTAGCTATTGTTCTGTAATCTACATTTCTGTGTTGCTGGCATAGGTAATATGTGACCTTTGGAGCAGATGGCCTGGTCTATAAGGCAAACTAGGTAAAGACAGGGATGTACTAGCTGCTAGAGCAGAGGGCCTGGACAGGGGGGATAATCAGAATCAGCAATGTACTGGAGGGAGTTGGAAACATTAGTCCATCAGATGTTCTGGGCCTCAGTCCAGAACAGCATTTCAAGCGATGAGTATACTTGACCAGGCTCTGATATGGGTATTGAGGAGGTTGGAGAGTGTGATATGTTCCTACACGATTTTATTGTTGTTTACATGTAATTTCACATTCATATGAAACTCAAAACCTGCATCAGAAATTTGTGCTGTCCCTCAGACATCCCATCTGTACCATTTCACTTTACACTGAGGGGCTTCCTGAATAGGCTCCTCCTTTACACTATCCTCTCAATTAACTTTGTCTGCTGTCTGGATATGACCTGCTGTTTCGTGTGATTATGTCCTGAGTTCAGATGTAAGTAGGGTTCCTTAGTGAAAGATTCTTCATTGCTGATTTTCCTACAGCTCCATCGGAGAATCCTGGTGCAGTGTGTTAAATGGAGCAATCATAAGCAATCAGTTTTTAAGCCAATTCATGGACCCCCATATTTAAAGCTCAGGGGAGTCCACAGTTCATGCACATATCCCATGTAAGAGTTTGCAATCCTTGACCAAAACCACTGGATCTCTCTCCAGACTTTCTTTGCAAAGGCACATTCCAGCAGGGGATGTGTAATTGTCTCTGTCGCACTGCAGCAGCTTCGAGGGCAGCATACGGTGGGGCAGACCAAGTGGGCATACATAAAGGATCTCACAGGTGCTCCCCTTCTCACCACCAGCCAAGCAATGTCCTAGTGCTTGTTGGGAAGTTCTGGTGATGAGGAATCTTGCCAAATGACTTTGACAGTCTGCTCAAGGAACAACCCGACAGGATCCACACTCTCCTTTTCCTGCTGACCACTTCCTGATGGACTTGTGGCCAAAGGTGTTTTTCTTTGCAAATTTCTTGATGAAGGACAGGTAATATAGAATGGTCCATCTACTTGGAGCATTCCCCGGCAGTGAGACCAGTCCCATCCTTCACAACATCGGGGAAGGTAGAACCAGATTCTCAACACCTTCAGGTAGTCTGTCCTGACGTTGAAGGTGATAAAGGATCAGTTGGCTCAGTTCCCAAAGAACATGGCCTCGCTCTTGCCTCTATTTACCTTGGCACCCGAGGCCAGTTCAAACTGGTCGCAGATGCTCATGAGCCTGCACACTGACAGTGGATCCGAGCAGAAAATGATGACGCCATCTATGTACAGGGAGGCTTTGACCTGCTGTCCTCCGCTACCTGGAATAGTCACCCCTCTCAGGCTCACATCCTTCCTGATGGACACAGCAAAAGGATCTATACAAGACACAAACAAGGCAGGAGGGAGTGGGCAGCCCTGCCTGACTCCAGGTCTGGATAGGGAAACTTTCTGATTCCCACCCATTGATTGAGACTGCACTAACAATGTTGGTGGAGAGCAGTTGGATTCAATCCAATCCTTCCCCAAAGCCTGTTTTGGAGGGCACATCCCACACGTGACTAAAGAGTAGCACAGTGGCTCAATGGTTAGCACTGCTGC
>NC_063345.1:13755239-13780305 GCF_021869965.1 Rhincodon typus | reverse complement strand
AGAAATGATCCCTAAGAGTATAGTCTTACTACAAACATCGCTCAAATTCACATGGCAATAGCACAGACATACATCACAGTTAGTGTTACTGTTCTGATTCATCAATTTCTTTTCATTAGTACTGTTGGCAGATCTTTAATTTACATTAAATATTTACAAATTAAATACATGAAGCCAGGTTCTTTTTCCATCTATTACATTGAAAACGTCTGATACACAAACTCTGATTACCATATTCTATTCAATTGGCCAATCAAAAGTGCATCACTGAGGCAGAGTCACCATCACTTGCATATTCATGAATCAGAGCAATATTGCATCGTTGCTGAATAAGTCATAGAGTTATTCGGGCCATTAGAACTGCACAAATCTTCTGAAGAATAACCACATAGACCCAGGAGGTTCCTTTTATTTCAAGTATGTACTTTATTCATAAAAAATATCCTGATATACATACATAGTCACTGAAGCAGTTCAGTTCTGTACAGTAGGAATTGAAGAAACAAACAGACATTGGAATTTGACTCTATCCAACAAACAAGCCAAAGACATTTCTTGTTTGTAGAAGACTACATTTACACATATTTCGTAGAATCCCCACAGTGTAGAAGCTGGCCATTTGGTCCATTGAGTCCATGCCGACTCTTCGAAGAGCAGCCCACGCAGACCCAACCCATCCCATTCCTGTAATACCACATTTCCTGTGGCTAATCCAGTCTACACATCCATGAACACTTCAGCCAATTTAGCATGGCCAATCCACCTAACCTGCATATCTTTGGACTGTGGGAGGAAACCGGAGCTCCCAGAGGAAACCCACGCAAGCATGAGGAGAACATGTAAACTCCACACAAATTGTCACTCGAGGGTGGAATTGAACCTGAGTCCTTGGCAAAGTGAGACAGCAGTGCTATCCAATGAGTCAACATGCCATCCTCAGTGAAGCATCAGGAAGGACCGATAACTGAACGGACCCCCACTTACCTTCAGCAGGGAGACCTCAGACAGTGGTCTTTCCCCATTGCACCTCGGCAGCAGCTGCCCCAAGTTTTAGTGCATCCCTCAGCACAAAGTCCTGGACCTCGGAATGCGCCAGTCTGCAAGACTCTGTCAAGGTCAACTCTTCATACACTGGAAGACCAACAGGTTTTGTGCAGATCAAAGAGCATCCTTCAAAGAGTTGATGGCCCTCCAGGCGCAGTCAATGTTTGTCCTGGCGTGCTTTGCAGGAAACAAACCTGTGCCATGTACAACAGACAGAGTGCCTCACACCTGATGAACCAGGTTTTTACCCACAATGGAGTGGGAGCAGAGCTCCAAATAGACCAGTCTCCGCCTCACCTTTGTGGTGCGCTCCTCCCAAGATTTTGTTCACACCCCAGCCCCTGCAAACCATACTCCTAGCACCTTCTGGTAACCTGCCCTGACGGTGAAGCGGTTAAAGGCTCCATTGGCCCAGTTCCCAAATAACATGGCCTCACTCTTGCCTCGATTTACCTTGGCTCGAACTGATCGTAGCTGCTCATGAGCCTACTCACTGACAGCGGATCCGAGCAGGCTCACATCCTTCCTGATGGACTCGGCAAAAGGGCTCACTACAACACACAAACAAGGCAGGAGGGAGTGGGCAGCCCTGCCTGACTCTGGGCCTGATCGGGAAGCTTTCTGATTCCCACATCTTGTGGCAATGCTGCTGCCAGGAGAGCAGAGACGCACAGACACGTCCTTATAACCTCACAGCGTCTGTTTCCACTGGAGAGAGCCAGGGAGAGGGAGAAGCTGCGCTTGCTCAGTGCTACCAGCTGGGGATTTCCTGGCTCTGTCTCTCTCTCTGCTTGTTGGGAATCAGCTGGAAGGTTGTGTTTTTTTTTGCAAAGAGGGCGGTACAAGTTCGCTGAATGCTGGCGGAAGCGGCCGAGAATGAAGTTCAGATATTAGCTGGCACAGTCAGTGGCGTTTGAGCGGAGCTGGGCGCTCACTGACTTTTATTTTCACACCAATTTTATTTTCATTATTTGAAGGAAGAACGGTAATTTTTTTTCTTTGGCCGGAGCTCGCTAGATGCCAGGCTGTGTGAAACAACATTGAGTGGAAGTTGTGCGTCGTGAATAATGCCCAGCAAAGTGAACGAGGGGAGTTCAGTATGAGTGACAGGCCTTGCTCCTAGCTCAGGCAAGTCGTACAAAGGTTTCTGTAATACGGCAACATGGTGCGTTCACTGATCCTGCCTGTGGATGTTTGCTGTGGGCACTTGTAACTGCACACTGGCTTCAATCTCGACGGAAAGGATTCCCTCCCCATGGCCGAGTCAGAGTGGATGAACCCAGTCGGTGTTGGGCAGTAATGTAGCTCGGTGGGAGTATGGTACCTCCTGTTGCCTCCCCTGCCCCTGGGTTAGGCAGGGGACGTTGGGGGGGGGGGGGGAATGATTTCTTGCACCCAACTGCTTCCCTAGAAGCCAATTCGAGTGTATCCTTGACGAACCGAGTGCAATATTGCCTCTGACAACCCCCACCCCCGCGTACCTGCCAACTCCAGATGCACCATTTATGGCCAGTTCAGCCAAGTTGTTGAGAATTTGCAGCTCCTATTGCCAATAAGATGTCCAAAATCAGGGAAAGGAATAAACAAAAAATAAACTCGTCAACTGTGGCTGATCCAAATTGTGTGCATGTCCTTATCCGCAGTTCTTTGTAGACTACTATATTTTGCCATCCTATTTACCTGGAGTGGCTTCTGGTATAGTGACATCTGTAAATAATTCCTCAGTTAATGCCAATTCATTATTATTTGGGGGTCAGTTAGCTCAGTTGGCTGATTGGCTGGTTTGTGATGCCAACAGCATGGGTTTAGTTCCCACACCTGCTGAGGTTCCCATTGAAGGACTCTCCTTCTCCAGCTGTCTCCTGAACTGAGGTGTGGTGACCCTCAGGTTAAGCCACCACCAGTCATCTCTCTCTGTACTGAAAGGGCAGCCTGTGGTCAGGTTAGATTATGGCAACTTTACCATTTTTACATTATTATTGTCTAAATTGGGGTTAGGTTATAACTATGCAAGGTAATTGTGGAATTTTGGAGTCTTTTTTGCTGCCCTGATTTATTGCCACAGATTAGCATTATGGACAATGATTTTGAAGTTACCGTTACAGAGGTAGTTTCAGTTGCTGCAATAGCTATACAACTGTTGAAGAATATACAACTGTTCACGAGTTTAGGAAGAGTTGGAGATAGCATTGACACAATTCAATGGACTAAATGGTTTCACTCTTTTCTGCTATTGATGCATTTGCTATCCATTTCAGAAAAAATACAGCAAGTTATTTATATCAATTACCAATTTAATTTTGTACAGTGGAAATGGATATTTAATAGCTGAAATCTCCAGAAGAAAATAGAAATATAGCTTTTTTAAAAAGACAATATGATATACCATGTAACATATTTTGTAAACAGATTGCACAATGAGCGTACATTACTTTTATCTTACAATTGAGACCTGAATTGGACTAACATTTCAGATTTAAATTCCAATGATATTAAAATAAAAGGGACATCCAATAAAAAATAACAAAAGTTTTTTTTAAAAAATCACCAGAACTATCAATGTCATGCTTGCTAATGGAAGGACTCAGTTATGCATTGATCTAAGGGAATTTAATGAAGTTGCATTGCAATGAAATATTTTTAAGCATTGATAATGGACATTGTACCAAATATTTTCAAGTGTATTATTCCTGAGTGTATTGTTGTACAATTTTTGGATCTGTTTCATATTGTCAAAAGTGTTACAAATGAGCCTAACATCCTGTTGCATATCCTGTTGTACACACTGTAATTTTGATAAGTTTTTTCCTCAAAGGAGATAGTATGTTTGTAACTTATTGTAATATCTGCACTGGGAATACTAGATTTTCTGACTTGCCCCTGCTCCAATGATCCTCTCACTTTTGAATCTTCTCTGACATTGTTGCAATATGGTCTTATCACAAGAGATTGTTTATGGATATAATGTAAAATGAACAAAGGGATATTTATTTGTTCACTGGTTAGGCCAGCATTTATTGCCTATCCCTTATTGCCCATGAGAATGCAGTGGTGATCCACTTCTTTTAGCAACTGGGTAGATTTCCAGGGCAGTTGAGTGTTGGACCTATTGGGCTGAATTATATGAAGTGACTGATCCCCTGCCTCCATCTGTCTGAAAGTCATTGGGGGATGAGGGGGTGAGGTAGTCTTCTGAGAGGGGCATTAGCTACCTACAGCCAATTAGTGACCAATTGGCAATTAGGACAATTCAGGTGGAATTCCCATCCAAGGAGATCCGGGTTCAAGTCCCACCTGCTCCAGAGGTGTGTAATAACATATCTCAACACATAAATATCAAACCCCAGCCCTCCAACCTCTTTGCCCTAGCCTGCTATCTTGGCACTCAGCAAGACACCTAAACGTTCATAATATATCACAACCGAGGAAATATCTAAAATTTCCATGCTTCTTGATAAGGAATACCTGCCTTAAAGTGCTATTGGCCAATCATAGAGTCATAGAGCTGTACAGCACGGAAACAGACCCTTCATTCCAACTCGTCCATGCCAACCAGATATCCTCAATTAATCTAGTCCCATTTGTCAGCATTTGGCCCGTATCCCTGTAAACCCTTCATATTCATGTACCCATCTAGATGCTTTTTAAAAGTTGTAATTGTACCAGTCTCCACCACTTCTGCTGGCAGCTCATTCCATACATTTACCACCCTCTATGTGAAAAAGTTGCCCCTTAGGTCCCTTTTAAATCTTCCCCCTCTCACCTTAAACCTATGCCCTCTAGTTTGGACTCCCCCGCCCCAGGGAAAAGCATTTGGCTATTCACCCTATCCATGTCCCGCATGATTTTATAAACCTCTATAAGGTCACCCCTCAGTGTCTGACACTCCAGGGAAAATAGCCCCGGCCTATTCAGCTTCTTCCTGTGGCACAAGCCCTACAACCCTGGAACATCCTCGTAAATCTTTTCTGAATCCTTTCAAGTTTCACAACATCCTTCTAATAGCAGGGAGACCAGAATTTCATGCTGTATTCCAAAAGTGGCCTAACCAATGTCCTGTACAGCCGCAACATGACCGCAACTCCTATACTCAATGCACTGACGAATAAAGGCAAGAATACCAAATGCCTTCTTCACTATCCTGACTCCACTTTTAAGTAACTATGAACCTGCACTCCAACCAGTGGCTGGAACCTCAGAACAAAGGTGTGTGGTGTTGGATCAGGATTTGGGCAATGTTTAGGTGTCTTGCTGGTTGCCAAGATCGCAAGCAAGGGGCAAAAAGGTTGGAGTTTGAGATATCGTGGGGTCTTAGCACCATGGTGGAGACCCACTGAAGCCCGCACTGAGGGACTGACCTGTTTACCACCAGCCCACACAGGTAAATCTGATAGGCTGAGAACTTGAAACTCTCTTGCCATCTCTTCAATCCCAGCAGTGGCAGAATGTGGCCTTCAAGTGGGCATTAATTGCCCACTTCAGGGTCTGAAATAATCCATTGATGGTGTGGGCCATCAAAGCAACCTGCCTCTGGTATAATTGCAGTTGGGTCAGGGGCAGATGCTCAGCAGCAATGTGTGTACAAAATGCACTGCAGATTCACCACGGCTCCTTTAGACAGCACCTTTCAAGCCCACAACCACTAACATCTAGAAGGACATTGCAACAGATACGTGGGAACACCAGCGCCTGCATTTCCCCTCCAGCCCACTTACCACCCTGACTTATAGGAGCATAGTGCCGAGGACAGTCCATTCAACCTGTCAAACCTGCACTGAAAAAATGGGTGCTGCGGCAGTTCAGGGGTTAGTACTGCAGCCTCGGAGTGCTAGGGTCCTCGGTTCGATTCCAGCCTTGGTGATTGACTGTGTGGAATCTATGTGTTCTCCCTGTCTCTTCACGGGCTTCTGCTCAGTTCTCCAACTTTCTCCCACAGTCCGAAGAAATGCAGGTTAGATGGGTAGGCCATGTTATATTTCCCCGTACTGTCCAGGGATGTGTAGGCTAGGTTGATTAGCCATGGGAAATGCAGGGTGACAGGGATGGGGATGGACTGCGATTGTTGGATGCTCTTTGGAGGTCGGTGCAGACTCTGTGGGCTGAATGGCCTCTTTCTGCACTGTAGGGATTTTATGAAAAAGATACTGTGAGCAACATATAAAATAAGAGCTGGAGGAGGCCATTTTGCCCCTTGAGCTTGATCTGCTTATGCCTTATAAGAGGGAGATTCTGGGCAATGATTATTTACAGTCTTGGTTGTTATTTCTTTGTTCTCTTAGCCTATAAGACAATGACAGAGACTCAATGGCTGCACTGACTGAGATCCACTAAGTCAACAGAGCTTAGGATTCACACCTGGGGACTCCTGGCAACAGGAGAAATTGCAGAAATAATAATGTTATCTGTATTCACAATAAGTGCTCAGTTGTTCAGTTGGTGGTGCATTTTGCAGATGCATTGTATTGCAGATAGAAACCTAGGCCCTTTTATGTAGAATTACTTAGAGTTTCCGCAAGTGAAATAGGCCATTCAGCCCAACATTTTAATGTTTCAAATGAACCTCTTTCCATCCTCTTCATTCTAACCCAATCACCATATCCTTCTCTTCCTTTCTCTCTCCCAGGTTTATCTCTTCCCCTTAAGTGTTTCTGATCTATTTGCTCCAACCACCATATGCAGGTTCCACATTCTAAGCATTCTTTCTGCTGAATTCCTCATTAGATTTATTTATGTGGCTGATTCTTTTAAAAGAAACAGTGTCACATTGTTACAACTGAGATCAAGTTGAGAGAAGATTAGATGCCTTGAATCTAATGTAAGAGTCCCAGAAAAACAGATGGTACAGCTGTTTAGCAGAAGACACCATGCAGTGATGAGCTGGCGGTTATTAACTGGGATTTCTCTGACACTTGAGTTTCAAGCATCAGCTGTGTTGATGTCAGCTGAAAGCTAAACACTTCCTCAGTAGTGAGGAAAGGATCAGTGACTTTCTCAAATGGCCAGTCACCGAATGTGTCAGCTGTATGGATCGCAGAGCAGTGTATGGTTCAAGGGTCCTGGAAACTATTTGTAGCAGTTGTAAACTTCGAGTGCATTCTATTGAACGGTCCAAACTCAAAATTCACACTTAGCTATTTACTTTTGCCTTTCTGAGACCGCTGCATGCTTCCAGCATTCTCATTTTATTTAGATTCCCAGTTTTAGCACACATTGTTGGAAGAACATACGATGTAGGAGCCGAAGTAGGCCATTCAGCCTATCGAGTTTGCTTTGCTATTGAGGGGGATCATGGCTGCTCTGATAATACTTTTCTGCATAATCCTTGTTTCTCTTAATTAAAAGTCTGTCTATCTCAGCCTTGAATATACTTAATGAACCAGCCTAAACAGCCCTCTGCAGTAAAGAGTTCCACAAATTCACTAGCCTCTGAGAGAAAAAGTCCTCCTCGTCTTTATTGAAAATGGGTGACCGCTTAGTTCAAAATTATGCATTCTGGTCCTAGACTTTGGATATGTGGCATTATTCTGCCAAGTCCTCTATGAATCTCACATGTTTCAGTAAGGTCACCTGTCATTCTTTCAAAATCCAATGAGTACAAGCCCACCGTAAACAAACTCTCCTCTTAAAAAAAACCCTCCATACCCGGGATCAACCTAGTGAACCATCTTTGGACTGTTTCCAATGCCAGTACATTTTCATTAGACTGGGGGATCAAAACTGTTCACAGTGTTCTAAGCTAAAATACAACAAAGAACTTCGGATGGTGAAGATCTGAGACTAAAATATAAATAGCTGGAGAAACTGAACAGGTCTGGTAGCATCTGTGGTGAGGAAGCAGAGTCAACATTTCGAGTCCAGTGACCCTTCTTCTGAACAGACTCTTCTGAAACTTCTCTAGCAGCTCCTCTTTTGGCCATAGTGTTCCCGCTGTGTGTTCCAGTTCTGAGGAAGGGTCACCGGACCTGAAACGTTAACTCTGATTTTTTTTCTTCACAGGTGCTGCTAGACCTCCTGAGCTTTTCCAGTAACTTCTGTTTATGTTCCAGCTGTGATCTGGCTCATGCCTTGTATTGCTTTAGCAAGATTTTTTGACTTTAATACGACATTCCCTTTGAAATAAAAGCTTATTTTGCATTTAAATGAAGTCTCCAATTTGCTTGCAGATTGAAATCTCTGCCACGTCCTGGACTGTGCACAGCTCTATCATGTTGCAGTCCAGATCACAATGTTATTCATTCTTTAACACCTGAAAAAGAGAAGCAGTTTTCAGCTTTAGTGTTGACTTATAGGTTTGACAATTCAAGAGGTCTCCACGAGTTGAACATGTTCCTGAAGGATTGCTTCAATGTATATCTCTTGCAATCTGATGCTTTGGATTGTACTGTTTACTTGGGAATGAGGAAATGCAGTGACAATGTTCATTTTACAGTCATAGAATGACACATCGCAGATGGAAGCCATTTGGTCCATTGTGTCTGTGCCAGAAAGTCAAACAGAAAGAAGGCAAAACACTGATTGTGAACGTGAAGTGATTACTAGAAGGATTTTATTCTCAGACACCATTCTGGACACTGGTAGCATGGTACTGCAATTGGAACACTGCTTTCATATTTCCTCCCCTTCACCACTGAAGTCAATTAATCATCTGTTATTCTATGACCTTTGTTTACTGCCTTTTTGTTCATGTTCTCTGAGGCAAATTTATGTTCAGCAACGTCAATTGTGTTTGTGCTGGCGAGTGGTGTAACTCTTCTGCCAATCGGAGTCAACCTCAAGCTCTGACAGAATCAGGTTTAATCGAAAGGCAACACTCGGTTCTAGAACAGCATCTTCTGCTGCGCTAGCTTGATGATTATTTTACTTCTTCCTCCTTTGGCAGAAGGATGAACTTATCAGTTGATGGGGGGATTACACTGCGAGCTCTTACTCTTTACCAGGGGGGTAAGATATCATTCTGGAAATGCGGATATCATTAGCAAACTGGAATATATTGCCCTCCCTCGTTGTCCTCAGGAAGGTGTTGGTCAGCTGCCTTCATGAACTAAAAACCGAAAGAACTGCAGATGCTGTAAATCAGGAACAAAAACAGAAGTTGTTGGAAAAACTCAGCAGGTCTGGCAGCATCTGTGAAGAAAAAAATTAACTTTGGGCTACCTGTTTCCTGCCACTTTAATACACCACCCTGTTCCCTGGCCAACATCTCTGTCTCAGGCTTGCTGCAGTGTCCCAGCGAAGCTCAATGCAAACTGGAAGAACAACACCTCATTTTCGGCTTGGGGACCCTGCAGCCCTCCGGACTCAATATTGAGTTCACTAATTTTAGGGCCTAAATTCTCCCATGTCCTGCCCCCTACCCCACACACCAGGCCTTGCTATCACATAGCCTGCCATTACACACTACCTATTGTTAGTCACTAACAGTCCCCATTAACAACTATTCATCCTCCCAGCTGGATCATTATCAACTCCTTTGTCTGTCCAACTGCTCTTCTCTCTCTTTGGGATCTATCCTATTGTTTACTCCCAACCCCATCCCCTTCCCTTTTTTCAGCATATAAACTGACATTTTCCCAGCTACCATCAGTTCTGAGGAAGGGTCACCGGACCTGAAACGTTAACTCTGATTTTTCTTCACAGATGCTGCCAGACCTGCTGAGCTTCCAGCAACTTCTGTTTTTGCCCTCATGAACTGTTGCAGTCCAAGTACTGTAGGTACACCCACAGTGCTGTTAGGGAGGGCTTTCCAGGATTTTGACCCAGGTGGAATGTCATAGCTATTACAGAAACTTGGCTGAGGGAAGGACAGGACTGACAGCTCAGTGTTCTGGGTTTTAGATACTTTAGGAGGGATAGAAAGGGAGGCAAGAGAGGAGGAGTGGCATTTTTGATTAAGGAAAACATTACTACTATAATTAGAGAGGATATTTCTGAGGGATCACCCAGTGAAACAAATGGGTAGAAATTAGAAACAAGAAAAGGATTGTACTATAGGCCCCCCCAATAGTCAGATGGTAACTGAGGAGTAAATATGTAGAGAGATCTCAGATATAGGTAAGAATAATAGGGCTGTAACAGTAGACAGTTTTAATTTTCCAAACATTGACAGGGACTGCCATAGTATTAGAGGCTTGCATGGTGAGGAATTTATTCAATGTGTTCAAGCAAATTTTCTTTATCAATATGTAAATGTACCTACTAGAGAAGGAGCAAAACTTGACCTTCTCTTGGGAAATAAGGCAGGATAAGTGACTGAAGTGTTGATAGGGGAACACTTTGGGACTAGCGATCATGAAACTATTAGTTTTAAAATAGTTATGGAAAAGGATAAGCCTTCCATAAAAGTTGAAGTTCTTAATTGGAGAAAGGCAAATCTTAATGGTATGCAACAAGGTGCGTGTAATGTCCTTTAGGGAAGGAAACTGTTATCTTTACCTGGTCTGGCCTACATGTGACTCCAGGCCCACAGCAATGTGGTTGACTCTGAACTGCCCTCTGGGCAATTAGAGATGGGCAATAAATGCTGCCTAGCCAGCGATGCCCTCATCCCGTGAATGAAGAAGGAAAAACAAACAAGAACTTTCAAAAGTTGATTGGAGTAGATTCTTCGCAGGTTAAAGGACAATTGACAAGTGGGAGGCTTCAAAAGTGAGAGCTCAGAGGCATTATGTTCCTGTTAGAGTGAAGGGTAATGTTGGGGAACAATGGATGAATAAAGACATTGAGGATCCAGTCAAGAAAGAGTCATATATTAGATATAGACAACTGGGATCAACTGAATCGCTTGAAGAGTATAAACAGTGTAGGGCCATTCTTAAGAGGGAAATCAGGAAGCCAAAGAGGAGATATGAGATAGCCTTGGCAGATAAGGTTAAGGATAATCCAGAGAAGTTCTACAAGTACATTAAGACCAAAACAGCAACTAGAGAGAGAATAAGGCCCTTAAAAGATCAACACAGCCATCTATGTCTTGAACCTCCGGTGATGGGAGAGATACTAAAGAATATTTCGCATCAGTTTTTACTGTGGAGAAAGAAATGGAGGTTAGAGAACTCAGTGAAATAAATATTGATGTTTTGAAAGCAGTTCACATCACAAAAGAGGAAATGTTGGAGGTCGTAGAAAACATAAAGGTGGATAAATTTCTGGTACCAAATCAGGTGTATCCTAGGATGTTGTGGGAAGTTAGGGAGGAAATTGTGGGGTCCCTAGCAGAAATATTTGTATTATCAATAACCATAGGTTAGGACTGGATGGTGGCTAATGTTATGCCTTTAGTTAAGAAGGGCTGTAAGCAAAGCCTAGAAACTATAGGCCCGTGAGCCTTATGGGTAAGTTGTTGGAGGTAATTTTGAAACATAGGATTTATATGCAGTTGGAGAGGCAAGGACTGAATAAGGACAGTCAGCATGGCTTTGTGTGAGGGAAATCGTGTCTCATAAATTGATTGAGGTTTTTGAGGAAGTAACCAAAAAGATTGGCCTTGACCAAGATCTTTGTATCCTCATTAGCCACTGAGTGGTCCCATAGGACTAGAGAGTGGCTAATGTTATTCCTCTGTTCAAGAAGGGAAATAGGGATAATCTAGGAAACTATAGACGTGAATCTCACATCAGTGGTTGGGAACCTATTGGAGAGAATTCTTGGGGACAGGATTTACGCGCATTTGAAAAAGCAAGGCCTAATTAGGGATAAGCAGCATGGAGGGCAGGTCATGTCTTACTAACCTGATTGAATTTTTCGAGGAGGTGACAAAGGCGATCAATGAGGGTAGAGTAGTGGATGTTGTCTACATGGATTTTAGTCTATAGTTTCCTAGATTATCCCTATTTCCCTTCTTGAACAGAGGAATAACATTAGCCACTCTCTAGTCCTATGGGACCACTCAGTGACTAATGAGGATATAAAGATCTTGGTCAAGGCCAATCTTTTTAGTAAGGCTTTCAACAAGGTCCCTCATATTGTAGGCTCATCCATAAGATTAAGATGCATGGGATCCACGGTGACTTGGCCGCATGGATTCAGAATTGACTTGCCCATGAAAGGCAGAGGGTAGTGGTGGAAGGGTGTTTTTCAGCCTGGATGTCCTTGACTGGTGGTGTTCTGCAAGAATCTGTACTGGGACCTCTGCTGTTTGTAATATATATAAATGACTGTTTGTAATATATATAAATGACTTGGATGAAAATGTAGAAGGGTGGGTCAGTAAGTTTGCAGACAATGCAAAGATCAGCGGAGTTGTGGATAGTGTAGAAGGTTGTCAAAGGACACAGCAGAATATAGATCAATTGCAGAAATCGGCAGAGGAATGGCAGATGGAGTTTAATCCACGTAAATGTGATGTGCTACACTTTGGATGATCAAACATTAAGGAAATGTATACACTTAATGGCAGGACCCTGAACAGCACTGATGTACAGAGGAATCTTGGGGTTCAAGACCATAGCTCCCTGAAAGTGGCCACACAAGTAAATAGGGTGGTAAAGAAGGCATATAACATTGGTCGGGGAATTGAATACACGAGTGAGGATGTCATGTTGCAGCTTTATAAGACTTTGGTTCGGCCACACTTAGAGTATTGTGTTCAATTCTGATTGCCACATTACAGGAAGGATGTGGAAACTTTGGAGAGGGTACAGAAGAGGTTTACCAGGATGCTGGCTGATTTAGAGGGTAAGAGCTATAAGGAGAGGCTAGTAAAACACATTATTTTCTCTGCAGCAGCGGAAGCTGAGGGGAGAAGTCTATAAAATTATGAAATACATAAATAGGGTTTTCGGTCAGAATCTTTTTCCCAGAATTGAAATGTCTAAAACAAGGGGGCACGCATTTAAGGTGAGAGGGGGAAAGTTCAGAGGAGATATGAGGGGCAAGTTTTTTACACAGAGAGTGGTAGGAGTGTGGAAGGCGCTGCCAGTAGTGGTGGAAGCAATACAATGTGGGCATTTAAGAGACTTTTAGATAAGCACATGAATGTGCAAACAATAGAGGGATAAGGACCAAGGGCAGGCTGAAGGGATTTGTTTAATTTGGCGTCATGTTCGACACAACATTGTGGGCCAACGGGCCCGTTCCTGTGCTGTACAGTTCTTTGGCCTATGTTCTATTGATGATGGCAGAGTGGTAAACCTTGTTTATGTGGACTTTAGTAAACCTTTGACAGGGTTTCACATGGTATCCTAATTAGTAAAGTTAGATCACGTGGGATTCAGGGTGAGCTTGCCAATTGGATACAAGTAGGACATAGAGGGTGGTAGAGGGTTGTTTTTTTGACTGGAAGTCTGTGACCAGCAGTGTTCCATCGGGATCAGTGATGGGTCCACTTCTGTTTGCCATTTATATAAACAATTTGGATGAAAATGTAGGGAACATGGTTAGTTTCTGGATGACACCAAAATTGTGGACGGTGAAAAAGGTTATCTAAGATTACAAAGAGATCTTGAACAGTTGGGTCAAAGGGCAGAGGAGTGGCAAATGGAGTTCAATTTGGATTAATGTGATGTACTACATTTTGGTAAAACAAACAAGGGGGCAGGACTTATACAATTAATAGTAGGGGCCTGGGTGGTGTTGTAGAACAGAGAGACCTAGGGTTCAGGTACATAATTCTTTGAAATTTGCATCGCAGGTAGACAGGGTGGTTAGAAGGCATTTAGCATGCTTGTCTTCATTGCTCAGGTTTTTGAGTATAAAGATTTGGACATCATATTGAGGTTGTACAGGATGTTGGAGAGGCCTCTTCTGGAGTACTGTGTGCAGTTCTGTCTGCCCTGCTGTAGGAAGGATATTATTAAATTGGAGAGGATTCGGAAAAAATTTACCAGGATGTTACTGGGAATGGAGGGTTTAAGTTATAAAAATAGGCTCAAAAGGCTGGGCCTTTTTTTCACTGGAGAATGGGAGGTTAAGTGGCGACCTTATAAAGGTTTATAAAATCACAAGGGGCAAAGATAAGTGGATAGCAAAGATTTTTTTTCCCTAGGGTGGGCGAGTTTAAAATTATGGGGCATATTTTTAGGTGGGAGGAGAAAGATTTAAAAAGGATGTGCGGGACAACTTTTTTTACATAGAGAGTGGTTCATGTGTAGAATAAACTTCCAGAGGAAGTGTTGGATGCAGGTACAGTTATAATGTTTAAAAGACATTTGGGATAAGTACTTGAATAGGAACAATTTGGAGGGATATTGGCCAAATGCGGGCAAGTGGGACAAGTTTAGTTTGGGAAAGTGGTCGGCATGTATCGAGTTGGATTGAAAGGTCTGTTTCCATGCTGTATGACTGTATGGGTACTAAAGGACCAGCAGTGTATTTCCAAGTCAGCATGGTGTGTGGCTTGGAGAGAAGCTTTCAGGTGGTGGATATCCCATGCACTTGCTATCCTTGTTCTTCTAGCTGGTGTAGGTTGCAACTTGGGAGATCCTGCTGAAACTTCGCAAACTCTTTCCAAGGAGACCCTTATAACCATTGAACTGTGGAGGCTAGATTCAATTTTGAGTGAACTAGGTTTGAGGACAAACTGCACAGGAAGATTGGTGTCTATCCCACTCCTCCACCCATGTAAATGCATATAGCATATGTAACTGTCAGTGACAATAAATAATATTCCATAGACCATGCCACTGCTAAGCACTAATGCTCATCTAGGCAGCGATGGTAATGTTAATTGTAAGAAATTTTCTAAATAATATTCTAATTTCTAATTATTATTTTTCTCTTTTTCTCCAGGGCTTAATTTTGCTATGGCAGCCACCAGATTGTTTGATACTTCTGATGCTGTGGAACTCTTTGCACCACAGTGTCTGTATTTGAAGCCAATTGCAAGGCTGACAATCAGTGTGATATTTCCCAAGTCTAAGTTATCCTCAAGACTCATTTCCAACTGGGAAGTGATGGAGACCCTGAAGAAAATGGCTTACCCGGATCAGATTACATCGCTCAAAGTCTCACGGAGCACAATGGACTTTGTTCGCTTTGAGGCGGAAGTTGAAAATAAGAATCAAGTTCAAACTGTCTGGGAAAAGTTTAACAACAAGACCATTAAGGTGAATGGTATCAATGAGACGGCCAAAGTGTTGGCAGCTGTAACTCAAGCTAACTTTCCAAGCCCAGGTGACTGGGAATCCTTTTTTAAGACTACTGACTGCATGAATGAGGCTTTGCCTGGTGAGAGACCTGATACTATTCACATGGAAGGGCTGCCTTGCAAGTGGCTCTCTTCAAAGCAGCTCAATAGGGAAAAGCCAATGGAAGAGATCCTTCAAAAGGTCTTTGGCAGATTTGGAAAGATCCGAAATGTTGACATTCCCATGTTGGATCCCTATCGAGAGGAAATGACAGGGAAGAAGTTCAATACCTTCAGCCTCGGTGGCCTACCAACCTTTGAAGCTTACATCCAATACCAGGATTATGCAGGCTTCGTGAAGGCAATGGAGTCCTTGCGGGGAATGAAATTGATGCACAAAGGGGATGATGGAAAGGCAGTGGCATGTAACATAAAGGTATGGAGTTACAATCCTTGCATTTGTTACATATGGATACATTGTCCTTCAGTGTTCTGACCTTGATTAAATGATCATTGGTCAACCATAGCTATGATTTTAAAGAAGAGCAGGAAGATAACCTCAGTGTCCTGACCAATAATTATCCCTCAGCCTGCATCACAAAATAAAGCCAATTATCTGGGCAGTATCATGTTGCTGTTTGTGGAAACTTGCTATATGCAAATTGGCTTTCTTATTTTCTACATGACATAAGATCATAGGAAATGTTTTTTTTTAACTTGATTCATTCATGGAATGAGGGTGTCACTGGCTAGGCAGCATTTATTGCCCATCCCTAATTTCCCAGAGGGCAGTTAAGAGTCAACCACGTTGCTGTGGGTCTGAAGTCACATGGAGGCCAGACCAGTTGAGGATGGTAGTTTCCTTCCCTCAAGGACATTATTGAACCAGATGGGTTTTTCCCGACAATTGACAATGGATTAGTGGTCATCATTAGATTCTTAATTCCAGATATTTATTGAATTCAAATTGCATCATCTGCCGTGGTGGGATTCGGACCCAGGTCCCCAGAACATTGTCTGGGTCTCTGGATTAACAGTCCAGCAATAATGCCACTAGGCCATCGCCTCCCCTATAGCATGCTTATAGAATGCTTATAGCATTCTGCCCTTAGACCTGCTCCAGCATTTAATAAGATTCCGAAGAAGAGTCATTGGATTCAAAATGTTAAGTCTGCTTCTCCCCACAGACCTGCTGAGTTTTTTTACTACTTTCTGTTTTTGTGCAGCATCTGCAGTATTTCACATTTTTATTCCATGAAATCATGGCTGCACTGATTGTGACCTTAAGTGCACCATCTTGCCTTCCCCCCATAATCCTTGATGATGAAAAATCTAACTCAACCAATATATTCAATGACCTAACTTGCATCTTTCTCTGTGGAAGAGAATTCCAAGGACTAGTGACTAATGAGAGCAGTAAGTACATTTCGGAAGTGCTTCATTAGCCATAAAATGCTTTGGCAAAAAAAAACGCAACACAAATGCAAGTCTTTTTGTTGTCAATATGAATTATTACTTCAAAGTGGCATGTTTCAGTGGAGGCTGATTATGTAATAGGGAAGAAAAGACCTATTTGGCCTTAGGAAAGGAATAAATTCTAATCTGCTTCCCTATAGATTGTACCAAGTTTCCTTCAATGTCATTAATTAGTTCTGTTTGCAACTTTCTGTACATTGGATATCGAGGAATATAATCTATTTAATTCCCTGCTGGTCGGCTGATTTATTCGTGCCACCTTCTGATGAACAGTATCTTTACTCCTAATGTATGCTTGTTTTAAGGTGCAGTAACTCGTACAGGGACCGGTCTCGTACTTTCTCTTCCAGGTGACCTTTGACACAACCAAGCACCTTAGTGACTCGGCAATTGAAAAGCGTAACCTGGAGAGGTTGAAGCTGCAAGAGTTGGAGAAGCAGCGAGAGGAACAAAAGCGGAGGGACAAGGAAGAGGAACAAGCCAAGGAGGCTGAGCGGTAAATCCGAATGCACTTTGTGATTGAGGTCATGTCGAGTGAGAAAACACAGGGTCTCCAAGTCAGTAAAGAGCCTGCATCGGAATAAATACAAAACTAGATATTCAATCAACAAAATCAGTGGTAGAAATCCATAGTATAGTTTTGTGTGTGGTGCTCTGCTTTGTGTACTCCCTTGTGATGGTTACTAGTTGTGGGGCTGGGACTAAATGGTTATCCGGCAGTGGATATCGACACCCTGACTCTAATGCCTTCTCACTTTCGCAAAACTAGACAGTAATTGACCCCATTTGCAATCTGCTCTATTAAAGGATAGCAGTAGCATGATCTGTACAGTGGCTGGGGTAGGGAAACAAAAGACATTGTAAAACATAGTGCACACAGACTTACTTAGAAACTGAATATCTCCATGAAGCTTGCTAAAAGTAAACAGCCAAGGAATTCAGTTTAACTTGGTGCTCCTATCTATGTTTGGAACATTGTTGTCATACTTGGTTGGGAATTACCTGGAGAATTTGTCCCCGATTGATGGATAAGTAGAACTTAGCTCAGGAATTTCAAAATAAATAGATTTAACGATGGGGTCAAACCCCAGTTGCTAAGTTAATAAGCATGTTGATTAGTGACCTTTAAGTTATATGCAGGTCTGTACTGATGTAGCCCCTTCAGAGTCAGAGTGGGATGTGCATGTTTATGCTTGAGAAAGAGGAAGAGAAACTGTATTGATGTAGCCCCTTCAGAGTCAGAGTGGGATGTGCATGTTTATGCTTGAGAAAGAGGAAGAGAAACTGGGTGAGTTTGTATTTTGTTTCTGAGTGCTGTTCCACTGGTTCTTGCTTATAGCTGCTTGTGTGAATGTTGGATGAGTGCAGAATCAGATTTGGCTTGATCGATGGGTCAAGAAAGTACAAGACCATAGGATCAAAATGGAGGTGGCAAATTGAATCCAGTATTAGTTCATGGAGCAAAGGGTAGTGGTTGATAGGTGTTTTTGTAACTGAGGAGGCTATTTCCACTCAGCACAGAACTAGACCCCTTACTTTCTGTAGTATATTGAAATGATTTGGACTTGTGTGTAACGGGATATGATTAAACTAGGTAGGGTGGTTGACAGTGAGGAAGAGGGCTTTAGGCTGCAGGAAGATATCAATGGACTGATCAAGTAGGTAATAGAGTCGGGAAAGGAATTCTATTCAGAGAAGTGTGAGGTAGTATATTTGGGGAAAGCAAAGAAGGAAAGAGAAATATCCAATAAATGATCAAAAAGTACTGAGGGGTATTCCAAATTTCATCCTTCATTCTTCAGCAGTAAAATAGGTTAATTGGTCATGTATCCATTTGCTGCGTGTGTGATCTTGCTGTGTGCAAATTAATTCCCACGTTACCTTCCAAACCAACTATCTTGAGGATGTGAAGGGAACTGTACAAATGCAAGATTTTTTAAAAAAGGGTAACTGTAATACAGATAACATATGTCTTATACTGCAAATGTACAGCATAACACCTTTGCAAATGTCCACATGAAACTAACTGCCCATGTATAGAAGTCTAGTCATTAATATATATTTTAGTTGCAAGTTTACTGAACCACCCGAAGCATAATTTTTACTGGACATGAAAACTTTTAATGCACTGGACGTGAATCAAATAAACTGCTAGTTTTTACCTTGCTACCTGTTAGCTTTTAAGAAAGAACTAATCTTACTAGAGTGTAAAACCAGCATTGCACCCAGTGCTGGCCATTTCCTGAGTGACAGGTTAGGCTTAAAATTGTCCCCTTTCCAGTCTGAAGACTTCAGCTGAGAATCAGTAAAAACAGTCATTGTTCTACAAGCTACACATCATTAAGTTGTAGTGCAAAATAAGATCACATGGTACTCACATATCCTACTACAGTACAAGGTTAGTTAAGGGGCAGGAGGTTTAGAGAGGATTTGGAGAAAATGTTTTTCACCAAGAGGGTGGTGAGTATGTGGAACTAAAAGGGTAGAAGGGGTGAGAGTTCTCAAGACATTTAAGAACTGTTTAGATGAGCACTTGAAATGTCATAGCATACAAGGCTATGGGCCAAGTGCTGGGAAATGGATTAAGAATAGATAGATACTTGATAATGAGGACACAATGGGCTGAAGGGCCTCTTTCCATTCTGTAAAAAATCTAATACTTATAACTTGTGTCTGTAGAGTGCCTTTAACTTAGAACAATGTTCTGAAGCATTTTCTAAAGATGCAATCTGTTGAAAATGGATGAAGGAAGAAAATGAAGAAGGATATGGAAAAAGGATGACCAAAAGCTGGGTCAAAGAGGTCAGCTGTAAGAATGTTGAAGGAATGAGGGATGGGTATAATTTTGCAATCCTTCAAATTCTTTCACTCACATATATGGGAAAGAGAGTCTTTCCATGGAAAAAGAAGCCCATCAAGGTTCTGCATAACATTCTGATATTAAAACTCTCATTATAACTATAATACATGATGACTTCTGATCCAGCATTTCTACTTGTATGTTTAAAAGAGAAAGCGCTGAATTTCCTGGGTTGCTTAATTCTGTTAAATTATTTTTCATGGGCAGTATTTGGTGAGTGTTGAATAATGCGCCTGTGGAATTCTCTATCGCACAAAGCAGTCAAGGCCAGAACATTGTATGGTTGCACGAAGGAGTTAGAAAAAGCACTTGTGACTAAAGGGATCAAAGGATATGGGGAGAAGTGGGAACAGGTTATTGAGTTGAAAGAAGGGCTAAATGGTCTTCTCATCCTATTTTCTGTGTTTCTATATTCTCCGGTCTAATGTACTTCCTTTGATCACATACGATACTATGTTGCTTCATGTGTAAAGTTGTGTTCAAAAGGGAATGTGAACACAACTGTCTTTATTGGTGAATTATACCCCTAATATTAAATGAGCCTAAAACAAACTCAGTGCCCCGAATGGTTCTGTATAAGTTGACGTTGACTTTCGGAATGGTTTTCTTCAGGAAACGAAGGGAAGAAGAGCGGGAAAGGGAGAGGAAACGGAAAGAGAAGCTGAGGAGGAGGGAGCACAGGCAGAAAGAGCAGGAGGACAAACGTCGCCTGCGTAAACAATCAAAAATAAAACTGGAGAAAGAGAAAGAGCAGAAAGAGGCCACTGCTTGGGAGGAGAGAAAGCTGGTGCTTGCACAGAGGAAGCTGGACTCCTACAGGCTTCTCACTGTGCTTTTAAACAGTGCAAAAGTAAGTATCTGGCTTTGAGTGAATTTCTCCTGCAGCCTTCACCCCTCCATTTCTTCCCTCAGATGTCCTTATTCACCTTGAGGCATTAACTCCTAGTCAAGCAATGTTGTCATTTTAAAATTCTCACCTTTGTTTTCAATTCCTCCCCATTCCCTAGTTCTCTAATCCCCTCCGGATGTTATTAAACTGGAAAGAGTGAAGAAGAAATTTACAAGGATGGTGCCAGGACTCAAGCGTCGGAGTTATAGGGAGAGGTTGGACAAGCTAGGACTTTTTCTTTAGAGCGTAGGAGAGGGGAATCTTACAGAAGTGTATAAAATCATGAGAGGCATGGATAGGGTGAATGCATTCAGTCTTTTTCCCAGGGTTGGGGAATCAAGGGTTAGAGGGCATCAATTTAAGGTAAACGGGGAAAGAATACATGGGAACTTGAGGAGCAACATTTTTACACAGAGGGTGGTATGCATGTGGAATGAGCTGCCAGCAGAAGTGGTTGAGCCGGGTACATTAACAACATTTAAAAGGCATTTGGATGAGAACATGGATAGGAAAGGTTTAGAAGGATATGGGCCAAGTGCAGGGAAATGGGGTTAATGTGGATGGACATTTTAATCAGCATGGATCAGTTTGGGCTGAAGGGCCTGTCTCCGTGCTGTAGGACTCCATGACTCCTTATGAATGAATTGCAGAAAACTAGTATGTGGTTACAGCAGGTATAAGGAAGGTATATGGAATTTTAGCATTTATTGCTAAAGAAATGGAATTAAAAATGGAGAATTGTAGTCACAAATGTGCAAGGCATTAGAGAGACTGTACTTGCAGTACTGCTTACAGTTTTGGTCCCCTTACTTGAGGAAGGATGTAATTGCTTTGAAGGCAGTTCAAAGAACGTGCATTGGATTAATTCCAGAGATGAAAGGCTTGTCTTATAAGGAGAGATTGAACAGTTTAGGTCTATACCCGGAGTGTTTAGAGGAGTGAGAGGAAATCTAATTGAAGCAAATAAGTTGCCAAAGGGGTTTGACAGAGTAGATGTAGGTGGGATGTGGGGCACTCTAGAATGAGAGGTAATAGTTTTAGGATAAGGAATGGCAGATTAAAAACATAGATGAGGAGCAATTGCTTCTATCAACCTCGTCTCGAGTACTATTCCAGCCAAAGGTCCCAAACACTGATCTGATTTGGGATCTTTCTACTTGTGTGGTTCAGTCCCATACCAGACATTGGATTTACCAGCAGAACTTTGACAGGTTGGTGTGAATGTCAGTTAAATATTGTCTTGTACCTTTTCCTCTTGAGGGTAATTCAGATTTGCTGTGTTTACGTTATTTAATCAGTATATTTAATCAATTGTGTAATCAATAACAATCAACTGGACCACTAGAAGGAGTAATTCACCTATAGATGAAAACTGTTCACTGAACAAGGCTGAGTGTCATGTATCTACCCAAGTTTCATCCTTCATTTATGACCACCACCAAAATCAGGATTATGTGGTCATTTATATTGTTTGCTATGTGTAGGATCTTGTGATTAACAAATTAATTGCTGTGCTCCATGTCTAAACAACTGTCATGTGGACGTGATAGCCACTACATAAATGCAACTTCTTTCTTTCCTAATGAAAGTGGGGAAGTAATAAAACATGACACGTCTCTCATGCTATCATTTTTTAGAAGGATACTCTTAATTATATCGACACTATCCAAACATAACAAATAGTGTACTTAAGAAAGATTGGAATGTTTGAACTTTATTTGAGCTTTATTTCTTTATTTTCTGCTTAAACCTAAGAAGGTCTGCAATGTGTAACTTCTAACCTTATTTTGTATGTTTCTATGCTTTACTGTAGTTACGGCAATGTTTAACATTTAACTTTGTTCTTTTTTTCTACCTTGTTCTTAAGATTCTGTACCTAGGGACTTGTACCTAAGATGGTGCCTTATGTGGCGACATTCTACACTTTTCACTGTACTCCTGTAATTTTGTACTTGAGTACACGTGACAATAAAATCAAAATCAAAATCAAATAGTGGGGGTGGCTGATTCTAGTCTAACGTGTCAAAAGTACCTCAGACAATGTATAATAGTGCTTTGCAAAACTTTTTCCCTGATGTTACCCCATTGTGAGGCCTGAAGAATTAGTGGGTGTTGGAGGATGGGGCATTCGTTGAGAAGACCACCAAGGAGAGAAGGAGGAGGGCATCTGCCTTGGAGCGCATGACCCCAAGTTTCAACCTGTGACCCGTTTGATCTCCCAACCCCTACTTTGGGAAGCTCTAGTGTAGTAGGTACTACTACACTATTTGCCACCAAGGCAAATTGTAACACTAAATATCTTTTCCACAGGCACTGCTGATTCATTCAGCCAAACAGGTTTATTTTGCTAATCAATTCTTAATTGGGCCACTAGGTGGAGCATGTAAGCCGCGTATCAAAGGCTTTTGTTGCCACCTAGCTGGGTGACTTTTGAAGCAGTGAATCTCAAAAAATTACATGATATCAGTGCCGTTAGTGTAACCTGGGTAGACAGCTGAGGACAAGGCAAGTGGGAAAGGAGAGGCTTGAGGCACTCTACTCATACGCTACGTGTATGCAAGTAGCAGGCAGAAAGCAAAGAGACAACAAGGTGTAGAGCTGGATGAACACAGCAGGCCAAGCAGCATCATAGGAGCAGAAAGGCTGACGTTTCGGGCCTAGACCCTTCATCAGAAAAGCAAAGCCTGGTTTAGCCAGTGCTGAGTTGAAGGAGGTTCTAGCTCTGTCAGATGTCAATGTTGGGAAGGCATTTGGAAAGTTGAACAAACACCTTGTGGATCACTGGAGTGAAGAGAGGTAGTGTCCTGCAATATTAGCATCTGAAAGGCAGCACCATCGTGCTTGCAAAGGTACCAGGGAAAGATGGATAAAGGGACTAGCTCATTGCACTAACACTGACTGTGCACTAAGTAAATTATGGACAGGACATGTTAGCACCAGAAAAATAGAGTCATAGAGATATACAGCATGATAACAGACCCCTCGGACCAATTCATCCATGCCGACCAAATATCCTAAATTAATCTAGTCCCATTTGCCAGCATTTGGCCCATATCCCTCTAAACCCTTCCTATCCATTTACCCATCCAGATGCCTTTTAAATGTGGTAATTGTACCAGCCTTTATCACTTCCTCTGGCAGTTCATTCCAAACAAGCACCATCCTCTGCGTGAAAAAGTTACCCCTTAGGTCCCTTTTAAATCTTTACCCTCTCACCTTAAACTTTACCCCTCAGCCTCCGACACTCCAGGGAAAATAGCCCCAGTCTATTCAGCGTCTCCCTATAGCTCAAACCTTCCAACCCTGGAAACATCCTTGTAAATCTTTTCTGAACCCTTTCAAGTTTCACAACATCCATCTTATTAGCAGGGAGACCAGAATTGCACACAATATTCCAATAGTGACCTAACCAATTCCTGCACAGCCTCAACATGACCTCCCAACTCCTATACTCAATGCACTGACAAATAAAAGCAAGCCTGTCAAACACTTCCTTCACTATCCTATCTACCTATGACTCCACTTTAAAGGAACAATGAACCTGCACTCCAAGGTCTCTTTGTTCAGCAACACTCCCCAGGACCTTACCTTTAAATGTATAAGTCCTGCCCTGATTTGTCTTTACAAAGTGCAGCACCTCCCATTTATCTAAATTAAACTCCATCTGCCACTCCTCGGTCCACTGGCCCATCTGATCAAGATCCTGTTGTACATTGACGTAACCTTCTTCGCTGTCCACGACACCTCCAATTTTGGTGTCATCTGCAAATTTACCAACTCCTATGTTCACATCCAAATCATTTATATAAATGACGAAAAGCAGTGGACCCAGCACCGATCCTTGTGGCATACCGCTGGTCACAGGCCTCCAGTCTGAAAAGCAACCCTCTACCACCACCCTCTGTATTCTGCCTTTGAGCCAGTTCTGTATCCAAATGGCTAGTTCTCCCTGTATTCCGTGTGATCTAACCTTGCTAACCAGTCTACCATTTGGAACCATGTCGAATGCCTTACTATATAGAACATGTCCACCTCTCTGCCCTCATCAATCCTCTTTGTTACTTCTTCAAAAAAAAACTCAATCAAGTTTGTGAGACACGATTTCCCACGTCCAAAGCCATGTTGACTTTCCCTAATTAGTCCTTGCCTTTCCAAATACACGTTCTGTAATGTAATCCTGAGCTAAGGTTTTCCTGAAGACACTGCATCCTGTTGTTTGTGTGAAACTATTCACCGAATAAGAACTCTATAAAGTATAGCAAACTCAGACACAGGCAGCTTGTATTCAGGGCTTTGTTACACTGTAGAATACTTGAACGTGTGATGTGCTGTGTAAACACTGTTCCCCTGTATCACTGCACAGTAACCACCTCATTTCCTTTCAATGGTTGCAGTGCCTCTCAGTAGAAGGACTGCATGTGGAAGTGGCTGTGGCAGAGGAACATCTTATATCTACAGTTTGCCACTGTCCTGTTTGAAGAACATTCTGAACCCAAGCAGAATAACTTACCTTACGCTTGTGCTACCATTCTTCTATATCAGTAGCAAATGGAATAAACTAGACTTCCTTCAATTGACGTTTGTAGAATGATGTAGTCAACATAGTGTGGAGCTGGAGGAACACAGCAGGCCAGGCAGCAGCAGAGGAACAGGAGAGTCGACGTTTTGGGTCAGGACCCTTCATCAGGACTTAATGAAGGGACTCATCAGGTCCTGATGAAGGGTCCCGACCCGAAAC
>NC_063345.1:13730314-13755139 GCF_021869965.1 Rhincodon typus | reverse complement strand
TGTAGGCTCATTGCCAAAATATTTCACTTGGAACTGTAGATTAATATTCAACCACCTTTGCAAACAAATTTTAAATCTAATTTGTCCAATCACCCAACTTGGCATGGATATTTGATAGTCACACTGATTGTACAAACATAGTAGCCACTATCTTGGCTTTCTTTAAAATGCCAAGTACAATGAGCTAATCCAAACAATCTAAATGAAATCAAAGAAAGAAATCATCTTCTAAATGTACATGTGGGATTGCAAAAATGACTGTGAGGCAACAGATATCTTACTTTGTACGAAGTGCACGCCAAAGAAAATGAGACTGTAGTAAGTCTGTTAATGCATTACTATTGCACTCATTTTTTTTGCCTTTGTCAAAGTGTATTTGCATACATGTGTGTTTTTGCACAATATGGCAACAACGGAAATCACTTCTGTGGGTGGTATTATATGATTGGTCACTTTGGGCAAAAAACATTTACCCAAGGACATAGTTAATCTTTCTCACTTGAAGCTCTGGCTCAAACTGTTGATCCTGTGTAGGATATTGCCAAGGACAGACCGGTCAAATAAAAGCAAAATACTGCAGATGGTGGAAATCTGAACCATAACGCCAGAAAATGCTGGAGAAATCCAGCAGGTCTGGCAGCATCTGTGGAGAGAGAAAATAAAACAGAGGTAATGTTTGGAGTCTGGTAGGAGTCATCTTCAGAACTGAAAGATATGGAAAATGTTTCGTTTTAATCCCATCGGAGAGAACAGCAGAACTTCTTCAAGGTGGGCATATCGGAAATGTGTAGTGGCAAGTGTTCCAAGTTATTGTTTCCCAAACTACTTCCTGTTGAAGGAGCGCTGGGAGAGTTGGTGGAGAGCTGAGAGCATAGAGATTGTTTAAACCGGAGGAATTTTGAATGCAAAGGAAATACCATTTCATTGGGATTTTCAAAACAGGACTCAGGCCTCAAAGATCCTGCCAGTGAGGCAACATCCACCGTTGAAACAAAACCTTATTTATTCTCAGCAAAATTCTTCATTTTGAACATTACTGTTAAACACTTCCTCTCCTCTGTTCTAAGATGAACAATCTGAGCTTCTCCAGCCCGAACAATGAAACTGAATGAACAAAGAACAGCACATTTTAATTTCATACTTGTAATTTCTCAGACCGAGAAGTAGCTCATGCCCACTTAAACAAGGCCCAGACAACATCCACATACTTGCATCACAGAACTGCCAGGCAATGCCCATCTCCACCAAGAGAGGAATTAACCAGCATTTTGTTATTTATTGTCAGGATGTTGGTGTCACTGGCTAGGCCAGCATTTATTGCCCATCAACAATTCCCCATGCACTGCTGGTGTTGAGCTGTTTTCTTGAAACACTGTACTCTTTGGGTGTAGGAATCTCTAGAATACTGTTAGGAAGGGATTTCCAGGATTTTGACTCAGCAACAGTGAAAGAACGGTGGTATAGTTCCAATTTCCAAAGAATTTGAACTCAATAAAATATCTAGAATTAAGAATCTCGTGATGACCATGAGTCTATTGTTGATTGTTGGAAAAAATCCATCTGGCTCACTAATGTCCCTTAGGGAAAGAAACTGCCATCTTTACCGGTCTGGCCTACATGTGACTTCAGACCCACAGCAATATGGTTGACTCTTAACTGCCCTCTGGGCAATAAATGCTGCCTAGCCAGTGACGCCCTCATCCTGTGAACAAATAAAAAAAAGTGAGGTTGGGGTGTGGCTCAGAGCAGAAATTGCAACTGGTGGTATTCCCATATTATCTGCTGTCCCCTTGTCCTTCTAGGTGGTAGAGGTCCCTGGTCTGGAAGATGCTATTGAAGGAAACTTAGTGAGGTGCAGCCATGCATCTTGTCAATGTTACGTACCATTGGCAAAGGTGCATTGGCAGCGATGGAAAGAATGTTGAAGTTGGCAAATAGGGTCCCAATCAAGCGGGCTGCTTTGTCCTGAATGATGTCAAGCTTCCTGAATGTTATTGGAGCTGCACTCATCCAGACGAGCGGGGATTTTTCCATTACAATCTCAATGTACAACGTCACTGCCATTATCAAATCCTTCTCCACTAATATCCTCAACAGGCTAACCATTGACCAAAAACTCAACAGGCCCAGCCCACATAGGTGCCATAGCTAATAAGACAGGACAGAATCTGAGTGCTTTCTGGCAAGGAGCTTGTCCCTGATTACTCGAGCCTCTGCAACATCTACAAGATGTAGAAATGGAGAAATACTCTCCATATGGCCACAGCTGCAAATACACTCTGAGCTCAACATCCAGGAAAGAACAATCAGCTTGACTGTCACCCAATCCAATAGCCTAATCATTCACAGCCCTCCCCCCACCCCCATCTGAGATATTATGGCTGTAATATAACCTGCCTACAGAATGCTACTGTCAGGATTTCTTTGACAGTACTTTCCAAGTCTGAGGGAATGGGTTCGAATCCCACCATGGCAGAGGGTGAAATTTGAATTCAACGAAGATCTCAGATAGAGAGCTGGCATAATGGTGACCATGTCATCGCTCTCAATTGTCATAAAAACCCATCTGGTGATCTTATGTCCTTCACAGATGGAAATCTGCTGTCCTTATCTACATGTCAGTCCAGATCCATAGCAATATGGTTGACTCTTAATTGCTCGATGGGCAATAAATGCTGGTTTAGCCAGTAATGCCTTTTAAATTAAAAGCTGCTTCTCTGACAGCTCTGTAGGTATATCTAGACAACATGGATTGCAGTGGTTTATGAAGGTGGTTCTCCATCAATTTTTAAGGGCAATCAAGAAAGGGCATATTCAGCCAACAATGCCCTGGTCCCAAGTATAGAAAAGGGAATGTGAGATGATCATTTGTTTTTATACGAATGGTGAAATGCCAGTAAACACTTTATAGATATGAAAAGGACTTATTCAGCACCATCTTTGTACTTGACAACTATTTCACTGTTTCTCTTTGTTTGCAGCTGTTCTTGCAGAAGGAGATGAGATTTCAGAAGAGACAGCTTTCTGAGAGTGACACAGCAAAATGTCATCAGAAAAGGGTGAAACGTGAGCACATGGAGGAGGCTGAGCAACAGAAACCAGGTGAAGATGTTGCCGACAAAGAAGGCTTTCGAAAAGTGGAGGCCTCAGAATGCATAAAGGTTAAGACGCAGCACAAAAACGTTGATGGGGAGAAGCACAAGTCACTTTCTGCAGAAAAAGAGACTTTGAGCTCTCAAACCAACAACTTTCCAATCACCACCTCATGGATGGATGTGGGTCCTGTTGACCCCAAGGAACAGCATGGCCTCATCAGGGGAAAGGTCTCAACATTTCATGAATCTGGATCGTTGCAGATTACTGTAATGCAAGGCTGTGGCACTCACTTCCATAAGCAGCATGCGAGTGGTGATGATAACCGTCCATGCAATGGGCACTCACGTAAGGTCACTGCTGTAGATCGGCAGATCCGCCGCCCACTTTACCACTATGAAGATTTTGTTAGTTGTTTGCTAGATTATCACCAGCTTGCATGCCCTTCAAACCTCAGTCTCTGCTGCGGCACCAGCGACCCCATTAACCACTCCGAGTGGCGCAGAACAGTCTCTGATGACGGGAAAAGCTTCCGAATAGACTTGAAGAACAAACTGAGCCATCTTTGCACCAAGGTGAGCATCACACCACAAAATAGATGGCAAGATTATGACCACAACAGCAACTACAGATGGACAATCACCATCAGCAGGTCTGGCACCAAACAGAAAGCCTCGAGCAGTAATGTTGGCCACCAGCTGAAGGAATATAACCGAGAGTTCAAGGTGCAGTGGAAGAATTCAGACAGCCAGTTGGATTTTCGGGAAGATTTTACTGGTGGGTGCCAATTACACTTAAAAGATACAGTTCGTTGTTCAGGACAAAGTTGTGCTGTTTCTGTCTGTGACCTGATGAGCCAAGAAGAGAACTTAGTCCATAGCTCTGAGGACCTGTATTCCAGCACCAAGGATCTGTGGATTTCGTCCCATTCAGGCTCCAAAGAACCATGGAAAAATCCAACTAGCAATTGGAAAATTTCAATTAAAAACTCTCAAAATGATTTGGCTGTACCAAGGTTAGAGGATGATAACCAATCCAGGAATTCAAGCAAAAAGTACAACAATCAACTGTTATCTCATTGCGAGGTAACCAAGATTGAACCAGGGTGTTCTGACCAAGAGAGCACAGATGGGCTGAATCAATCAAATAGTACAGTAAAGCACAGTCACAAGGATAATACTTGTGAGTTCAGTGCTGTGAACAGCTGGTCAAATTGCAAGCCAGGAATACACCAAGAAGTCTTGAAATACAAGCCTAACAAAAAATCTCAAACATGCGGCAATGATGTAAATCCAGCTCCCAGTGGATTCAGGAGCGAGCTAAAATATTACTGGATTGAAAATGGAAGCAAGTTAAAAGAAGAACATAACGTTTCCAGCAAACCTTGTAGTAGACACCAAATGAAAGACTTACGGAATAGTGAAGGATCTGGGAAAATTGTTAGTGAAGAAGTGGACTTGGATAGTCAACTGTCAAGTTGTTCTGAAGTCTTCAGTGCTGAAACACAGCACAAAAATAAAGAAAGTAACACTGTGATCAAGCATTGTAAACGTAAGCATCATCTTATAGATTCTAACAGAGAAATAAAACACCACAGAGTAATATAGAGTCATACGACATGAAACAAACCTTTCGGTCCAACCAGTCCACACTGACCATGTTCCCAGACTAAACTAGTCCCACCTGCCTGTGCACCCATAAACCTTCAAATCTTTTCTATTCATGAATTTATTCAAATGTCTTTTAAACATTGTAACTGTACCTGTATCCACCACTTCCTCTGGCAGGTCATTCCGCACACAAACCACTTACTGTGTAAAAAAGTTGCCCCCCATGTTCTTTTTTAAATCTTCCTCCTCACCTTAAAAAAATGCTCCTGAGTTTTAAACTCCTCCACCTTAGGGAAAATACATTTGCTGTTCACTTTATCTATGCCCCTTATGATTTTATAAACCTCTATAAGGTTCCCCTGAACCTCCTATGCTCCAGTGAAAAATGTCCCAGCCTATTTTTATAACTCAAACCCTCCATTCCCAGCAACATCCTTGTAAATCGTTTCTCCAGTTTAATAATAGCCTTCCTATAACAGAGCAATCAGAACTGCACACAGTATTCCAGAAGAGGTCTCACCAATGTCCTGTGCAACCTCAACATGACATCCCAACGCTCAAAGGTCTGAGCAATGAAGGCAAGCCTTCTTAACCACCCTGTATACCTGCGACACAAATTTCATCGAATAATATACCCGAACCCCTTGGTCTTTCTGTTCTACACACTATCCTTGGGGCCTACCGTTAATTGTGTAAGTCCTGTCCTTGTTTGTTTTACCAAAATGCAATTCCTCACATTTATCCAAATTAAACTTTATCTGCCCTGCACTCTTCAGCACACTGTCCAATTGATCAAGATCCCTTTGTAATTTTAGATAACCTTCTTCACTGTCCAGTATACCACCAATTTTGGTGTCATCCGCAAACTTACTAACCATACCTCCTATATTCTCAACTAAATCATTTATGTAAATGGAAAATGAAAGTGGACCCAGGACCAATCTCTGAGGAACATTGCTAGTCACAGGCCTGCTGTCCAAAGAACAACCCTCCACCACCACCCTCTGTCTCATTGGAAAATATTTTTGGCTCCATCCCGATGCATGAAGAATGAATTTGTGGATAATTACTGCTATTAAGAGGGAGGTTTTGGCATTCACTGTGGTTGCAACGTAGATTATTCTTGGCCTGAGATAGATAGATTTGGGCCATCATCATTACCTTTCCAAAATGGGAGCAAATGGGAAGCAGACACACATTCACAAGCAGTTTGATGTTGACCACAGACTTTAAGACGATAATAGAAGTGAGCAAAATATGAAACATGAAAATCATGCAAACAAATTTCATCACAGTATATCAGCAAAAAGGATTAAAATGAAAATAATTTAGGTGGTCTGATACAGTGAAGCTCTTGCATCATCATATCCTCTAGAAATGAATAACCTAATCTGCTTATTTTACCAAAAGCACCAAAACATTAAAAAAATCCATGAATTATTTTGCTGCTTACAATAAAATCCATTTCAATACATTGGTGGCTTTCTGGGCCAAAGCACTTAAATTAGTCTGATTTGAACAAAGTAACACATTAAAACTAGTTTAGGTATGAACTGACATATGGTCAACAGCATAGACTGCTTATCATTCACTCTACTTGAACATGTTTGAGTTAACAAAATCTGTATTTGGGAGTTAACATAGATAAGTAAGGATACTGTTCAGATATTTGGCAACTAGAAATAAGAAAGGTCCACAAGTATTTCCCTACAATAACATTTAAATTGCCTTCTCAATAATGTTTTGACCTAGCCAATATTTTCCCACAAAAACACCACCTAAAAACACAACCTAGTCACTTTATATACATGACTGTATGCCTATCTCTCTGCTTCTTAAGAGCGTGTTATGCACAATTGGCTACGACATTTTCCTGTGCTCTGACGTAGTCAATTAACTATTTAAGTAGTAATGCCAATGAAGTGCTTGTGACATCCAGAGGTTATGAAAGGTGCTATATAAACATAAATTTGTTCTTTCTGCAGACTTTGTACTGGAACAGATGATATAAGCTTTGATTACAAATATTCTCTGGCCCTGGTTCATATTTAAACTCTGATGCTCCAGTTGATGATCTGGGTCTTAACCCATTCACTGCTGCACAGAAAGATTTGCTTCATAGTGCATGTTCCCTCTACCACTCATTCTAGCTTCAAACTCATTTGTTTCAAAGATGACGTTTTAAAATAAAAATTTGGAATATCTAAATCTCATCCTTTGTTGAACTGCATTTGTTCAAAGCAAAATTAATTTACAACATAAAAGATCTGACTTGGAATTAGTAATGCTCAGTTAAACTGTGGCTGTAATGTTCTGTTTAGATAGGTGGAATTCTGCATAATGTCTGTAGGTCCATTCAGGGGTTTCCAAAAGCTGACAAGAATTTTTGATGTTATTGCAAGATAATGAGTTCAAAAGATAACTTCTGGGAACTGCTTAAAAAAAAAGTACTGTCCACTTGTATCAGAGCCAGTGTAAAACCAAAGCAACTTGACATTAAGTTGGTGAAGACCTACATTATTCCAGTTGAACTGAATGTGGAGTGAGAACTGTGGATCTACTAATGATTATGTGCTGTTATTTGCAGCACCATCTCCAGTTTAGCAACAAGGAAACGAGGTGTACTTTTTTACATGTACCTTTTATCCATACACACTGTACCATGTAACATTCTACTGGAGTTAATATTAGTCAAACAATTGCAACGATTTATGGTCATGAAAGTGAATATCTGTTGCATTATAATTCAATAAAGACAAGGCCAAGGTTAAATATTTTGCACATTTATTGAATATTGGTTGATTTTTTTTGGAATTCCCTCCACTACACTTTCCATTTTTACCTCCTTTACCATAATCCTTAAACGTATCTCTTTGACTAAGCTTTGACCTAACTTCTAACACTTTGGTGTTAAATTTTGTTTGATAACACTCACTTTCATTAGCTATTAATGGGGAGTGTTAGTAGCTAACAATGGGTTGTGTGTAATAACAGACCATGTGATAACAAGGCACTTCACCCAATCTGGTCTACTGCATTTACCAGTCACAATGTGGTCTCCTCTACGTTAGCAGAAACAAAGCATAGACTGGGTCTGCAGAACAGCTATGTTCCGTCTACAAAAAAGACACCGAACTTCCAGTTGCCTGCCATTTCAACACACCATTGTGTTTCCCTTGCTAACATCTCAGGCTTGCTGCAGTACTCCAGTGCAAGCTGAAATAAAGTCATAGAATCATTGAGGAATACAGCATGGAAACAGGCCCTTTGGCCCAAACTGGTCCATACTGACCATGATGCTTACTCAGCTAATTCCAATCGACCGCTTTGGTCCATATCCCTCTAAATCCTTCCCACTCATGGACCTATCCAAATGTTTTTTCAAATGTTGCTTTTGTACCTGCCTCAACCACTTTCTCTGGCAGCCTATTCCGCATATGCACCACTCTCTGTGTGAAGTTGTCCCTTAGATCGTTCTTAAATCTTTCCCCTCTCACCTTAAACCAATGCCCTTCTAGTTTTCAATTCCCCATCCCTGGGAAAAAGACTATATGCATTCATCCTATCTATGCCTCTCATGATTTTATACACCTCAATATGGTCACCCCTCATTCTCCTATGTTCCAAGGAATAAAGTCCTACCCTGGCCAACCTCTCCCTATAATTCAGGCCTACTAGTCCTGGCAACATCCTTATAAATATTGGCACACTTTCCAGTTTAACTATGTCTTTCCTATAGCAGGGTGACCAAACTGTCCATAATACTCCAAGTGTGGCCTCACCAATGACTTATACAACTGTAACATAACATCCCAACTCCTATACCCAATGCCTTGACCGATGAGGGCCACCATGCTAAATGCCTTCTTCACCACCCTATCCACCTGTGATGCCGCTTTCAATGAACTATGTGCTTGTACTCCTAGGTCCCTCTGTTCCACAACACTCCTCAGACCTCACCATTTACTGTATAAGTCCCATCTTGGTTTGAATTTCCAAAGTGCAGCACCTCACACTTATCTGTATTGAATTGCATTTGCTAATCCTCAACCCACTTCCCCATCTGATCAAGATCCCTCTGTAATTTTTGATAACCTTCCTCACTATCAATGATACCTTCTAACTTTGTATCATCAGCAAACTTACTAATCATGCCATGTACATTCACATTCAGATCATTTATGTAAATAACAAATAACAAACTGACCCCTGTTGCACAACACTAGTCACAGGCCTTCAGTCTGAGAAATAACCTTCACCCTCTGCTTCCTACCGTCGAGCCAATTTTGAATCCAATTAGCTAGCTGTCCCTAGATCCCATGCAACTTAACCTTCGTGACTAGCCTGCCGTGTGGGACATTGTCAAAGGCCTTACTAAAGTCCATATAGACAACATTCACTGCCTTACCCTCATCTATCCTCTTGGCTAACTCTTCAAAAACTGTAAAAGATTTGTCAGACGTGACTTCCCATGCACAAATCCATGCTGACTATCCCCAATCATACCTTGACTATCCAAATGTTGACTGATCCTATCCCTCAGTATCCTCTCCAATAACTTGCCTCCAACTGATGTCAGGTTCACTGGCCTGTAGTTGCCTGGCTTGTCTTTGCTACTTTTCTTAAACAATGGAACAACATTAACCACCTTCCAGTTTTCCGGAACTTCACCAGTGGCTAAAGATGAAGCAAAAATCACTGCAAGGGCCTCTGTAATTTCTTCCCTAGCCTCCCACAATGTCTGAGGGTTGAACTGATCAGGCCCAGGGGATTTATCTACCTTAATGTGCTTTAAGGCTGCAAACACCTCCTCTCTGGTAATATGTATGCAGTCCAAAACATCCCCACTTGTTCCCCTATTTCCTTAGCATCAATGATTCTCTCCTCAGTAAACACTGAGGAGAAATATTCATTAAAAATTCCCCCATCTCCTGTGGCTCCGTACATAGATGGCCATGCTGATCTTTAAGGGGACCTGTTCTCTTCCTAGTCACCCTTTTACTCTTAATATAGCTATAAAACCTCTTTGGATTATCCTTAACCTAATCTGCCAAATCCGTCTCATACCCTCTTTTTGCTCTTCTGATTTCCCTCTGAAGTGTGCTCCTACACTTTTTATAATCATCAAGGGATTCATTTGAGCACGATAGCTTAAATCCAATATATGCCTTCTTCTTTTTCCTGACCAAAGCCTCAATATCCCTCGTCAGCCAAAGATCCCTAAACCTGCCAGCTTTTCCCTTCACCCTAAGAGGGACATACTGTCCCTGGACTCTTGATATAACACTTTTAAAAAACACTCATTTGCCAGTCGTTCCTTTTCCTTCAAACAGACTCACCCAATTGACCTCTGCTAGATCCTGTCTAATGGCCACAAAATTGGCCCTGCTCCAGTTCAGCACCTTAACCTGTAGACCTGTCCTAATTTTTTCCATAACTATGTTAAAACTAAGAGAGTTATGGTCACTGGACCCAAAGTGCTCTCCAACGGACACTTCAGTCACTTGCCCGACCTCATTTCCTAAGAGGAGGTCTGGTGTTGCACCTCCCGAGTAGGACCCTCTACATATTGAGTGAGGAAACTTTCTTGGACACATTTGACAAATTCTACCCTGTCCCAGCCTTTTACACTCTGGGTGGCCTGTCAATACAGGGGAAATTAAAATCTCCAACCAATGCTATTCTAATTCCTACAGGTATCTAATCTCTCTACACATCTGCTCCTTTAGACCCGCTGGCTATTTAGGGGTCTATAGTACTGCCCCAACAGAGTGACAATCCCCTTCTTGTTTCTAAAATCTAACCAAAATGGCCTCATTTGATTACCCCTTAAGAATATCCTCTGTAAGCATTGTTGTTATGTCCTCTCTTATCAAAAGGGCAACTCCTACTCCTTGCTTACGTGTACTTCTGTCACGCCTGTAGCTTCTGTATCCTGGAAAATTAAGCTGCCAATTCTGCCCTTCTCTCAGTCCTGTTTCTGTTATGGCAAGAATATCCCAGTCCCCAGAGCCAATCCATGCTTTGAGCTCATCTGCTTTACCAGTCAGGTGTCGTGTATTGAAATAAATGCACTTTAAACCAATTATTTTCCCTCGCTTTACTGTGCCCCTGGCTATCCTGACTAGTAAACTTGCTCTCAATGGCTAATGTATTTTCCTTTGTCTTCTCGATGGCCCCTCTCTTATTCAGAATCCCACAGCCCCTGCCAAACTAGTTTAAACCTTGCCGGGTATCACTAGCAAATCTCCCTGCAAGGATATTGGACCTCCTCCGGTTCACGTGCAACCCATCCGTCTTGAACAGGTCACCTCTATCTCAGAAGAGATGCCAATGATCCAAGAATTGAAAACCCTGCCTCTTACACCAACTGCTCAGCCACACATTCATCTGGCCTATCTTTCTATTCCTATCCTCACTGGCACATGGCACTGGGAGTAATCCAGAGATCAGTACCCTTGAGATCCTGCTTTTTAACTTCTAACCTAACTCCCTTTACTCATTTTGCATGGCCCCATCCCTTTGTCTACCTATGTCATTTGTACCAATGTACACAATGACCTCCAGCTGTTCACCTCCCCCTTCAGAATGTTCTGCAACTGCTCAGAGACATCCTTGACCCTGGCACCCAGGAGGCAACACACCATCCTGGTGTCTGTTCTGCGGGCACAGAATCTCCTGTTTGTCCCCTTCACAATTGAGTCTCCTATCAGTATCACTCTGTCTGACTGCAGCCTTTCCATCTGAGTCTCAGAGCTGGTCACAGTGCCACTGACCTAACTGCTGCTGCTAGCTCCCGAAAGGTCATCTCTCCCCCAACAGTATCCGAAGTGGTATATCTGTTACTGATGGGAATGGCCACATGGAAACCCTGCACTATCTGCCTTCCCCTCTTACCTTCCTGGTGGTCACCCAGCTACCTGCAGCCTGCACCTTAAGAATGACTACTTCACCATAGCTCTTATCAATGATGTTCTCTGCACTCCGGATGATCCTGAGTGCATCCAGCTCCAGTTCCCTGACGTGGTCTGTCAGGAGATGCAGGCGGGTGCACTTCTCACCGGTGTAGCCACCAGGGTCACTGGAAGTCTCCCTGATCTCCCACATACTGTAAGGGGAACATGCGACTGCCCTAACTGCCATCCATACTGCCTTCAGTCTAGACAGAAAGAGAGTTAAAAGAATCCTTACCTGCACCCCTGCTCAGCTTCCTCAAGCCGAAACCTCTCAAGCAAAGGCCTCGGCACTCCCACTCTAACACTGGCACACTCTCTTAATGGCTGCTCTCGTACACCTTTACCTTGCCAGTCGTACTCCTCAGGGTCTTTCTTTTATTTCAAAAATATACTTTATTCATAATAAATCTTTGTATATTTGCATTGACACAAAAGCGGTTCTGTTCTGCACAGTGGCATATCAAGTAAACACATAAACGTTGGAGATTGACTATAGACACATACAACACTAACACTCACATATTTGACACACGAGGAAGAACTGAGCGGACCCACATTTACCTTTAATCAGGAAGACCTCAGACAGTGGTCTTTTCTCACTGCGTCTTGGCAACAGCTGCCCCAAGCTTCAGTGTGTCCCTCAGCACGTAGTGCTGGACCTTGGAATACGCCAGTGTGCAACACTTGGTCGAGGTTAACTCCTTGCTCCAAAGCCAAAGTTCAGGCAGACCAAATGGAGTCTTTCACCGAGCTGATGGTCTTGAAGGTGCAACTGATGCTTGACTATGCGCGTCCCGGGTAACAGACTGTACACCACAGAGTCACGCGTCATGGAGCTGCTTGGAACGAACCTCAACAAAAACCACTGCATCTTCCTCCAGGAGGGAGGGTTTGAAACATCAATGTAGTATTTCAGATTTAACCAGACCTTGACACCAGGTTCTCTGACCTGCTGTACAGTTGATGACTGTGGTGATATCTCCCAGAATTCTGCTGTGATGACTCTCAACTGCCCTCTGATTCGCTGCCCTTCTTCGCCGTCTCGCAGAGGGTGCCTTGCAGAGAACTCTTATACAGTCATGATGACTGTGGCGATGTCTCCCAGCTACTCTTTGAATAACATCATCTCACTTTTCATCTGGGAACTCTACAGCCTTCTGGAATCAATACGGAGTTCAACAATTTTAGGGCTTGAGCTTCTCCCATGCCCTTACCCTAACCCCTATACACCAGGCCTTGTTAATGTGTGCACGCACAATGATCCCTATTCAATTGAAATCATATACTGCAAAGTTAGTTAGCACCAACTTTCATGCTGGGTACTAAGAGTAGTATTTCAAAGTAAAAAGCGAATACGGTAAATATACATTTTTACAGACAGCATTGACATGATACCATTCACAAATGCTAGAAATGTACTGTTAAAACACTTTGGCTGCGTTTTATAATCAAAGTTACTTCTATTTTAGAACATCTCCCTTTTTGCACATAGTATGAAGAGTTATACTGACTTTTCTGAATATCTCAAAATGTAATTGAGTCTTTTCTTTAAACTGAATTTCAATACTAAAATCAAATAAGTGGAACATTTAGATACAGAGATTTTGAATTCCAGGTTCTTAACCATAGTACAATGTTAACTGATAGATTAGGGGAGTTAAGAACCAGGGATCACCGTCTAAGGATACGGGGATATCACTCAGGACTGAGATGAGGAGAAATTCCTTCATCTAGAGTGGTGAACCAGAGGAATTCACTATCACAGAAAGTAGGCGAGGCCCGAACGTTGTATGATTTCAAGGAGTTTGATGTAACATTTAGGGCTAAAGGGATTAAAGGATAACGGGAAAAACTGAGAACAGGCTATCGGGTGGGATGATCAGCCACAATCTTAATGAATGGCAGAGCAGGCTCAAAGTACTGGAAGACCTATACTCCTGTCTTCCTCATTTTTATAAGAACAGCAAGTGGCCTTTCCTTAAGGATATTCATTAATGAGTTGAGTTTCTGACAGTAATGCAGCAGTTTAAAGTTATTTCCTGGCACAGTGCACCTTACTCTCTACATAAAATTTCATGATTTGCCTTAAGAATTTGAATTCGATTTCTGTGTTGCTGGTCTAGTTCTGCAACTAGGACACTGCTGTACCCTTAATGTGTATTAAGGGTATCTGCCAACTGTATGAGAGGATCTCTCGTTCTGTGGACTGTATTGCAATTCTAATTTTTGCACAAGTATATCAATAAGTTTTAGAATTCAAAGTAGTGACATTCTTTATTTCAACAAAAGTAAACACATGCTGTACAATATCATCTGATGTGTTTTTGTACAGACTTAATCATATTTTGTTAGTATACAACATTTAATCTGGTTAGGAATATATTTAATGCAAACATAGGATTTTGAATATTTTTTTTTACAAAGCACAGTTCTCTGATGAGGTCACACATCAGCATTTCACTTGTGATGACTGTTGTACAAGAGTTAGACAACGGCACAAAAACAGGTCATCTTATTACTACAATTAGAAAAACTACCAAAACAAAACGTCTTGCTTTTTTATTAGTTACTGCTAGAATGCATATTAAAATGGCTGGGTTCGTAGGCCAATAATTTTAAAGGGAATGTGATCTTAACTGAACTGATCCCACACAACAATTCCTGCAAAATTCAATCTTCAGAATTTGTAATGTCCCATTCAGTTATTGCTGCATACTTTTGCTGAGGCACTGCACACGCTAAGTGCTCTGTCACATTTACAAGAGGCAAGCAACAAGACTGACCAGAATTAACTGCTTAACCTTACAGTATCCATATACAGTGTAAATTGCTTTTGTGATGCACGTTTCTGAACCAAAAACATTGCTAGAAGCTCAACCGTAGCTAAATACAGGTTAGCTCTGCGAGAATGTAGTTTAATGAGACTTGCTCATGTGAAATGTTGTAAATATTGAGCTGGTTTGGTCAAGCTGAATGCTTGTTTCCCTGCTGTCCCACCCACAACTTAATTTCTGGAAAGCAAAGGCCTTTTCCTTCTCCTATAAAATAAATGAGGGAAAACACTGGTTACACATTTTCAAATTATCCTGACTGAATGGAGTAGCTTGATTATCAGACGAAGTTGCTCTGCCTTGGCTGGGACAAGTCATGTTATTGTAGTTTTACAATATTCAGAGCTCAGTGCTGATGGACCTCCCTCCACATCTTCATTTCATGCTTCACCACAAAACACCTGTCAAACTAATGAGACTGAACAGTTGCAATAATTGTGCCCTCCCCACCCCGCAGAAATCTTACTGAAAAATTTCAATGCAATGTTGTTGCTTGATCAATTCTACAAAAATAGATCTCTCCAAACTGCAGAACTTCACTCCTTTGTCAACTCTTTAGCCTCTTTTGCATCTTTTGTATCTTCTTCATCCGTGTATTCTGTGGGCTCCTCTCCCGGTTTCAGGAGTTTTCCGACATAATAGTATTTCTCTGGAAAAGATTAAGAGGAAAGAAAATGACTATTAAAAGGCATTCCAATTTTAGGAAGTCTTTCAAATAAACATGCAATTTACGAATGTTGGCACACGCTTTAGTTCCCATTGCAGTGTGTTCCCATACAAAGGGTGAAATCTCACTTCGCTCATCTCACTTAATTTCTCTGTTACATCACAGCATGGCCTATACCCAGGCATGTGTTTGGAAGGACAACCCTACCTTATCCAGACCTGCGATTGATTTCTTCTATACTGATCATGCCAAACCAAGTGTCAAGAGTTGGATCCTAGTAACAACACACCAAGGAGCTATGATTACCAGAGTGCTCCTACCACACTTTGAAAAATCTAATAAGGGAAGACTCAAGTAGTAGCAACAGAGAGTGAGGGAACAAAATGATCATTTCACTCATTTACACTACTACATATCCGCAGACAATTTCGTAAAATTAAAATTCTGCAGCTTTTTTTTTACAAAAGGGATTAAGTTCATTTGAATCATAAAATATGGGACAAAATAAATATAAACTGGATAACTATGGACTGTAGAAGAGGTTTTAAATAGAATAAAAAATACTTTTTAGAAAGGGATAACAGACTACAAAATGCATTACTGTAGTTTGTTGTTTGTCTTGTTTTCACTGTTTCCTGTAAAGCCCCAGAAGTTCCAATGCATGCACAGAGCAGATCAGGTTGCGGATGCTCCTGTGTTCCAGATACCATGGTGTCCATTTCAGAGACAGTAGTGTGCCTGTGTGTGGTGGTATGAAAACCTGTCAACAGGACTTGTGGAAGCAAGAAAAGGTATGCTACATGTTTGTCTGGCGGCTGGAAACAGGGAAAAGAGGCTCCAGATGTACTGTGGTTGGCAGGCGCCAGGCAGTCAGGGCTTGGGAAAATTTCCAAAGTGCCAAGGCGGCAGAAAGTCCCTGATTCTGAATGGAGACAGAGAATCAGCAACACGAAAGTGTCTCAACACAGCTAGCGGCTGACTGATGTCCGAGGAGTTGTTTGGTAGTTCACATGATGGGGAAGTGTGAAGGAAGCCCATACTCTATTTGCTTGATACTGCTGAAAGATGGTGGAGCTAGGAGAAACCCAAGGGCATTACCAGCTTTATGAAGCTAGCTGTCTGTGAAAGAGCTAGAATTGTGCCTGAATAGATGCTGGAGTGCAGCTTGAGAATCCACTGGAATGCAGTGTCAGAGGAAGAGATCGAAATACCAGGACATGAGCAGCTATTGAGGCAACTCAAGACATACTTTGAGGGTTTTTCAAGGTACAGGGTAGTAAAGGAGACTGAGTTTTTAAAGACTTCTTGTGACTCACAGTAACCACTCCCACTTTAAGCGGGTGTGTCTTAACTGAATTATTTGCTATGTTCTGCAGGATATTTGACCACAGTTTGTTAACTCATATCTACCTTATGTTAATTCTGGATTTTGGAGTACAGGTTGTCTATGTATTACATGCAGGATGTATGTTAGACTGATTTACTTTCCTAACTCTGCAGGTAAAGATTAACGTGTTTCTTATAAATTAAAGAATCTTGTGACTGTTGTAGGTATTTGGGTATGGCATGAGTTAACCTTTAAATCCACACGAACTTCCAGCCGGGATTAGAATTAGGTAGAGTTTGAGGTCACTTCACAAGCAATTATCATACAAATTGTTCAAGATTCATTTTCATTTATTCTTATTCAAGAAAGTAGTCAGGTTAAAAGAAAAGTTAGTTAAACTGAATAAACATGCTCAGATGTTGATGCAGCAATCAGACAGAGTTTCTGTGAAAACGCAATGTGGTTGAACTAGCATTAACCCTGAAGCCTTAGTTAGAAATGGAATGTGAGGATGACCCCGTCACCAAGAAAAAAACAAAGCAATAGGGTTTACTTAAGGATAGGAACGAAACACAGGGTTTGGAGATGAGCTAGGATGGAACCTCGGAAGATAGGGAGTGGTGAGACCAGGGTAACGGCTGACTTGCCACTTTTGGAATGTGAAAGAAACAAGGGGTCCGTCTAATACAGACCCTTTTGGAATTTGAGTAATGCACTGTCTATATGACTAATAACACATAAATACGTGATGAATTTCGTTGAATCAGAGTGCTACCTTACAATCTTTTCTGGGCAACGTTGGCTCAATATACGGGTTTGTTGACCTGTACCTAAAACTCCTGATATTATTTCCCAAAATAATCTACTACGACATGACATTATTCTCTTAGTATGACCTGGAGTCTCAAACTTTGTCACTTTAAATTAAACACATCATAACATAATATAGCATTTTCATCTGGGATTGTAACAGAATCTAGATTTATATTCACCCATAGGTTACTCAGTTGTTACTGGCAGAAGTGGTTTTATAGACTCGTACATCCCAAACAATGAGAAAGAGCCTATCACACCAAATGAACAGCAGAATCATGGATGTCAGAATAGGGCCCCATTTTTCACTCATCGGGACTGTCTGACTGTCAACTCAAAGCCTCCACCTTCTGACTCAGAAAAGATTAATCAAGGTTCACTTTATCACTGTTAGTGACTGAAGCTGAAATTTTGCCAATATTTAAGATGGAGTAAAATACGTGATTGTAATTTCTATGGAAATCTTGGCAGAATCTTGAAGACAGAGAGAGAAACCAAGCATCAGAATTACTAACACAACATGCTTATCAAGTTTCAGACCAAAACTGAAAGGCCAGTGTGTTTCATTTCCACAAATTAATTAGTATCAGTAAAACTTGCTGGTATCAAAAGTTTATGTTGTTGCGATGAGCTGCAAAGTACTTTTCTCTAATCAAAACATGCACGTGCAAGTACATGCCAAATGCATTGAGAACAACACAGCTACGTGAAAACAAATATACATGATGTGTTTGTATTAGAAGCTGGAAAGATTTACAGTCTACTTTTTCTGCAGTTTGCAGAAGAGGGCATTAGTTGTTAGAGATGAATTATGATTATGAATTGCTTCATAATCTCTTCTGTGGTACAGGCTTTTAATCTTTACTGTACAGAGACTTCCATCGCATTCTACCCCTTAGAGGTGTAATAAGAAGTCTAAGGAACCTAAGCATGAATTAAAATTCAGACTATTCTCTGAATACAGCAATTTCACCACTTGCCGCACTGACCTCGGTACTTATCCAAACTGAATACATTATTCTGTTACATATAATTCATTGAGCAGGAATAGTTCCATCAGTCTTTTGAGCCAGTTTTGCCATTCAATAATAATCATTCATCTTAGCTTCACTTTCTTACGCTATCCCCACATCCCTTCAATCCTTTAGTATCCAAAAATGTAAACCTTTTCTATATTCCTCCTCCGTGATGCTGATTGTAACATTCGCATCTTCATCAATGAACTGCCACAGGCTGGGGAACTGACTAATCTAACAGAAAGCAAGTACTAACTGATTCTAACAAGATTCTACAGCATTAAACACAGTAGATCAAAAAAAATTCTAATAGCCAGCTGACAGTTTTGTGTTTGATTCTGCATTGAAGGTATCTGTAAAAAAATGATATTTTTAAAAGACTGTGGTGACTGAAAACATTATGCAGAGGTTTTATAGAAATAGTTATCCGGCTGTACAACAAGGCAAATGATAATTCAGTCTGAGATTCCTCCTCCTTACTGCATTTTCATGGATTTGATACAAGAGATTAATCTCTCCTGGCCTAGACAATACAAGTGAAAGTTCAGACATCCATCATTGTACAATGAGAATACTTACGAGTGAACTGCATCTCCCACTCCTGAAGACTTTCCAGCTGCATTGCATTAAGATCAGACAAGTCATCATATTCGTCCTTCAATGCCTCCTTATCCAGGCAGAATGTAGCAAGGCCTCTTGATGCATCTCTTCCAGCAAATACGCCATAAGGACCCTCTAATCAAAAACAGTACTTTACTAATGCAATAATGTCCTTCAACTGAAGTTTCAACTCCGTGACGATTCTTTTCTTTAAAAAAGTACTGGGACATGGGAGAAATTCTCTCTCAGAAAACAAAGACACATTACTTGGCAATTAAGTTGAGCTTAACTGCGCTGATTAAGTTCCTTTTCAGCTTACAGGATTTTAAGAGAAATCAACTACAAATATAAAATTCAGAGTCATAATTGTGTGACAACTGAAAGAAAACACAGTTTACGCTGGTTAACATTCTTACACTAAACAAAGTCTCACATGTTTATGTATGAATAATAATTGAATCAGGAAGAGATGTTCTACTGAAATTCAAATTTTCTAATCCTTGATCGTGAAAGTATGCTGAGACATTAACAATGAAAATGGCTAATGTGCCATCTGCTTTTAGAGAGGTTTAGTCTATCCCCATCAGTCAAATCTCTCAGCATTTTATCATAGTAGGTTGTCATTTGTGCTGCATTACAGATTAGGTTATGTGATGTTACATCTGGTACGAAAAAACTCATAAGGGAACTAAGTTTTTATCTGCTTTATACTTGAATTCTGTCTTCACCAATCTCTATCTCTTTCACATGGTAGTGTTTATTAAATTTTTATTCACTCATGGGACGTGGGTGTTCCTAGCTGGACAGCATTAATTGGCCGTCCCTAGTTGCCCTTGAGAAGATGGTGGTAAGCTGCCTTCTGGAACTGCTGTTGTCCATGTGCTGTAAGTTGGCCTACAATGCCCCGAGGGAGAGAATTCCAGGATTTTAACCGGGCGACAGTGAAGGAACGGTGGTACGTTTCCTAGTCAGGACGGTGAGTGGCTTGGAGGGAAAATTGCAGGTGGTGGTGTTTCCAAGTAACTGTTGCCCTTGTCCTTCTAGATGGAAGTGGTTGTGGGTTTGGAAGGAGCTGTCTAAGGATCTTCGGTGAATTTCTGCTGTGCATCTTGTACATAGTACACACTGTTGCTGAGTGTCAGTGGAGGTTTTGTTTTGTTTTTGTCCATTATACTTTGCAACAATATTTAACCATCCAGATAGCTCTCAATTATCAGCCTTGTTTGGAAAATAGAGATTTTTTTGGTTTACCCATCAGACTTTAAACTAGATGGGTTCTGATCACAACACTCCCATTACTGCTTCCAGCCACCCGACATGAGCATGATAGAAAGGTCAGTCTGACTGTTATAGCCAGTCATGCCCTAGCCCAAAGATACTTCCTTCTGGTCACTCATTGGATAAAGGGTTAAGGCAACGTAGGGGAAGAGAACAAGAAACATCAATGGCATTTTGTTAAAAAAAAATTGGATATGATCTTCCAAGAAGCAGTTTAATAGTTTAAGTTCTCAATGCCTGTGTATATCAAAGCATAACCAAGTGATCTAGAAAGCACAGGATTAATTCACTACCATGTCACATAAGAGCTGAGCAAACCAGACCTCAATAAACACCCAGTACTTGGGAGGAGGGCCAAGATCCAACTCACTAGAGCAATTCTGGCAGCTGAACCATTCAGAGGTATGAAAGAACATGAAACACACTTCAAGAAACAGAAAGCTTAAAATAAAATTGAACAACTGAATGGACTGAATGACGTAAAGCTCAAATATAAAACAATGGAGGAGTTTAACTAATCCACAGTGTCATGAGCTAAACACAGAGCATTCATCACCACAACGCAATGTGCACATTCGCACGTTCTCAGACACACTTTGGTAAGATGTATTTTCACTTTATTTATTTCCCTTCTAAAACATTCACTTCAAAGAAATATAAAAGCACTACTACTGAACACAGTTTGAGCACTGAACTGTAGTAGATAGTCTAACAGTATTCAAAATGTGTACGCATTTTTGACAGAGCTCTGTGCATTTATGGTTTGGAGCTCCTGCTGTGACAGTTTCTACACATGACAATAAGCATTAACGGCAGGAAGAAAGGAACAGGCCTGTCTCCTGTGAGGCAGACCACCCTTATCCCACCCATTCCACTCTTTAGCAAGAAGGATGTTTTCAGTTTCTATCAATTGTTGCTCTAGTTTAATATCAAAAACAACTGACAGGAAGAAGAATCTATTTTCCTTTTAAAAATGCTGATTAATCAATGAGTGGTTTTTTGCATAGTACATTATTAAATAACCAGAATGACCTCATTTTCAACCCTCAGTCTCTGCTGCATCTCAGCGAGATCAGAACTGAGGATACAATTAGACTCTATGTCCCAGACTTGGCAGGGTGGGGTGGAAGAGGGAGACAAACAAATCAATGTGTAATTCTATAAAATTAAAGATTACACATATGAAAGAACAAACTATGCCATATAAAATAAGAGCTCTTGTCTGATCTCTCCTGGACCATTTTGTCCAGTTCTTCTCATCAACACAAAACAAATCACATACTCAAGGCTACACAGAGATCCATCAAGGTTGCTTAATGCCTAAGGTTGGAACACTGATTTGAGAGTACTGAATAGATACATCTGTGCATATTAAATGTGTGAAAGCAAGAATATCAGCAGGGATATTAAAGATGGTAAATCCTGTCAACTTACCTTTGCCCTATTATCACAAATGGCCCTAAAGTACACACATCACAGTATCCAACTGTATCCGCACTTGACATTTTCTCTTTAGAAAATAATTCAGGTTTTCATCTCCACCAGGCTGTATTCCACAGTTTGATCAATTTCTCACAGCCTTCCTGATATCACACCAAATTTGGTGTTCACAAGGTTAATCCTTATCCACAATCTTCTAAAAGAGCTAAATTCACAAAATTCAATGTTGCAACATGTCAAAAGAAACCCAGGCAGGGTTTTACTTTTACAAAGATGCTTCATTGCCTCAGTCACTATTTTGTGCATTTTCCAATAGCCAATGACGAAGGGATAGTACAGATCATACACTCCCTTCTGATGGGATTGAGTGATCAAAAGAGAAGTAAATTACAAAATTGCTATTATAATCTAAAACGGTGAAGAATACTGGTATTATAATCAGCCTGCTTGGATACGTTATGATGCAGCTCTCGAACAGGTGGGACTTGAACCCTGATCTTCTGGTCTAGAGTTAGGGACACTACAACTGTGCCACAAGGACTGACCATGAGGAATATACAACTAGAAGGGGACATAACTAATTGAACCTTGGTGGAGTTAACAAGTGAGGCTAAGGAAACATAGCCAACTACCAAAATGAAAACATCTCAAGGACATCAATCAGGATGGGGTGGAGGGGATAAAGGATATTTTTGCAAGTTGGCCTGATGCTTTCTTTGCAGATTAAGGTAGTGACATTATGCAGCCAAAGCTAGAGAAATATCCAGATCTGAGGCATGCAAGAGAGGCTTTGATAATTAGGTCCGATTACTGGATGTAATTAATTTATTCCTACACACGTTAATATGGGTTGCATTTTTTAAGCTGGATGGTATCTTTGTTGACTGTTCCAGCTGACATGTTAGTATACTTTACAATTGCAACTGTTTGCCACAACTCAATATCTGAAATTGTATGTAAGCATGTTTAGACATATCAACATGTCAGATTAACTGGAGAAAGTTTCCACCCAGTTTGTTTGTATTATTTCAGTCAGAAGTAGGTCATAATACTTCACCACCATAAAGGCGTATGCAATGAAAAAACACATCTTCAAAGCACCTTGAAATTAAGTGGAATGCAGCCATAAATTTCATAAGACAATTAATTGAGCTGTTTGGGTATTGCTTACAAGTCAGAATGAATTTTTAGCTATTGCCCGGATAGTCATGAAACAATTTAATATCCAGAATAGCACCTACAACGAGGCAGTATTTCCGTCAAACGCACAAAACTACCAGCATTTTCTGGTCACAGAGAACTATTGCTTAAAAAGTCACAGGAGAAAATTCACTGAACTACCATAACATTATTTTCAAGCACTGCCGTTTGTTTTTGCTTGGTGAAGGAGCCATATTTGTCAGGAACTGAGAGACTGTCAGATCCTCTACACAACAGCAACAGACAATCAAAGATCAGATGACATTTTGCAATTCACAGTTAATGTTTAATGAAACTCAAACAACAGTCAAAGACATACCAAGCTTATGTTACCCGCTTTGATATAATTACAATCAAATGTCGTTTTCCAAAGGATACGACCCTGATAGTAACTGTCTCCTATCACCTTCATTTCCACATACTTTCCACCAATTTTGAAAGAACCCTCATATGACAGAAGTCTGCTCTTAGAAGGTAAACTAGAATTACAAACTGTCAGCTCTGCTTTGGAATAAAAGATAGGATCTAAATTTTAAAATTACATAAACGTGTAACCAACCTACTGTTCAAGTTGCTACACTAATGTTCGCAAAGGTTAGCAGTGATTCCTTGGGACAGTCTGCAATGGGTAATCACAAGCACAGCACAGCCAAGATTTTAGAAGCTATTCAATATCAAAAACAGTTTTCAAAAACAATTCCTTCTAAATGTAGGTTTACTAAACAACAGCACAGAGGTAGGGACAATGTGTTCCAATACCCTCTCGGCAGGAATCTGCTGACTGGTGGTGCATTAAATGAATCAAAACTAAATTGTGAACAAGTACAGTAGTAGCGCAACACATGGAAATAAATGCCCATATCCACAAATGATTTCTAACCCTTGCTGAGTAAAAGTAATTTTGGAAGAACTTAATAAGAAAACATCATAAAGACCAAACAAGATTGTTTATTCACTGTTTAACTCCAGACACCTGTTTTCCAACAGAATTTCAATCGAGCTTAATGTTGAGAAATCTGCCCAACTACTTCAGAACTCTTTTACAGGGCTATATGGGTGTGTGGTGGGGGCCTTTCTGGTCATTTATCCTAGACTTGTCAACTTTCTTAGACATTCCTAAATTTCAACGTACTCCACCACTTGTTTGCTTGGATCAACTCTCAATTCATTTCATATCAGAGTTCTTCACAGCAAATGACATCTTATAATGCTACGTCAAACTGTGATGCTAGAACTGCCAGTGCTCTGGGCAATGTTGCACTGTAACTAGCTGTTTATAACGTAGCATTACCTTGAAGCTTACAAGCAGATAGTGAACTCCAGCATGATACATGGGTCAAGGAGGGAGGGCATTAGCAGAAAAAAAATTGAAATTTTAAGCAATCAAAGAACTAACTTGCTGGTATATGAGGTACATTATGATGATAGTGTGCATAAATGCGAGGATTTTTGTTACACATTTTTGCCACACAATACTCAGGAAAAAAAGCAAACAACTTTTGAATATCAAAACAAATTCTAGTCAGTGCTTCTGAACGAGAGCTGGGAAAGTAGGCAGAAATGTTCACTCAGTAAGGGTGCTCCACCTCATAAAAACCAAAAGAACTATGGATGTTGTAAATCAGAAACAAAAACAGAAGTTACTGGAAAAGCTCAGCAGGTCTGGCAGCATCTGTGAAGAAAAAAATCAGAGTTAATATTTCAGGTCCGGTGACCCTTCCTCAGAACCCTCCAACCCATGATGGGTACAGCATCTTGACTCACACTTTAGTTCCACCCACTCTACACCACGTAACCCCAAAAAGGTAAGAACATCAATGATTTTCCATGTCTGTATGATATTTTAAATTTACAAATCGCCCCACAATCACATGGGTGTAGGAGGGAAGGGATAGTGAGCAAGGGCAGTAGCGGGGGGGGGGGGGGGGGGGGGGAGGGGGGGGGGGGGGGGGGAATGGGGGGGGGGGGGGGGGGGGTGGGCGGGGGGGTGAGAA
>NC_063345.1:13724467-13729914 GCF_021869965.1 Rhincodon typus | reverse complement strand
AGGAGTGAGGCTCCGAAAGCTTGTATTTTCAAATAAACCTGTTGGACCATAACCCGGTGTGGTGTGATTTCTGACCTTGCCCTTTACTTTGGAGGAGCAGTAACCTCATCCTGTATACTTGAGTTCTGAGGAAGGGTCACCCCACCCGAAATGTTAACTCTGTTTTTTCCTTCACAGATGCTGCCAGGCCTGCTGAACTTTTCCAGCAATTTCTGTTTTGTCATCCTCTACACTGGTTTGCAATCCTGTTGAGCACAGACTGAAAGGGTTGAATGGAGAGCTCTCAACTGTGTAGTCAATGTGCCAAGCCTGCAGAATCGGATTTTGGATTTATATACCAGTAATTAGCCAGCTTAGTTTCTATGTTCATATACAGTAAGTTCCCTGTGAAATAGATAACTTGGATTAAAGTCAGCTCAGATTGATTTCATGGCTCATTTCTTCTGCTTTATGATATCTGTTGTGCTTCAATTAGAAATAGAATTAGATTTTATTGACACTTGTACAGTACAGTGAAAAGTGTACAATGTCACCATTCCCAGTGCCATCTTAGGTCAAAGGTACAAAATCTTTGGTACAAGGTAGAAAAATAAAGAAACAAAGTTTAAAGTTAAACGTTACAGTCCTTAATATAAGAAGAAAAATAAAATTAAAAGTTAAATATTACAGTCCTTCTTAATATTAAATAGAAAAATTTCTTACTTTTAAAACTGCCAATAGAAAATTCAGTTCAGTTTAAATGACAAAATAATTGCTTGCTATGAGGGTCAACTAGTAATCATGTTTGTTCTCAATTAATTTTGCACATCATAACTAAAGTAATCCCTGCCCCACTCCCGAGTTCATAGAATCAGAGAATCCCTACAGTGTGGAAACAGGCCCTTCAGCCCAACAAACCCACACCGACCCTCGGAGCATCCCACCCAGACCCATACCCCTATAACCCAGCTAATCTACACATCCCTGAACACTATGGGCAATTTAGCATGGCCAATCCACCTATCCTGCACATCTTTGGACTGTGGGAGGAAACCGGAGCACCCGGAGGAAACCCACGCAGACATGGGGAGAATGTGCAAACTCCACACAGACAGTCGCCCAAGGGTGGAATCGAACCCGGGTCCTGGTGCTGTGAGCCAAGCCACCGTGCTGCTCCATTTATCAACAACTTTCTCCCTTGCACAGAAAGCATTATTAGATGCTGTGAAATTCTTTTTTTATTTAAAAAATACACTTTATTCATTAAAAAATCTCTTTATATGTACATTATCACAAATGAAGTTTGTTTCTGTACAGTTGCATATCAAGTAAACAAATAAAACATTGGTCTTTGATCCTATCCAAAAACCCAAAGACCTTTCTTATACATACCACACTGATTTTTACACATGTTTGAGACACTGGGAAGGTCTGATAACTGAACAGACCCCCATTTATCTTCAGCAGTTGCCTTGGCAGCAGCTGCCCCAAGTTTTAGTGCGTCCCTCAGCACATAGTCCTGGACCCTGGAATGTGCCAGTCTGCAACACTCAGTTGGGGTCAACTTCTTGTTCTGGAAGACCACCAAGTTTTGAGCAGACCGAAGTGCATCTTTCACCATGGTGGGCAGCATCAGAGGAGCAGGAAAGTTGACGTTTCGGGTCAGGACCCTTCTTCAGAAAATGTAGCCTGACCCAAAACCTCAGTTTTCCTGCTCCTCTGATGCTGCCCGGCCTGCTGTGCTCCTCCAGCTCCACAATGTGCTATCTCTGACTCCAGCATCGGCAGTTCTTACTATCTCTCTTTCACCAAGTTGATGGTTTTCCAAGCACAGTTGATGTTTGTCTCAGTATGCATCCCGGGGACCAGAGCGTACAGCACAGAGTCCTGTGTCACGGAGCTGCTTGGGACGAACCTCCACAAAAACCCTGAATCTTTCTCCAGACTTGCTTTGCAAAGGCACATTCCAGCAGGAGATGTGTGACAGTTTCAGCTCCCCCACAGCTGCTTTGAGGGTAGTGTGCAGTGGTGCAGATCAACTGGGTGTACATAAGGGATCTCACTGGTGGTGCCCTTCTAACCACCAGCCAAGCGATGTCTTGGTGCTTGTTGGAAAGTTCTGGTTGAGAGGCATTCTGCCAAATGACTTTGACAGTCTGCTCAAGGAACCATGTGAAGAATTTCATTCCAATGAAGTCAAGACAAGAGCAAAGCAGGGCAGAATGTGGAGGTGTGAACACATTATTGTAAAAGGCATCTCACAACCCCTAACTCCTGGGAGTAATGACATTCAGACCAATCAGATCATTGAAAGAAAACCAATCAGATTATATACTACAAAAGCCAATGTTTAATTTATGATAACTTAGATATCGTTAAAAATAATCTACTCTTTTTGCTCAGACATTAAATACCTGAGAAATCATAATTAAGAAATGACTAACATTGTCAACTTTTAACAGTAAATAAAAGATTTAATAGGCTTATGCCAAAAAATTACACCACATATATCATTTCTCTTTGATGAATGGGGATATTTGCTTTTCTTTATAAATAAGCATTGCTAATTTGCTTATACGTGGTGAGAAAAAATGAATAATAACAGAAGAAAAATTATATTCAACATTTTTGTTTGTTAGCATCGCTTTAATGTCGAGTGAGACTACATTGTGTGATGTTAGTAACGAATTCAGACATTTCCTATGACATTACTGACTTTTTAATGCACACATTACTAATTTAAAATAAATGGGTTAATGCCTTTGTTATAGTAGCAAGTAAAAACAATTTCATGCAACTGCATTCATGATTCCCTCCTATTTCCCTTATGTTGACCATAATGTGATTTGAAAACATCCAAATAAACAGGAAGTACTTACTGCCCCCTTAAGAGGAAAGTTATTAAACCACAGCAGAATACTTCTCTGTAAGGTGAAAATAACATAACAGATGGTGAATTTCCAAGTAACTCATTTTACATGAACTGCCTCAGAACATTTCTGAAAGATATGAGATGCTGTATTAATGTAAATTATTTCACAATCCTTCCAAAGGAATTTAACACACAAAGGTGGAGCCAGATTCCTCCATGTTGTTTGAGAAAGGGCAATGCACTAAACATCTGTGTATATGTCTGTCAGCCTTGTCCTGTCTGTTGCCCATTTAAGTTCTCATCTGCAGCAGAACCCATTGGTACTTTCAATCCCCTGTCAAAAGGCAAATCATAGAATTCCTACAGTGTGGAAACAGGCCCTTCGACCCAACAAGTCCACACCGACCCTTGGAGCATCCCACCCAGACCCATCCCCCTATAACCCACCTAATCTACACATCCCTGAACACTATGGGCAATTTAGCATGGCCAATCCACCTAGCCTGCACTTCTTTGGACTGTGGGAGGAAACTGGAGCAAACCCACGCAGACACGGGGAGAATGTGCAAACTCCACACAGACAGTCGCCCGAGGCTGGAATTGAACCTGCTGTGAGGCAGCAGTGCTAACTATTGAGCCACCGTACCACCCCTATCCTCCATCTCCCTGCTCTACTGCAGACCGAAAACTGATTGAAACTGTCACTCCCATCACTGAAAGCAGACTTGAGCAGCCTTCCAACTCCTTTGGCCTTCTCCTTATCAAAGTCTCAGCACCAGACTCTCATGAATCCTAAAGTTTTTACAATTCTCTCCAATAGCACTTGGCATAGCATTGCCACTCATGCATCAACCCAGTAAATCTGAGTCATAAGCACCTCATCCAAAGGTGAAAGTCCCAGGGCAATAACCATGGATGGCGTGAGTTATGGAAGTGTTTGCTTTGCATCTAAGTGAAGGCTCAGACGGGAGCATTTAAGAAAGGGTATTAACAGTCCCCAAGCAGTTTTAAATGGTTTAATGTCACCATCAGCTCATTCTGCACACTCTCAACGCTAATGCCTTTACAGTTAAAGCACGTCACGCTGTCTGAAGGGAGGAAGAACAGGCCAGTGAGGAGGTGAACTCTGTCTGGTAGGGGGAGTGAGCGGGGCATTTGGGGTCGTGAGCACTGTCTGGGAGTTGGGGCGGTAAGGGTGTGAGCAGTGCCTGAGGTGGGGTGGGCTGGGGCAGGAAAAGGCTGAGCAGTGTCAGGGAGTGGGTCTGTGGAAGGGCATGGGGCAGTGAGCCCTAACTGTCCATCTCCCATCTGCTCATACCCTCACTCCCCATGCTTCCTGACAGTTCTCCCCCAACCCATCAAAGTGTTCACCCTCACTAATGCATAACCCGTCCAAGACAGCACTCAACCCCACAACTCCACCATCACCCCAGTGCTCACCCCACCCCTGAGACAGTGCTGTACCCCATTGCAAAACCCCAAAGTCAATGCTCATGCCCTCACTCCCCTGAATCTGAACTCCAACCCTGACAATGCTCACCCTCCCACAACTTCCCTGTAACTAGCTACCCCTTCTTCCACCCAAGGGTGAGAGAGGGGGTGAGTACTGCCAGGGGTGGTAAGGGAAGGGGGTGAACACTGTTGTGGGGGTAATGGAGGGGGTGAATATTGTTGGGGGGTAATGGAGGGGGTGAATACTGTCACAGTTGAGGGTAGTGAACACTGTTGAGGTGCAAAGGGGGAGCAGGGACATTGTCAATGTACATGAGGGAGGGGTGGAATACGATCAGGATTTAGGAAGAGTATGCAGTTTTGTAATCCACATTATTGGAGGAATGTGATTGTACTGGGGAGAATGCAGAGGAGGTTTATCAGCATGTTGCCTGGACTGGAGAGTTTCATTTCTGAAGAGGGATTGGATACATGGGGGTTGCTTTCCTTGGAGCAAAGGAAATGAGGGGGATTATGTGGGGCATAGACAGGTTGGACATGAAGGATTTCTTCCCCTGGATGGAGGGATCAATGACAGGGGCATTGGATTGAAAGTTAAGGGGTTTTGAGAGATGTGAGGAACACATTTTCACCCAGAGGGTAGTGGGAATCTGGAGCTCATTGTCTGTAGGGGTAGTAGAGGCAGAAACCCTCAACATTGAAGAAAGATTGAGATGCACACTTGTATTGACAGGGCATGTAAGGCTATGGGCCAAGTGCTGGAAGATGGGATTGGAATAGTGAGGTGGTTGTTTTTGACTGGCGCAGGCTTGATGAGCCTAAGGGCCTTTTACTGTGCTGTAGTCCTCTATGAACACTGTCACAGGGGGTAAGGGAAGGGTTGAATACTTGGGGGGTGTGGAGGAAGGGGTGAACACTGCCAGAGGGATGAGGGAGGGATTGAACACTATTGGAAGGTCCTGGAGGAATTGAATATTGACTGTTGGTGAAGAGTGGAACATTGTCAGGGGTTGAGGAATAGCTTAAGGGAAGGGATGAAGGAGAGGGTGAGGGTGAAGGTGGGAGTGAACATGATTTGAGGAGAGGGTGAAGACCGTCAGGGATTGAGGGAGGGGGTGAGGGAGAGGGTGAGGGAGATAGTGAG
>NC_063345.1:13686530-13724457 GCF_021869965.1 Rhincodon typus | reverse complement strand
CAGGGATTGAGGGAGGGGGTGAGGGAGAGGGTGAGGGAGATAGTGAGTGTGGTGTGGGTCGGAGGAGAGGTTGAAGACGGTCAGGGATTGAGGGAGGGGGTGAAGACTGTTGGGCTGAGGGGTACTAACCCTGAACAAAGAAATGCTGACCATGGGATAATGAAGAACTGCAGACACTAAATTTGAAAACAAAAATATCTTGTCTGAAAGAAATATGGAATCGCACAACGAGTTCATGTTTTGGGTCATTCATATTCTTTTCAGAATATTGCAACCACTGCTGTTAAAAATAGATTCCCGGCACCACCAGGGAACTGTTGGGATTTCAGCAGCCCTCTGTATTTCTGAAGAAGCCAAGATCTGAAGCCCCAGCAGAAACACAGTTCTTACTACCTCAAAATGAACGTAAATCGTTTCCTGCAGCAATAGAAAATGCCTTTGTTTTTTGCAACAGTAAAGAAGCTCTGAGAGATGTCAAAATTGCAATGTTTTGTTTGATTTTTTCTTTCCCTGCAAAGACTGTACTGAACTGATTTAAAATATTTGTTTGAACTTATAGGCGATTTCACGAATAAAGCGTATGTTTGAAATAAAAACAAAGTCGGAGGGGAGTGCCAATCCGACAGTAAGTGACGCTCCTCGGAAGTTTCGGACTGGAGTTACACTTGTTTATGTCCCTGAATCTGCTGTTACATCAATGTGATACACCTCGGGCTCTCGTTACTTCTAGTACAAATGTAAATGAACCATGTTCTTGCAATTACATCGTGTACTGCAAATTGACATTGAAATGTGTGCTGTAACTGTTATTTTGTCGCTTTTTGGAATGATTCAAAAACTGGATACGTGTGTGTTGCTGCTGAGATTATTTTACTGCAGTTGCTCTGTATTACTCAGGCATTCGCTCTTGAATTCTCTGCCATTTCTATGGCTAGGGTTATCATAAGCACATAGCTCTTCCAGTTGAGGAATCTTTGAGAAGCAAATATTTAAGAGCTCCTCATTTTATTATAGATATATTCCAGGTTAAATATTAACGAGGAACAACAACAAAGCCAACTTGCATTTATGTAGCATCTTTAATGTTATAAGATACTGAGACAGATGAAAGGACAGGTGACTAACAACTCACTGAAAGAAAATGGCCTTTCAAGCCTTTCAGGAGAAAGAGAGGATTGGAGAGTCAGTGTGGGTTAGGAAGGTATTCCAGAGACCAAACAAAATCAGAGAGAGGTCAGAATGGTGAGAGTGTAAGAGACTGCAGACAGTTGTGGGGTTGGGGGACGTCAAAGAGGTAGGGAGGAGGGGAGCCCATATAAGAATTTAAAGACGAGAATGGGAATCTTAAAATTAAGGCAATGCTGTATAATTAGGCAATCTCAGAGCAGCAAGCATAGGGATGATGGGTGAACTGAATTCAGTGCAAGTTAGAATACAGGAAGCAGAGGATGAATAATCTAAATACAAAATGTTGCAGATCTATGGAAAGAGAAACAGATTTAACAATCCATGCTGAATAGGAAGAGTCTGCCTCCACAGATGCTGCCAGACCTGCTGAGTTTTTCCAGCATTTTCTGTTTCTTTTTCTGAATAAACTTCTATTTATGAAGGGTATAGGTTGGGATACTAGCCAAGAGTGCACCAGAATTGTTGAATTAAGTTGTAACAAAACTATAAGTGCACATTTGATGCTGCTTGAAACTTTGTAGATTATCTGATCAATATTCAGACTGAGTAATAGGTCACCTTCACCGTGATTCTATAATGTAACACTGTTTCAAGCACTTATTACAAGGATGTGACTTCCAAAAGCTGACATTCTATAAGAATGTTAAAATGGCATCTGTGACCTTTAGATGTTATCAATCCCAAAGGAAATTTCAATATTCAACCTATAGCATTCAACACATACACACAAAAAAAGACTTTAAAGAGTGAGTTACAAAGAAATTCATACCAGAATGGGTTTCCTTTTGTGTTCCATTATTGTGATATTGTTACACTTGGTATTTAATGAAATCTTGCACGTGCACTTTAAAGAGCCTCATTTTGTAATTGATTAATAGCAATGGAAGTATTATTAAACATAAATCAAATACACTCTGACAGCTAATGTTAATTTTGCCGAATTAACATAGTCAAGCCAACAACCATTGACACAGCCTCATAAAATATAACATCACATGTAATAATTCATTTCATCATATGGATGAGATGATTGCTCAGCATAGTATTTTGTTAATGCACTGCATTTAGTTTATACAATGTTACATTGGTAACAATTTTTAATAGAGATTAGAGGCTAGATTATACCAGAGGAGACTCACAAGAAATGCCATTCTCAATGCAAATAAACATTTTTACAATTTATTGATTTTTGTGATGAATGGAATCACATTTTGATTTTGCCAGTAATAACAAAAAACAGGGCAACTTCAAGGAATGCAAAACTATTAGAGGGGAGGCTGCATGTGATTCTCTTAGAGTTATTCAGAAGTCTGTGTGAAAGCTGCATACTCTAAATTACAGCCAAAAGAAATTTCCTAAACTGCATAATTCATGCACTCTACTGAGCAGAGCTCTCTTCTGAAAAGTCCAATTTATTAATATAACAAATTAATGAATAATCAAAACTTTGAGAAATCCATGATGCAATGTCTTTAAATGTCAGTTAGCATGCGGAAATTAAGTTAACATTTTAAGTTTTTGATTTCATTGGTATCTTACAAGTACAAATCCTTAGTCATAGAGTTACAGAGTTTTATAACACAGAAGCAGACCCTTCGGTCCAACATGTCCATGCCAACCAGATATCCTAAATTAATCTAGTCCCATTTGCCAGCATATGGTCCATATCCCTCCAAACCCTTTCCATTCATATATTGATCCAGATGCCTTTTAAATGTTGTAGTTATACCAGCCTCCACCATTTTCTCTGGCAGCTCATACAATACACGCATGACCCACTCTTCTTTGAGACACAAAGCAATTGGCTGGAATAACATGAGTAGATATCAGAGTCACATGATGAGGGTCTAACAAAAGTAACAAGTAATGAAAAACTATACAAACTAATTAAGGCAGAGAGATAATCACAAATAATCAAGATAATAGTGTCAAAACAAGACAGTTAGGAAGATATTACAAACACAATACGGTATGGTGGGGTGACGTGTAGCGTGACATGAACCCAAGATCATGGCCATTCTCATGAGTGCAGAACTTGGTTATCAGTTTCTGCTCGGCGATTCTGCATTGCGTGTACATTGAAGACCACCTTGGAGAATGCTTACCTGAAGATCGGAGGCTGAATGTCCTTGACTACTGAAATGTTCCCCAACTGGGAGGGAACACTCCTGCCTGGTGATTGTTGTGTGGTGTCCATTCAACCTTGTCATAGCATCTGCATGGTCTCGCTGATGTACCATGCCTCGGGTCATCCTTTCCTGCAGCATATGAGGTAGACAACGTTGGCCGAGTCGTATGAGTACTTACCCTGTACCTGGTGCCATGTACTGTGTACCACCCACCAGGTACACGGTACATACTCAAGCGACTTGTGTAACCTCTGACTTTGTCCACTCCAGTCCCAGACCGGCATCTCCACATCATCACTTAAAATGGAGAGAACCTATATTAGAACATATGACCCCTCCATTCTCACATGTTATCCTGGCTTGCCTAGTATCAGATCTAAGTACTTCCCATGCGCAGTGGGTGTCCAGGGTTGCTGGGCAAGGATAAATACAGGAAGACCACAGTAAGATTTTAGTAATGTTATGACAATGGCAAATCCAGGAAATGTGAATTTAAATTCTATGGACTAGGGAGGTTTGACTTAGTGAAAGGTAAATTTATCTCTTGCATCACTAAGATTTTCTTCACAGACCTATGTAGCATGGCCAACCAAACGAGGAGCAATGCAGGCAAAGATTCAGCAACCATTTAATATCCAAACGGATTCATCAATGGAGAGAATTTGGGACACTTGTGGAATGGACAGTTTTAATTAGGTGGAATAGTTTCATTATCTGTAGTCACCTTCTGATCCTGTAATTGTACTTTAGTTGTTTCTCCTAATTTCTTTTCTTGTCCTTTGGGTCTCAAGAGCATTTGTGCCAATTGTTGTAAACTTCACCAACACAATTGCAGGCCTCATGGTTTTCCCAATGGATGTCTTCTCATGTAAAAAGAGTAATGAAGAGATGTTCACCAGCTCGTCGTGCTCTATGTCCTCTGACCTGCACAACTGCAGTCCATACTTATGGCAGATGGATAGTAAAGAATGTGAATCCTATTCTCAGCGGAAGCTGAGATGTAAGACCCAATAACATACATTGCAATTCACTGATCTATGCTCACTGAAAAGCACACCAGTTACAGTATATCATGGTTTCAGAGGTGCTTATTAATTTTCTACATGTAAAGAGCATGTGGAAATTAAAGAGAGAATCTTGTCCAATAAAATTCCGCAAGACTAACACTTCCCTTTGCTGACATAGTTTTATGCTATGTAAGGAGACCATCAACCTTCCATTCATTGTAAAATAGGTACTACGAAGTTAAATGAAAGAGAAAACTAAACCACAATGATTATTAGTATTGTAGCCTGAATGGCTGTAAGGTAGAACATTGGTAAAGTAGAAACTGAAAGAACTGCAGATGCTGCAAATCAGTAACAAAAACAGAAGTTGCTGGAAAAGCTCAGCAGGTCTGGCAGCATCTGTAAAGAGAAATCAGAGTTAACGTTTTAGGTCTGGTGACCCTTCCTCAGAACTGTTTTGGATTCTGAGGAAGGGTCACCAGGCGCAAAACATTAACTCTGATTTTTCTTTGTTGGGATTTGGAAAGGGCTAAGACTCAGAATGACCAGGAATCTGGGTTGTTTTTGTCAACTATCTTGAAGGAGTATCATCCATGGTCTGCACGGACTTTAATGGAGGTTCAATGATTTCAGCGACTTTCAGAGAAGAAATATCCCAATCCATAAGGTCTTCTGCATGTCATTCCACCAGCTGATCCCTGAAGATTTTTGACAAAAAGCAGACCAGTATATAGGGCAAAACAGTAACAGTAAATGTTAAAAGCAGAGGAAGATAATTACTCATTCAAAACTGACACCGGCATCATGAGGCCAGGGATTGGCCATGCAACCAAACTACATGTATTCTCTGAGGAGGGAGGGTCAAAGGTAGAAATTGTTATAGTCATGCAATTTGATATAGAACCTTATTTAGAAAGAAGAGATAGACAGCGTGCAATTATATAGCATACTTCATATTTCATCAATGAGATATTTTTGAGATGCAGTCCATGTTGCTTTGTAATCTAACATGGCAGCCAATTTAAAATCATAAAGGCCTCACAAACAGTGTTGGGACAAGTTCGTCTGTATTGATAACAGTGATTGAGGGATAGATAACACCCAAATCACCAAGAGACCCTGCTACTCTTCAAATATTTCTCTGGGATGTTTTATGTTCACCTGACAAGGGAAGTAGGACCTCCAGCATCTGACAATCTAGCAGTCATTTAACACTCAACTGGAGTGTCAGCTTCAATTACGTGTTCAAGTATGCAAATAATTATTAGATGTAAAGCAGAGTTATGCCTGACTGATGTGTGGCTTTATTTGGTCGAACAAAATGTGTTATGCATAAATAACTGCATCACCCAAAATCAGTGATGCTTCATACTGCTGATTAAATTATGCTTGCCTTATTTAAAATGATAGCCCAAAATTATAGATCAGGCTAGCGATAGAACTGCAGTTCACAGGAAGTGCTAATAGCTTTCAAAATAAAATTTACAGCAATCTTCTGCTTCCTTTGGCTGTACCATTAAAGCTTGGGGCAGCCACTACAAAGTCACACTGGACAAAGGCTGCTAAGGCCTTTCCAGCCATAGTGTGCAGAGGATCTGATAATTTATAGAACCCTTTGGGTTGAACATTTGTCATTAAATGCATACAGTAAATGTCATGTGTATTACAACAAGATTGCCACGTGCTTAATGGAGAAAAGTTGTATTTTAGTGCATTTTCCAAAATGTCTGTTCTGAATGCGCTTTTATGTATTTAATGAATAAAGTATACTTTTGAAGACAAATTGGCTTATGCATGTGAATGCAGGACTGTACCCTTTCAATTTAAATGCTTTGTCATTCGTTCAGTGCTTATGCATAATTCTGAACATGGCCAGATTACTGCTGACTGTTCAATGTGGAATAAAACCAGTAGGTGCACAGACTGTACTGAAAAATTAACCCATGATATAGTTTTTGTTGGATAAGTCCTCACATTCTGAAAATAATTTTAAGTTTCATTTGCTCATTTATTGCATTTTTAATACGAGAATTAGAGTCATATTTCTTCTCATTACCGTCAACTTTAACAGCAGATGTTTTGTGACATTGGACTAAGAAAATACACATTTTCAGCAGCATTAGTAATTACTAGAAATATCATTTAATTTTTCCATCAGTATGCCTCACTCTCTTGGAAACTTCAATCTGTTCATAGATGGAACCAACATCCATAGACACTCTTCTATTCACTTTGTTAACAATCTCCTTGCTAGTTTAGCTCATATGACCTCCCTTTCACGAAACCACTCAGACTTAATTTGATCATATTTGTTCGAGAAGTTCTGAGTTACTGCTGCATTTGCTAATAATTACAATACGTGTTCACAATTGATATTAAGAGGACAAATTGCAATATCCTCGTTCCTTGCTTGCTACTTTCAAATATAATAGAGTGACTTCAATTTTTCAACTTAGAGCCACAATTTCCGAACATAGAGAACTTGGGAAAACTGTAACAAATAGCTTGGCTTTGCATTTGCCCCACCTATTTCTTTTAGTACCAAGAGTGGAAACCATTAGAGATTTACTTATTTTAGTTTCTACACCAATTGTTGTATGTATTTAAATCCAATGACCATTTTGTTTTTTCTTAACTCCTGCAAAAATGAATAAAAGGATTTATATAACAAGTCCGCCATCTCTCTTTAAAATAAACACAAATCCTTTCTGCTGTCATTAATTGTGATCTTTGGTTGCTTTAATTACTTTATGCGCTTAAGCTTAGATTTTAGGATCAAATTATCTGGGAAATTCTAAAGGTTTGGGTGATTGTTTGAATTAGCTTTGTTTAGAATGGGTCCTTGCCCAAGTTTCTGACCCCATTGACCAGAGTTATACAAGAGAACCAGTATAAGTCAAGTGCCAAAAACTGATCCCACATCTTCAGGTAATGTTAAGCAATGTGTTTTTAAATTAAAAGTATTCTATCACTTAATTTCATGAACAACATATACTTAAAACATTAGCTTAATGTGATATTCGTGTTAAGTTTCACCTCTAACATAAATAAGATAATCTTTTCAAGAACACTAAAGGAAGATTTACTCCTATTTTAGATGGAAAAGTAATTGCAATGACACCGAGTTTTGCAAATTCCAATCATTTTGTAAATTAAGGATAACTGAGCATTTTGCTATAAATAGGTTTGGATCAAGGACATTTCTGAGTATGAATTTTGTTAACCAATCTTTGTTATTTTATTTTACATGCCACACTCATTTTCATCATTTGTCTCAGGAAATGCTTTTGGTCGCATCTTTCAGTGACTACTGACTCATGGCTGACAACTCACTTTACAATATCTCCAAGGATTTTTTTTGATGACCATCTGTCATGTGAACATGTCAAATTGGTGATTATTTACTAACAAAGCATATCCTTCAATCATAGCTTTGTAGGTACAAATTGCTCGCCTGATTCTTTAAAAAAATCTGTCGCAGCACTCTGACCTTGATTTGTAGTGACAGATTTATCAGAGTAGATAATTTCAAGAGAGAAGGGAAAATAGATTAAGTACAAACAAGATGAAATGTCAGACAAACAAACTGGGGTCAAAATTGAATGCTGTCAACCCTTTTAATGGATGCTGAACCAGTGCAAACAAAAAGCACTAATTTCACGGTACAACGTCCTGCACCCAAACACGGCTTAAATTTTGTCCAACACCTTAATGGGCTGGGCAATGTTAAGGTGGTTCCAGCAAGTACAAAACCGAAAAAATAATTAGATGGGAATGAAGGGGTACTGAGGGGCATTTGGAGATCTTTTAACTCAACTCCTGATCCACATGCAAACTAATGCTCTCATGATTAGTGCTGCTTTTGACCAACCAAAAATGTAGCAGCGCTCTCAGTAGTTTGATACAAGACCTCACATTTCTGCATAGCCCCTGCAGCCAATTGATTTGATCTACAAACTGATGCACTCATCACTGCACCCAATCTTTATAAAGGTCACCTTCTGGATCTTCAGGAGATTCCAAGAATAGTTGCTTTCTCACAGTTCCATCACACCCATGGCTGGCATCCCCCTCTCCCTCTGTTGTGCCACTAGGTGTCTCTCACACCCACCCTCAATATTCAAATCATTTTCCCCAGTCATGTTTACAGCTCAGTCATTGGTTGATTATAATAAAGAGCAGAAATTCCACCCACAGCATTTCTGCAAGCATGACAGAGGGACGGCATTTTTTCCTTATGTCTTGGATCCCACCGCTCTAATACTTAAAGGTAAAACTGACACATTGATGCAGAGTGCAACTGCAAGAGAGCTTCAGATATTAAGGAACTCTCATTGTACAAGGAAGCTATGGTTAATTTCTTCAGATGAGGGAATGCAGAATGCACTGCAACAGATGGAAGAACTGGTTGTACGTCCCGTATTATTTATATATTCCACACACATTGGGTACAAATGAATCACAGTGCATATAGTGATAATGCATTATTTAAATGTAAGTACTGTCATGCCGTAGGCACAAAGATATTACAAATTTTAAAAACTGCAATTTTTTTAAAAAAATGGACTTTTATGAAGAACTTTTAAGCTGTTACTCTGGAGATCAGGTGATTTTTGCAACATCAACCCAGATTATCAAGCTTCTGGAAAGTTCCAAATTGAACCAATTTGGCTCTTCCTTAGATTGACGTGCCTTTTAGTGAACCTTACTCTGAAACAGAGACTCAGTGGACTCCAAGATTGAATGTGCAGAATTTTCCCCTCCTTGGTGTTGCATGAACAATGGTGAAAAAGTGGGGAAAACATAGAAGGAAATAATTTGATTTTTCCTTTAAGCTTCAAATGGTGACTTGAGAGTCTCACCATTGAACAGCGACCAACTTATCGCGGTACATTTGTATATCATTAAAGGCCCAATTCACCTTATATAACTTCCAATTCTCTTCTTCTCCTTTGAGAAAACGGACAACACAAACCCTGGATCTGTGAATCAGGGCAGGAGTTATACACTTAATGGTAGGGGAGTATTGCCAAATAAAGTGACCTTGGGGTGCAGTTGCACAGTTCCTTGAAGGTGGAGTCATAGGTAGAAAAGGCAGTGAAGAAGGTTTTGGTACACTTGCCTTCATTGGTCAGTGCATTGAGTTTAGGAGTTGGAATGTCATGTTGTGGCTGTTAGCTGGTGGAATGACATGCAGAAGATCTCATGGATTCTTTTGGAATATTGCATTCAATTCTGGTCTCCCTGCTATAGGAAAGATGTGAAACTTCAAAGTGTTTGGAAAAGATTTACAAGGATGTTGCCCAGGTTAGAGGGTTAGAGGGAGAGGCTGAATAGGTTGGGGCTATTTTATGTGGAGTGTTTGATATTGAGGGGTGACCATATAGAGGTTTATAAAATCATAGGGTGAATTGCTGAAGTCTTTTTCCCAGAGTAAGGGAGTCCAAAACTAGAGGGCTGAGGTTTAAGGTGAGAGGGGAAAGATTTAAAAAGAACCTAAGGGGTAACTTTTTCACGCAGAGGGTGATGCGTGTATGAAATTAGGAGCCAGAGGAAGTGGTGGAAGCTGGTATAATTACAACATCTAAAAGGCATCTGGCTGGGGACATGAGTAGGACAGGTTTAGAGGGATATGGGCCAAATGTTGGCACATGGGACTAGATTAATATAGGATATCTGGTCGGCTTGGATGAGTTGGACTGAAGGGCCTGTTTCCATGCTGCACAGCTCTATGACTGTACGACTTAGCTCACCAAATGCTTATTCCAAGCACACACAGGCATCTCATGCATCTAGACAGGATACAACTTATGGCTCTCAACTTGCTTTCTTAGTACACACTCACCGGCATCAGCTCTGACTAATGGGCTGCCAGCCTCTGTGTGGCATTGATGAAATATGAATGTATGCTATATAAATGCAACCTGTCTATCTCTTCTTTCTAAATAAGGTTCTATATCAAATTGCATGACTATAACAATTTCTATCTCCGACCCTCCGTCCTCAGAGAATACGTGTAGTTTGGTTGCATGGCCAATCCCCGGCCTCATGATGCCGGTGTCAGTTTTGAATGAGTAATTATCCTCCTCTGCTTTTAACATTTACTGTGACTGTTTTGCCCTATATACTGGTCTGCTTTTTGCTAAAGGCCTTCAGTGATCAGCTGGTGGAATGACATGCAGAAGATCTCATGGATTCTTCTCTGAAAGTCACTGAAATCATTGAACCTCTTTAAAAGAAAAGTCCTTGCAGGCCATGGATGATATTCCTTTAAGATAGTTGACAAAAACAACCCAGATTCCTGGTCATTCTGAGTCTTACCCCTTTACAAGTCTCGACTTTACCAATGAAGAAAAATCAGAGTTAACAATTTGGGAACTGAGGAAGGGTCACCGGACCCAAAACATTAACTCTGATTTTTTCTTCGCAGATGCTGTCAGACTGCTGAGCTTTTCCAGCAACTTCTGTTTTTTTTCTTGATTTACAGCATCCGCTGTTCTGAAGGAGATAGCTGAGGAGATTGTAGAGCATTGATGGTGATCTTTGAGAAATCACTGGAGTCAGAAAGGGTGCCAGATAACTGGAAAACAACTAATGCGGCACGTGTTTAAGAAGGGAGGGAGGCAGAAGACAGGAAACTACAGGACCATTAGCCTGAAGTCGGTCATTGATAATATTTTAGAGTCCATTAGTAAGGATTAAATTGTAGTGTACTTGGAAGTGTATGGTAAAATATGACTGAGTCAGCACAGCTTGGTCAAGTGGAGGCCATGTTAGAATTCTGTTAGAATTCTTTGAGGAGGTAACGAACACATTAGACAATTCGTGCCAATGGACATGATCTATTTGGATTGCCAGAAGGCCAGGTACTGCACAAGAGGCTGCTAAATACGATAAGAGCCCATGATGTTAGGGGCAAGGTACTTGCACAGAGAGAGCTGACTAGCAGAAAGCAGAGAGTAGGGATTGCAGGATTGCAGCTCGAGACTAACAAAATCTGCAGGTGTCAGTGTAGGGACCACAACTATTCATGTTATATGTTAAAAATCTTGACAAAGGAACTGAGGGCATTGTTGTTAAGTGCAGATAATACAAAGATAGTGGATGGTCAGATAATGTTGAGGAAGCAGAGAGGCTGCAGAAGAAATTGAACAGACTAGGAGAGCAACCAAAGAAGTGGTAGATGGAATGCACTGTGGAAAATTGTGAGGTTATGCACTTTGGTAGGAAGACGAGAGACACAGACTATTTACTAAGTGGGGAAAGGCTCAAAACTCTGAAACACAAAGGGCCTTGGAAGTTTGGTTGTGTGGTCTCCTGTGACAGTCAACTGGTAAAAGGACTGTCATTGTTACCAGCAGCCATCCACTCACACCATCAGGTCCCAGTCTGTGAAACTGGGAGGTAGCTTTCCTTTCTTATGAGCCATATATTCCATGATAATTTTCTAGCACTACAGTTATGAAATCCAATGCTTGCAGCACATGAAGTGGTGTGCAGCTGGTCTTTAAATATGACATCAATGGCTGGAAAGACAAAAACCCCTGTCAGTGGTGAACACTTCCACCTCTCATGCTGCTTGAGTCTTTGAGAAATGTATCCAAAAGCTGATAGTACACAAGGGTGAAAAGCAGGAGAGGGCATAAGAGAGTTGGAAGCCTCTAAGCCACAGCAGACAGTATGGTATGAGTTGCACTTGACATAATACTTTAACTAGAAATGGGAAAGATCTAACCGACATGTCAAGGTTTGGAGCATAACCAAGAAAAGCTGATGTGGTAATTTAGTGGTTAGCGCTGCTAACTCACAGTGCTAGGGACCTGGGTTCAATACCAGCCTCAGGCGACCGTCTTTGTGGAAAAAAGAACAAAGAAAATTACAGCACAGGAACAGGCCCTTCAGCCCTCCAAGCCTGCATCGATCCAGATCCTCTAACTAATCCTGTCGCCTATTTTCCAAGGATCTGTATCCCTCTGCTCCCTGCCCATTCACGTATCTGTCCAGATACATCTTAAATGATGCTATCGTGCCCGCCTCTACCACCTCCGCTGGCAACGTGTTCCAGGCACCCACCACCCTCTGCGTAAAGAACTTTTCACGCATATCTCCCTTAAACTTTTCCCCTCTCACCTTGAAATTGTGACCTCTAGTAATTGAGTCCCCCACTCTGGGAAAAAGCTTCTTGCTATCCACCCTGTCTATACCTCTCATGATTTTGTAGACCTCAATCAGGTCCCCCCTCAACCTCCGTCTTTCTAATGTAAATAATCCTAATCTACTCAACCTCTCTTCATAACTAGTGCCCTCCATACCAGGCAACATCCTGGCGAACCTCCTCTGCACCTCTCCAAAGCATCCACATCCTTTTGGTAATGTGGCGACCAGAACTGTCCGCAGTATTTCAAATGTGGTCGAACCAAAGTCCTATACAACTGTAACATGACCTGCCAACTCTTGTACTCAATAGCCCATCCAATGAATGAAAGCATGCCGTATGCCTTCCTGACCATTCTATCCACCTGTGTTGCTACCTTCAGGGTACAATGGACCTGAACACCCAGATCTATCTGTGCATCAATTTTCCCCAGGGCTTTTCCATTTACCACATAGTTCGCTGTTGAATTGGATCTTCCAAAATGCATCACCTTGCATTTGCCTGGATTGAAATCCATCTGTCATTTCTCCGCCCAACTCTCCAATCTATCTATATTCTGCTGCATTCTCTGACAGTCCCCTTCACTATCTGCTACTCCACCAATCTTAGTGTCATCTGCAAACTTGCTAATCAGACTATCTATACTTTCCTCCAGATCATTTACGTATATCACAAACAACAGTGATCCCAACACAGATCCCTGTGGAACTCCACTGGTCACAGTTCTCCATTTTGAGAAATTCCCTTCCACTACAACTCTCTGTTTCCTGTTGCCCAGCCAGTTCTCTATCCATCTAGCTAGTACACCCTGGACCCCATGCGACTTCACTTTCTCCATCAGCCTACCATGGGGAACCTTATCAAACGCCTTACTGAAGTCCATGTATATGACATCCACAGCCCTTCCCTCATCTATCAACATTGTCACTTCCTCAAAGAATTCTATCAAGTTGGTAAGACATGACCTTCCCTGCACAAAACCATGCTGTCTATCACTAATAAGCCCATTTTCTTCCAAATTTAAATAGATCCTATCCCTCAGTATCTTCTCCAGCAGCTTCCCCACCACTGACGTCAGGCTCACCGGTCTATAATTACCTGGATTATCCTTGCTACCCTTCTTAAACAAGGGGACAACATTAGCAATTCTCCAGTCCTCCGGGACCTCACCCATGCTCAAGGATGCTGCAAAGATATCTGTTAAGGCCCCAGCTGTTTCCTCTCTCGCTTCCCTCATTAACCTGGGATAGATCCCATCCAGACCTGGGGACTTGACCACCCTAATGCCTTTTAGAATACGTTCTCCCTCTTTATGCTGACTTGACCTAGAGTAATCAAACATCTATCCCTAATCTCAACATCCGTCATGTCCCTCTCCTCAGTGAATACCGACGCAAAGTACTCATTAAGAATCTCACTCGTTTTCTCGGACTCCTCGCATAACTTCCCTCCTTTGTCCTTGAGTGGGCCAACCCTTTCTCTAGTTACCCTCTTGCTCCTTATGTATGAATAAAGGGCTTTGGGATTTTCCTTAACCCTGTTTGCTAAAGATATTTCATGACCCCTTTTAGCCCTCTTAATTCCTCGTTTCAGAATGGTCCTACTTTCCTGATATTCTTCCAAAGCTTCGTCTGTTTTCAGTCGCCAAGGCCTTATGTATGCTTCCTTTTTCCTCTTTGCTAGTCTCACAATTTCACCTATCATCCATGGTTCCCTAATCTTGCCCTTTCTATCCCTCATTTTCACAGGGACGTGTCTGTCCTGCACTCTAATCAACCTCTCTTTAAAAGCTTCCCACATATCAAATGTGGGTTTACCCTCAAACAGCTGCTCCCAATCCACATTCCCCAGCTCCTGTCGAATTTTGCTATAGTTGGCCTTCCCCCAATTCAGCACTCTTCCTTTAGGACCACTCTCGTCTTTGTCCATCAGTATTCTAAAACTTACGGAATTGTGATCACTATTCCCAAAGTAATCCCCTACTGAAACTTCAACCACCTGGCTGGGCTCATTCCCCAACACCAGGTCCAGTATGGCCCCTTCCCGAGTTGGACTATTTACATACTGGTCTAGAAAACCCTCCTGGATGCTCCTTACAAATTCTGCTCCATCTAAACCACTAACACTAAGTGAATCCCAGTCAATGTTGGGAAAATTAAAATCTCCCATCACCACCACCCTGTTGGTCCGACAACTTTCCATAATCTGTCTACATGTTTGTCCCTCTATCTCACGCTTACTGTTGTGAGGCCTGTAGTACAGCCCCAACGTTGTTACTGCACCCTTCCTATTTCTGAGGTCTGCCCATATTACCTCACTGCTTGAGTCCTACATAGTGCCCTCCTTCAGCACAGCTGTGATATCCTCCACCCCTTTTACCTCCCTCTCTATCCCGCCTGAAGCATCTATATCCTGGGATATTTAGTTGCCAATCTTGCCCTTCCCTCAACCAAGTCTCAGTAATAGCAATAACCTCATACTCCCAGGTACTAATCCAAGCCCTAAGTTCATCTGCCTTACCTACTACACTTCTCACCTTAAAACAAATGCACCTCAGACCACCTGTCCCTTTGCGTTCATCATCTGGTCTCTGCCTACTCTTCCCCTTAGTCACACTGACTTCATTATCTAGTTCCTTACAGGCTTTAGTTACTACCTCCTTACTGTCCTCTAGCCTCCTCATTTGGCTCCCATCCCCCTGCCACATTAGTTTAAACCCTCCCAAACAGCGTTAGCAAAAGCAGCCCCTAGGACATTGGTTCCAGTCCTGCCCAGGTGTAGACTGTCTGATTTGTAATACTCCCACCTCCCCCAGAACCGGTCCCAATGTCCCAAAAATCTGAACCCCTCCCTCCTGCACCATCTTTGAAGCCACACATTTATCCTGCCTATTCTTTCATTTCTACCCTGACTAGCACGTGGCACTGGTAGCAATCCTGAGATTACTACCTCAGAGGTCTTACTTTTTAACTTGGCTCCTAACTCCCTAAATTCTGCTTGTAGGATCTCATCCCATTTTTTACCAATATCATTGGTGCCTTTATGCACCACGACAGCTGGCTGTTCACCCTCCCCCTTCAGAATGTCCTGCAGTCGACCTGAGACATCCCTGACCCATGCACCAGGGAGGCAACATACCATTCAGGAGTCTCGTTTTCGACCACAGAACCGCCTATCTACTCCCCTTACAATCAAATCCCCTATGACTATAGCCCTTCCACTCTTTTTCCCGCCCTTCTGTACAGCAGAGCCAGCCACGGTGCCATGAACCTGGCTACTGCTGCCTTCCCCTGGTGAGCCATCTCCCCCAACAGTGTCCAAAATGGTATCAGAGATAGCAGGAACTGCAGATGCTGGAGAATCTGAGATAACAAGGTGTAGAGCTGGATGAACACAGCAGGTCAAGCAGCATCAGAGGAGCAGGAAGGCTGTCGTTTCGGGCCTAGACCTTTTTTCAGAAATGGGACAGGGAAAGGGAGTTCTGAAATAAATAGGGAGAGAGGGGGAGGTGGATAGAAGATGGATAGAGGAGAAGATAGGTGGAGAGGAAACAGACAGGTAAAAGAGGCGGGGATGGAGCCAGTAAAGATGAGTGTAGGTGGGGAGTTAGGGAGGAGATAGGTCAGTCCAGGGAGGACGGCCAGGTCAAGGGGGCGGGATGAGGTTAGTAGGTAGGAGATGGGGGTGTGGCTTGAGGTGGGAGGAGGGGATAGGTGGGAGGAAGGACAGGTTAGGGAGGCGGGGACGAGCTGGGCTGGTTTTGGGATGCGGTAGGGGGAGGGGAGATTTTGAAGCTTGTGAAGTCCACATTGATACCATTGGGCTGCAGGGTTCCCAAGCGGAATATGAGTTGCTGTTCCTGCAACCTTCGGGTAGCATCGTTGTGGGACTGCAGGAGGCCCAGGATGGACATGTCGTCTGCGGAATGGGAGGGGAAGTTGAAATGGTTCGCGACTGGGAGGTGCAGTTGTTTAGTGCAAACCGAGCGTAGGTGTTCTGCAAAGCGGTCCCCAAGCCTCCGCTTGGTTTCCCCGATGTAGAGGAGGCCACAATGGGTACAGCGGATACAGTATACCACATTAGCAGATGTGCAGGTGAACATCTGCTTGATGTGGAAAGTGTTCTTGGGGCCTGGGATGGGGGTGAGGGGGGAGGTGTAGGGGCAGGTGTAGCACTTCCTGCGGCTGCAGAGAAAAGTGCTGGGTGTGGTGGGGCTGGAGGGGAGTGTGGAGCGGACAAGGGAGTCACGGAGAGAGTGGTCCCTCCAGAAAGCAGATAAGGGTCGGGAGGGAAAAATGTCTTTGGTGGTGGTGTCGGATTGCAGATGGCGGAAGTGTCGGAGGATGATGCGTTGGATCCGAAGGTTGGTGGGGTGGTACGTGAGGACGACGGGGATTCTTTTTTAGTTGTTATTGCGGGGAGGGGGTGTGAGGGATGAGTTGCGGGAAATGCGGGAGACACGGTCGAGGGCGTTCTCAACCACTGAGGGGGGCATGTTGCGGTCCTTCAAAAACGAGGACATCTGAGATGTACGGGAATGGAATGCCTCATCCTGGGAGCAGATGCGGCGGAGGCGAAAGAATTGGGAATAGGGTATGGCATTTTTGCAGGAAGGTGAGTGGGAGGAGGTGTATTCTAGGTAGCTGTGGGAGTCGGTGGGCTTGAAATGGATATCGGTTTCTAGGTGGTTGCCCGAGATGGAGACAGAGAGGTCCAGGAAGGTGAGAGAGGTATTAAAGATAGTCCAGGTGAACCTAAGGCTGTGGTGGAAAGTGTTTGTGAAGTAGATGAACTGTTCGAACTCCTTGTGGGAGCACGAGGCGGCGCTGATACAGTCATCAATGTAACGGAGGAAGAGGTGGGGTTTAGGGCCAGTGTAGGTACGGAAGAGGGATTGTTCCACGTAACCTACGAAGAGGCAGGCATAGCTTGGGCCCATGCGGGTACCCATAGCCACCCCCTTTGTCTGTAGGAAGTGGGAGGAATTGAAAGAGAAGTTGTTGAGGGCGAGGACGAGTTCGGCTAAGCGGATGAGGGTGTCAATGGATGGGGACTGGTCGGGCCTGCGGGACAGGAAGAAGCGGAGTGCCTTTAGGCCGTCTGTATGGGAAATGCAGGTGTATAGGGACTGGACGTCCATGTAAAGATGAGGTGTTGGGGACAGGGGAATTGGAAGTTCTGGAGGAGGTGGAGGGCGTGGGTGGTGTCACGGACGTAGGTAGGGAGTTCCTGGACACAGGGGGAGAAGATGGAGTCAAGATAGGTTGAGATAAGTTCGGTGGGGCAGGAGCAGGCGGAGACAATGGGTCGACCAGGGCAGTCAGGTTTGTAGATTTTGGGAAGGAGATAGAAGCTGGCGGTGCGGGGTTGGGGAACGATGAGGTTGGAGGCTGTGGGTGGAAGGTCACCTGAGGTTTTGAGGTTGTGGATGGTTTGGGAGATAATGGTTTCGTGGTCGGGGGTGGGGTCATGATCAAGGGGGCAGTAGGAGGAGGTGTCAGAGAGTTGGCGCCTGGCCTCGGCGATGGCCTCGGCCCTTGTCCGCTCCACACTCCCCTCCAGCCCCACCTCACCCGGCACTTTTCCCTGCAACCGCAGGAAGTGCTACACCTGCCCCTACACCTGCCCCTTCACCCCCATCCCAGGCCCCAAGAAGACTTTCCACATCAAGCAGATGTTCACCTGCACATCTGCTAATGTGGTATACTGTATCCGCTGTACCTGTTGTGGCCTCCCCTACATTGGGGAAATTAAGTGGAGGCTCGGGGACCGCTTTGCAGAACACCTACGCTCGGTTCGCAATAAACAATTGCACCTCCCAGTCGCGAACCATTTCAACTTCCCCTCCCATTCCTCAGACGACACGTCCATCCTGGGCCTCCTGCAGTGCCACAATGATGCTATCCGAAGGTTGCAGGAACAGCAACTCATATTCCGCTTGGGAACCCTGCAGCCCAATAATCAATGTGGACTTCACAAGCTTCAAAATCTCCCCTTTCCCTGCAGCATCCCAAAACCAGCCCAGCTCGTCCCCGCCTCCCCAACCTGTCCTTCCTCCCACCTATCCCCTCCTCCCACCTCAAGCCCCACCCCCATCTCCTACCTACTAACCTCATCCCGCACCCCTTGACCTGTCCGTCCTCCCTGGACTGACCTATCTCCTCTCTACCTCCCCACCTACACTCATCTTTACTGGCTCCATCCCCGCCTCTTTGACCTGTCTGTCTCCTCTCCACCTATCTTCTCCTCTATCCATCTTCTATCCACCTCCCCCTCTCTCCCTATTTATTTCATAAGCCCCTTCCCCTCCCCCATTTCTGAAGAAGGGTCTAGGCCCGGAATGTCAGCCTTCCTGCTCCTCTGATGCTGCTTGACCTGCTGTGTTCATCCAGCTCTACACCTTGTTATCCAAAATGGTATACCTGTTTTGGAGGGAGATGACCGCAAGGGACACCTGCACTGCCTTCCTGCTTTTTTTCTGCCTTTTGGTCATCCATTCCCTTTCTCCCTCAGCAATGCTAATCTGCGGTGTGACCAATTTGCTGAATGTGCTATCCACGATTTCCTCAGCATCGCGGATGCTCCAGTGTGAGTCCATCCGCAGCTCCAGAGCCGTCATGCGGTCTAACAAGAGCTAAAGCTGGACACACTTCGCGCATGTGTAGGAGTCAGGGACATCGGCCGCGTCCCTGATCTCCCACTTTGAGCAAGAGGAGCATATCACGGGTCTGGGATCTCATGCCATTTTTACTCTTAAGCTTAACTTGGTCCTACTATCATATCAAATACTAGATAAACGAAATGAAAAAAAAAATTTGTACCAAACCACTCTAATTACCAGCACACAGAGTTTGCACATTCTCTGCATGGGTTTCCTCCTACAGTCAAAGATGTGCAAAATAGGTGGAGTGGCCATGCTAAATTACCATAGTATCCTGAGATGTGGATTAGCCATGGGAAATGCAGGGATAAGGGGTGGGTCGCGGTGGGATGCTCTTTAGAGGGTTGGTGTTTTTTTAAAAATTCATTCGCAGGATGAGGGCATCACTGGCTCGACCAGCATTTATTGCCCATCCCTAATAGCCCAGAGGGCAGTTAAGAGTCAATCACATTGCTGTGGGTCTGGAGTCACATGTAGGCCAGACAAGGTGAAGATGGCACTTTCTTCCCTAAAGGGTGTTAGTGAACCAGATGGGTTTCTCCAACAATCGACAATAGATTCACAGTCATCATTAGACTCTTAATTCCAGACATTTATTGAATTCAAATTCCACCATCTGCCGTGGTGGGATTCAAATCTTGGTCCCCAGAACATTATCTGGGTCTCTGGATTAACAGTCCAGCAATTATATCACTAGGCTATCGCCTCCCCATGATGTGCTGTGGGAGTTAATGGGCCAAATGGCCTGTTTGCACACTGTTGGATTCTATGATTCTAACAGTTATCCACAAATTAAATGAGAAGGAAAACCAATTGCCTCCTATTCTCAATGACTATTAATAATGGGATTGAATCACTGATGCTGCAATCCTTTTATCCCAACACTCCAAAGAAACCTGGAGCAACACAGTTGCCTCAAGGGCAACTAGGGATGGGTAATAATAGCTGGCCCAGTCAGTGTTGCTGACATCCTAGAGGTGAATAAAAGGAAAAGTGTGCAGAACCACAGCTCTAGAGAAAAGCTGTACCATCATTGCCTTTTGCAAATCAAGAGGATTAAAAGTCTTTTAAAAGCCTCCCACTTTGATTCCAAAGCTGTAAATTCACTGGTAAGGAAATTGGATTTCCTGAATCAACAGCCACAAGGACCCATCTACATGAGTTTGAAAGAAAAATCAAACTGGAGTCAAAAAGTTAAATTTGTTTCTCTCTCGACAGACGCCACCACACCTGCTGAGATTTATCAACATTTTCTATTTTTATTACCTGTCTACATTTTCTGCTGAAAGCCTTTTCTTTGAAAAACACTACAGTTAATCTAGATATCCAAACCAAGCTAACATAGTTTATCTGGAAAACAGATAATGAGGGGATAAAGCTTCCTACTTCATTCTCAAATACCAATGAACTAACTGTTAACTATCCTTTTGGCTTAGTGCTCATGGAATTGTACTTCCATCTTTGAATGTGTCTTCCCTGAGTGTGTGTGATGTGTGACTCAGTTTGATTTATCACGATGAGTCTTTGAATACATATTCCTTTTGTTTAAACTCTGGTGTTGGCACTTTTGCTGGCAATTAAACACATAGTAGAAAGGGAGTTAGAAACACACACGACTACCTTTTCAGGATTAAACCTCACTGATTGCCTGAAAAGGGGAGGAAATTGAGTGTCTCAGTTTATCTCTCTTCCTCTGTCCTTAGGAGTGCCTAGTTCTTCCATCTATTTTGACGCAAGGCCAGTGCAGACTGATACATAAAGCAACAAGTTCTGTGCTTACATATCCATAGGGACATAGATTTTAGGATTTACTGTTAGAACTGCAGGAATTCAAACATGCAGGCCCATACGTCAGGTTCATAGCCTCCGTGATTTCACTGACTGATTTCTCATAATGAAATGTTTTGCATGAGGAGTGCCAAATCATATAACTTACCAAACTGTACACCTGTCTCTTATCAATACAACACATAGTTTTCTTGGGTGAAATGGAAGGCAGCTCAACCCAATTACTAACAATTGCTGCTCCCACCTGAAACAGACACCACACAAACACAGTGTTGTAGTTGGTGATATTGATTAGATAGCACAACCAGAAGCACTAAAAAGACTTGCATTTATAAACCACATTTCTTATCTTTGGACATCCCAAAGCACTTTATAACCAATGAAGTACATTCTTCAAAATATTTAAAGTCGTGATGTAGAATTATGGAGCAGACAATTTGCACATGCAATATCCCACATACTGCTATGTGATATAAAAATAGGTGGAAAGGACACAGAAATAGAAAGGTGAGAGGGATGCAAGCAGAGAGGTATGGATAAATTAAGTAAATTGGCAAAAGGTTGGCAACTGGAGTATAATTTGGGACAATGTGATGTTGTTCATTTTGGAAAGGAGAGCAAAAGAACAGAATGTAATATAAATGGAGAGAAACTGCAGAAAGTTGCAACATTAAGGGACTTGTAAGTACTTGTGCATAAAACACAGAAAGCTAGCAGACAGGTGCAACAGGTAATCAGGAAGGCTAAAGGAATGTTGGCCTTTATTTCAGGGAGGTTGCAGTATAAAAGTAGGGAAGTCTTACTCCAATTATACAAGGTGCTGGTGAGACCACACCTGGAGTACTGTGAGTAGTTTTGGTCCCCTTATTTAGGGAAAGATATAACTCCATTGGAGGCAGTTCAGGAACGCTTCACTAGAATGATCCTTGGTATGATTGATTGTGTCATGAGCAAAGATTGAACAAGTTGTGTGTCTACTTATTGGAGTTTATAAGAATGAAAGATGATCTCATGGGAACATGTGGGATTTTTTTAAGGGCTTGGCAGGGTAAATGCTGAGTGAATGCTTCCCCTCATGGGATAATCTAGGACGAGAGGGTATAGTCTCAGAATTAAGGGGCAGCAATTTAAGGCTGAGATGAGGAGAAACTTCTTCTCTCAGAGGTCTGTGAGTGTTGGAACTCCTTGCCACAGGGCTGTGGGGGTAGTGTATATTTAAGGCTGAAAGAACTAGATTCTTCATTAGTTGGGAAATCAAAGGTTATGTGGAAAGGGCTGGAAAGTGGATTGAAGAGTGTTGAATCAGCCATGATCTTATTGAATGGAGGATTAGGCTCAAGGGACTGAATACCTTACACCTGTTCCTATTTCTTATGGTCTTACGTGATAAAGATCAGTTGATCTGTGTTTTTTTTTTGATGATGCTACCTGATGAGTAGACATTGACCAGGGCCCAGGGAGAAGTGTCATGCTTTTCTTAAGATTAGTGCCACTTGGTCTTTTATATCCACCTGACAGAGTAAACACTGTTTCTCATACTAACTTACATTTTAATACTCCCTCAGTCCAGCACTGAGACTTTGTGCTCTAGTCTTCAGTCTGGGACTTGTCCCATAAGCTTCTGATTCTTGGGCTCATATTAAGACACAGTTGGCAGCATTCATGTGGAAGACATGGCAGCAGTGGTGACCGGAGAGCAGAACAACTAATGTAAGGCTTCATTATACTGATTTATATGAAGTAGGCTGCTTGGTAGGTTTGCCTTGAATCGGAGGCATAACCACTTCTTAGCTTTGTGTTGCCATGAGCTTCTTTGAACATTGACTTGGAAATGTGTTCTAAAAAATATAGAGGTCTCCATATTTAGAGTCATAGGGTCATACGACACGGAAACAGATCCTTCAGTCCAACTAGTCCGTGCTGAATATAATTCCAAATTAAACTAGTCCCACCTGCCTGCTCCTGCCCCATATCCCTCTAAACCTTTCTTATTCATGTACTTATCTAAGTGTTGGTGCCATCTTCTACCTTAGTAACCCCATGGAGCACCAGTTACTACACTCATATTTTTTGCTGAGCACCCAATTTAGAAAGGAAGAAACAAAGTTGGATAAATTTGGAGACAAGAAGACATATTTGGGTTACAAATGAAAAAATCTTTAATAACTGGTTGATGGTCTGTTTACTTCTATCCATTAATCAATGACCAGACTCATAGACAGTATATTGTTTTCTGAAGATGGAATTTATGATTACAGTAGGAAGCCATAACTACATACAGCATTAGCCAAAGAAATAATGAGACAACAGCTTTACCTTCCACTTTCGAGAATTAAATTCTCTGTGCTGGAAGAAGAGGTGTATAGAATAAACTCTGTGTAGTATTTGACACAGACATATACTTCTCCAAGTATTTTTTCAATTACAATTATTTCTTTACATGTTTTACCACAGTTTACAGTTTACAAACAGGTAGCTTTAGTGCACATTTATACAATTATATAACATAAAGGTATTCAGCGGAGAAAACAGTTAACATTTTGACAAAAATTAACTAATGAGAATGACTCAATCAACAATGAAACAGATGACAACAGGAAATTTACATTGTCTGGAATCTGAATGTTGCTAAATATTTGAATATTATGTGCATTAGGCCCTCTTTAACTTCATTTTCCATAAGTATGTTTCATTTTAATTTGAGGCCCATTCATCCAAAAAAAACCAGGAATTAATTGCTCGGTAAACATTTTGTAAAAAATGTTGATGCTACCATCACCTTGGTTTATTATGGCCTTGGTTATATTTTTTACATAATCATGGACCCAAAGTATTGTGTTGGGAATTAGTAAACTCCAAAGTACACGACAGCCTTCATAGTGTTAAACATCCCTTCATGTCCTGCTTCCGAAATCCAGCCTCAATTTGTGCTTTAATGCATAGCACTCTGGATAAGTTGCCTTTGTCTTATGTGCAACCCGAGAACCTGGATTTCCTTTCATGGATTCTTTCAATATATCATTCATCTGGGTGAAAACAGAAGCCTGTCTTGTAAGACAATTTCAGATCCATTGTGACTGAATTCTCACCTTATCTCGTCCTCCATGAAGTATTGCACCTGACTGAACAAACAAATGTCAAAATAAGTTCATATTTCCATCCTGCTACAATGACATACTCAAACACATTCGAAATAATGGGAAGTATATTACATTTCATAGGTAATTGCTATTTTATTTCATATCACTGCTGTTTCTCTTGAGTATTCTGTAGCAACCCCGCATCATAAGTTGGCTAGCATGAGGGGACATAGCTTTAAATTGAGGGGTGATAGATATAGGACAGATGTCAGAGGTAGGTTCTTTACTCAGAGAGTAGTAAGGGCGTGGAATGCCCTGCCTGCAACAATAGTAGACTCGCCAACTTTAAGGGCATTTAAATGGTCATTGGATAAACATATGGATGATAATGGAATAGTGTAGGTTAGATGGGTTTCAGATTAGTTTCACAGGTTGGCGCAACATCGAGGGCCGAAGGGCCTGTACTGCGCTGTAATGTTCTACGTTCTATGTTCTATAAAGGCACCTCAGTTTTCTTTTAGTCTCCACAGGAGTAGTTTTGCGAATACAAAAACATAAATGTCCTAATTAACAGTAAAAGTAGATACATTTAATGACTTTATGAAATTATAGTCCTTTCTTAGAGGATAGTGTAGAGATAAAATTCTGCTTGATATTTTGAATGAAATACTTCAATCTTATGAACAATAATACAATACTTTTTAAGATATAACTTAGTGTCATAGAACAGTATTTATTCCTGAGAAAAGGAAAGTTTTAAAAATGTTTTGTTTGTCAACATGAAGAAATTGAAATTAAACTGCGACTGAAATAAAGGATAAAGCATAGGACAGCTGCATGATAACTGCTTGGTAGTTGAGAATTTAAACATTGTTAAAAGAAGATATGAAGTTGAAGCTTTTTGTCTTGCACTTGTCAGGACTGAAACACAAGAAAATAAACTTTAGAACAGGAGCAACAATTTATACAACATGAGAAGATAGTGCTGATTTATTGGACTATTGTTGCAATGGAGATGCAGCAGGAACTATTAACCGTCTTAATTACCTTATTAAATTTAAACCCTGACAAGACCAGATTTGCACTATGGAAATGCCTGGCATTATTGGTTCTCTATCTCCTTTTCTGGTCCAGTTTTTTGGGATTCATTTGTGCAAATTGTATGAGTATTTGAATGAAGCAAATAGTACAACCATAATTAACAAGTACCAGAATTCACCTACATAACCTTTGAATCTGGCTTGTATCTGTGATACTCCAGCTCTGCAAAGTTGACTGACTGACCATAATGGTATATCCATTTCCATAAGACAGTCAGTGTGTGCAATAAAATAAAATGATTAAAGAGGAGGTAGTTCAGTTAGTATTTTTTTAAAATAAAGTTCTGTGGCAAATATTCAAAGCAATACCAATGACTGGAATGAATAATTACAATAATAGATCATTATAATTGAGTTTTTCTGCCTGCCTCAGATTACATCCCAATTCCAACATGATATTTGCCAAATTAGGAACTGCAGATACTTCTAATCAACTTGTTCAGACATGCTATGACATACTCCTGGAGTAGGAGTGACTTGAACCCAATCCTTCTGTCTCAAAAGTAAGGACACTACCATTGTGCCATAAGAGCCCTTTGCTGGGTAAGGCCTGTATACTTATACTTTAGTCAAGTCCTTTAAGTTTGTAAACCAGTCAGTCCACATGCCACATTTGGCATACTCAACTGATGGGAATTTAGTTACCTATTGGGTAGTCGATAGCCAATGTCTCATAATTGAATTTAATCTAGTGAAGCTACTGGAGATAAAGATCAATATAGCTCACTATCAGTGTCCCTTAATGCCTTGAGCCATTAAATGTACTGGATAAAGAAATTACAATATGAAAACCATCTGTTTTAATGGTGGACAGTGTCAGGCCAATGTCTTGAAAATAGTATTATTCTTTTGAGCTAAAACTGTTAGATTACTGTCTGTCACTCACCATCCACTGAGCCTACACATTTCTCATTTCTTGCCATTTTCATTCAGATTCATTTCTTCTTATTTCACATTAATTTTTGAAGTGATGTTAGTTTAATGTCAATCTCACCACTCATCTTTTTAACATGACACAGTTTTCATACACATTTCCTCACTTTCATCTCCCATGAGCCTGCTGCTAAACTCCACTCAAAAATCCAAAGTAATGGAAATACAATTTTATCAATGAGAAAATTGTTTTTAATAATAGCCTATAGATTAAAACAATTTTTGTGTTTCAAAGGTAGAGACATTGTTTTTAGTCATCTTTTCAAAATGTATTAATTTATAATTAAAATGAAACCTGGATTGAAGATGTACCTTTGTCTTTCACTATGGATCCTGAGCCGTTTGAACATTCCTGATTTTAATCACTTGTCTATTGGTGGTCATGTCTCCAGCTGTCTGGGTCCTCATCCCTGGAATTTTCTCCCTACCTCCCTTTTACCCTTTAAGGTGCTCCTTAAATCTATCTGACCAAGGTTTTAGTGAATTGTCCTAATATCACTTTATGGGTCCGGTTTTAAATTTGATTTGATTATACTCCTGGATAGCACTTTGAGATATTTTGTGACATTGATGCTGTACAATTTGTTATTACTTTTGTTGAATGCATGTTGATTTTAAAATAAACATATTTTTGCTTTATAAGTGAGAGCCATTCTTTTTCTTCGCTAGTGTTGATATCTGCAATAAAATGTTCAATAAAAAGTTGTTGAATAACATTGCTTGGACCAAACAATTTCATTTTGAAGCATATTGCAGGACTAAAGCATGAGAAATGTATTTCCATTGCAATAGAGAGCATGTTCATTAAAAAAAGTCCCTCAGAATATTTACATTTGGAATTACATGCCTAGCTGTCAGCAACATTGGCTTACTTTATTTTAGTTTAAAAAAGCCTTTAGGCAGAGAAAATGATCTCAACTCTGAGATTAATTGCACAGCAGTCATCAGTTTGTGACAGACCGTGTACATCAATAGGCAGTCAGACATCAATTTATTCCATCTTATTCAGTACACTGAGAAAAACATTCAATGTTTCATTTATATGCAACAGTAAAAGGATAGATTTCAGCTTCAACACCGAAAAATTGCCACATTCAGTTCCTCTTGGCATTTTAGTGCACAATCCCATTAATTTGATTGTTCCGGTTTCACTGAAATTTAGATTTTACTGACAGCAGCTTCACAGATAAATGCAATACAAATTTAATCTAGCAACAATTTCTAACATCATTGACAAGATAAAAAATCAACTCAGAATGTTGTGTGCACAAATCAGAGAATATATACATCCTGTTTGCTGTCACACTGAGCTGTGCTGAACATGATCTGAATTCATAATTCATTATTATCTGGATTAAGAAAATAGCCGAATACGGTCAGAATGCTATAAATATTTATACACAAATTCAAATAATCTTGTATATTTTACATAGGTTTAAATTTATGGAGTAGAATACTCATAGAGAATCCTAATTATAGCCGAAGAATATCTTTTCACAACATTGTGACATAATCTACAATGCAGACTCATTTTAACAGTATCACTAGCTATAATCATAGTAACTATGAATCAGAATGATAGTCATTCTAGATTTATAAGCAATCCAGGAAAATAAGTATACTTAATTAATTTATCAGATCAAAATTACCTACTTTTTCTGAAGATGTTATTATTGGTAGATGTAAATATTTTTTGCTATTATGTTACTTCCTTAAATTTTCTCTTGCTTTCCTGCCCAACGTAGGTACCCTTCATAATATAGGTCAGATATTGAAATCCATCAATACGCATCCATGATGGACACATAGGAAGAATAACAGAAGATAGCTCCCCACAATGACCGAGTGGATGGTGCACAGCCAGTTGTTAGTGCATGTCTAATGTAACGCTGAACAACACAGATCAAAAATATGTCATATTTGATGCTTAGTCTGTGCTGTCATAACTTATCTCAGTCAGGAGACAGACAGAGGTGACCTAAGTGCTTCAGAAATGTCGAATGAAAAATATCAGCCGGTGATCCCTGGTCTTGATTGCTGTTAAGAAACACTTACTGGGAAAATTTGACATTCACATTTTGCTGATACTTTACATTCATATATAAAATTATCCACTTGTATGAGTGGCCACTTCTGTGATTTCAAGTATTTAAAAACATCTTGCATTCATGTAGTTCCTTTAATGTGATAAAACATCTCAAAATAAGGCACTTCACAAGAGTGTTTAGCAATCCAAATTCAGCACTAAGCCACATGACAAGATATTAGCACAGGTGAGATAGATGCTAAAGGTGGAGAGAGAGGTAGAAACATGGTAAGGCTTATGGAGGAAATTCTGGAGCTTGGGATCCAGACAGCCAAAGGCATGTCCTGTCAATGGTGAAGCAACAAAACTGAAAGATGTTCAAGGGATAGGAATTGAAGGAGCACAGAGATGTCAGAGGGCTGTAGGGTGTAGGGCTGGATCACATTACAGACAGATAGATATGGGGCAGCAAAGCCAAAAAATGAGGTGTAAATAATGATGGCACTTTTAAAATCAAAGCATTTTTGGCCTGTAAGCCAACGTGGGTCAATGAGCAGAGAGGTGATAGGTGTGAGTTACAATATAAGAAGCAGAGTTTTAGATGAGTTCACCCTTGAGTTGTGTCCCAAGATGATGCCTTGCTGAGAAGAAATAGCTCTGAGCTCCTTTGGGAGGCATGGTCTGTATTTTCTAACCTAGGGGCATTATTTAACTGTGCTGAACCCTTTGGTTTTTCCATTCCTGTGACCCTCAGGTTCATTAAATATGAAATGTCAGCTCCTGGCACATTGAGAGAGTACCTAAGGAACTGGAGGACTCCTAAAGGAGGAGAATACGAGTTCAGAGAACAGAAAGAAAGGATCATTGCCTGAACTCTCACATCTTGCTGCTCTCTGGAGCAGAAGACAAATAAAAGTGGTTTAGCACACTGTCTTAGCTATTCAGGTGTGACAGCAGAGTAGCACAGAGACTCCCTCAATCCAGCCAAATGTTACTGAAAGTTGTCACTTCATCAATTAAAATACCTCGGTCCATAGATGGTGATGCCTTTAGGAGGCTGATGGCTTTGCATTTGATGATACTTTTGAGGAACTGTGGAATTTTAGACCAATGTTACACAGTCAGCTACATTCAGGGCAATCTCAGGGCTGCAGAACTATAGAATTGGTGTATATTCACATAAAGGAAAGGCTGCTGTAGCCCGAACAGACCACAGGGCGGTTCTCCCATTAGAGAGAAGGAGAGAGAGAGACATACAACTGGTGGTGGTGATTTGGCCTGAGGGTTACTACACCTGAGGTGAGGGAAGAGGTTTAGGAGAGTCCTTCAGGCTAGCCTTCAGTCTATGGAGGAATTGAACCCAATGCTCTTGGCATCAGTCTACATCACAAACTGGCTTTCTAACCGACTAAGCTTGCAATAAAAATCCAAAATGCTGGAATAAAGACCCAATGGATAAGGCAGTATGTGCAGAGAGGGAGCTCACAGACCTGATTTGTTTTTCTCTGTCTACTCATAAGCTGCTTGACTTACTGAGTGATTTTAAGTTGCAATTTCAGACTGTCACCAAGCACAGCGTTTTTCAAATTTCACAGAATGCAGCGTCGTTCGCTCCTGTCACCTCAGGGCCTTGAAAATCAAAAACATTTCATTATTTCTTATCGTGCTCGAAGCTTCTGAAATGTCTTGGAAGCTGTGATGAAATATTAGAATATTTTGCAGGCTATTTTACGTTGCAGCCATTCCATTAGTGAGTGCCTGGTTTGAAAATACCTTTAGGAAGAAACACATTTCCCTTTTAGTTATTGTAAGGTGATAAAAGAACTCGGTTTGTACTATAATGCTCGCAGTTTATCGTTAAAATCGCGACTGGACATCTTCGCGTTTTTAATTTTTTTTGATGAGTTAGTAAAGCTTTTGTCATTTTTCACACCTCGTGAAAATGAACAAGAAGATGATTTAAAATAACTGATGATGTCTGTTACTGCTAGCAGTACTGGGCAAATTTATTATCAAGTCATTCTTGTTAGCTAATGCTTATAAAATGCAAACTTTTTTTACAAAAAGTACAAGAACAGAATGCAATGGTTGTAAACTCAGCAGAGCCACAACTTGTTGAATCCAGTTTCATACTGTATCTATTTCCTAATCACCCGGTTCAAAGATGTTACTACACACCACTGGAGCACGTAAGACTTGAACCCAGGCCTCCTAGCTCAGAGGTGGGGACAAACTTTAACAGCTGAGATTCAATTTAAAAGCAGATTTGCAAACCGTCATGAGCCGGGAATGGAACGCGGATTAACTGCTTATAAAGCAGCTACCCTCACCAGCACACCGCCATCGATCACTCACAGAGTCTACAGCCTGGCTGGGAAATGTGAATATTATTAAAAACCGATTCACTCACCGCCTTTGAACCGAAGTCGAGAGGACAGTCTCCCCGGTGTGAACCACCCTGCACACTCTGTGGAAAACCCTTCCACTTCTGCGGTCACGTCTGCTCCGTTTTATAAATGAAAAATTGCTCGCGTCAATCTCAAAGCACACCCTGCACGATGGTCAATGTTAAACTCTGCCTGTTCAAGGGAATTGAATCTTTTGACAAAAACAGCAGGCTTTCAATCAACAGCGCAGTGCCCTGTTGCTATGAGAGCAGAGAGAGAGAGAGGTGTGCTGTTTTGAACTGTGGTCACCAGACAGGCAACAACTGGTGACCGCTCTGCCCGCTTTCCCCACAACCTCCTGCTGACTCCGCCGGTCTCCTCGCGGGTTGTCAGCATCAGATGGCGTACGCGTGGTCCACATCCCGACAGATGTACCAGAGGATCACGTAGAGGATCAGCAGGATGGCGAAGAGGAAGAGCGCCACGAAAATGGCTTTGGTGACAGGAGAGACCAGAGGATGCATGGTGAGGGTGAGCAGGCAGCGCTGAGTACGGAGCGCACTATCCCGAGCAGTTCGGCAGGCAGACCTCTGTCATTGAGAACCATCACACAGACACTGCCGGGGCACCAACTGGATGGAGAGCTCATTAACCAGCCAGTTCCATTCGCCACTGAAACCCAGCTCTCAGTCAGGGACTTACAACCATCTCCAGCCCAGACCTCTGTCCCGCCCCCCCCAAAACTCGCTCTCCCTGGAGCTTTTGGGGAGAATTCACGCGTCACTGCAAAAGACGCAAAATTCACAGAACATCACTTAGTTTCAGTTTGGATGCGATTCCTCCCGAGACTGTCAGAGACTCTGCAGCGAATCTCATTGTATTTACCAGATTAAACCTGAAGACATGAAGACTAACCCTAACCTTAACTATAACAGAGACAAAAACAGAAGTTGCTGAAAAGGTTCAGCAGGTTTGGCAGCATCTGCAAACAGAAAATCAGAGTTCATGCTTCGGGTCCGGTGACCCTTCCTCAGAACTTGCCAGAGAAGCTCAGCAGGTCTGGCAGGGAGAGAGGCAGCAGAGTTACTGTTTCCAGTTCAGTGACCCTGTTTCAGAACCTGAACGCATCTCTTCACAGCCGCACCAAAGGATAATTCTGTGATCTTTATGGAAACTTGTCGCTTTTATCTGCTGACACCAGCAAACAAAACTACACAATATCTCACCAGTATGGTAAATATGTTGATCTGAGTCCTAAATACATCCTTCTCGCGTTTGAAATCTTTGCCCTCCTCCCACTATATTTGTGTGGGGGATGTGTGTGTCATTGGCTTGGGCCCGCATTTATTGCCTATCCCTAATTGCCCAGAGAGTGGTTAAGAGTCAACCACATTGCTGTAGGCCTGGAGTCACATGGAAGCCAGACTGGGTAAGGGCAGCAGATTTCCTTCCATAAAAGATATTGGTGAACCAATTAGAGATAACACAGTGTGGAACTGGAGGAACACAGCAGGTCGGGCAGCATCAGAGGAGCTGGAAAGCCGATGTGTCAGGTCAGAACCCTTTATCATGACCTAATGAAGGGTCCCGACCTGAAACGTCAGCTTTCCTGTTCCTCTGATGCTGCCTGGCCTGCTGTGTTCTCCCAACTCCAGCTGTGTTATCCCAGACTCCAGGATACGGCTTACTATCTCTTAGTGAACCAATTAGTTTTTTTTTCTGTCGCAGTGCACAGTGGTTACATGTTCACCACAAAGCTAGCTTTCACTTCTAGTAATTTTTAAATTGAATTTAAATTTCACCATTTACCATATCCCCATCACATTAGCCTGGGTCGCTGGATGACTAGTGGAGTGACACTACCATTACAACATTGCCTGAACTGGATTCATTTTTCCCAAACTGTGAATTATGATATCCAATGTATCTCTGCAAAATTATCTTTAAACTATTTCGAAATGTCTGCAGTCTCTCCTTCTGTCATTCTTGTCTCAGAAGATTGTGATATTCAGGTCCCACTCACAGATTGAAGCTAACACTCCAGTGTAATGGTGGGGGAGTGCTGCACTGTTGGAGATGCTTTCAGAAATCACATCAAATAGGCCCTCTGTCTGCTGTTTCATGTGGATGGAAACGGTTCCAGCGAATTTTAGCAAAGGTTTTTATCACTGGTAGTCAAACCTAAAACAATTATCTGGTAATGTGAAAGCAAAATACTGTGGATGCTGGAAATCTGAAACAAATATAGAGAGTGCTGGAGAAGTTCAGCATATCTGGTAAAAAAATTCTAAAGAAGAGTCATACCAGATTCAAAATATTAACTGAATCTTTCTATCTCCACAGATACTACCAGAGCTGCTGAGTTTCTCCAGCATTCTCTTTTGTTTGTTTCAATTATTTAGTCATTACTGTTTGTTTGAGTTTGCTGTATTGTACCTCATTGACTATAAGGTAATTTGGGATGACCTGTAGTTGTGCTATCGCAGGTGCAATTCTTCCTATTTCTTCCCATAACTCAAACATTGACACCAACCTTGTGACTCTCTTCTGGACTATGTCCAGCACTTGAACATCACTCTTCTTTGATGCTGACTGTAACATGTGAGAATGTTCCTGGAGTATTTTACCAGAACACTCTGCTAATTTGATCAGTACCTCCTCGATTCATTGAATCACAGATGTCTACAGCACTGAATCAGGCTCTTCGCCCCATTGAGCCAGTCAAACAGAATCCACTATCCCAATCCCAACCATCTATCCCAATCCTCAAAAATGGCCACCTATCCAATCCCTCCTTTGATGCATTTTCTACAACTTAGATTCCATGCAGTTCGCTGAACTATTGCGTTTATTGCTTCCTGGTCTGCATTAGAGTTCAATTTTCATATTTCTAGATATCATTCAGCTTCATCCTTAGCCATTTTAAAACCATTCATGAAATATATGTGTTGACCATATTTTCTTCCTTTGCTTATCTACATTAAATTTTATCTCTTTTTTAATTAATGTTTTGGTAGTTCATTGTTACAAAGGCACTTATTAATAAAACAAAGAACTGTGTATGCAGGAAATCTGAAATGAAAACAGAAATTGCTGAAGAAACTCAACAGGCCTGGCAGCATCTGTGCAGAGAAAACAGAGTTAACATTTCATTTGAAGCATCGTGGAAAAGGCAAATTATTCAAGTTTTGTAAACGTACCTAGAGTGGTTTGTTAAAAGAGGGCATTAAATATTTATTGTGGATGTTGGAGAGCTTTCTTTGAAACAAGATTTTCTAGAACTCTCCTGACCAGTGACAATTGCTTCATTGCTGTAAAACCTGCAGTAACAGTTTTTGAACCCAGTGAGTGGCTTGGAGCAGTTCTTGTTTTAGCTGATTCAGTTAGAGGAAAACTTCCTATGAACAAGTTGCCCAGCTGATATAACCCATTTTAAAAACAAAATGCTCTGCATCAGTTAGGGGTGAAACCTTTGGTCCTTTTAGATCATGAGACAGACGAGCAGAAGTAAACTATTCAGCCCATTGAGTCTGCGTCACCATTCAATGAGATAATGGCTGATCTGATAGTGTTCCATTCTACCCTTGCTGATCCCCTTGCTGATACCTCCCCAAGATTCCATGCATAGTGACCAGTGTCGGCACACCAATCAGGGCATTGACTTCTGGTTCCAGAACTTGTTGCCACACACAGACTGTGGAGGCCTGCACAGCCGTAAAGAAAATTAGAGGGGACACTACCCACAATGGGAAATAACCTTTCCATGTTAACCTGTTAAATCCCCTAAGAATATTATATGTTTCAATGTGTTTCTCTCATTCTTCTAAACTTGAATGAGTACAAGTCCAACCTACTCAACGCCTCCTTATAAGAAAATCACTCCATACCTGGGATTAACCTTGTGAAATGCGTCCCTACTGCCTCCAATGCCAGTATATCATTGCTTATGCAGGAGGACTAAAACTGTTCACAGTATGCAGGTGTGGTCTGACTGGCATTTTGGGCAATTTGAACAAGACATCCCTATTTTTATATTCCATTTCCTTTGAAATGAAGGCCAACAGCCCATTTGCCTTCCATGTTTCCTCTTGAACTTGGATGTTAGCTTTTTGTGATTAACCCACAAGAACGCAACATCTTTCTCTTCTGCAGCATTCCGCAATTTCTCCCATTTAAATAATATTCAGCTCTTCAATTCATCCTGCCAAAGGCCAGAACCTCACATTTCCCCAAATTGTATTCTTTCTGCTAAGTTTTTACCCACACATTCAACCTGTCTTTATGCCTCTGTATGCTTGTTTGTATCGTCTCCACTCCTTGTCTTTTCATGTGTTTTTGTATCATCTCTAACGTTTGCAGTAATACATTCACTTCCATGTTCCAAATCATTAAGACATTGGTCTCAATATCTTGGCCTCAGCACTGATTTCTGTGGCACTCTCCTAGTTACTGGTTGCATCCTGAAAACATCCCCTTTATCCCAACTTTCTGTCTTTTACTGGTTAGCAAATCCTCTATTCATGCTAAAATCTATACCCAACATCGTGAGTTCTTATCTTACTAGTAGTCTTATGTGTGGTACCTTATTAAATTCCTTTTGAAAATCCAAATATATTACTGCTGCTGTTCTTCTTTGTCTATCCTGCTTATTAGTCCTCAAAGAACTGTAATACATTTCTCCAGTTTGACTTCCCCTTCATGAAGCCATGTTGATTCTACTTGATTATATTATGCATTTCTAAATGCTGTATGATTTAGAAATGGACTCTAATATTCATGCAATCACAGATGTTAACTCATTGCCCTATAGTTACCAGTATTTTTGTCTCCCTCTCTTTTTGCATAAGGCATTTACAATGGCAATTTTCCAATCTTCTGGGACTTTACTGGAATCTAAGGATTCTTTGAAGATTACTGTCAGTGCATCTAGTATCATTGTAGCTACTTCCTTCAAAATGCTTCAGTGGAACTCATCAGGTCTAGGGAACTTATTGATCTTTAGCCCCATTGGTTTCACTGGTACTTTTTTCTCTAGTGATAACTATTGTATTTATTTCCTATCCCCTTTAGCCGCTTGGTTATTTAATATTTTGTAAACAGTTCTTGAAATAATACCTCAAGATTATATTTCCTGAACAAGATGTATCTGTAGGATTTCAGACATAACTGTGCCTAACTAAACCACATGATCCACAACATCAGAGCAAAAGATTCCAGAACATTCTACCCTATATCGTCAGAGATAGCAAGAGCTACAGATGCTGGAGTCAGAGTTAATACAGTGTGGAGCTGGAGGAACACAGTAGGTCAGGCAGGCAGGTTCTGAAACATCGACTTTCCTGCTCCTCTGATGCTGCCTGACCTGCTGTGTTCCTCCTACCCTATAGCTTTTTGTCTTCAAGAAGAACCTATTGGCTAAAGAGTCATTTTTTTCAGAAAACCAGTTTTGAATTTGTTTTTGCTTTTTTCTTCTTGATGTGCATGTGTGTGTTTTGGGGTAATGAGAAAGAATAGCATTTATACTTCTATATGACTAGTTGGTTTGTTAACTAATCATTGCAACTTCATTGCTTTGAAAATATACCTGTCCTCATGTTTTTAAGAAATATGGCTAATAGATCTTTCTAATTTTAAGTAAGAGAAGAGGAATACTGGACATATAACATCAACCATGTTTCTTGCTCCTCAGATGCTACCAGATCTGCTGAGTGTCTCCAGGATTTTCTGTACTTGTTTCTATTTTAAAACCTTGATATAGATAAGGCATTTAACTGGTCGTCTTGGTAATTGGAAAATGTATCTTTTTTAGATGAAAACAGAAAATGCTCCTCCTTCTGAGGAAGGGTCACGAGATCTGAAACTCTGATTTCTCTCCACAGATGCTGCCAGACTTGCCGAGCATTTCCAGCAATTCCTTTGTTTTTGTTGTAAATATTGGAACAAGTCTGACAGTATCTGTGGAGAGAAATCAGAGTTAACTTTTCGGATCTGGTGACCCTTCCTCGGAACTGATTTCAGTAGCGCAACATTGTTAGTCACATCTGCACTCATAGGTTCTGCCTTTTTGGCAGAATTCCAGAGAATGAAATGAGTAGCCCAGTAGAGACACAAAGTGTCCTGGTTTTAAAACAATTTCATTACAATATATCAGATAACTTTTAAATGTACGACCCGAGTCATTGTTTCCAGAGTTTGACAGTCATTATTTTCCGAACCACAAATGTACAAAATGTAATTGTAAGTCAGCTCTGACAACAGCTTGTGCACCATGGTCAGCATGGACCAGTTTGGGCTGAAGGGTCTGTTTCCATGCTGTATTCCTCAACGACTCTATAACAGCAATAGAAAAATCAATATTTCTGTCTAATAATAAAAAGGTTCTAAACTGTAATTTACCACTTGAAAAAGCTAGGATAACTTACATTCTATGTGTTTATATAATTAAAGTACTATCACATTGGAAAATTTGAATTATTTTATACCCATGTGATTTGACTTGAAATTCATGCAGGGCTTGAAGCTAAATGAACTCAAATCAGTTTCCACTTGCTTCAAATGTAACCTTGTAATACAGGGATAAAGCAGTTAGGGATTTAGTTAAGAGATAGCAGGAACTGCAGATGCTGGAGAATCTGAGATAACAAGGTGCAGAGCTGGATGAACACAGCAGGCCAAGCAGCATCAGAGGAGCAGGAAGGATGACGTTTCGGGCCTAGACACTTCTTCAGAAACGGGGGAGGGGAAGGGGGTTCTGAAATATATAGGGAGAGAGGGGGAGGCGGATAGAAGATGGATAGAGGAAAAGATAGGTGGAGAGGAGACAGACAAATCAAAGAGTCGGGGATGGAGCCAGTAAAGGTGAGTGTAGGTGGGGACGTAGGGAGGGGATAGGTCAGTCCAGGGAGAACCGACAGGTCAAGGGGGCAGAATGAGGTTAGTAGGTAGGAGATGGGGGTGTGGCTTGCCGTGGGAGGAGGGGATAGGTGGGAGGAAGGACAGGTTAGGGAGGCGGGGACGAGCTGGGCTGGTTTTGGGATGCAGTAGGGGGAGGGGAGATTTTGAAGCTTGATACCATTGGTCTGCAGGGTTCCCAAGCGGAATATGAGTTGCTGTTCCTGCAACCTTCGGGTAGCATCGTTGTGGCACTGCAGGAGGCCCAGGATGGACATGTCGTCTGAGGAATGGGAGGGGGAGTTGAAATGGTTCGTGACTGGGAGGTGCAGTTGTTTAGTGCAAACCGAGCGTAGGTGTTCTGCAAAGCGGTCCCCAAGCCTCCACTTGGTTTCCCCGATGTAGAGGGGGCAACAACGGGATCAGCGGATGCAGTATACCACATTAGCAGATGTGCAGGTGAACATCTGCTTGATGTGGAAAGTCTCTTGGGGCCTGGGATGGGGGTGAGGAAGCAGGTGCAGGGGCAGGTGTAGCACTTCCTGTGGTTGCAGGGAAAAGTGCCGGGTGAGGTGGGGCTGG
>NC_063345.1:13661925-13681530 GCF_021869965.1 Rhincodon typus | reverse complement strand
TGTTTTGCTTCCTCAATGTAGAGGAGGCCACACCGGGTACAGCTGATGCAGTATACCACATTGGCAGATGTGCAGGTGAACATCTGCTTGATGTGGAAAGTCTTCTTGGGGCCTGGGATGGGGGTGAGGGAGGAGGTATGGGGGCAGGTGTAGCACTTCCTGCGGTTGCAGGGAAAAGTGCCGGGTGTGGTGGAGCTGGAGGGGAGTGTGGAGCGGACGAGGGAGTCACGGAGAGAGTTGTCCCTCCGGAAAGCAGATAAAGGTGGGGAGGGAAAGATGTCTTTGGTGGTGGGGTCGGATTGCAGATGGCGGAAGGGGATTTTGCATGTCCTAACCCCCGTCTTAATGCCTGCCAATTCAAAATTGTAAAACCAGCTCTATGATTCTAAATATTCCTCAGTCTGAATGGGATATAAAAGATTTATGAGATGATGACTAGAGATTTCAAGGCTTTGGAAAAGGTAAAGAAGAGTTTACCATGATAATGCCAGCGATGAAGGAGTCAATTAAATGGAGACATTGAAGATGCAGAGATGACTTTCCTTTCAGCAAAGAAGGGAAAGGAGACACATATTACAAATGTTCAAAACTCTGATACAGCAAGAAGGAAGAGACTCTATCTTCTGGCAAAGTGGGTGAATAAGCAGGAGTCCTAGACTAAACAACTGGCAAAATAACTAGAAAGGAAATTAGGAAAAATGTCCTCATACAGAGTATTGTTAAAATCTGGAACATACTGCTTGAAAGTGTGGCAGAATCAGATTTAACAGTAACTTTTGAAAACCAATTGGATATGTCCTTGATGAAAACTAATCTACTCGTTACGAGTAGGTCCAAATTGGACCTCTTTTTCAAAGAGCTAGCATAGGCACAATGGGTTGAATACATAATTCTATATTTCTAAGGGTGAAGTCATAGACAGGGACTAGAACAAACCTACTCATCTGGAGGGAAGCATGTGCCTTTTTTAAAAGATTAGCAGACACATTAAGATGAAATCTACGCCCATGATAGGCATTGCTTTAATTAATTAAATTGACAGACTTCATTCCACAATGTTTTCTAAACAAACAAAAATAAGTTAAATTGGTACTATCTGATGTGTAGGAAACTATTGAAAAACATCTTTGTTCCACTCCATCAATTTATGCTTCTCACAGAATCAGTAATGTGGCTTCACAATAGCTTCTGATTGATGGATTTTTTTCATATCTCTTCTTAGGCAGCCAACAATGACTGAATGGCTGATCAATTTCAATGATGTATTCCTGCTGAAATTTCTAGCTGCAATCCTGCTATAAAGTGCTGCTTTGAAACAGAGAGGAATTGGAAAATTAACATTAATATCTAAAAAAAAATGAGGTATAGTTACATCCAGACAAAAAAAATAAGTTTGCTTTCTAATTATTTTAATGCTTTTAATCATTATTTTACCTCAGGAAAAATGTTGGCTTAGCTTTAGCTTTAATGCTACAGGCACTCACATGAGTACAGTGAAATTTACAAGTCGCCACTTACAGCACCATCTTAGATACAAAAGTACCTAGGTACAGGTTCTTAAGCACAAATCCGCAAGAAAAAAATTAGAAAAAAATAAAGAAATAAAAAGTTCAGCATTACAGATCTCTGTACCATCTAAGGTACAAAAGTACAAAAACATGGGAATAAATTAGATAAATAGAGTTCAGAATGACTGTCCTTCTAATCCAACCCACACCGGTACCTAGCCTCTAGATTGAGCCAGGCCTCACTCGAGGATCTTTAGACTGGTAGTGTCGGGAGTTCGCGTCGGTTTCGCCTTGAGTTTCTCAAGGTCAGGAGTCCGCACTGTGGCTTGAAATCTGCAATGAGGCCGGGAGTCTGCTATGGTTTTACTTGAGTCTCAAAGATGGGAGGTAGGAAGAAAGAGGGAATAAAAAATATGAAAAGAGGAGACAAAAGGAACAGATGTGCTCCACCTGAACTCTGCTGTCGCATTTACTATTTTCTGGTTAAATGTTAACAACTCTTACGACTATCCCCTCAATTTCGGATTGACGTTTCTTATTATGAGAATAAATTTGTGTTTTATATTCCATTTTAACTTGGCTGTGATTTATAAATTGCCAATGTTCAGCGTTCTATATTTTAGACAAGTTCAAGTGTGTCTGATGCTTAATGGATAAATGCACTGTGGTACACAGAGGCATGGAGATTAAAAAAAAGCAGAAAGGTTTAGATATTTCCTCTGTTGAACTAGCCAATTTCAGTTTGGAAAATGTAGATGTCATGCTCTTTATTGATTAGATCAATGAACTTCATCTTTTGATTCCGGATGGTATTCATTGCCTTCTCGTGGAAAAGGTTCATATACCATGAAAAGACAGGATTATGCTTGCACTGTGTTCCCCCATGCTCACAGTTTAATGGCTGACGCACTATTCAATGTCCAGATTTAAGGAGGAGGTAGCACAGTTCTGCTGGTACATTTGGTGCTAAATCCCACTTTTAGTGGAGCCTTTTAGGGATATGAAGAGCTAATGTTAAATCCATCACTATTGTGAGGCTAACAAGGTTGTATGTGGTGCAGTGGTATGTCCGTACCTCTGATCCAGAGGCTCCAGGTTCAACACTCACACCAGGACTTTTTAGCCACAGAAGGTGCCTTTGTTCATACCCTTCCAATACACTTGACAGTAAGTGGTAAAAGTCTCCCAGTCAGCCATCCTACAGAAAGTAGAAGTAAACTACTATGTTGTCCAAATGTGTGGACCAATCCAGTATAAGGCCATGGCTCAGCTCTTACAAACAAGGTTGGGAGAAGAGACAAACAGACAATAGCTAACATATTTTGTTGTTTCATGCGCAAATTCTGTGGTAAATTTTTGCAATAGGTACAATTTCTTGGTGTCAGTCTTGCTTAATTATTTCTCATTTCTCTGCTCATTCTGGTACACTATTCATTTGCTCAAGTCAAATTGGTTGTGCCTCATTGTTCACTGTTAAAAACCATGAGTATAGTTATGACTATACAGTTCCAATATCAAGAATGAAGATTTTGGCTCAAAATCATGAATCTGTTACAAAGTATGATTCATATTTTTGTCAGGTGGACAAAATATGGCATTACTTGAAGAGCAAAAGAAAGTTCCTTCAGTACCTTAAATCAACTTTCCTTGCTTAGCCAATGTCACTAAAAAAAATTTGATCAGTTGCATTTTCGTAGAACTCCTACAGTGTGGAAATAGGCCATTTGGCCCAACAAGTCCACACTGCCCTGCCAAAAAGCACCCACCCAGACCCCTGTAACTTGGCAGTTCCCATGTTTAATCCATCTAATTTACACAACCCTGGACACTATGGGCAATTTAGCATGGTTAATCCATCTAACCTGCACATCTTTGGACTATGGGAGGAAACCCTCACAGACACGGGGAGAGTGTGCAAACTCCACACAGATGGTCACATGAGGGTGGAATTGAACCTGGGTCCTTAGCGCTGTGAGGCAGCAGTGCTAACCACTGAACCACCATACCGCCCATGTTTTGTGCATAGTGATCTACTGCATGTGCCTGTATAACAGCTATAAAACTCAAAAAGCAATCCATCAGTCATAAAGCATGTTTAGTGTCTTCTTGAGGTGCTGTGTAAGTGCATTATTAAAATCAGACCAAAATCTGTCCTCATAATGCACTCCTATGTGCTTAACTAATGCCTCCGCAGATGTTGGATATTGCATAAAGGTCATTTGTCCACAATCATTTAATATATTTACAATTCACAACAAAATCATTACATTGCACAGGCAGACACTGGATGGAACCCTGGTTTCTACTGAAATCTTCTGTGCTGTTGGATTCATGGATTCCTGAAAGAGGAACTGAGACATCTGAGCCATAGGGTTGAATCTTTTTTTTTTGCCTAAGTCTGAACTGTGTTGACTTTTTTGAAAGGATTTTCATCTTGAGACCTAGCACTTTACTTGCACTCTCTTACCAAATTAGACACTCTGCCCCTATGGTTTCTCTTATGTCCTACTTCCACCCTACCTTACCATGCACTGTTCCCCTCTGCATGAGTGTGTATTCACTAAAAGACCAGCATCCCTTGCTCCTGCATCATCTTTTAAAGGTCGCTGTGCATGTGGACAAACGTTGGCAATCTGGCATTGGCCTTCACCAGTAATATAATGGCATAGCAGCCACAAAACCATACTGCCCACAGCACACATGGCTGACATTCCCTTACACATACAACCCTAGTCTCTCAACCTGTTTAACCACAACGTCACACACTCTATCTGTCCCTGGCTGCTCCCCAAACTTCTAAGTCACCACCACCAGTCCTCAATGCCTGCAGCTTGTCTTTGTCCAGCTGGGAAACATGACATACAATCAAACAATCAGACAAATCAAAAGTCAAATGTGAGCTTTTATTTACAGAAAGGAAAAAGGAACAGAATTTCTCTAACACAATGCAAACCAGATCTGGGTATCATGACCAACAAAATATGACAGTGAACGATTATAGGTACTTTTAATCAATCTGTTCAGGGATGCTGAAACACAGATTTGGAGCATGTCGGACCCGAACCCAGGCCTTTGGCTCAGTAGGAGGCACACTACCATTGTGCCACAAGACTCCTGAAAATCTTGTGCTCTACAGACTGAAATATACAGGCTTCAGTAGTCAATGATTGTATGCTGCAGGGGAGGTGATGGCCTAGTAGTATTATGACTAGACTATTAATCCAAAAACTCAGCTAATGTTCTGACCTGATCTAATCTGTCCATCTTCCTACTCATCTGTCTTCTCCACCATTCCACAGACCATCACAATAAGCCCCTACCCACATCCACCTATCACAATCTCTCCTATCCATCCCCCAGTTCCACCACACTCCCTCTATTTATTTGTGGGCTTTCCTTTCCACCCACCACCCCCACCCCACCTGATGAAGGGTTTCAGCCTAAAACGTTGACTTACCTGCCCCTTGGATGCTGTCTGACCTGCTGTGCTTTTCCAGCCACATACCTATAGATTAATGTTCTGCGGATCTGGGTTTGAATCCCACCATGGCAGGTAATGGAATTTGAACGCAATGAAGAATCTGGAATTAAGGGTCTAATGATCATTGTGAAACCATTGTCAATTCTTGGGGGAAATCCCATCTGGTTCACTAACGTCCTTTAGGGAGAGATATCTGCTATCCTTATCTGGTCTGGCCTACATGTAACTCCAGACCCACAGCAACACGATTGACTCTTGACTGCTTTATGAGCAATTAGGAATGAGCAAGAAGTGCTGGCCTAGCCGGAGATGCCTACATCCTGTGAGTGAATATCAAAATAATTATCTTCTACTGATAATACAGAATTGTTACAGCTTAGAAGGAAGGCATTTAGTCCATCATCACCTGCACTAGCTGTTCAAACACTGCAGGGCAATTTAGCATGGTCAATCCATTTAACCTGTTCATTTTTGGACTGTGAGAGATAACCAGAGCACCCAGCAGAAACCCACACAGACACAGGGAGAATGTGCAAACTTCCCACAGAAAGGTGCCCAAGGTTGGAATTGAACCCAGGTCCCTGGCACTCTGAGGCAGCACTGCTAACCACTGAGCCACCATGCCACCCTCACACTGCACTTGAAGCAACTGAGCTCTGTCATGGAAAATGTCAACTTCCTCTATCCCAATGTCCTTGTCCTTGGAAGACTCATTCCCTTCCCACAGTTCCTCAGTATTCAGGATATCACCTTGTTGCCTGCTCCAAATGTGCACGGCACAGCAGTACAAGATGATGCAGCATACTCTGTCCAGACTATACTCTCAGATTGATCCAGTTAGCAGAACGGCAACCTCAAAAGCCCAATACTCTGCACCACCACAGCCCAGGGCGATATTAACTCTGCGCTCCACATCTTTTGGGGGGTTGCACAATGGTGCCATCATCCATGGTAACTCCTGTCCCCCAGTAAACAGCCTTAAGACACCTGGACTGCAAAATGCACCAGATCACACAATTTCTCCAGAATGTATAAAGTATGGCAGCTGCCAGTGTAGGTCAAACACCTCCAGTAACTGGCACCAGAGATCATAGAGCACCTGAACATTATTAGAATCTGCAGCATTTTGGTGTGGCTGTCTCAGTGCCATATGTGTATAGGCCATATCACCCTGCACTTGGGGGGGATATAGCTCTGTTCCTGAATCCACTGCCCAGGCTGTAGCACTGACCTTGAACAACATGAACCTATGCAACCTTGTACAGATGGCAGTAGCTCAGAGAGGCAAGGGAGGAAATTGCTGGGGCCTTAAGGGAAATTTTTGTATCCTCACTGGCTACAGGGGAGGTCCCAGAGGGTTGGAGCATAGCCAATGTTGTTCCTTCGTATAAGAAGGGTGGCAAGGATAATGCAGCTAATTACAGGCTAGTGAGCCTTATGTCAGTGGTAGGGAAATTATTGGAGAGGATTCTTCGAGACAGGATTTACTCCCATTTGGAAATAAGTGGGCAAATTAGCAAGAGGCAACACGGTTTTGTGAAAGGGAAGTCGTGTCTCACTAACCTGGTTGAGTTTTTTGAGGAAGTGACGAAGATGATCGATAAGGGTAGGGCAGTGGATGTTGTCTATATGGACTTCAATAAGGCCTTTGACAAGGTCCCTCATGGCAGGATGATACAGAAGGTAAAATTGCACGGGGTCAGAGGTGAGCTTGCAAGATGGATAAAAAAACTGGCTCAGTCATAGAAGACAGAGGGTAGCAGTGAAGGGTGTGTTTCTGAATGGAGGGCTGTGACTAGTGGTGTTCCTCAGGGATCAGTGTTGGGACCTTTGCTATTTGTAATACATATAAATGATTTGGAGGAGAATGTAACTGGTCTGATTAGTAAGTTTGCCGATGACACAATGGTTGGTGGAATTGTGGATAGCAATGAGGACCGTCAAAGGATATAGCTGGATATAGATTGGTTGGTGACTTGGGCAGAGTGATGGCAGATGGAGTTTATTCAGAAAAATGTGAGGTAATGCATTTTGGAAGGTCTAATCCAGATGGAAAAAATACAGTAAATGGCAGAACCCTTAAGAGTACTGATAGGCAGAGGGATCTGGGTGTACAGGTATACAGCTCACTGAAAGTGGCAACGCAGGTGGAGAAGATAGTCAATGAGGCATACGGCATGCTTGCCTTCATCGGCCAGGGCACTGAGTTTAGAAATTGGCAGGTAATGTTGCAGCTTTATAGAACTTTAGTTAGGCTGCATTTGGAATATTGTGTTCAATTCTGGTCGCCACACTACCAGAAGGATGTGGTGGCTTTGGAGAGGGTACAGAAAAGATTTACCAGGATGTTGCCTGCTATGGAGGGCATTAGCTATGAGGAGAGGTTGGAGAAACCTGGGTTGTTCTCACTGGAACGACGGAGGTTGAGGGGTGACCTGATAGAGGTCTACAGGATTGTGAAGGGCATGGACAGAGTGGACATGTCAGAAGCTTTTTCCCAGGGTGGAAGAGTCAGTTACTAGGGGGCATAGGTTTAAAGGTGATGTACGAGGCAAGTTTTTTACACAAATTGTGGTGGGTGCCTGGAACTCGCTGCTGGGGGAGGTAGTGGGAACAGATATTATGGTGACTTTTAAAGGGCGTCTTGACAAATATATGAATAGGATGGGAATAGAGGGATACGGTCCCTGGAAGGGTAGGGGGCTTTAGTTGAGATGGGCAGCATGTCGGTGCAGGCTTGGAGGACCAAAGGGTCTGTTCCTGTGCTGTAATTTTCTTTGTTCTTTGTTCTATCATCATCCAAACTCATTTGTAGGTGCCCAACTGAGAGATTAAACATAGTCTTGCTCCCTAAGAAGGTGCGGGTCACCTAGGAGTTCAATGCTACAGTGACCTTAACAGCTAATGGGAGAAGATGGCCTCCCACTCCTGCAGCCCTCAGGCCCCCTGCAGCATCCTGAACAGTTCCATCTCCGTGCCCTTGAGACAAATGGAGCCTGCCTCAGCACTGCACGTTGCTCAAATTCAGGAAATGCAGTTGCCTCCCGTGCAGCCCACATATCCTGAGGGATCCTGTGGCTGTGACCTCTCTCTGAGCTGGCCTGCTGCTGCTGCTCCTCGGCTAGCCATTGCCATCATTCTCCTGCATTTGTCTTTGCTTTCTCAGGTAGGCAGCCACAGTGACCAACATGATACCAGCTCAGGGCCCATCGGTCTCAGTGGCAAGGTCCTAAACTGGATGCAGATAACAGACATAAGTGAACATCCCCACTTCTGACCTTATGATGGAGGGAAGGTCATTGATAAAGTAGGAGAAACTGTTTGGGCTTAGGACACTACCCTGACGAACTCCCGCAGAGATGTTCTGGAGCTAAGATGACTGACCTCCAACAACCAGAACCATTTTCTTGTGTGCAAGGTATGACTCCAACAGTGGAGAATTTTCCCCTGATTCCCATTGATTCCAGTTTTGCTCGGGCTCCTTGATGCCACACTCATTCAAATGCAACCTTGATGTCAAGGGCTGTCACTCTTAAACAGCTCTTGTTTCAATGTTTAAACTAAGGCTGTTATGAGATCAGGAGCTGAGTGGCCCTGGTGGAACCCAAACTGGGCATTACTGAGCTGGTTATTGCTGAGCAGGTGCTGCTTGATAGCACTGTTGATGACACACTTTATTTATGATTGAGAGTGGACAAATGAGGTGGTAATTGGCCAAGTTGTATTTGTACTGCAATGTTCTACATTGTTGAGTAGATGCCAGTGTTGTTTATCTTGGAACAGCTTGGCTAGGAGAGTGGCAAGTTCTGGAGCATTACAGAATGTTGTCAGGCTCCATAGCCTTTGTAGTATCCACTGCCTCCAACCATATCTTGACATCACATGGAGTTAATCAAGTTGACTGAAGACTGCCTCTGTGATACATGTAAACATTCTTGTAAACCATTCTAACATTCAAGGAACTGACTTCTGTTAAGTGCCAAAGTTTTGGATGCACTTGAATGTCATTCTAAATACTCGTCAGTCTTAATAAAACCTATGACCAGAGAGAAAAAAAAACTTCCTAACCTGCATCCTCCTTCCACATTGCCTTCCAAACCCAGATTAAAACAAAGAGTAAAATAGCATCTGTAGAAAGAGAAACAAAGTTAATGTTTTAAGTTCAGGGGCCCTTCTTCAGAATGCAGGTTCTTCTTCGATAGCACCTTTGCAAACCCTCTTTTGACAGTACCTTCCATACCTGAGACCTCTAGCACCTCTGAAGGAAAAGTTCAGCAAATGTCTGTGAACACCATCTTAACCTGCAAGTTCCCCTCACCTTTGTGACTTGGAGAGATTTTCAGTCAAGCTATTCTGACATACCTTTGTGGCAGGTGAGAATTGAACCCAGAGTTTCTGTCCCAGACTTAGCGACATTACCACTGCACCACAAGAGACATTCCATGTTAATTCCGTTACTCTCCCCATGGAAGCTGCCAGATCTGCTGAGTTTCCTCCAGCATTTTTTGTTTTTGTTTATTATGACACACCCTCTGGAGCAGGTGGGACTTGAACCCAGATGTCTTGGCTCAGAGGTAGGGACACTACCATTGCACCTTAAGATCCGTAGCCATCGTGACTTGAAACCACATTGCTATTCCTTCACTGTCACTGGGTCAAAAGCCTAGAACTCCGTCCCTAATGGCACTGTGGGTATCCCTGCACCTCAGGTTAGCTCACCCAGCTTTACCCCCAGAGCAATTAGAAATAGGCAATGAATGCCATTGGCACCCATATCTGAAGAACCTGTAAAACAACAACAAAAACAGAAGTTGCTGGAAATGCTCAGCAGGTCTGGCAGCATTTGTGAAGAAACAAAATCAGAGTTAACGTTTCGGGTCCTTCCTCATAACAGATCCTTAGTTAGTGAGGAAGGATTTTCTTCAGAGATGCTGCCAGACCTGCTGAGCATTTCTAGCAACTACTGTTTTAGTTCCTGGTCTACAGCATCCTCAGTTCTTTTGGTTTTGATAATAAAACAACAATGAGGGTAATTGACCAAGTATATAAGCCCTGTACGTGGGTTTTGAGTGTAAAGTTATATATTTTTTTCCCACTGGGATCATAGTCTCATTGTTTTCTCGCCCTCCTTTTGGATGGAAAGACGAAACAGTTGAGTGCCGGTACGTGCGTTAAGTTTGACCTCTTGCTGCTGCCGTCCTGTGCTCTGAGCCTGCGCGGTTGATGGGATCCGGGGGTGGGGGGAGGTGGCAGTCAGCAGAGGGACAGGAGGAGGAGGTGTGGAAGGCTGCCATGTCGTACGTATTTATTAACGATTCCTGCCAGACCGGGGTGCCGCTGCTGCAGGCCTGCATCGACGGCGACCTCGCCTACGCCAAGCGGCTGCTGGAGAGCGGCTTCGACCCCAACATCCGTGACGGCCGAGGCCGCACCGGCCTTCACGTAGCCGCCGCCCGGGGCAACGTCGACATCTGCCGCCTGCTGCACAAGTTCGGGGCCGACCTGCTGGCCACCGACAACCAGGGCAACACCGCCCTGCACCTCTGCGGACATGTCGACTCCATCCAGTTCCTGGTGTCCAACGGCCTCAAAATCGACATCTGGTGGGTCCGGTCTGGGGCTAGGTCTGGAACTAGGTCTGGGGCTAGGACTGGAACTAGGTCTGGGGCTAGGACTGGAACTAGGTCTGGGGCTAGGACTGGAACTAGGTCTGGGGCTAGGACTGGAACTGAATCATAGAATCCCTACAATGTGGAAACAGGCCCTTTGACCCAACAAGTCCACACCGACACAAAGAGCATCCCACCCAGACCTATCCTCCTAATCTACACATCCCTGAACACTACGGGCAATTTAGCATGGCCAATCCACCTAGCCTGCACATCTTTGGATTGTGGGAGGAAACCCACGCAGACACAGGGAGAATGCAAACTCCATGCAGACAGTCGCCCGAGGGTGGAAGCGAACCTGGGTCCCTGTGGTGCTGTGAGGCAGCAGTGCTAACCACTGAGCCACTCTTTAATAATTTTAAAGAGATAGGCAAGATGTTTAGTGGGGATTTAGGAAAACTTTTTTTTCCCTCTTGGAGGGTGGTGGAAATGTGGAATGCACTCCCTAGGAGGATAAATGAGGTGGGAATCTTCACAATCTTTTGAAAGTTCTTGGATGGGGACTTGAAACTGTCATAACATTCAAGGCTATGGGCATAGTGTGGAAACGTGGGACGAGTGTAGCTGGTGTTATATTTTTGGCAGTACAGACTTGATGAACCGAATTGCCTCTTCTGTACTGTATGATTCTATTGACTTAGACTGGGTCTCAGCTGGTTTGGAACAAAAACAGAAGTTGCTGGAAAAGCTCAGCAGGTCTGGCAGCATCTGTGAAGAAAAGTCAGGGTTAATGTTTCACTTCCAGTGACCCTTCCTCAGAACTTGGATTTAGGCAGGGCTGGGTCTGACAGCTAGATTGGACATGGGTTGAAACAAACAGAAATTTCTGGAGAAACCCATCGAGTGTTGCAACATCTGTCGAGAGAAAACAGAATTAATGTTTCAAGTCCACTGACCTTTCAGAACTGAAGAAGGATCTGTGGACTTGAATCGTTAACTCTGTTTTCTTTCCTCAGATGTTGCCAGATCTGCTGAGACTTTCCAGCAATTTTGTTTTCTTTTTGAGTTAACTAGAACATGAAGACAGGAAAACAAAGTGCTGGAAATACTCCAGGAAGGCAGCATCTGTAGAGCGAGACAGAGTGAATGTTTCAAATTGAATTGACCTCTCATCAGAATTCTGTGCAGCATTGGACATAATTTTAACTCCGTTTGTGTCCAGAGATCCTTCCTGACCTGATATTTCTAGCTCTTTTTGCTTTTATTTCAAATTATAAACAAATGCATCTGCTGCAAGTAGACAAAAGCTTGATTCAGTACATTATCCAAACGGTGGCTAATGCCATAAGTGCAGCATTCACTGCATACTGCAGCAAAGGCATCAGCCTTGTTTGCTGTGGTCTAGTCCTGAAGCAGGTCTCGAACCCAGACCTTGCGGTTCAGAGGTAAGTCTGCTACAAGCTCAACAATGAGTGACTTCTCAGATGAATTAGATCGTGGCTCATCTTTATTTTTACCCACCTGCCTTGCTTTTATATCCATCAAGACCCCTGTGTAACGAAATTGATTGATCGATCTCCACGTTTTCAGTTTTGAGGTGGCAGCCACCTTCCAAGCAGCTGTTTTGTAGGAGACATGTTTCCTGGTTTGTACTGCACTTTCTGAAGAAGTGCTTCCTGACATCTTAACAGTCTACCTCTAATTTTGAGTTTATGCCCCACAGAGGTAATTGTTTCTTTTAATCTACCCTATAAATTTCTTTAAGCACCTGAATTAGGTGTCCTGTAAATCTTTTATACTCAGTGGAATTTTGACCTAGTCTAGGCAGTCTCTCTTTGACCCTTTTGGTGCCAGCGTCTTTCTGATCTTTGTGCGGTGTAGCTTCTAAAGCCAGTTGAATCTTTGTAAGGCATGGTGCTCAGAAATGAACTTGCTACTCCAACCACAGGCCAACTAAAGCTATATGCACCTAAACCATAACTTTTACTGTTTTGTATTTCAGCTCTTTTGAGATCCAGGCCTGCATTTGCATAGTGACTCCCTGAAAATATTATTGCGCTCTAAAAACATCACTAGTTGCTCATAGGGCCGTAAAACATAACAGCAGTAGTAAATCGTTCAACTCATTGAGTCTTCCTTTCCACTCAATGAAATCGTGGCTAATCTAGATAATCCTCAACTCCACTTTCTTATCTTGTTCCCCATAACCCTTGATTCCTGACTGGTCAAAAAATCCTCAGCCTAAAATATACTTAATGGCCCAGCCTCTACATCTCTCTGCAATAAAGAATTCCACAGAGTCACTCTATTGTGAGGGAAGAAATTACTGTTCATCTCAGTCTTATGTTGGCAACCTGTCACTTTAAAATTATTCTATGTGGTCCTAGACAGTCTCAGAGTCGGAGGGAGGGGAGAAAAACACTTGTGCATTTATCCTGTCAAGTCCCCCAATAATCTTATGTTTCAATAAGGTCATATCATTCTTCTATCTTCCAATGAGTTCAGGTAGTACAGGCCCAACTTGCACAACCTTCCCCAATACCTGTTGAACTTTTATTTTTGCTTTTTGATATTTAGGCATCGGGACTCCCAGATCCACCTGTGCTGTAGCTTTCTTCAATTTAAATAATACTCCGCTTCTCTTCTTCCTGCCAAAGTGCAAAATCTCTCAGTTTCTCCCATTGTATTTTATCTGACAAGCTTTTGTCCACTTATTAACCTATTTGTATCCTTCTGCAGACTGTGTGTCGTCCTCGGCATTCGTCTTCCCACTTATTTTTGTGTCATCTGCAAACTTGGTGATAGTTCCTTCACTTTCCTTGTCCAAGTCATAAATATCTATTCTGAGTAATTGTGGTCCTAGCACTGATCCTTGTGGCACTCCCTGTTTTTATCCATATTACTAACTGTTTATAGGCCATTGAACATTAATAAGCCTCTTGCTCTTAGTCTTGATCAGGTTTCTACTTGCTTTTGGATAAGTTGGTTATCCAGTTTTAGTGGATCCTTACTTTGCAAGACCGGGTGTTGGTGTCTGAGTAGGTCAGGCAGCATCTAAGGAAAGAGAAATAGCTTTGAAGACATGTCGTATCAGACTCGAAATATTAGCTCTTTTTTTGTTTTCTGTCCACAGATGCTGCCATATCTGCTGAGTTTCTCCAACATTTTCTGTTTTATTTTGGATTTCCAACATCTGCTTTATATTGCTGTCGGTATGTCTGTTATTAGTTGTTGGCATCTCTTACTTTTATGAGTTTTGCCATATAATTTAGTCCTTCAAAAAAATGTTGCTAATGATTTTGTATGCCACTATCATTTCACAACAGTCAAACACTGTACAATGCTTAATTATGAAGTATCTCTTTAAAAGTGATCTTTTGAGGCACACCTGAACTGTCATGCCAGTTTTTTTTATACTAATGTTTACAGCATGTTTTTATTCACTGAGGCACGTCTTAATATATGTGGTTGAATTATCTTTTAATTGCTGCAGCTCAACAGGTTGTTTTGCTTGAAATTGACATTATGACAACTTGTGCCAGTAGTCTCCCCATGGTTTGTTTATGGCTTTCGTGATTCTGGGAAGAGTGGATGTTTGTTCCCCAGAGTGACAGAGGTGACAGATGTTTACTGAGCATCTCTAACAAATATGAGAGGATCAGGATGCCTGAGGCGACTTAATTCTGGCGTGGTGGGCAGGAGGCGACTGTTGGCTAAATTAGTTAGTCTTATTTTTTTAAAAAGAAATTATTTTCCCACCGTAAAACAGACAATCTGAAACTATTTGCAAAGTAACATAACAGTTGTAACTTTGTACCATGGATGCACACAGCATGCTGTGATTGATGTGCACCACTACTGCTATGTATTGCTTTATTTGCACTATAAAAATAATATAGGATGAGCTGGTGTAGCATGTTTATTCTCAATACAGTAGTTTGGATGTTATTTGTATTTCTAATTTAGTACAACACAGCTTTTGACGTTCAATGTTACAAGCATTATTTTGGCACTGAATCAATAAATGCATAGGAGACATCAGTTGGAGCTGTTTGTTTGACATGTCATATTTGCATGTCCTGAATTGACTGGTTTAAGAGCAGACAGCAATGACCTCTGGTACTGAGCTCTGTCAGACACGAGCTTTACTCTAGACCTTTCTAACAATAGTTAAAATGCTTTTGGTATTCAGATTGACAATACAACACCTGAGAAATGTTACACACTGTTATGTTCAAACATGTTTCGCAGCAGGTCTTTATCAACCTCACTGTAAAGTTGACTCAGCTCTAATTTTTACTGGAATTCATTCAACGGAGCTATGACTGAGGTTAACTCCAACCTGACTTCTACCTGCAGTTTCTCAATGTGGTTTTTCTGTGTAGCTTGTCAGTATTATTTTAATAGTTTGTTAGGAACAATATATAAGTTTGTTATATTTTAAATTATTAAGGGGAAGACATGGATTTAGTTCCACTTTTAAGAGTTATTTTGTGGGTTTGGTACTGGGAACAGTGTACCCTCCAAGCTGCATGGCCATGCCATGCATCCACTCTGAGTGTTTTGACAATTGACATGTGGGCACATTCACTTCCAGTTTCTCCAGCCGCTGCTGCACGTGGGCCTCTCACAGTAGCTGGAGAAATTGGAGGAAACATGGCTGAAAAGTCTGAAGGCCTGTTTGTATACATGCATTTTCACAGTCTTGAAGTGAAGAGATGGGGTTCATAGAATTTAGATCACAGAATCCCTACAGTGCGGAAACAGGCCATTTGGCCCAAGAAGTCCACACCGACCCTTGGAGCATCCCACCCAGACCCATCTCCCTCTAACCCACTTAAGCTACACGTCCCTGAACACTACGGGCAACTTAGAATGACCAGTGCGCCTGCACATCTTTGGACTGTGGGAGAAAACTGTTGCACGTGGAGGAAACCCACGCAGACACGGGAAGATTGTGCAAACTTCACACGACAGTCGTCTGAGGGTGGAATCGAACCTGGGTCCCTGGCGCTGTGAGGCAGCAGTGCTAACCACTGAGCCACCGTGGGTTGGTGGTTTAGTGCATTAAAAATTGTAGGAAACAGCATAGCTTTTTTGTCTAACGACAGAGAACCAGTGGCAGATATACAGACAGAAAAATCCAGAGCCAGTTAGTGTGCAGATGTGCCAGGGAGTGGAAGTGTGAGGATTAAATTCTCTGGTCAGAAGTCCTACTGAAAGCGGAGTATAGGGAATTAATCTGTTTCCTCTGAAATTAACATAATACTAAGTTTAGTTTGCAGTTTATTTTGAGTGTCTCCAGAGACATCAGCTGAAGAAAAGCATCTAATAAATGCTCAGGAATTTGCTGCAACAAGAGCAAGAAGACTTAGTGTGGAGATAGTGGTGGGTTTTTTCTGGGGTTTATTATTTGTAAGGATATTGCTAGGATAAAAATGATCAGTGAGAGTTTGAATCATTTTGCTGGTGTTTGTTCTGAAATCTTTCCAAGTTTTTTGTCTCCTGCAACATAGTTCATGTGCTTTTCTTGTTTAATAACTGTTTTATGCTTTGTGTTAAAAGTACACTTGCAGACTTTTGTGAATGTTTTCAGTGACACAGCTCCATGGCTTTTAAAAGAAAACAATTTGGGATCGAGCAAGCCAGATTTCACACTGGCACCTGACTTGTCCAGTATTTGTATTAGCTAGGATCATAATAGGTTGCCCTTTCAACTCTACATTTCAACTTTCATGTCACTTATTGGGAGTGTAATATCCTGTGAATCACAAAAAGCTAACATCCAGATTCAGCGGGAGCAGGGAAGGCAAATGAAATATTGGTCCATATTTCAAGGGAATGGAGTATAAAAATATGGAGGCTTTGCTAGAACTATATAAGGCACCAGTCAAACCACAGCTGGAAAAACTATAAACAGTTTCAGGTCCCTTATCTAAGGAGTAACACTTGACGTTGGAGGCGGTCCAGAAAAGTTTCACCGGGCTAACACTACATATGGACTTCTTATAAAGAGAGATTGAATAGATTGGGTCTATACTCATCAGAATTTAGAAGAATGAGAGGTGACCTTATTGAAACATACAAGACACTTCAGGGCATGACAGGGTGGATACAGAAAGATCATTTCTCCCTTCTGGGAGATCAGAGATGAGTAGGAATCTGTTAAAATTTTCACCACAAAGGATTTTCAAGTCTGTTATATGTATTCAAGGCTGAGATAGATTTTTAATCAGCAAAGGAATCAAGGGTTATGAAGCAGCAAACTGGAGTTTAGTATTATCAGATCAGCCATGATATCATGGAATAGCAGAGCAGATTCGATGCGCTGACTGGTCTACTTTTGCTCCTACGTCTTAAGGACATTGAGGTGTGCCATTCCTGTTCTTTATTTTTCTTAAATTCTTGGAGGCTTTAGCATAATCAAATTGTGCTATTGACTTACATGGTCATTACTCTGTGATATTTCCTTGTATTAATTTGATTCTTACTTATCGTGTTATAGTGATCACTATATTTCTGTGCTGCCACACTGTCTGCAGTTTTACGATTCCATCTTCTTGCTCTTCATCCTTATACATGGGGCTGAACTTTATGCTGAGGCTAGAGATGCTTCCTCCACCACACACACAAGGAAAGTCAGTATTGCACTGGTGCTCAACAAGGGCCAGTCTTCTGCCCCTCAGCAAAAGACAGTCCCATGAGAGCTGCTGAGCGAATTACTGGTGGGATTCAGCCACTTGACCGTCAAGCCTGCTTCACATTTTGATAAGCTCATGGCTGATCTGCTCACTATACATTCCTCCACCCCCCCCTCCAACTACCACTATCCAATAACCTTTCACCTCCTTGCTTATCAAGAATATCTACCATGGCCTTGACATTATTAAAGATTCTTCTTCCACGCTCTTTTGAGGGAAAAGAGTTCCAAAGTGTCTCAATTCTCTGAGAGAGGGTTTCTTCGAATCACAATCTTAAATGTATTAATACAGAAGCTTGGATATGTAAAGGCTGTTGAGTTTTTTTTTATTTTTCAGAGCACCTGTTTATCTTTGCAATTTCATTTTATAGAAAAGCAAGTCAAAATGTGCAAATACAAAACAGCAGAATTGCTTAAAAGCTTAGATAGCTGCTGTAGAGAGAACAGCTGCCTTTAATGCTTCAGGCATGTAACCGTTCTGAGAATGCAACACGGTTGTAGAACAGGCACTTTTACACACTTTTATTTAAAGAAACCTTCAAGCCAAAATGGTTTAGTATTAGAGATAGTAGGAACTGCAGATGCTGGAGAATCTGAGATAACAAGGTGTAGAGCTGGATGAACACAGCAGGCCAAGCAGTATCAGAGGAGCAGGAAGACTGACGTTTCGGGCCTAGACCCCCCTCCTTCAGAAATGGGGGAGGGGAAAAGGGTCCTGAAATAAATAGGGATAGAGGGGGAGGCGGATACGAGATGGATAGAGGAGAAGATAGGTGGAGAAGAGATAGACCAGTCAAAGAGGCGGGGACGGAGCCAGTTAAGGTGAGTGTAGGTGGAGAGGTAGGGAGGACGGACAGGTCAAGGGGCAGGATGAGGTTAGTAGGTAGGAGATAGGGGTGGGGCTTGAGGAGGAGATAGGTGGGCGGAAGGACAAGTTAGGGAGGCGGGGATGAGCTGGGCTGGTTTTGAGATGCGGTAGGGGGAGGGGAGCTTTTGAAGCTTGTGAAGTCTACATTGATGCCATTGGGCTGCAGGGTATCCCATTTCTGTTTGAAGCTAGACCACATCTGTCAGATGATTACAATGTAACATTATTTGGGAATTCACTGGCTATAAAAAAAATTGCGTTATCCCAGGTGGACAGAAACTTTATTACAAGCTTCAAAAATGATATCTGAACATTTCTTCTGGACATTACATAATAGGATTCCTACAGTGTGGAAACAGGCCCTTCGGCCCAACAAGTCCACACTGACCCTCAGAACATCCCACCCAGACCCATCCCCCTATAACCCACCTAATCTACACATTGCTGAACACTACGGGCAATTTAGCATGGCCAATCCATCTAACCTGCACATCTTTGGACTGTGGGAGGAAACTGGAGTACCCGGAGGAAACCCATGCAGACACGGAGATTGTGCGAACTCTACACAGTTGCCCAAGGGCCGATTCGAACCCTGGTTGCTGGTGCTGTGAGGCAGCAGTGCTAACCACTGAGCCACTGTGCTGCCCCAAAGTGCCCATTTGATTTCAATTCTCTTTCCATCACAACAAGCAGGGTTCTGCTGACCCATGCTGAATCTATTGGTGTTTGGAAATGGGTGGGCAAGTTGATGTCTTGTGAAGTTAAGTAATTCTGTCAGAATTCAGAGCTTGCTGGTGTTTAGTTTTCTCTCCTGACTAGCTTTATGTTCTTGAAGTTGTGGAGCTGCATTACTTTGCCAGTGACTTGTGTTTTAATTTCCCAAGCTTTTTTTTAATAAAGTTTGTTTTTCCCCAAGTTCTTGTATTTATCTTAGTCCTTTTAAACCTTTGGGTTTCATGCAGCTTTTACTTCTTTAGTGTGTTTTTATTCATACTTAGTTCAGTTACTTCACTCAGATAAAGGTAACTTGCATTTACATAGTACCTTTTGCAACTTCAGATTGTCCAAAAACACTACCATTGCCAAATAACTATATTTGAAGTGTACTGACAGTTATAATGTAGAAAATATGTCAATTAATTTGCATGCAACAAGTTCTACAAAGAACATAAGAGCTAGGAGCAGGAGTAGGCCATCCGGCCCTTCGAGCCTGCTCCGCCATTCAATAAGATCATGGCTGATCTTTTCGTGGACTCAGATCCACTTACCCGCGTTCTCATCGTATCCCTTAATTCCTTTATTGTTCCAAAAAATATCTACCTTATCTTTTAAAAACGTTTACTGAAGTAGTGTGAACTACTCCACTGGGCAAGGAATTCCATAGATTAACAACCGTCTGGGTGAAGAAGTTCCTTCTCAATTCAGTCCTCAATCTGCTC